>NC_139348.1:60026284-60626284 GCF_055883805.1 Amblyomma maculatum | reverse complement strand
GTTCGACAAATATACCAGTTATGCTGCTCGCCTTATTCCCCGCAAGCGAGCGTGCATGGCTATATTCGAATGTACATACATCGGATGCTACATCGGAAGTCGCGATCGCGACGAGGAGCTCACTGGTTTTTCACGCCTCCTCTGCCTTCCCACAAACTAAGCAGGTTGATGTCTGCATTGCCCGGTTGTGCAATGCAGACAGAAGTAGAAGATGCAGAAAGAAAGTAATAAAGAATTAGATACAATTTATTAGTTAGGCTTTGAGTACTCAGGTTTAAACATCAAAGGAGAATTAATAGACAAATTCCTGTTGCACACATTTAGAGCACTTCACTGAAGAGATCAGTGATGTATTACCAGTTAAAATACAATAGTGTTAATTTTACCTACTACTAGAAGCTATAAAGAACCAAAAGTATTCAGGGAAATAATTATATACATTAAGAAGTTTGTCAATCATGCATGAAACTGTAGGATAATTCAATTAGTTATATGCAATAATGGTCGACACTGACAGTCACAGAATTGATAGAATAAAAAATTGCAAACAGAACCTGGTGTATGAAAACTTTTCGCACGATTTTATAGGAACATCACAGCATCCTTTGACATCATGTTGAAATGTGCAAGTTTGGGGTAGGTCATATTGAGTTGTGACTATAGTCTGAATTATACAGCATATTGAAAACTACTATGTTAACCACTATTGACAACAAAGCTTCTAATTGTTCTTTGTGCCCCCCCTTGGTGCAGCAGTTGTTACTGTGCTCTACTGCCGACTCTAAGAATACAGGATTGAATTACGGCTGCAGCGGGCAGTTTGTGATTGATGTGAAAAGCAAAGCGCCCATGTACTGCCTGATGTTAGAGCATGTTAACGAACCCCAGGTGAAATTTAAACCAACCAAAACCTATAAAGCAAACCGATTATTCTTGAAGCTCTTTATCTATTCCATGTATACCACATTCACAAAAATTAGGTAAGGTGCGTTAACTCATAACATTGACTTCCCGCCTGAATATATATACAAACAAAAAAGAACAACAATTTATGCTGCTCTTGTACAGCAAAGGGTACGCGCAATGGCGACTAGATGAATAGGAAGAACTGCGCTATGTTGACTGATATATGCCCCTCACAGCTGTCTAGTCTAGCCTTAGATGGCTTTAACTTAATGTAGATCTCCCAGAAATCTGACAGATGTTGCATAGTGTGTTCAGTCCCTCTCGACCTTGTTTGGAAGATCACAAATGAACGTCTTCTCCTCCTCAGGGAACTTGATAAATAAGCAGCAGTCATCCACTTCAACTGGAAGAACCACGTCAAGTGCCGTCTCAAAAGATATGAAGCACTCTTTTATGTGGGGAGGTATAGCAGCCACATCAGCAATTATTACTGGTCTACAAAATAGGATGCAAGTGTTAGCTGCACTCAGAAAAACAATTTTTTCTATGCGCTTGTAGAAGCCACTCTGTGTTCTAATGAAGGTGGTATCAGATGGAGAGGGTCTCTTGTATGTGGTGCTATGGTACACCTGCCTTGCCTGAATGAACCGCTCATACTCAACACCTGTTGATGCGGTGATACCGCAGCAATGATACACAGCATCTTGCTCTTCAGGGGTTAAAGCAATGTTTTTGCCCCTTCCCAAGAGGCACAAGTTATCTACATGAATGGCATTCTGCACATTAGGATAGCCAATCATGCTTTTGCACCGCTGTTTTTCATGCGCAGGTAGCTTGTCGCTGTCAATAATTTTCTGTAGCTGTTGATTCATCACTATTCTTTCTACAATTTGCTGTGGAATGCCATTTGCAGCCGACACTTGGCGAACAATCTTTCCATTCCCTCCTTCAAAAACAAAGGCTTAATGTGCCCAGAGTGGTCCAAGGGAACGAGCACAGTTCGCCAGATGCAGAAGGGCATGAACGTTGAATGTCAGGAATTCAACACCATAGAGGTTCTTGCTCTGAACAACAAAGCTCTCCAGAAGCAACTCTGAAAAAAAAAAGAACACAGTAATAATAGTGCTGCGTTTGAAGTGCTGCGTTTGAAGTGCTGTGTCCTCATCCGTTGTGTGACTAGAGCAGTGCGCGTTATTGAATAGACCCTTGCACCCTTCGCGCGTCGCCGCGAGAACTCGCTCCCTGTCCGCTCCCAGCGGGACTTCCCCAACGGCGGGGGCCGTCACCCTCCTCTAGTGCTGGGAAGCAAGTCCAATCCTAATTCTCCGGCTGGCCAGTTTGGCTTGACGCTGGTCGCACCCTCTTGTCTGTTAATAAACAAAGTTAACTGTAGCGAGTATGTCTTTTCTACATTGACGGTGAACTTCCAAACCAAAAGCAACTCCATTAAGGCTAATTTTATTTTAGTTTATCCATTTCTCTAAAAGTCCTAAATGAGGTATTTATCAAAGACAAGCAGGTTTTAATTTGATAAACCATTTTTTTCGCACTAGTGGAATAAAATTTTAAGGCTATACAGAAACATGATGGTAATTGAGACTCATGTTAATATAGCAGATGAAATTTACCCATACCATAGTTTGGTTCAGCCATTAGAAACGAGTCTGGTAAAATGCAAACAACATGTTTGTATACACAGACAATATAAAATATAGGCAGGCACTTAACATGGAGTAAAATAATACTATGAGGTGCATATATGGTATTACTTTCATATCATCTGCATGGTTGAGAGTTGGAAATTTTAATAATTTTTCGTTAAGAGGTCACCTCATGTAAATGATTTTCCCAAAAGTTCTTTCATGAAATCCTTGCATTTAGTCTTCCAGAGGTTTTTCTACTCCACAAAATGATCTCAAGCTGTACATAATATAATTGTGCCAAGAAAATTAGCAGGCATTAAAACGTTGCAATGACTGCAATAATGCATTTACCTGCTTTGCCAATCTCACACAAGGTGAGCTTCTCCCGCAAAGGTATATGAACACCTTCCGAGAGTTTTGACAGGTGCTTCCAGTTTTCGGGATGCAAGATGCCATTAAGACAAGGCAGGGCATAAAAAAGTAACCACTGCCTCCATTCTGATGCCTTCCAGTGGCCTCGTTCTCTGAGTGGTCGTGGCAACCTTGTGATGCAGTGTGGAGGCTTGATGTTCAGGAGTCGTGCTTCAATTTTTTCCACTATAGAAGGAGCACCTGCAAAAATGAAAGTGCACAACCTTTAGAAAGCACGGATTCATGCATAATGTATGATAGAATATACAAGTATGCAAACATCATTAGAACCTTTTCATTGTCTAAACTCAAGAAAGCGGGCTTTTGGATAAGAAGCTATGTTGCTGAAGTCCTCAGTCAGCTCTTTGTAGCTCTTTGGAAGCTTCTGCCATATGCTCACCAATATGATGAAAGTCCGGTACACTGCATGAAGTGCATGCCCTGTGCTTTCTTGCCTTGAAGCAAGCAAAAGATCGAACTTTTTGACCTAACGGAAACAGTTACATGCTAATGAACTAGGCCTCAAGAGATAACAACAGTAGACTACAGCCATTATTTAGTTCTGTCTATAGAAGAGACTTGAATTTAGATGTAGAAAGATATCAACATTTGTAAATAGGTACAAATTTTCTTATATACATATGGAATATACAATGTACTAAGCTGAAATCAAGCGAAGCGGTTTGAAAAAAGCATACTTGGACACTCTTTTTTTCTTTTTGGACATTGCTGTTTTCAAATAACGTTCAACCAATTCACCCAACAAACCGCTGTAGAAGAACGGCTGATTGGGCGAGTGGGTGAACCATGATGGACTGTAATGTAAGTGCTCCACAAAAACGTGACAAAGAGAAGTGGACAACGACGGCACAGAACTGACAATGGAAGAAGAGCATATGTATACACACACACTTAGTATACGCACATGCGCATAGTCAATTTGCAAAAATTTTTGGGGAAAAAAAAACTTTTGAAAAAATAATAACAGCGTATGTAAAAAGCCCCCATCATACGCACGTGGTGAAACCTGCCGATGCACTATCAGTTGTGCAGCATGGTCATCTCTTTTTCTGTCAATGCGATGGACGTTTTACTGACACAAACATTTTGTTTCCTGTTAATATGGAAAGCCTCGGCGATTTCTCGAGTAGTCTGGTCATTATGAAGAAATAGTATATTAGTGTCAACAAAGAAAGGTACACACTCACACGCATTACTATGTTTTGATAAGATTGTTTCATTCTTTTTTAAGGACTGTGCATGCTCCATCAGCCTAATGTTGATGCAACAGCCTGTCTGCCCAATATACAATATACGTACGGCCACAGGACAATGGTATTTGATACACTACACCTATCCTACAACTAATGAAACCTCTTGGCGTGATTGACCTGGCATCTGTTCTTACTTCTTGCGCCCCCCAGCTTTCTTTGAACTGCTGCACCTACTTTGCCGATCTTATTAGGGGCGGAAAAGAACACCGGTACACCATAATTTGCCCCTACTTTTTTTTTACTTACTTTTTTCTTTTTTTGGTGGCGTACAGGTGTTCGTTTCCACCCCTAATAAGATCAGCAAGGTAGGTGCAGCATTTCAATGAAAGCTGGGGGGCGCAAGAAGTAAGAACAGATGCCAGGTCAATCCCGCCAAGAGATTCATTAGTTGTAGAATGGGTGTAGTGCATCAAATACCATTGTCCTGTGGCCGTACGTATATTGGGCAGACAGGCCATTGCATCAACATTAGGCTATAGAGCATGCACAGTCCTTGAAAAAAATTGAAACAAACTTATCAAAACATTGTAATGCGTGTTTGTGCGTACCTTTCTTTGTTGACACTAATATACTATTTCTTCGTAATGACCAGACTACTCGAGAAATCGCCGAGGCTTTTCATATTAACAGGAAACAAAATGTTTGTGTCAGTAAAACGTCCATCGCATTGACAGAAAAAGAGATGACCATGCTGCACAACCGATAGTGCATTGGCAGGTTTCACCACGTGCGTATGATGGGGGCTTTTTACATACGCTGTTATTATTTTTTCAAAAGTTTTTTTTCCCAAAAAAATTCTTGCAAATGGACTATGCGCATGTGCATATACCAAGTGTGTGTGTATATATGCTCTTCCGTTCTTCCAATAAATAAGTTGTCAGTTCTGTGCCGTCGTTGTCCACGTCTCCTCTTTGTCACATTTTTGTGGCGCACTTATATTACAGTCCATCAACAAACCACTTTGGGGCATTCAGTAAAGATAAAAGTTTAATATTCAGGTGTATGCAATAGTGAAAAAAGCATATGAGACGGTAATGCATTTTTAAGCGTGGACATGTATTTTAAGAAAGGGGTCATTGATTCCTTATAAATGTAGATCAGAAAGAGAAATATTCAAATGAAATTTTGGTAGTCTTGACCCACCCATAGCCCTGAATGAAACAAAACAAAGTGCAATTGAGAGACCACACTTGGGAAAAGAGGATAGTAGAACCAATTGCAAAAGAGACTCAGCACATCATTTAATTCATAGTATTTAGTAGTTAGTAAACTGCCATGAATTATGTGCCAATTGCACAAGAGCACAAAATCCATATCCTGCAAAACTGAACATAGTAGGCTGCAATACTGACAATACTTCTAGCTTAAAGCTTGTGAGCCAAAAATGACTTAGACAGGAAAACCAGGCATTTGCTTACCAATGTAGAAGCGCTGACCACAGTTCGAAGAGGAGAAGATGACCTCAGTGAGTTGCCTCACAACACCGAGCAAGACGCAGTGCATATACTCAACACTCTGGCCATTGACAAGATCAAGACCTGGAAGAGGAAATAATATAGCTCATTTAATGTCAGGAAAACATCGTACCGCTGAAGAATGGCATGCTTGAGCTCGTAGAAAATGCATATGGGACAATAAGGAAGTAAGCATAGTTTATGAGAATAAATCGGTCTCAAGAAAAGAAATGAGCTAACCTAGCCGGCGTGCTCAGAAAAGAGTAAGGAGGACTGGTTGCATACTAAAAAAAAAAAAACTTTACAGCACCTGACACCAGAAGTCACACTAAGCACTACAGATGATATTTAGGCTTTCTTTTTTTGGATAGAAAAATAACTCAGCTGACACAATTTTACAAATTTCAGCACTTGTTCATTGCTAGCTAGCTGATTTGAAACTGTTTTGCATTCCTGCAAATGTATAGCAGTAAATTAAAACCTCGTACAACTAGGCTGAAGCAAATAGCATGACAGCTATGATTAATATATATTCCAGACTGACCTCTACCGTAACTTCAAGCTTCACAGTTGAATGCGGGATATATGCAGAAACCTTCACACCTGCCATTACTGTAGCAGCTGCTCATATAGTTCCTATGGATCTTTGCAATCATAGCTGCCATGCTGGATTAAGGAAAATGGGGGCCCTGAGCTAATGTGCATTTAACCCCCACCCCACCTCCTTCCTTGGTGGTTTGTTCTTGCTTCTATACTATACTTCTGCAATATAGCCAATTTCATTTTAACCACATGAAACTAAAAAAAGAATGAGATGTGATCATTTCAATTAGTGAAAGAGTGATACATTAGTTATCAGTCTGCCGCCTATATTTTCCCCCTAAAGCAGGAGAAAACAAGCGATGAAACTATCTGAGAAATGTAGGGCGCTATTGGTCGTGGCAGTGAAAAAAGATTTTCCTGCTTATCTCATCTATTGTTCAAGTTATATTTTCTTTTATGTCATCCACAACCACGGGATTGAGGGATTGACAGGAGACTACTCATACTGCTCCAAATCTAAGCAAGTGCAGTTCACCTCACAAAAAAGGGCCTCCCAATAAAAAAGGGCCTCCCAGAGGGGTAGGGAATACCTGTTTTTGCGGCTCGATAAGGTCTCCCTGCAAGTAAACAAAGACAGATTAGGTGAAGTCTTTGTCTTTTCGTTCTGTTTTTTTTTCTCTATACCAGTTGCTAAAAGTTTCCTTATTTGTGGTCCCATATGTGAAGTAGGTTAGAATAATTTTGTGCCCTTTTCTAACCCTTGGAGACAAGGCTCTGGCCTGCAGCCTCCTTAGCTCTCACCTGAATCCAGTGCTGATAGCTTCATGCTGTTATTTGTTGGCAGCAACTGCAGCATTCATCTAGTTCAAACTGCAGCGAGCCTAAATTCTGCCATGAACCTAACTTGCAAGTGATTACTTCTGCTGATGGTTATCATGTCTCAGAATTCAAATTTCCAGCTATTAAGCCCGAGATTTATCAGTTGAAGACAACAGAGGCACAGTTCTGTGGTCTGTAACGCAGCTTGCCAGCAATAGTAAAAAATTAAAAACCAGTATGATATTTTAAGTGGTGGCAGTTACCAGTGATGAATTAATCACTACGAGCCTGTGCTACCAATTTGGGAGTATTTTGTCGCTCTGTATTATCGGAGCATGAGGAAAGGCTGACAGTGGTAGCTGTAAGATATATCATAAGCTTCTTCAGAAATGTTTAGTGCTGAAGTTCCTTCTCACAACCAAAAACTACTAGCAGCTATGCCAATGCAAAACACATATAAGCAGGAGAGGAGGTGGAGGAAAAAACAACCTTTCAGGCTGATCAGTGGAGACGGTCCTTTGAAACCATTCATATTTTCAGCATAGTCGACTGCCAACTTCATGTCACGCTCGACCATCTTTGTCGTCCTGGCTTCTGGCTGCTCATGTGTGACATACCGCAGGCTCCCTGAAGACCAATGAGAATATAAGGCATATAAGTATAGCTCGTACAAACTTATGTACTTGAAAACATGCAGTGCCACTAATGACCCCTACATTCTCACATTCCCTAAGCCACTGCATATGACTGCTTACCTTTTATATGCTTTCCTCGGATGAAGCACCATGGGCATCCGAAGTAGCCATTGAAGGTAACCATATTCAACACGGCTGCCCTTGCAGGTGCGTCAACTGACCAGCACAGCACAACAGGTCTAGACAGGTGTGTGCTTGACTCATATTTCCACCTCAATGGTTTGGTGTGGTTAACTTCATGCACAAATTTTTCTAAGAAAAGTTGCATTCTCGGATGGGTTTTTCCAAACCAGAGCCCTGCCAGAATGGGATGTTTGAATCTCAAGTGCGTTGGCAATTCATTAACAATAAACTGCACAGGCCACACTGATGTCTTTGACGACTTCCACACTGGACTTCCATCTGTGTTGACAGTAAGGGTGAGGTCGTCGCTCCCAAGATTTCTGGCCTTCTGCATTCTTGCATAGCACTCAGCACTAGTCACATCTGAAATGACTGAGGCAGGCTTTGCAAGCTTCTGCAAGTTGTGATGTAGTTCCTTTTTCGTGCTGTCAATTAGGAAGCGAAGCTGTTTTTCCATATCTAGAAAAATAAAAAATTAACCTTGGTCTTTAAGTTTTTGAAGGCTTTGCGCTTGCATTTAGGGCACTGAGCAGATTTTGCATCGACCTTCAGCTCGGGCTTGCACTCCTCACAGAAGTAGTAGTACTGTACCACATCTTGAGTTTCCTTTAACCACAGTTTGCGGAATGTGTATGTGCTTGGGGGTAAGACATCTTCTCCAAAAAGAAAATTGATCAGTTTTGTCAGGTCGCCCAGTGCTGTCCAAGTTAGACCATGAGAAATGGCAAATGCCATGACAGCTGCTAAAGCACCAGCCTTAGTGACCTGGGAGTGGGGTAAGGTTTCATTACATAGCTGGGCACTGAACAATGGCAGGTCATCTTCATTTTCAGATGTGTCAGGTTCGTCAAAGCTTGTTCGAAAGTCATCGTCGAGACTGTCACTGACTTCTGTGGAGTCATTCGAAATGTCATTTTCGGACCTTATTACACTGTCGTTATCACTGCGGCAGCTTGAGGGCTCATCGTCGGTCATTGTGCCAGACCCACTACAATCGTCATGACTCCGGCTGCTAGGCTCGTCGTCGGGCGTGGTGTCGGACTCCACACTCTCAAATATACTGTAGCTGGTTGAAGGCTCGCCGTCAGTCGTGTTATCGGGCCTGACAGTTCGACTCTGGCTACGTGAAGACTCCCCATAGGCCAGTGCGTCATTGGAGAACGATGCCCCCGACTCACCTCTGCAGTCACCTTTTTGAGCACTTGGGACGTGCGCTTTTGAATCACTTCGGCCGGCGGCAGTGTCGTGGCCCTTTCGCCGTCTGTAAAACGTTGAAGCCGGTACGCTGAAGAACGCGCCGCGCTCCAAATACTTCTTACGCCGTTTCCTTGAAACCAGCCCAGGCATTGTCACAGACACCGCGCACTTCAGGAACGTATGCAATATATGCGAGTTTCTTAGTTTTTCAAAGCGAAAAACCACGCTGCACCTTTTCCTCTGACTGCAAGGCTCGAAAAAGTTCGCCTAGGTTTTTTATATATCTATACAGGCAACCTACATCTTGCGCCGTCGCCACGCCCGGCGAGCCTCGATCGGTACTACAATACAGCGGCGTAGTACGTCCAAGGTAGATAGTACGTCCACGACGTCGTGCCACTGGTGCCACGGCCGGTCTCGAGGGAGAGCACGAGAGCGCGCTTCTCGCTCTCCCTTGAGACCGGCCGTGGTCGTGCGTACGTCTTACCTTAGCGCTACTATTACTGCTGTTTTAATAATATAATAAATAAATTATTCACAGTATTAATAAAAATAAAAACTGCGACAAATACGAAATTATTTATGGGTGGCGAAGAAAGAGGGGCTCTCAAAACGCCAAACATATATAATTGTTTTCAAGGGTGAAAGTCGAGTACCACTTTTTTTATAAAGAAAGAATTTCTTTCTCTATGCTAGTTTCTTACGTTTTCGTGAAGTTTATTTATTTGATAAAACCGACCGGTGCGGCCCCCCCCCCCTTTTTTTCTCCGCTTTTAAGGGTGGACGCGACCTTTGAAAACCGAAAAATCGCGACATAGTCGGTAGTATGTCTTATACACTACCCTTCCTGTAATTATCAATGCCCAACTTGCTGTAGAAATACTCGAAATTAATTATATGACAAGCGGCGGCAGCCGCGGAGCAGCGAGCAAGCGCCGAAAATTCCAAACTTCGCGCGCGCGCCATTCCTTTCCCGCCAAACTGAGCGCCGCCATCGTGATCTTGTTTTGTTTGTGAATTTTTGCGCTTTCTTCTCCACCCTCGGCGGCGTCGACAGCGGCGCGGTCGAGGCGGGCGACAACTTTCTAGTTTCCCGCGCTCAAATTCAAGCCTGCGATTGGGCAAAGCGCGCGCTCCGCGAAAACGCGGAGGATCGAGCGACTGCTATTGGCTGCTGCGCCCGCTGACGCGTTGGTCTCCGCTGGCTACCTCCCCGCGTTGTCTGCTCTGGCTCTTGGCTGTAGTTGGCTGTCTTCGTGCTTCGTGCGTTCTGTTCGCCTTTCGCCATTTTTGCGATTGCCGGATTTACGATCCCTCGTCGTGCCCTCTGAACAGTTTCGAGCAACGTGTTAAACGTTGTGTGGTTGCTCACGGTGCATCGAGATGTGACATGCGTTCCGTGCACGGAAGCGAAGGCTGTCCTCATGGCGAGGCGCGCCGACGACGACTGTATCTACGCCTGCAGCGTCCTAGCATCTGCTATAGTCGAACTTAAAAAACAAGAAAAAAAAAAGCCCCATGTCTTTCTCCGCGATACCTATTCAGAAATTACCTCAATGAATTTCGCAATGGCAACAGATTACGCGCATTCTACAGGCCTAGACCCATGTGACACATATATACTTCTCTAAATTCAGAACCAGCTTACACAGCTTTATGGCACTTAATAGTTATTCAAATGTCCATGATATGACCATGCCCTAAAAACAAAAAGTTAGCGTTCTCACAACCTTCTAGGGCCGCGTTTTTCTCAATCACTTTCTTGCCTAGTGTGGCTGCTTAGGACAGCCATACCTCGGGTACCGCATATAGTTTTCATGAGGGTTGTTTTATTTCATACCTCAATAAATTTCTGAGGTCAAGACAATTTCCTTTTTTCCATATATTGTGTCTGGAATTATTGACATACAATTTATATTTGGTTAATGCAGGCCTGATTAATAACACTGATTTTGGGACTGTGCTGATTAGTTGGGCTGACCCGGCCAGCTTTGTCTCCTGTCATACCTTCCTCTATTTCTTTATGCTCCTATTCTCAAGAAAGCAGTTCAACCCCTTTATTATCAACCATTAACTCTTCTACGGGAGGAGCCGGATAATATCAAAATTAATAAAGAAGTATTGCGGCCTGCTACATTGAACATATGAACTCGCTCTCGACCATGGAATGAAATTTCTCATTTTCACAGATTACTACGACTACTTATACCATACGAATGTAATATATTGTAATATTCATAGTGCAATATTCTAATGTCTGTTTTTTCTCCACCTCTCGGACGTGAGTGACTACAGACAGCGCTAGCCTAGAGTGCAGGGAAGGGGACAAGGCAGCGGAGAGGAAAATAAACTTCAAATGTATTATACCTTGAAGCCAGAATACCACCGTTGTTAGCTAGATTACAATTCTTGACTGTCCATGACGTGCCTAAAAATGTATGAATCACAATTCCACCGCTCCATATCAATTTTTTGTTGCGAGCCAGACTCCTTTTTTGGAGTCAGGTGGCCTCGGTTTCATACCCGGCCCGCAGGTAATACTAGTGCAAAATCTGTTACAATTAACCTTTGCACGTAGTCCTTTCTAACATCCTTCCAACAAAAGTAAGTTCATCTTCGGTTCAAATTGTGTATGATGACATTTTCCCAAATAATGCAAAACCCTTATCACCTTAAATAGTAAATGGATTATTAGAAGATGATTTACAAAGTTTTCCCGTTAGCATAATGATAGAAACTGATGCTTCCCAATTTCATGAAAAGGCCGTCGTTGGAATATACTGTCCACTTTTAGACTGGGCTTTGTCAGTCCGGCTTCAGGACTTTACCCCAATTTTCCCGGCGGAGTTGCTAGCGGTGGTGCTTGCTCTGCGCAAACTAGACACACCGTATGCTCAACAGTGGCTGTAATTACAGACTCTTATTCCTTGTGCTTGTCGCTTTCTTCGAATATGGATTTGCCACTATTAAACACCTTTCTTTCATTGTTCCCCTCACATTTTAGCCTCATACATATATTGTGGGTACCAGGCCACAGTAATGTGACAGCCAATGAGGTTGCTGATAGAATAGCTAAAGAATCTCTGTATGGCCCTGTGCTGCCCATTCTCGTACATAACAGCAGCACAATTTCGTAGGCGTTCCTTATTAAGCACGCAGTCTGGATCTGTTTTATCATCAGACGATTACCTGCATCTCAAGTATTCCTGGAATAGGAAATCATGTCAATCAAGGCAGACTGGGTTTCTCTATAACCAGGCTACGCTGTCATATTCCGCCTCTAAATTTCTATATGCACAGGTCTGGTTTGACGCTTTCATCCCGTCTGCGCATTCTGCGGGTGCGGGGAACCGGAAACAATAGGTCATTTCTTGCTATTTTGCCGCCGTTTTACCATGATGAGAAAACGGTAATTGGAGAAGCCGTTACAAAAGCTGGGTCTTAATTTGAGCAGCCAGATTTTATTATCGTTCGGTGCCACCATGCTTGGGTACGTCTGTTCTTAACGCCATTCAAAACGTCTGCCTTGCTAATATGCTTTGAATTTTTAATCTGTACATATGAATCTTAGTATTCTTTCATGCGTGCGTAAGTATTTACCCATTTTTTTTTTTGGTTTTTCATATTTACATTTCCTTTTCTATTCCCTAGCAATTATTTATATTTATTTTTTTGCTATGTAGTTTTACATCTCAAAACCTAATATCTCTGCACTACAATTCTTGGCCGATCCCCCTGCGTGGGTATGTGCCACCAAATCAGAGGAGAACAACAACAACAACAGTAGCCGTTTGCAGACGAAGTTGTAGCCAGACCTAGCGAATTTTGTATCTGCGTTGGCTGCGTCGCTGCATTTTGACGTTTGTGCATCGTGAAAAAGACGTTTAGTATTTCCAGTACGATGCTTGCATTTGTTAAATACATAGATAAAGTAAAGGCGATATTGCCTGTAAGTTGGATTAAAAATTTCAGACCGTCAGACGTGGATGACTGCAACCCGACTAAGAAGGTGGACGCCTTTTGGCGTAGTGAAAATGGAGAGGTTGAAGGATATTATCCCGCCTTTGTTATTGCCCTTTCAGGTGGGTGTTTTTCGTACAGTTTTCAGTGGTCATGGTTACTACGATAATGGTTACGCGGGGCTTATTTAAAACCTGCTTGCTATTCTCGAAGTGGCTTTAGGTCTGTGTAGCTGTGTGAGCAGATTTCACACTTTTTAGTGCTAGCTCGTGGTTATGTTTGGGCCTTGACAGCGCTAACTGTGGTCAGTAGTACAATCGTTGCACTTGGCATCACATGGCGAAATAGTTGGAGGGAGGAAGGGTTGGAGAGTGAAATGAATTATTGCGTAAAAGACGCGCATTGTGTAAATTGTGTAAAATTGTTGTGTAAAAGACGTGCGCTCCATAAGCGCGCAAGTGTAGGCGCTTACGGAGCGCAGATTGCGGAACGTGGTGTCTAGTTCTGCGCTTATTACCGCTGTTTATTGTATTTTTGTTTTCTTTTTCTATGTGGGTGTGCGTGTGTCAAGCATGCTCTAAACGAATATTTTCTGGTCAACCTTTTAAATTTGACCACATAGAAAATAAATGTTTAACCTGCATTTTTCGCAGAACTACAGACAGCACGGTCCGCGATCTGCGCTCCATAATTGCCTTATCATAGCTAGCGGCCGGCGCCCTGCAATCAGCTGTCGCTTCGCAGCAATGCTATAGCAAGGCGGGAGTTCCAACATTTAGCGGAACCGCGGCGCCCTTTTACTTTGTTTTGCTACAGCTGCAGATTTGTAACGCCCCAAGTGGGTTTCGAGGACCATGCGCTTGCGTGTTCCTGCTCATATTGCTCACGTACGTGCACCTGGAAACACCTGCATTAACCCGATACCCATCGGAAACCCCCGCGCTCTCGCTGGAGCGTGTAATACGACACCCGTCGGCAGCCGCGCCGCTGCATCGCCTCCGTTTGTGTATGTGTAGTTCATTCTCGTTTCCCAAGCGAGGACCGCTGGCAGTATCTCTTTCCAGCAGTCTTTTTGTCTTGTTCATTCTCCTGTCTTTCTCTCTCCTCGACATCACTTTCAACGCGCCGAGAGGCACGGATTGTCTTTTGCTCAGTGGAATGGAAAGTCTGGTCACTACAGAGGAAGTAAAAGAGAAGTTGCGCGGATGCTTAAAAGCGGAGACAGGGGGGGGGGGGGGGCGCCTCTGCACGGGTTGCGGGTGACCCTATTGACGCCACTGAGTGCCACTACTGGTTTTTACCGCTGCATGTAGTCCGGATAATATCAGTAATGAGAACACACATTTGCAAGACATCCATCTGAGCATGCATGACAACTATTTGCACTATTTGGCAGAAATTTTTATTGAATACATAAAATACCTGACATTACATAATTTCAACCGCAAATAGAACTGGGGACATGTGTAGTACATGAAACTTTACAAGTTTGTACCAATCAAAGCCACAAGCACACAGTAGAAAGAACAAACGTTCTCGGAACTCATAAAACCTACTTAGAGTGGTTGCTTCCCATGGAACAGAAGAGCCAAGCAGATGATGCTCTCTCATGGCGCATGATTCCACCGCCTACATCTGCTCCCTCTGCCGATTTACGTTTTGCTTCAGCTCGGCGCTTCTGCACTGAGCAGTTGATGGTCACATGTTACTGTTGCAGAATTGAGTGGGCATACCTATGCAAAGCCAATGATCGACAGGCTGTCACCGTGTTGCTTTACTGACACAGTGGTCCTTCGGCATGACTGCGCAGGCACACACCTGCATAAAACTGCTTTTAGTGACCTTTTATTCATTTCAGATGATCTAGCAGGGCTTCGACAGAAGGCGAAAGCCTTAAGGGAGCCTTTTCCTAGGCTCATTGAGGTGGAAAATGATATTGTGCCATCCAAGAAGAGGGTGAGTATTTGTTTTACGTGTGCACATTCATGCCTCTCTTTTTTCCACAAGGGTGCTCACCTCTTTATATGGAAAAATCATTGAATAATTGTGCATATACAGCCTTGTCTTTGAAAAAGCATGTCATATTCTTCATATCTACAACATGATAAACGGTACAAGAGAAAAAAACATTTCAAGAACATAAACAGGACAAGCGCGCCTCTCCTGTGTACGTGGTTCCTGCTTTCTTGTGTATCTGTGTATATCGTAGCGCAAAAAATTCTTGAAACGGTAAACCAACTAGCCCCCACTGCTGCTTTGCTTAAAGAAAACATAACGACAAACACAATGCTGACTGACAACTGATTTTTTATTGCTTCTCCAGCCGGTATATACCCCTTTCTTGTTCTGTTTATTTTTATCTCTTGTCCTGTTTATCGCACTGTAGATATGAAACATTGTCACCAACTCGCCCAACAACTGACCTTGCCATATTCTTCAGTTTTTGTGCCTGTACTCTGCTGATGTAAAAATGCGGTCGAGGTATTTTTGTTCAGTCTAAGTTCTAAAGTTCATGTTTAGTTGTGGTTTAATGGTTACTGTTACCTTTCTTAATATTGCAGCGCTGGACGAGTGCAAAAGAATTGAGGAAGAAAAGAGCTGAGTCTTTGAAGGACTTGCACGAAAAGATATTGGAACAGCATGATTGTGAAGACCAAGGACAGGAGGTTCGTGCTTTTTTCGTATGTGCACATATGTAGAATGCTTCACTCGTGTAAACGTTTAGTAAATATTGTGTGATTTTTTTTCTAATTTTCAGGAGGTGATGACAACAGAACAACTAAAAGAAGCCCTAAAGAGAAAGGAAAGAGAAAATAAATGCCTTAGGAAGGAGCTGCAGGAAAGCCGCAAGATAAATGAGCAGCTCACAGCTACCCTTCTTAAGAAGATTGGTGAGCACAGAAATCGCAAATTATCCAAGTGCCTTGTTGAGTCACGTGCTGTCAAGATGCACCTGTTGATACATAGTAGGGAAACCTAATATCTTTTATTGATGTAGTGGTGCCTGATTGCTAATCTCACTGCCCACTTAGTTGCTGCTGGAAACATGATCAGTCCCTACTTACAGCATTCAAACCTGTTAAGGCCAATGTCATCTTTCTGTATTTGAAATGAGAACTGAAGCTGAGACTGCAAAGGAGACTGTTTAGCATATTTCAAAATTCTCTTTGCTTTTTGTTAGCATTATTTAAAGCTATTGAGGAAGAAAAGAAAAGGAAAATTAGGGGAACCATTTCCTAATATCGAGAAAAAATGGCCACCGCATCCATATGTACTGGCTGTTGTAATTGCCTGTGTTTATATATCAATGTCTAGGAAACATTTATGCTGTAAGTACGAATCGATGTGAGATTGATTTTGGTAGCCTTCTAAGTTAGGAAAATGATAATGATCAGCGATATCTGATTGTTTCTAGATCTGCCAGGCATGATTTCTGAAGCTGGTGTCTCATACAATCCTGCTTGAAATGCCTGTTGCAGCTGCTTGCTTGTTTGTTTTGAGCATGAATTGTGTTGGTTTAAAGCTAAGGCTATTATGCCTGAGCTTTAAACCGTCCGTAACAATATTTACCACACCTGAAATTTGTATTCCAGGCTACTACTATTCTTCCACTGCTGCTTTTTTGCCTTCATCTGGCTGCTTTTTCTTCAAACCTTCAAACCACTCCCTTTTTGGTGAGGCTGTCATTAACCTTCTGTATTTAGAGGCGCGGACATGTATAAGCACCTTTTTCCATTGTAGTCAGTCACTCCTGCATTGGACATAATAGAACATTATTTATGTTCCATTATGTTCTGTATTCTGTTATTTATGTTCTATTACAAATGCACACTGGCGTCTACTACCAGTGTACACATACAGTGGCTGTGAGTTTAAATTAGGTGACATGTAAAAAATTTAAAAATTTTAGAAGGAAATAGCATGTTTTTTTTTTGTCTGCACCTGTGCATGGCAATATCGGGGAGTACAGTCTCCTCATTTCTTGTGTCACATAGGTAGTTTGACGGCCTGTGAGTCAAATGGGATCTACCATACCTTTTTTCAATTATGATTGAATGAGTCAAATGGGATCTACCATACTTTTTTTCAATTATGATTGAATTGGATGTGGAATAAATCGGGGGAGTTTTTAGAACAGCAATAAGAATCTCTAGGGCTCCTGTGAGTGCCCCTCATTTTCTAAAACATTTGAAGCTGACACGGCTGAAGGTTTGTAGTGACTTCCTTTGATTTGCATTAGAAACAGTTGGTACTTCGAAAATGCAATTCTTTGTGAATGTATTTTTTAATTGTCATGGCATAAAGAGCACATGCTTTTATAAAGTATTGTTCTTATCTTGTTGGTATAGCTTGAGTGTATGTTGCAGTTTGTCATTCCTGTACTTTCTCAAAATAATATTGTTTCTCTCCTGTACACAGCAGTCTTTCTTACACACATTGCTCCTTTTTCAATTGCTTTCATCTGTAGATGAAATACGAGCTGCTGTCGGAGGGAATTTTCATCATGGTGGCACAGTCATTGCAGAGTATGTTCTGCCAGCTGATGTGGATGCAGGTACTACTTTTGTACTCTCACATAGGGATTGTACAAAATTGATTTCCACTATTTTGGCCCCTGCATCATGTGATATGTCCTATCATGCATTGCAGCTCAAATGTCTTAAATTTAAGTCATTTCTGATCCCACTTTTTTTTTCCCACCTCCACATCTATCATGAATTTTATTTTCTTGTTTACCTGCAACTGTGATGACAGATAATTGCACTGTGGTTACTATGATAAATGAATAAGTTGCATCACAGTTTGAGCAGCAAATAAGGATTTGAAGAAATCAAACAGGTGAAAAAATGCGCAAATCACAATATTTTGCTCTTGTTCTTCACTTCAGGGCGAAATGTAAACATAATTTTTTCTCATGTTTACTGGCACAGGCCTTCCATCCGAACTGGCAAGCTTAGAGAGCATGAATATCTCAAGTAAATATGTGAATGGCACTGCCATTGGATACTAGTTTCAAAGGAGTGTAAACTCATCTTGTCACATGTTTACTGGTGCAGGCCTTCCGTCCGAGACTGGGACTTTGGAGGGAAGCACATCAGGTATTTATGAGATATTGATGAGAATGACAGTTACAATGATTGCATCCTACTTACTGCAAGCTATAATTTTATCTTTTCTCGTGTTTACTGACACAGGACTTCCATCTGAGGCAGCAGTTGTAAAGGATGCCAGTGTCTCAAGTAAGTAGTTGAATTGCACTACCATTGGATCCTAGTTTCAGAGGAGTGTAAACTCATCTTGTCACATGTTTACTGGTGCAGGCCTTCCGTCCGAGACTGGGACTTTGCAGGGAAGCACATCAGGTATTTATGAGATATTTATGAGAATGGCAGTTATTATGATTGCATCCTACTTAGTGCAAACTATATATTATCTTCTCTCGTGTTTACTGACACAGGCCTTCCATCTGAGGCAGCAGTTGTGAAGAATTCCAGTGTCTCAAGTAAGCAGTTGAATTGCACTACCATTGGATCCTAGTTTCAGAGGAGTGTAAACTCATCTTGTCACATGTTTACTGGTGCAGGCCTTCCGTCCGAGACTGGGACTTTGGAGGGAAGCACATCAGGTATTTATGAGATATTTATGAGAACGGCAGTTACTATGATTGCATCCTACTTAGTGCAAACTATAAATTTATCTTTTCTCATGTTTACTGACACAGGCCTTCCTTCTGAGGCAGCAGTTGTGAAGGATTCCAGTGTCTCAAGTAAGCAGTTGAATTGCACTACCATTGCATCTTAGTTTCAGTGCATACTGTAAACTAACCTTGTCTCATGTTTACTGGCGCAGGCCTTCTGTCCGAGGCTATGACTTCGGAAAGAAGCACATCAGGTATTTAAAAGAATTGCAGTCACTACCATTGCATCCTAGTTAGTGCAGACTAATGCAGTTTTGTATCTTGTCTCCTGTTTGCTGGCTTAGACCTTCCATCTCTGCTGGCAGAGAACAACTCAAGTGTCTCAGGTAAGTAGGTGTGAACAGCACTACCATTTCATCCTAGTTTTAGCACAAACTGAGATGTAATCTTGTTTTGCGTTTACTTGTGTAGGCTTTCCATTCGAGACAGAAAGCATTGAAAAGAGATCAGGTATGTAAGAGAATGGCAGTTAAATTATTGCATCCTAGTTAGTGGAAACTAGTTGTAATCTGTTTTTGTCTCATGTTCGCAGGCCCAGGCCTTCACTCCGAGGCAGCAGCATTAGAGCGCGCAAGTGTCTTGGGTAAGTTCAAAACAAGTGATAAAGGGGTGCCAAGGGGCGCTAAAAAAAAGGCAGATAAATGCTGGAAATATGACCTGGGATGATGAGCTCATTATTCCCTTTTTAACTGGCTCACCATCTACTTATCCCCTATTATGTTGGCTCAGTGGTGCGTACACAGTCAATTCGACATACTGAGTGAGACTGTCAGACACTTGAGCACACTAAAATGAGAGCCACATATGACTTAGTTGTCAACTATAACTATAACTACAAAATAACTCTTCAAAATGAACTATGCTCGTATGAGGACAACTATTAATGCCAGCCCTGTTTGTTCACATACCTTTTGTTTGTTGGCTCTTTCAGCCCTGTGTGGCGCATTGGCACTCTTTGATGCATCACATTACTGCTCTTTGAATAAGAATGCACCAAAATAATTCCAAAGCTTACATGTTATTAATTGCTGTTCTAGCAACGGGTTTTGATGAAAAAAAGAGCACTGTAACACTTTTCAGACCTAAATTAAAATATATTTGATACATTTGTGGTGCCTAGTGTTTGGCTTCGGTCGACTGGCAATTCAGAGGATGCCCATAACAGGTTTTATTACTGTCCTAAAATTTAGCACCTTAAGAGATTTCACGACGTTTCAAGCAGTACATCTTGTAGGCGTATTACAGTGTACTTGTGTTCTGATTTTGTAATCTTTGCAGATGCATCTAGAGGACTAGGTGCAAATACAAGTGTTCCAGGGAACTTTGCTGTTGTTAATGGACAGGTAAGTAAGGGCTCTCATTTTGATGGGAAACAGCACTTGAATATTCCTTGCTGCAAGTGCATATGCAGTGCAGAAGTGCAGTAATCATTTACTCTTTTATAGCATCTTTAATGTCTATTTTCTCACGTTATTACCTGTAGGCTTCCAAAATTAGTAAGCTGAATAAATTTTGATTATTTTATAGTGCATTGGGAGCTTATGATTTTGAGTGGCAGCTTGTGCATGTTAGCAGGCAAGTTCTCACAAAATGTAATAATTGATGTGCATTTCTATTTCAAGGGTATTTTCACCAAGCCATAAAGGTGTTTGTTCAATGTCCTTCCTCAGTATCTGAAGGTTTATTGCTGTAGCAAACAAAACACAAGAATTAGGTTTGCTAGTACTGATAATTCCAGCTGGAACTTCTTATGTTGCTAGATTAGAGAAGGTACATTGTAGGAGGATGACTGACTGGGGAATGCCTGAGCTGACAGTAATGCAGCATTACTTTGTGAAATGCCTCAATTTCTGCTATCACTTCCCTGCCAAATCTATGGGGTGCTTTCATTGTGCCCCTTCTCACATGTATAATCATGAGCAAAATTGAAGGTACCCTGGCCTTAATGGCTGTTGTGCTGCACTAAGTCACAGCTGTTTCGTGTAGTGCACTTGCAGTGAGACTGATCATAATGACAATAAACTTAATCTTCATTCACACAGATGCTTATCAGGCCTCAAAATGTTTAGAGTGGCCTGCGGCTACTCAGCTGCGGATGGTTGCAACAGAAGAAAATGTGCATTGCAAAGTGCCCATGACATGGTGTTTCACATTAGTAAAGGAAGCTGATGGCAGCATGACGTCAAACCTTTATGCTCCTGAGTGGTAAAGCCAGTTAAACGTTAGTTGTACCCATGTTCAGTATTTTGCCCACTTTGAAAACTAGTCTGCACTGTGTTTTCCCAGCCAAAAAGCTTATTCCACTGGGTCAGTTAGAACAAGATATGCTCTATACACCAAAAGGTGTGTATCATGTGTGATTTACACAGTTTCTGATTTGTTAATACCTAACACAAGGATGCATTTTATGCTCCAGCATTTGCTAATTGAATTGATATCACAGCTAGGCAAAACAGTGGCCTTAGAAGTTATGTCAGTGCCATACAACGCTGCGTGCCTGCATGTGCAGTGCAGTGTTCATAATCTTGCTGGCCTGTCTACCCAAGAATTTCTAGACAGGTTTTTTGATGCAAAAAAAAAGAACTGATGTTTTTATTTATAGGAAGGGAAAGGTGCGGTAACTGTCTCACTTGTTTTCTGTGGACACCGCAACCGTGTCGTAAGGGAAGGGCGGAAGATGGGAGTGAAAGTGGAAAGAGAGAAAGAGGAGCCATAGTGGAGGGCTACGGAGTAATTTCGACCACCTGGGGATTTTTAACGTGCGCTGACATCGCACCATTTTTTTTTATCCAAAGCCCACAAAAGGCTACTCTGTCTTTGCAGTGACTGTCTAGACATGCAAGTCAGATTTTATAAATTGATCTCTGTCATAGTCGCTCTAGTACAGAAGCTGTTCAGTGTGCGAGCAAGCATAGAGCACAGATTTTGTTTCTTGTTATCGAGTGCACATTTGCGCAATGGTTTCAGCATTTCGTTGCACTCAACCTGTGGCTTGCTCTGGATGGTAAAAGTGAATGATACGCATCTTCGCATAAATTATACAAACTATGCCATTTATTTGTCCTCTCGAACAAATAAAAAAAGGGAGAGGGAGTCCGGATCAGCAAAAACTTTGCCAGGTTTAAAGCCAATTAAAAATAAAGAAAACCAAAAAATCAAGAATAAAAAAAAATTTAGCAGTAAAAA
Organism: Amblyomma maculatum; assembly: GCF_055883805.1. Taxonomy (NCBI): domain Eukaryota; kingdom Metazoa; phylum Arthropoda; class Arachnida; order Ixodida; family Ixodidae; genus Amblyomma; species Amblyomma maculatum. The sequence continues at coordinate 60,604,375 of NC_139348.1, read as the reverse complement.
AATCATAACAATAAACAAAGAAAAACAAGATCTGAGTTGCAAGGTGGTCACGCTAGCCTAAAGAAAAGAAAAAAGTGGCGAATGCAAAATGAATTTGTCATTCAATTTGGCTGAGTTTTTGGCTGATACAATGGCCTTTAAAATATTACTTGGTAGGGTTTTTACGGCGTGTAGTATATTGGCACATCACAAGATATATCATTCATAAATGAAGTATTCCTTTACTTTCTGACTACATGCGACATAGTCAAGCATTTAAGTTGATGTTAGCTTCGCAAATGATTCATTGCAAATTTATTTTTTACAGGTCCATCTCGGACAAGGAATGCTTGTGCCTGAGCAGAAGTGGCTTTTTCTGAATAGGAATACCACAGATAGCAGATTCACAATGGAGGCTGCCAGGATGCTTTGGACACAAGAAGAAGCTGCCGTCCGCAGCATCACTGGACAAGCCTGCCGCAGCATGCCAGGCTCAACCTCGAAGCTGCCCGCAACCCCTGAAAAGGTGGATGTGTTGCTAAGTAAGTGAACGTTTATAATTGGAACAAGGTTCTAATACAGTAAAATCATTATAAATCAAACTCAAATTATTCTGAATTCCAGTTATTAGAAGATTTTCTTGAGTTCTGTAGTTTTCATGTAAACTTGACAGGATAATTTCAAGCGGCAGTCTGCGGCAGCATGGAGTAAGGGAAAGAAAGGGGCTTTGGACAGGCATTGGTGAAATTCATGATTGTTGGTTTTGTAAGTGCTGTTAACTAAGACAGTTTTCTGGGGGTATGTCTGTCTTACACATTTTCCCAAAGGGGGATCTGCAGACCCCAGGGGGTCTGCGAAGTTATTTTCGAGGGTCCACAAAACCTATGCCTACAAAAAGAAAGAGCATATATATGATAGCTCTTTTCTGGCCTAACACAGTTCCATCATCAGTTAGACTGCAGTCGAACTCCGATCTAACGAAATTCAAAAAGTAACAATTTTTTTTTATTTCCCAAATTCTGCCCCATTGAAAAGCATGTTTTTTTTTCGCGATTTAACTAAGTCCTTGTGCATCGCATGCATGCACCAGCTGCCATCTTGACAATCGGATGAGAACTAAAGCTTCAGCCCTGACACACCGCATTTTACATTTGCCCTTTTACACGCCAATTTTGCTAGCAGTCTGCGATCTGCGAGCAAAGCAAACTGACGACATGGGTGTGCTGCTGCACCAGCGCCAACCGTCATGTGCATACAAAACCTGTGATGCCATGACATAACTGGCGAGTCAGAACAACAAAGCGCTAACTGGGAATACTGTTTTTACTCGTGTAATGAACCCACTTTTTTTTTAAATCAACATGACTCTGAGAGGAGGGTTCAGTACATAGAAAAGTTGATTTTTTTTATGAGTCCATCGCAGCCATCACTCGTCAAAGAAAGCATGCAGTCAGTCGCAATCGTGACGCCGGCTCATTGCATGGTTCACTTCAGTGCTTCAAAAGACGCTGCTATGACACGTTCCAATGATTTTGTAGTAGCAGACCGACCGACTGCGCCCACCCCATTTGCTGTGTCATAAAAAGAACATGAAAACCAGGCTTGCGCAGTGGGAGAGCCGAGCAAGGCAAAGGCACCGCAGCCACTCCTCTCAATGCCGCTGGCACTCTATCAAGTCCCCCCCTTCCCTTACCCTACCACTAAAGCTAATGCCAACAGCCACACGAGTGATGTAATGTGCGTAATGTTCTCGCTACGCAGCACCTTGGCACGCTGCCAAAGAAATACACTGCACTGCAACAGCGCGAAAACGGAAGGACACACTAACAACTAGTATTTTTGTTTTCATGTTCTCAATGGGAAGAGTGCGAGGCGGGCTCTCATGCAAGTAAATATGGTACGCGTTACATGAATCCCAAGCAAAGATTGTCGCACCCAAGGTAGCAGCGAACGTCGTTTGAAGCGAACAATGCGAGAAGTCTGTCATGATCACAGCTGACCATATGCTTTCATTGATTCATAGATGCAAGAATGGAAGACTCGCAAAAAAATATATATACACTGCCACTTAATAGTAATATTACAGTCGAACCCGGATAATTCGAATTTTGGTTATATCGAACTCGCGGAATATCACCTTGAAAATCCCATTAAAAGTATAGGAAAGCTGCGTCGTATATCGAACTCAATTTCACCGGTCGTTTGATACATTGAACTCCGCACCGTGCATTGGACGGGCCTTCCCCGAAGATGATCGCATCACCCTCGGCCGTTTGCCACGTGACGTTTTCAAGCCATGCGTGGAAGGAATGAGAGGGCACAGTTTGGCGACGGCCGGTCTAGGGCAGCGCCGCGCCCTTTCCCCAGAGGCGCGTATCTGTGGTGATCGTTTGCCACGCGCCAGCATGTGACGTTTGCAAGCTTTGTGTGTGAAGGAACGAGAGGGAACCAATACAGCCAGGGTGTTCGGGAGAGTAGAAAAATGCGATAGAGCAAAGCGCAAGGGTGTGCCCATCTCTTTGTTTCCCTCTCCCAAACACCACAGCTGCATTGGCTGCATCTGCTTTGTTGCTGGCGGTGGCCAAAACAGTTCTGTCTCATTTCTTCCTGCCCATGGCTTGCAAACGTCACGTGCTGGCGCGCGGCGCACGTTAACTGCAGATGCACACGCCTTTGGGGAAAAGCAACGGCGCTGCTCTAGATCAGCCGTCGCCGAACTGTTGTCTCTCATTGCTTCCGCGCCAGGCTTGAAAAACGTCATGCATCAAATCGCCAAGGGTGTTGCGATAATTTTTGAGAAAGGACCAGTGAAATCGGAGCTCGACATACAACGCAGCTTTCCTATACTTTTGCATGGGATTTTCAAGGGGATATTCCATAAGTTTAATTGAACCAAAATTCGAATTATCTTGGTTCAGCTGTAGTCATTATCTGCGAGTACTTGTCAAATCTACCCTATCCCATAATATTTTTCGTTATTTTCCGTTCATTTGTCAATCTGTGGTTACTACCTTTCGTAAGTAGATATATTCGTCTGCTACTTCTAGTACTTAGCTACTTATTGGTAAACTGAAATTCCTTCCCGCCCGAGGCTGTTAAACATTACTACTCTCTCCTGCGTGTTAGTCTTGAGGCCTACCTTTCTGCTTTTTCTGCCTAGGTCATCAATCATTTTTTGCAGTGGGTTAAAATGTTAAGCATGGAGGTTAAAAGCAGGGTGCAGTTTCTCAAGGCAAAGTAAACTCCACAAGATTACAGAAATTGAGAGCTTGTTCGAGAGGTAGAAAGGAGAGGTTGTTTACAGTTTACCAGGGTCGTTGATGCCGGCATCTTTGAAATTCGAAACTTGGGCTACACTGCTGGCTGGGCATGTATGCAAAGCATCGGCTGAGCGAGCTGCGCAGTGCAGCAAAAAGTCAAATTCTTTCTAGCAGCATGCACACCGGTGCCATCATGTTGCCTCTCCCCGTGTCCTCTGCAGGACACAGGGAGAGGCATCTGTGTTATCAAGTGCATGCCTTTTGGAGGCTAATTTTTAGCCTTGACTCAAATTTGTGTGACCTGCTGCCGAAACGCTCTAGGGGTCCAATGGCTGAAAACCACTGTTGTAACATGCACAGTGCTACAGGGCTGTGTCAAAATGGAACTGCCATGTTTCCTTTTGCTATTGTTGTGTACTGCAACTGGCATAGCCATATGCAAGAGTTATTTGTGTATTTCATTAGATGATGAAGGAGAATTGAGAAGATACATGTGTTTTCCTTTTTCAGACTGTGCACTGCATTGCATAAGGAAACGCCCAAAAGCGGATGTGCCTGACGAAGCACGAGTCCAATTATGCCGCCAACATCTGCGGCGATTCTTCATTGAGGCCAGCCGGCAAGGACGTCGCAAGAAGATCCCAGTCGCCGATGATTCCAATAAAGTTGGAATCTGAGCTCCACTTTCTCTATGCTGCTTATTCAGTGCGTGCTTCAGTAGGTGAGCCATTTTTGCTGCTACTTGGATGCACAGAAGCTGCAAGCTAGCATGCTCACTATATCATTTAGCAGGTTAGCAAATACAGCATCAGCTTCTTAGCCATCAGGGAAAATAGGGGCACTACCAGCATTTTGTATTATCTTCACCAATGAACCGTAACTATATAAACTATATATGGTACACAAGATGACACCAGTGTGCTGTACATACCTACATTGCTATTATCCACCATCTGGCCACCCTGCACGCCTTAACGACCATGCACACCATAACCACCATGCACACCATAACGACCATGCATACCATAACGACCATGCCCACCATAAGGACCATGCCCACCATGACGACCACGCCCACCATGACGACTATGCCCACCATAATGACCATGCCCACCATAATGACCATGCCCACCATAATGACCATGCACACCATAACGACCATATGCCCACTACCATAATCCACCATGATCATGGTTCCATCATAACCACCATGAGAAAAATTTCCGACAGGGATGTACATTGAAAAATGCCTGTGTCGGTCAGAGCTGCTTTTGCTGTTTTTTAGCGCAGCCGCAGCCTAAAATGTGCAATGGTGGCCAGCCATCGAAGCTCGTTAGACAATGTCGACCACTAGAAACCATGATATATACTATGTTGGGATGCCACCAAAGCTGATGGGACAATATTGACCAATCTATGTCAAGATATATTTCATGTTGACAAGCCGTCCATATTGGCAGAACATATTGCCCTACCTATGCCATTAGGGTGCAATGCTGGCAACCTATCACAGTCGATCGAACAATATAATGCAATATGTAACCATTGTTGGCAGGCCGCCATGACAGGTGGGACACACAACCATGATGGCCGGAAAATATTAACCAATTCATGCCATTATATGTGCAATACTGGCCAGCCATCAAAGCTCATTAGAGAATATGACCACTATAAACTATGATATGTACAATGTTAGGATGCCAGCAAAGCTGGTGGGCAATATTGACCAATGTATGCCAAGATATATTGAATGTTGACAAGGCAACCATAATGGCCGGACAGTATTAACCAAGCTATGCCATGATATGGGCAATGCTGGCTAGCCATCACAGTCAATCAAACAATATTGACCACAGTAAGCCGATCTGTATACATTGTTGGCAGGCCACCATGACTGTCAGACCAATATTGACCAATGCATGCCAATATCTATTCAATTTTGTGAAGCAGCTATATTGGCAGAACATTATTGCCCTACAAATGCCATGATATGCGCAATGCTGGCCAGCCATCAAGGCTCATTAGACAATATCGACCAGTAGAAACCAAGATATTACAGTGTTAGGAAGCCGCCAAAGTTGGTTTGACATTATTGACCACTGTATGCCTAGATATACTCAGTATTAAGAAGCCGTTGTTATTGACCGGACAATATTTACCATGTTATACCATGGCGTAGAAGATATTTGGAAACCATTGAAGGAGGTTAGCCAATATAGACCAGGTTGTCTGATTGTGTATACAATTATGGCAAGCTGCTCAATATGCATGGGCATTATTGACCACTGTTAGCCGGTTGAATGCCCATAACGGATATGACTGAATTTCACTGGGCCAATAATGGTTTTGTTATAGCGTGGCTGCACATTATTTGTAGCTCATTGGCACCATTGGGCCACTTGTGGGCCAGTAATCCCCAATCAATCCCCATTATTGGGCCAATGGCTGGTGCTGCCTGGGGCAGTTACCTTTAGCTGTCTAAGGAAATTTGAAGGGCTCTAAAGTTACTGACTAGAAGCCATATAAGCAGCTTAGCTGGCTATGGAACAGTGTATGCTCCTAAAGCTATATACTGTTAGTCATACAGTTATATTTAGCTGTCTATAGAAATTTAAATGGCTCTAAAGCTACAGACTGATACTCATAAGCTGCTTTGACTGGCATAGAAAACTGCATGCTCTCGAAGCTATAGACTAGTAGCCATACAGTTATCTTTAGCCGTCTATAGAAATGTCAATGCCTCTAAAGCTACAGACTGCGAGTCAGACAACCTTTTTTAGAAGGCTATAAAATATTGTATATACCAAAAGCTATAAACCAGTAGGTGTACACCCTTATATGAAAGTACATATATCATCGGTCCGAATCCTTCGTTCGACGTGTACGCTAGCTTGATTAAGGGTTGTGGGCTGTATGAAATGATAAACCATATGTCATCAACTACAACGCTGTACTACAAATGGATTACGTCACAATCTTGGTATAACTGATGGAAGCACTGTCGCCGCATGGAAGTACACCTGCAATGAGTACCTCCAACTCATGATGTGTTTTAGTCGTGGGACTGCTGGCCAATTTTCAGCTATTTATTCATCGAATTGAAAATAAATGTCCGAAGATATAGAGCATGACACACATGCACATACACATTTGCGCACATACACCAACACACACGCGCGCTCGCGCGCGAACATTCTATAGCTGACCATAGAAATTGCTAAAGACAGCAAATACTTACATTAGGACACCAGAATTAGTCTATAGGTTATAGATTTCTATAGCAGGCTATAGCTTTTTGTGCCAAATATCTATAGCTGACGATACACGGTATTTTCAATAGCTGGCCATAAACGTTTGTACGCCACCATAGAAAATGCTAAACACTGCAGTACATAGAGATTCATAAGTCTATAGAATAGGTTAAAGACTTTTATAGAATAGACTATAGAAAAACCTAACGACTACCATAGGAACGGCTATAGCTTTTTGGGCTAAATAACTGTAGCCGACCATACAAAGGATTTTCTATAGCTGACCATAAAAGTTTATACCAGACCATAAAAAAAATGCTAAAGACCGCAATAAATAGGCAGCCACAAGTCCGTAGAATATGTTAAAGACTTCTATAGAACAGACTATAGAAAACCCTGAAGACAGCCATTGTAGCGGCTATAGATATTCGGGCCACATTTCTATAGCCGACTAGAGAAAGGATTTTCTATAGCTGACCATAGGAAATTTTTGTATGGGAGTGCAATGAATCTGCCCTCATTTGGCACAAAAATATCTATAGTAAAATAATAATTGCATAGTAATGCTGCTCTTTACGCATATTATTTTTGTTATAAAGCTGCGCTATATATGCCTCTAAGCTGCCTTTGACTAATATGTCATAGCTAGCTTAACATGAGGCATTTAATTTTGTTCTCCTACCACTGTTCAGGGTTTCGGAAACGGTACTCTACTATTCATCATTATATACCATCAACCAGGTGATAGAAAACGTTCGAAATTTCACCAGCCCTTATACGTAGCATTGATTGATTACGAAAAAGAATTTGACTCAGTAGAAACCTCGACGGTGATTCAGGCATTGCGAAATCAGGGGGTAGGCGAGCCATACGTGAAAGTGCTGGAAAATATACATAGTGGCTGCACAGAAACCATAGTTCTGCATAATGAAAGTAACAAAATTCCCATAAGAAAGGCGCTAGCCAAGGAGACACGATCTACCCAGTACTATTAACAGCTTGCTTAGAGGAAGTATTCAGAGAGTTGAAATGTGAGCGGTTAGGGATAAAGATTGATGAAGAATATCGCAGTAATCTGTGATTTGCTGATGACATTGCCTTGCTAAGTAACTCAAGATGTGAACTGCAAAGAATGATTAGTGAACTAGACAGGAAAAGTAGAAAGGTAGGCTGAAAAATCAATATGCAGAAGACTAAGATAATGTTCAACAGCCTCGGAAAGGTATAGCAGTTTACATTAGGTAGCGAAGTACTGGAAGTAGTAGGCGAATATGTTTACTTAGGAGAGGTAGTAACCGCAGATCGGGATCATGAATAGTCAATAACAAGAGGAATAAGATTGGGATGTAGCGCATTTGGCAAGCACTCGTAGCTTACCGGTATTGATCAAGAGCAAAGTATACAACAGTTGCATCTTACCTGCACTCACCTATGGGGTGAAACGTGGAGGCTAACCAAGACGGTTCTACTTTAGTTGGCGACAACGCAGAGGGCTATGGAACGAAAAGTCGTAGGGGTAACATTAAGGGTAAGGAAGCGTCCAGAGTGGGTCGGAGAAATAACTCAAGTTACTGACATTCTAGTGGAAATCAAGAAGAAATGGGCGTGTGTAAAACATGTAATGTGAAGAGAGGATAACCGATGGTCGCTTAGTTTAACAAACCGGATTCCGAAGGCAGGAAACTGTAGCAGGGGGCGGCAGAAAGTTAGGTGGGCGGAAGAGGTCAAGGAACTTCGCAGAGGTCAAGTGGATGCAGCTAGCACAAAACCGGTTTAATTGGGGAAATGTAGGAGAGACCTTCGCCCTGCAGAGGGTATAGTCAGGCTGATGATGATAATGACGTACTGTTCACAAAACGTTCTTCATTAATTTATGGCGTTACTATAAAACCATACTGCTTCCGCACGGAAACAATTCCGCTCCATAGATAGGCAATAGATGTATTCCATCGTGTCAGCCAGGGAGCAACAGCAGATCGTATATTAATTGTAATAACTACATGCAAGAAGGTATCCTTAGCCCGAAGTATTTAATGTGTGATTGAGAATTAGTTTTCCTTGTGAAATATTCAGTCGTGTCCTAATGAGCCTCCTCAGCGGTAAAAAAGATAACCGTCTACCACTTTGTGATGAACTACGCGGTGTCCTGAGTTCGTTGATATATTTCAATGCCTGCCCTTGTTTCCTTTTTATTTTTTCTTTACTGTTTTAGGTCTTCTGAGATCTTGAGGCCATATCACGCCGTATTTTTTATCATTGTTGCTCGTGTATGCCAATCAAGTACGCCATTGACGTAATCGCTCCCTATCTGATGCATGTATTTAATATTTGCCTGTCGTCCGGCGTGTTCGTGCACAATATGCAGTCTGCCAGAGCTACCGTAATCTATAAAAGAGGCAACAGAAATAACCTATCAAACTATCGTCCAATTTCTATTCTTCTTGTCTTGTGCAAAAGATTCGAAAAAATTGTTCTTCAACGCTTAAAGGCCTTCTCTGACATGCATAATATAACTCCGTCACAGTATGGGTTCCAAAAAACAAATCAACTGAGTTAGCTCTACTTCCTAAACAGGAGCTGATATTACAAAATTTGGAAAATAAAAACATTCTGTTTGGCATTTTTTTAGACTTCACAAAAGCCTTCGACCTTATCAACCACCGAATCCTCCTTAAAAAGCTGGAACACTATGGCTTTCGCGGTAAAGTCCTGTCTATTATCTTCTTATTTACAATACCGTACACAGTTCGTTGATATTAACAGATATTGCTCAACCGTAAAATCAGTAGCTTCAGACGTTCCTCAAGGGAGTATTTTAGGGTCATTCCTGTTTTTAATATACGCCAATGATATTGTTAACATTGATAAGTCTGCTGACTATATTATATGCGCCGACGATATAAGCGTGTTTTTCTCAGGACAATCAAGCCACACTAGCCGAAGGAGCAAACAGGACGTTGGCGCTAATAAACAATTGGGCAACTGAAAACGAACTGAAAATTAACGTTGATAAGACCAAATCTATGGCATCATTGTTGCGCGGGAGAGGATACATATCCTTTTTAGTGATGGAGTTCTGGCGCAGATAGTCAATGCAGAACCTCCATGTTCCGTCTGTTTTCTTCACCAATATCACGGATGCAGCCCAAGGACTGGAGGATTCCTGTATTACGCCCCTTTTTAGCATGTCTTGGACTTGTTCGGTGATGATCTTACGTTCTGATGGCGACACACGGTACGGCTTTTGACTGATCGGGTGGGCAGATCCCGTGTCAATCCTGTGGCGTGCGCGCGACAGCGGAAAACGTTGCGAGCCGTCGGACTGCGAAAAATTAAAGACGGATAGGTGCTGGGACAAGAGGTTCTTCAATATCTGTCGTTGTTAGATATTCAACGATGCGCTAATTATCGGAAGAAGCTTTTCGTCAGTAGATGAGTTAGTAGCGGGGTTATCTAGGTAAAGAATAACTACAGCTACACAATTCGGGCGAGTTGGGCTACATGAAACTAGTTTGGAACCCGCTGGAAAAATAACTCGTTCCGATGAGCAATTTATAGTCCACTGTCCCGTAGGGCCCTCTTTCACGCGAATCAAACAATGCGGCACTAACGCCCTTTTCTTTACGCACTGTAAAATAAGAGGCGCCACAGTAGACTCAAAAGAGTCGTTAATAGCAGGGGAAAAGGACACCTGGACACACACTGCAGAATGTGGCGGTATGCCGACTTCATCACACACAAAAAACGTCTTCATAATTTGACGTCTCTTCCAAAAGTTCACGAGAAAGAGAAGCACTAACACTTAGCTCTCCCGTTCGACAATCAACTGTAGCGCCGCACATACGCAGGTATCAATTCCCAAGATTACGTCGTGTGTAGATCGGGGCAGTACTGCAAACTCCGCCTAAAATACTGTGCCCCCCACAGAAACTTTTACGCTGCATACCCCAACCTGATACAAACACTCCCCACTTACTCCATAAAAATTTGCAGTTTTGTCACAAACAAACATAACTTTGTTCTTCAAAAGGTTCATAAAATCTAAACTCATTACTTAAACTCTCGCACCAGTGTCTACCAACGCCATCGTTGGCAAACCATCAACAATCACATTGACCTTGTTCTTTAACATGCACACAGACGAAGGAAATGATAGGTACAAGCGCACATTGTCCAGCGACCTCACCTCCATTGGCCGTGCTGGCTAGTTTTCCGTCATTGGTAGCAGAGATCGGCGCCGCGGAGACGGGGAGCGGCGCACACGAAATCACGGAGGTGGTGTCACACTACGGTCAGACGCTGGCGAATGGCTGCGGAGCCCTTCGTTTTGAAAACGGCCGCTCCGGGAGGGACGTTCTGGCCCATAGCTGTCGATGTAGGGCTGGACGGTGCGTCGTTGCAATGCCGTCGGGGGATTCCGGAACGATGTGCGCCGATTGCAGTAGTTGGAAAGGTGACCCGCGGCACCACACCGGTAGCACACTGGAAAAGGTCGGTCAAAAAGTGGCATGTCAGCTGATTCCTGCATGGTAGGCCGCGACGAATATCTAGATGGTGGTTTCGGGACGACGTAGTTGTTCGGCGGTCGGTGCGAATTACGACTAGAGCAAGGGCGAGGATCTCTACGCTGATGGCAAGAACATTGTTGGAAACTCTCTTCCTGTCTTGGTCGTAGAGTGCATAGGTCTTCGCAGCAGCCAAAATCAGTGCATTCGCGGACATCGGCTGGCACGCACCCCCATACGTTGGAAGAGCATATACGTCCCCTCCGAAGCCATTGGGCCGGACACGCTGATCACGTCGTGACATCTAATCTCGAACAATTTCACGGATGGCGCACAGGAGTCTTTGAGATGGCGATTCTTCAATACTAGGCACTGTAGTCACATTTGCGAGCCATCCAAATTTCGGTGTAATGCGGCGAGTCTTTAGGGCCTCGACTGTTTTGCAGTGCCGGATAACGTCAGAGACCAAACTCAAGTTTTCCTTGGCAATGAGGAAGTGGCAGACACCTCCCGCAATTCTCTTGCGTGCAATTGGTACGGGCTAAAAATGGCCTTTGTAGGCGTCCGAGTGCCGTGGCTTGCGCCTGATCCAGATCGGAGTGAGGGGTGGGGTACGTGCATCTCAGCTCGCGATAAACGTTTGTAATTTGCGCATATGTGCGCGGCGCCTCGGCGGGCGCGTTCATTTCTGATAGATCTCCCGTCTCCCGATTGGATAAACCTCCAGCTAAATGGCTGACCAATTCGTTTCTGGATTTACCCGCGTGAGTCAGAAGCCATACGAGATTGATGTGATTGAAAGCTTGGTTACGCAGAATTTGGGTTGCGAGCGCGTTTACAGAAATTACGGGGCTCTTTGAGTCGCTTAGAATAGTTTTGGTGCGGGGATCCGCGATGGGCCAGTGCGGCAGCTCCTTCCTCTGCCTCGCACATGGAGCTACATTAAATGCTATGGCGTTAATGAAGGCTGACTTCGGGGTGGCCATACATGACATGTATACTCCGTGTTTGATGTTATGAGCTGCATCCATGTACACTGCTCGTGCATCGTCCTCGTACTGTTTCTCAAGTAAAGTGTCCGTGCTCTTGTCTTCCTGCGGGCAGCATGTCTGCCTGGTAGCATGTTTTTGGCGATTGGTTTAACAACTAGTACACTAGTAATGCCAGCCGATAAATGAAATGTGGCGCACATTTCCTCAGCGGTGTGTATGTAGCGCTTTTAGAGAATCGGGCGTCCCGCCGCGCTGCGTGACAATCAGGTCACTTGGGCTGTCTTATGGGCTTCAATTAGCTGAGGTAGCGTGCTAAATTGTAGTCAATATGTGTTGGCATATAAACCAACACCGATTTGTGACATAAACACGATGCGGTGGCCCTTTTATCGCCAGCGTGGTTCGACTGGGGGTGAAAAATAGGCTTAGCGCCCATAGGAATACAAGGAAGCGAAATATTTCAAAGCAGTTTTCTAATTTCATGGGTCATCTGTGATGTCGTTATTCGGTACAGAGCAACCATGAACATCCTAGAACAGATCACGAAAGTATTAAATCTCATTAACGAGGCGAATTATTTTTAAAACACTGCGAAATGTGTGCGGGTGCGAGATGAGAAGGCGACCCTTGGAAATACATGTAAACACAACTTACCGCAACATTTTGCTCGGTTCAACAGCGTGGAACCCTTCTCATTTTTGGTGAACGTCTTGTACGACACCCCGACGTCATGTTGCATGACACACTACATTCTCTTGTAAGTAATAAAAGTCTGACGACTTGCGCGACCGCTCACAGCACGATAAACTCACCGCGCACAGTTGCAGACGACGATGCACCACCCACTTTCGTTAGCAGACGCTCCGGAGCTGGAGGCGGCCGCGTTGGGTATCGCCAGCTACGCTGTCGTCTGCTGCAATGCGCGAATCCCGCTCGGTTAATATCGTCGTATGGAGTTTGACAACTGCTTTTTAAATGTAATTCTGTCTAGCACGTATTGCTGGAGCGAGAGTATTATCAAGCTTATTTACCCTATGCGGCAGCATGTCAGACTAAGCAAAACTGCGCGATTCGCTACACCCAGCTTGCCTTTTGGCGGTATCTGGATTCATATCACAGGTTATTCGGGGAGTTTTAAAAGTAGACCGCCTCCGTAATGACGCACCATACTTTATCACACACTTGTTCAAAGCGCTGGTCAACGTTGAACGACCAGCCACCACTTCTCATGCCTGCGAAATGAGAAAAATGTTCTGGTAAGTTGTGTTTACATGCATTTCTACGGGTCGCCCTCCCAACTCGCACCCCGACATGTTTCGCAGTGTTTTAAAAATACATTGCCTCGGTAATGACATTTCATATTTTGACGATCTGTTCGAGGATGTTCATAGTTGCTGTACCGAATAACGACATCACAGGTGCCCCTTGAAATGAGAAAACTGCTTAGAAATGTTTCGGTTCCATGTATTCCTATGGGCGCTAACCCTATTTTTCACCCTCAGTCGGCTGCGAAGCCGCGACCGGCGCCGCAGCCGACCGGCAAGCCAAGGGCCTCTTTGTATGCTGTTTTAATTAAGCTATTAGGTGCATCTTCGGGCGTACATGATTCGGCTTATCATGAAGGCTTCCATGATCTTGCACAGGTCGGTTCCTCTCAAATCCTTGTGACGGGTGGCAATGCACCTCACCAGGCCGCCTATCAGTTGCGCAGTGACGCGTAGCCGGTATATAGGTTCTGTGTTCAGCGTATTATTCTGAATCAACTTTCCAAGAAGTATGAATGTGGCTACAGGTGATATCGGATGGTTGTCAATATGAAACTGAATGGGTTTTCGAGAATTTGGTTCTGCCTTGGATGCTTGTTACTAAGAGTTCCGATTCAGCCCGTTGTAAATATTTCTGCCTTGTTGTAAAGACTCTATAATCTCTCCAAAGGAGCCACAATTTGTCCATATGGTACGGCTTTCGACGTATATAGAAGACAAAGATGTTATGCCTCACACGATGCTTGGATTCAGGGCACACTTGTCAACCAAAGACGTGTTACTGCTGCTGAAGATGGACGTTATCGATCCCCCGTGCAAACGCAGCAGTAGGGCCATACTTGCGCTGGATCTTACGGGAGCTTTCAACAATGTGAAGCACTCCAAGATTCTCAAAAAGTACCCACTGCGCAAAGCGTACCTTTAATTACATCAAGGCTTTCTTGTAAGATAGGTAAGTACACATCAAGATTGGCGACACCACGTCCGAGCCGATAACCATGGGCACCAGGGGGACGCCTTTGGGAGCTGTCCTTTCTTCTCTACTCTTCAATGTTGCCCTCATACACCTGCCAGAACAACTTGATGTCATAAAGGGAATCCGCCACACCCTCTACGCGGATGCCATAACTATATGGACAACGGAGGGCAACTTGGGACAGGTGGAGGGGGCCCTCCAAGAAGCTACCACTACGGTTCAAAATTATGTAGAAGGATGCTTATTGCGCCGTTCCCTGAACAGGTCGGAGCTCCTCGTCCAGCGCGGGAAGGACGATACTGCACCGCTGGAAATCTCGGTCCATGATACACGTATTCCCGAGGTAGAGACAATGCGGGTTTTTGGGCTGCTTATTAACAACATAAGCTTGGTGAACGCAGCAGAGATCACCAAGCTCCGAACGGTGTGCAAACAAGTCATCCTTATGATATCTCAGATCGCCACCAAGAAAAACGGTATGCAAGAAAAAATAACCTTAGCATAATACAGGCGTTTATTATCTGCAGGATAGTGTACGTGGCCCCGTACCTTCGTATGAGGAAAACCGATCTAAACCACCTGGACGTTATCATTCGAACTGCTTATAAGAAAACGCTCTGGTTACCCATGAAAGCATCTACGCAGTGTCTGCTACAACTGGGGGTACACAATACGGCTGATGAACTTATTAGCGCCCATCGTGGAAGCCAGGTAATACTACTGGCCACAACCAAAACTGGTCGCCGGGTCTTGGAAAATTTGAACATTTGATTTCCACGACAAGTGGCTGCGAGACAAGGTATACCTCAAGAGTGGAAGAGCAAATTCCTTACGCCTCTGCTCCCCAAAACCATGCACCCGGAGCATCATCATGCTAGACGAGTGGCGACAAGCAAGACGATGAACGAATCTTATTTAAGAGAAGAAGGAGCCTGCTTGGTGGACGCTGTGGGTCCTTCAGCGGGGATATCAACAATATCAGTGGTACACCAAATGCAGGTCGTGGACGGGTTTTCAGTTCTTAACGGGGATATGCAGGCTATGGAGGAAGTGGCGATAGCCCTAGCCGTTACAACAACGATGCTTTGTTAACTCCACTCAGCGCCCCGTGCACTCTGCATTAGTTGTAGCCAACTGACGAAAATATATCGCTTGCAATGCATTTGGATGTATTTAGAGAGGAACAGTCGGCTTCGTAAAAAGCATGGCAGCGTACACGAAACCATGATATTCAGAGGTCACACGTGCACGACTTCTCACTAAAGTCAAAGATCAGCAGCGCTTACCACTCTGCCTGTTTATGAAATATAAAAAATAATTTCTCCCGTCAAAGAAAACTTACTTGCATAAACGTTACTAAGTTAAAATCCAAGTCGGTCGTAAAGTCTACAATGAGTCATATTGTGGTTTTACCTCGAGTGTTATAAGAGACGAACATACATGCAATAAGGATGCAGTGGCTTCGTTTTATAAAAGAAGCCTGGGTGCAACCGAGGCATGCTGTTGGCTAACGATGCAGTCGCACAGGCGAACAGTGACTGCGTATATTTATACAGCGGCTCACAGTAGCAAAGCGGCAATAGGTTTGATATTGCAACAGATGTTTGGTTTGGGCTAGTTGGTAGCAGTTTCTTGAAGACATAGAGCAAAAAAGACGGGGACAACACAGATGTAGACAGGACAGGCGCTGAAGACATAGCGCCTGTCCTGTCTACATCTGTGTTGTCCCCGTCTTTTTTGCTCTATGTCTTCAAGAAACAGATTTGATATTGTTGCGCCGATATAAAAGCTAGGGCCTTAATTCCCAATACATTCCTGCAAAAAATAAAAGTCACTTTTCGCAGTGTTTTGAAGCCTACCATTCTAGAAAGCACTCGTTTCAATCAACTGAAATAGATTTTAATATCCAGTACACCAACCAGTGAAAGAGACATTTTGTTATTGTTGTAACTCTGAGGCTTTTGTAAGAAATTTCCTAAAACGTGACATGTTTCTTGTTAATAGTGACCAAAAATATTGCGAAAAATGCTTTTATTGTACTAATAATGTCGCAAGACAGAACAATGCAAGTGAAAAATATTATTATTAATATATGTTTTTGTATCTTATTCTGCGCATAAAATAAAATTTCGTTCCTTATGACAATTTTGTTCCATTCAGGTATCTTGAAACAGTGCGCATGCAAGAAAAAAAATTCGATACTTCAACGAAAGTCTGTCGCGCAATTACCAATAAGCCCCATTTTCGGTGCCTGGGATGATTTGCAAAAAATGTGCCCGCATTAAACGTATACGTTCAATAGACAGCTAATGGTGTGATATCCGTTACGACAGAGCCATGCCTGCCAAGCCGCTTGCTAGCAGTACCACATTGCAGTCGGGAAAGAGAATAATTGCAATTTAAAAAATAATGCCCTCCCCCCTCACCCCACCCTTCTTATCATTGGTGTTCATGACACAGTAAGCGGCACAAGACAGACAGCATAAATTTTGTTCAGGTTGAAGAAGAAAAGTGACTGACAACTGAAAGGATTTAAATGCACAAACTTCAGACCCCAAAATTAGAAATTCATAATTTGATGTTTGAAAGTTGAGACGCCTTCGTTTTTCGAGCCCGTCGAGATCCGATCCAGCCTGAGTCTCGCTGTTGAAGTTCGCTGCCTGTAATGGCTCATTGCTAGCCGGTTTCCACACGCTCGCACAATTGACTAGCACATCCCCTGAATTCCTCCTGCAGACAGCTACACAGGATGCCCAAGGCAAGCAGGGTCGTTCTACACCTACAAAATGTACGCAACTAAGAGACTGAGGTACAGGCCGGCGGATGAGAGATGTGTGCGAAAATCATTGCGTTAGCGACATTGCGGAGACGAGTTCGTTTAACAAAAGTGCAGAGAAACAATACGCCCGTCGAATATCGTGGATGACGGGCGGGCCACTTCATCCATGGGGCAGGTCATGGCCGTTACAGCACCTCAGCTCAAGGTTCTTCACAATGGGGTGGGGCACAGAACAATGATATGCCAGATACTATGTTAATACTCCAGTGTCACGTAGCCGTTTAGGCCCGTAACCAGAAGGTTGGGTTTTAACGGGGGGGTTGAGCTAGCAGGCGCAGAAGAGCAGGTTTGGAGCACCGAGAGACGGCAGCTAACTTCAGCTTCTTCTCGAACGCCACGGGGCACTTCTTCGAGTCCGCGCACGAGACCCTCGATGAGCAGCCGCCTAGCGGCTGCTGTTGCACACCCTACACACAGAAGGCAAGACTTGCCAACGAAAATGAAAGCAAAGCTGGAGCAGGACGAGGGTGCACTGTCGCTCAATCAGATATGGCTGACAATGGCAACTCTGGCGATAAGAAAAATTCACGGAACAGAGCTGCCGCTACCGCTGAATGCTATGCGATAGGGCTCCAAAACCTAAATTTTTGAGGCGCGACGGCAGCGCCAGAGCGGCGCGACGCGAAAATACCATGGAGCCGGCCGGCAGTGGAGTCGCGGAATGCACACAGGTGGGCAACATGTTGAGGGGTGCCGAAATATCCGCCGCTCGAAGTATTACTCAACTGGTCGCCATAACACCAGTCTCCTCGACTTCGCGAAAAGCAGGAAGTCATTACTGTTTTTATGTGCACTGCTACAATAGTCTGCACAACACAAGGAAGCATGATCCGCGGGGGAAATTTTACCGCTTCCTTGCCGAGTGATATCAGTAGCAGAGGCCCGAATCGTAGATAGCTGCGGTCCGCAGAAACCAGTAAATGTTTAATTTGCTGTAGTGTCAGTAAATTCGTATCGCGCGCGAATATTAGTCATCGCATTCATGCATCAGACTAATTCGGAGTGTGGCTTTCTTAAACGAAAGGTTGCATGCCCTACTTAACAACCGACTCACTCGCTGCTTTTCATGGGTTAGAAGGCA
Organism: Amblyomma maculatum; assembly: GCF_055883805.1. Taxonomy (NCBI): domain Eukaryota; kingdom Metazoa; phylum Arthropoda; class Arachnida; order Ixodida; family Ixodidae; genus Amblyomma; species Amblyomma maculatum. Next base: position 60,586,227 of record NC_139348.1, on the reverse strand, counting down.
GCGCAGTTTGATGGCAATGCTAAGTGAATTTACCAGTACTTCGTGTAGAATTGTAGCAAATTTGTTCTGAGCCATTTCGAATTCCCAGCATAGGAACGTAAAACAGTTTGACAAGCGCCAGGCTTCCGTCGCTTGTGTGTATTGCTTCTCGTTTTTTCCACTGCGCTTTAGAACTCCCCATGCGACTTGACGACAGTTTTCGGCTGTAGTTAGAGTGCCTAATATCACTAGACCTCTGGCTTTGCCTCATAAGTTCAGATGTAAAACTACCGTTCTTGCGTATGGAATTGCACGATTGCAGCTGCGATAATTCGAAAATTACAATTTATTAATAAGTGCAGCTAATCTGTTTCTCGGTTAAAAAATAAATTGCGCCAAATGTAGCTCTAAACAAGGGCGTAATTGTACTCGTGTGGACAAAATTAGAGCCCAGTTTTTACACCTGCTCAGCGTAGTAGTGCATAATCTTAATTAGCAGTCCCCTTCGGGAACGATCTCGGTCTTGTTGCAGCGCGTGAGCATATGAACGCGCGATCTACAATGTCGCAGTGAGCTGAACCGCACTTATATGCTCACGAGACGAATGTAAACAATTGTAATGATGTCCGAAACAACTTGCACGAGAAATGAGCTTCCAACTTTGACGCACACTGCGCATCCACAGAAATAATGCTGCCTTGTATGATTTCTTCCACACTGTCGTATATGTAGTTGGTGCGCTAAACTTACCTCAGTTACTGAAGTACACGAATGAAGAAAATGGTACACAAGTTCACACCGGAGAACGTTTCGTTCGGCGTCTTGCAAGCTATTGTCTGCGCTGACGTTTGGCTGTGCTCCACTCCCAAGGCCTTCCTTTGTTGCCCTTTTCTTTTGGCCTCCTTCGTGCTATTGAGACGCCCCGCTTCAGAGGACTCTTTAATCCTAGCGGTCGCAGCGCACCTGGTTCGGCGGCTGCGGTAACAAGAATTCTCGTCGTTTCATTTACGCCCGTTCACAGCCGCTTGTCGATTCGGATGTCTGGGCGGTCTGGCGTCCGCATCTGGTTAGGCTACCAGCGCGTGCGCACACATAAGCACACAAAATCACACACTTGCGAGCTGCCGCTATGCCGGCGTTCAGGGCGATGAAACCGCCGTCTCCTGACGCCCCTTTCAATCTTGGTGCCTTTATTTGCAGCTCTTTTGCGCCCGCTCCTGGGTTTCGCGTCGTGATCACCGTCGCCGTCAGCGTTGTCCATTGTAAGCAGCTCCCCTTTGACTCCCACCTTCCTTCCCTTGGTGCGATGGTGTTGGTGGCGAAAAAGTTTATTGTATATTTGGAGGTTTGTTTGACGCGGAGCTTTAAGGGCCTCAGCCTTACAATACTGGGTGGAGCCCTAGTCAGGGAACTTAATGGCGGTTGCCGCGGCCCGCGAACGCCGCGTGAAGGCCCTTTGGGCATGTAGGTTGCAGCAGCCGAGCAGGGTCGCCTCCCAGGCCTCGTTTGAAGGGTTAGGGATGGGGAGAAGGGATGAGTTTTGTTGACAGGCCCATACCATGAGGTAGGTATCAGCCACCTCCCCAGAGTGCTAGCACTGGCCAGTGAATTGGGAGTCAAAATGTTGAAGTACTGCCGGGCACAGCATCGTGTTATGAAGAGGCGCAGGTGTAGCCTCTTGTTTGCTTTTCCTAACCCTTTACAGGGGTTAGGGTATTTGTGATGGGAGTTTTGATAAAAATTACAATATCTTTGATTGTGTCGGCCGGATTCGAATCGATGTCCTCAGCCAATTCGAGTCCCAAGGAAACTGCCCGGAGCGAAAGCGCACGGGAGGCAGCGTCAGCTGCCTGGTTCCCGGCAAGACCCTGGTGGCTAGGAGCCCAGACGAGATATCGGCACGCGGGGTCCGTGTCTCGACTGCAATTTTGATATATTGTGAGCCCTCCACGGATCTTCTTTCATTTGTACATACCATGATCTTCTTATTCCTCTTGTACACACCATCATCATCGTCCCGCGTCGCTGGCTCCGGCACGCGCTTGGGTTCTGTCCATCGGAATAAAACGCCAGACACGGCATTCGTTGCCTTGCCGTCTCGACCTTGCCGTCTCGACGTGGCCTTCTTCCACAATATTCTATACTCTAAGGGGGTGGAACAACCTTAGGCGACGTTCCGACAAGCCCCTCGTGAGTCGATGATGATATATTTAGAAGTGTTGTCTGAGGCGGCGAGTGCCATGGCTACCTCTTCAGCGTGGCTTATAAATTTGGCCTTGAAGGTAAGGCCATCAACTGTGTTTCCGTTGTGAACAACTGCGGCCCTATAGCAGCCCCCCGGATGTGGGCCCGAGGCATCCACGTAGAACACACCTGATTTGTTACCATAATGGCGGGCGAAGGCTTCCGAACCGCGCCAGGCGTCGCCCATTATGCTCTTCTCGTGACATGTTGGCAGGGAGAACCGCCCTCTGAGGGCGCGTCTCCAGAGTTCTGGGATACGGAGGCTCTCCTCTATCAACTGTTTATGCTTAATGTTTAGCCGGGCAAGAAGGCGGCGACCCGATCCTGTCTGTGTGAGGCGGGCATATTGATTCATCAATTGTGCTTCCCGAAGCTCCCTGAATGTGTTCACCACCCCTAAGGCCATGATCCGACTGTTAGAATTGGAGATTGGGAGGTCGAGAGAACGTTTCATGATTTTTCGGAGGATCACCTCGAGGGTATCCTCCTCGTGCTTCCGCAAGTGGAGGTAAGAAGTCGAATACAGAATTCGACGAGGTTACGAAGGCGTATGCAGCCGCAAGGTATCCTTACTTCGCAACCCCCTGCGTTGGTTAGACCCCGGCGTACCATACGGCCCCCCTAGTCCCCCACCTGGCGGAGCTTGGCTAGTGTTGTGTCAGGGCGTCTTTGGTGATAGATGAAGAGACCGAGTACTGTGATCTCTTTTGATTCATGAATGGGACCGCTCGCAAGCGAGAGCGAGATTTGGCTAGGGCATCTCGGAAAGGAGTGGCGATGCATAAACTGTGATTTCTGGGGGCGGGGGCATGGAAGACCACAGCGCCATAGCGGGCACAGCGGGCATAGCGGTCCACTATGCTCGCTGCTGTATGCAGGCAGGTTTCAATGTCGCCCACACTGCCCTGCGTTGCCCATAAAGTAATGTCGGCGTAGAGTGCATGCTGCACGTCTCCGACCTCAGTCAGCAGCGCCGACCGACGCACCATGGCGGCGCGATTCAGGTGTCGAGAGAAACAAGTGTGACAGATACTGCTCCTTTCAAATCCTGTGAAGCAATTATGAAAGGCAAGCTTCAGAGCTCTAGTGAACTTTCACTCCCATCTTCCTTCCTTCCCTTACGGCGCCAGAGAAACAAGTGTGGCAAATATTGAGCCTCTCCATTCCTGTGAACCAGTTATGAAAGGCACGCTTCAAGCTCAAGTTGAAGACGTGAACACACATAGTACACAATGCAAAGATAATTCATGAATAACGCCAGCGCCCACATCGAACTGAAGGGTAACAACTGACAATTCACACACTCACAGAGAAAAGCATCATGTTTTGATGATGATGATGACAAACTCTTTATTTACTCCCAAAGAAGGGGAACCAGCCGAAAGACTGGTTGCACTGCTTAGAGAAGGTCAGCAGGGATCCCTTGGGAATCTGCGGCCTCCAATGCGCGCAAAATGAGCTGGCGCTGTTGGGCGAGCTCGGTGGTACGCAGGAGGGACTCCCACGCATCCCTTGTAGCTGTATTGTCAGCGTTGCGTCGTATACATGTCCACACTATGTGAATGAATGTGGCCGGTTGTGAGCAGTGTTTGCAGCTAGGTGCAATAAGATTTGGGAACATTTTGCTATATAGCCATGGGTTGGGAAAGGTTTCTGTTTGTATTTTGCGCCAATGGACGGCCTTGCGCCGGGATAGTTCCCGGTGTGCAGGGGGGTATAGACACCGTTCGAGCCGATAATGCTGGAGGATGCCCGTGTATGTAACAAGGCGTGAATGAGTGCCTTGGGGAGTGTCAGAGGAAGCGGCAGGCTGAGGAGGGTGCTCCGCCCGGTAGCTGAGTTCTCGGGCTAGAGCATACGGCTGTGCGTTCCCGCTGAGCGCCTCATGTGCTGGGGTCCATATGAGAAGACGAGGTGTAAACGGTAAGGGGAGAGATCGGAGGATAGTGTGTGCCTGTCGGGATATGCGACCTGCATCGAAGTTACGAATTGCTTGTTGGGAATCGCTAACGACTACTTTGGTGGAGGGGTCGGTCAGAGCTAACGCGATGGCAACCTCTTCTGCGGTGGTAACAGTTGCGGCGTTGAGGACGCTGCAGGCGTTGTGCCGATTTCGGTGCGGTGCCAATGCAACCGCAACCATAGCGTGGCGACGGGGGTGGTGGGAGGCATCTGTGTACGTAACGTCGGGGCGACCGGTAAAACGTTTGTGGAGCTGCCGGGCTCGGTCGGCTCTGCGCTCTGTATGATACTCTGGATGCATACGTTTGGGAAGCGGAGGTAAACGAAGACTGAGTATCTGCTCAGGCGTGAGGTCCATATACGTAGAAGTCGCCCTCAGAGGAGTGATTCCTACCTGGCTCAGTACTACACGGCCCGCATGTGTCAGCGAGAGGCGCTCATATTGGGAAGTTAGAGTCGCTTCAATCAGCTCGTCGACTGTGTTGGAGATCCCGAGGGTCATCAGTTTGGTGGTGGAAGTGGACATGGGTAGACCCAATGCTGTCTTGTATGCCTTGCGCAGTGATGCATCCAGTCGTTCCCGATCTGTTCGCGTGAGGCGAAGGTAAGGGGCAACATAGGCAATGCGCGTACAAACGAAGGCTTGTACGAGGTGCAAAAGGTTGGATTCGCGCATGCCCTTATGCTTGTTGGCGACTCTCTTGAGCAGGCGGCTGATCTGGATTACAGATTGATCTATTCGCTGAAGAGTAGTGGTGTTTCCTCCATTATCTTGTAGATGAAGGCCCAGGATACGGATTCGGTCGGTACGGGGTATGGGAGTGCCCTGTACTTGCATATTGAAGGATGCCGGAGGCGATCTGGGGCGTCTTCCCTGGGTTGGGAGAATGATGTATTCAAACTTGGTGGCCGAGCAGGATAGGCCGACTGTGGCCAGGTAGGTACCAACGCGATCGATGGCTGTCTGCAGAGTCTCCTCGATCTGGCCGTCACTGCCGTGTGTAATCCACAGAGTGAGGTCGTCGGCGTATAGGCTGTGGTGCAAGTGGGGAATATCTGCCAAAAGATTGGGCAGGCCAAGCAGCGCAATATTGAACAGGAGTGGGGAAAGCACTGAGCTTTGGAGTGTACCCCGGCTTCCAGGAGAGATGGTGGAAGGATCTGAGCCGGTGTCAAGTTGCACTGTGCGGTTCGTGAGAAAGTCGCGTATATATTGTTACGATGAAATAACAAAGGGGTGTTTATTCACAGTGATATGGCAGTGGGATAAGGTGAGGCCTACTAGCCCCAGGCACCAACGCTTCGTCTTCCTCTTCTGTCCCATCATCACCATCCTTCATCGTCGTCATTTGCGTGACATTTCCCCCCTACTCAGACGAAGCCCTCTGGGCGTGTTCGTGAGTCGTGCGAGGCTGACACGGCTTCAAGCGGGCAACATGACACAGTTCGGTTTTGGCAGACCGGCGACCCGATGCTGTCAGGCGGGCTGTTCCATAAGTTAAATCACTAAGGCGTTTGATACCACATATGGGCCGTCATAATGGGCCAAGAGTTTTTGATGTAGGCCACGGCGCCGAATTGGACGCCATAGCCAGACTAAATCACCTACAGAGTACGTGACCCGCCGGTGACTGGCATCGTATCGCACTTTAGAACGTTCTTGTGAAGCACCAGAACGTAATCGGGCTATTCTCCGAGCTTCTTCGGCGAGACAGAGGGTCTCAGCCAGGCAGAGCTCTTCACGGCTTGTGAAGGGCAGGATAGTATCCAGAGAGTAGCGTGGCGGTCTGGCATAAAGCAGAAAAAATGGACTGTACCCAGTCGTCTCATGCCTGGCGGTATTAAACGCATACGTGATGAAGGGCAGTATGGTGTCCCAGTTTTTATGCCCTGCGTCCACATACATGGCTAGCATGTTGATAAGCGTTCTGTTGACGCGCTCAGTCAAGCCATTTGTCTGGGGATGGTACGGCGTCGAGCGTCGGAAAGTTACGGCGCATAAACGCATGAGCTCTTCAACAACATCAGCAATGAATTGTCGGCCCCGGTCAGTGATGACAATTCGTGGCGGCCCGTGTCGTAAGATGACTGAGTGCAGCAAGAAAAGCGACACCTGATGCGCCGTAGCAGATGGAAGAGCGGCGGTTTCACAGTAACGTGTGAGATAGTCCACGCAGATTACAATCCAGCGATTTGCATCCACGGACTTCGGAAACGGACCTACGCGGTCAATGCCTACTTGATCAAACGGTGCTGTCGGGGTCTTCACAGGGTGCAGCAAGCCAGACGGAGTTGCAGTTGGACGTTTGTGGCGTTGACATTGCTTGCAACTGGCAACGTATTGTTCAACCGTCGAGCGCATTCTGGGCCAGTAAAATCGTTCTTGAGCACGATGGAGTGTTCGAACCGATCCCAAATGCCCAGAAGTTGGATCATCATGCATAACACGCAATACGTCCGTGCACAACGTCTTGGGAACTACAAGTAGGTATCGCTGGCCGACAGGCGAATAACTCTTTTTCCATAGGAGGCCATCATGCACACAAAAACGGCTTGTAGGTACGTTGGCTTGGACAACGAGAGGCTGCAGACTGGTATCATTTTGCTGTTCCGTTCTAAAACCTTCGTGTCGGGGAACGCTGGCTCGAGGGTCGATATATAATTGTCGAAATCGTCGCTTTCAGGTCGAGTCGTGGCCAATGGCATCCTAGAAAGACAATCTGCGTCTGCATGACGTCTCCCGCTTTTGTAAACCACGGCGAAGTCATATTCCTGTAACCGGAGGGCCCAGCGTGCGAGGCGACCACATGGGTCTCGAAGGTTCCGCAACCAACAGAGTGAATGATGGTCAGTTATGATAGTAAACGAACGTCCGTACAAATATGAACGGAAACGCTGCACAGCGAAAACTACAGCTAGGCATTCGTGTTCGGTGACTGTGTAATTTCGCTCCGGCTTGCTCAGGGTACGACTTGCGTACGCGATAACATGCTCTCGTTTATTGTGCCGTTGGACAAGGACTGCACCAAGACCGACTCCACTAGCGTCCGTGTGTACTTCTGTCATTGCAGTAGGATCGAAGTGACGTAAGATGGGTTTCGATATTAAAAAAACTTCAGTTGACGGAATGACGCGTCGTAGTCTGGTGTCCAGTTAAAAGTAGAGTTTTTGTGGAGAAGGCACGTCAATGGGTAAGCAACGTCAGCAAAGCGATGTATAAAGCGTCTAAAATACGAGCACAACCCTGGAAAACTGCGCAACTCCTTCACTGTCTGCGGGGGTTTAAAAGACTCAGCAGGGGATCCGGCATTACACCATCACCATTGACAAGGTGTCCTAGCACCAGCGCTTGGCGCTCTCCAAAGCGGCACTTTTTGGAGTTCAGAATTAGGGCGGCGTTGTGCAGGCAATTCAAGGCACGTGCTAGACGGTCATTGTGTTCTTGGAAGGATTTCCCAAATATGACGACATATTTGGCAAATATGAGCAAAGACAAATGTCCCATTTTAAGCCGCGCAAAACGGTGTCCATAAAGCGTTCGAATGTAGCTAGCGCATTACACAGCCCGAATGGCATAACATTAAACTCATAAAGGCCATCTGGCGTTACGAAGGCTGTTTTTTTCTTATCCGCAGGGTCCATTGAAATTTGCCAGTAGCCAGATCTGAGATCAAGACAAGAAAAATAGGACTCAACGAGAGGCAGTCGATGGCATCGTCTATGCGAGGAAGAGGGTCGACGTCCTTTTTCGTAACTGAATTTAAACGCCGATAATCGACGCAGAATCGCCACGAACCGTCTTTCTTGCGTACAAGAATAACCGGGGCAGCCCAGGGGCTAGATGACTCCTGTATCACCTTTTTCTGTAGCATGTCCTCCACTTGCTCATGAATGACTTTGCGCTCAGGTGGGGACACGCGATATGGCTTTTGACGAATGGGACGAGCCGAACCAGTGTCGATGCAATGATGGGTCCGATGTGCAGGGCGAGAGGTTGGTCCATCTGTTTCAGAAAAGTCAAACATAGGCGAAAAAGGTAGAAGAATGTCCACAAGAGTACGGCGTTGAGGTGAGCTGAGATCGGCGCTGATCATGCGGAAGATCGAAGTTTCATCAGCAGGCAAAGGTACGGTGGCACTCGTAGCATCTGTGACCAAAGCAACGACGTGGAGCGCATCGGGTTCACAGGAGGCAAGCTTCAATCCCGTTGGTAAAACTGCGGGCTCGGACGGTGGGTTGATGGTCCATAACGAGGCACTACCATGATGCACGGATATCATACAGTGAGGGATAATTACATTTTTCTTCAGGCATGCTGAGTGAACTGGGTGCAACATGGCCTGGAATGAAACCTTCTCAAGAAGTAGAACGGACACGGGGACGAACATGGCAGACAAGGGTGGAACTACTGTGTCTTCGGTAATACTAAAAACTGTTTCTTCATCACGGCCACTTTCAAAAAGTGTCGGCAGATGCGAGCCATCAAAATGAGCCTCTTGACTTCGGCAGTCCACGGTAGCGCCACAAAATTTCAAGAAGTCCATTCCTAAAATGATGTCATGCGTAGAGTGGGGTAAGACTACGAATTCGGCTTGAAAAATTGCACCACCCACAGACACTTGCGCACTACACACACCCAGTGGCCGCAACACCTCTCCACTCACACCACAAAACGTTGAAGCACGGTCATATTCAAACATCACTTCGCGTCCCAACAAGCGCCTAAACTGATTACTCATCACAAACACAGTCGCACCCGTATCCACCAAAGCTAATGTATACACAGCATGAATGAACACAAGAATTTTGTTTTTGAGCATTATAGTTGGAGGGATGTTGGCACACAGCGTATTTCCAGCGGCCTCACCCCCATTGGTCGCGCTGGTTAGTTTTTCTGCTGAGGATGCTGAGGCGACATGGGGCGCCATCGTGGTGATGGAGAACGACGCGCACGGAAGGCGGGTGGTGGAGTAACACTTCTATCAGATGTAGGGGAGTGGTCGCGGATATTCTGGTTATGGATGTTGCGGTAATACCCACGCTGAGTATTTGATTGTTGAAAAACGGGATTGTATTGCCGATTGTTGGGTACTGTTGGAAGCGCCGGACGGTTATAGCGAGGTGGGATCCTGCTGCGGCAGTATCTGGAGATGTGACCTTCGACGCCGCAGCGGTAGCATATCGGCGGGGAAGGTAGAAAACGCAGTTGCGAATAAGAGCAGGGAACAGCTGGGTGTGTCGTAGGTCTGGCTGAATGCTCATACTGCTCAGGAATCCTGGTAGATCGAATGGAAGATCTATGGGCACTTGAGGCGACGTCATACCTTGGGGCGTCAGGCACCGACGCATTCCGGTTGGCGAAATGCATAGGAGGATAGTCAATGGAAGCTGCAACTTCAGGAGCTTGTGGGAAAGGCTGAACGGTAATCGCTTGTGGTGGTGAAGCCGGCCGTCTAGATATCCTCTGGACAGAGACCTCAGCAGGCTCGTGCAGGGGAAGTGGGTTGAGCCGCAGGAGTTCTTCCCGCACGATTTGCCGGATCGTCGACGGAAGATTTAGTTGGGCGTGGTCATCAAGGCTGGCCACGGTAGGCACATTGGCCAGCCGCCCAAATTTTGGCACAATACGACGCGTTTTCAGAGCTTGAAAAGCGCGGATGTGTTTAATGACATCGGAGACGGTTTCAAGGCTGTTTTTGGCGATTAAAAAGTTGTACACGTCAGCCGCGATACCCTTCAAAATGTGGCCGACTCTGTCTTCTTCGGGCATGTTGGAATTGACACATCTGCACAATCTGAGGATCTCTTCTGTATAAGTGGTACAAGTTTCATCCGGCAATTGAGCTCTTTGGGCAAGGGTCTGCTCAGCCCGCTTTTTGCTCGGTACAGAGTCACCAAAACGCTGTTTGATCTCGGTGGCAAACCGTTCCCAAGTTGTCAAATTGTCCTCGTTATTCTCGAACCATGTCATCGCCGTGTGAGTTAGAATGAAGACGACATTTGTGAGCATGGTGATAGGGTCCCACCGGTTGTACCGACTAACTCGTTCATAATGAAGTAGCCACTTCTCAACGTCCTCACCTTCCTCTCCTGCAAACGGTCGTGGTTCCCGGTAAGGCTGGCAGGGAATGGCGCTGGAGGGGGCAGGCCTGTCACCAGCCTGGCTTGCAGCGTCGCGGCCGGCACGGTTAGAATCGGTGTGGTCCATGATGTTTGGAAGCGGTGGCAGTCCAGCAAGGCGGCGACTACGTCGAAACTCTAGTTGTTCTTGCTGCGCCGTACTTGGGGATCGAACGGAGCACCTCCACCAAGTTGTTGCGATGAAATAACAAAGGGGTGTTTATTTACAGTGATATGGCAGTGGGATAAGATGAAGCCTACTAGCCCCAGGCACCAAAGCTTCGTCTTCCTCTTCTGTCCCACCATCACCATCCTTCATCGTCGTCATTAGCGCGACAATATGCATACGTTCGTTGTCCCACCCCTAGGGTCTGGAGGTTCTGCAGAATAGCTTCATGCCGGACATTGTCAAAGGCCTTCGCGACATCTAGACCAACTATGACTTTGGTGTCCAAAGTGCTATGTGTCAGCACCTAATGCTTGAGCAAGAGCATGATGTCTGGGGCCGCAAGGTGTGGTAGCTCTTTGTAGTAGTAATTGGTTCAGAGGAAGGGAAAGGCGCAGTATCTGTCACAATTGACAATTGTTTCCGTGCACAACTGAACCGCGCCGCAAAGGAAGAGAGGGGGGTGGGAGTGAAAGTGAAAATAGAGAAAGAGGAGCCGTAGTGGAGGGCTACGGAGTAATTTCGACCACCTGGGGATCTTTACCGCGCTTCTGGGCTCCTGGCCCTACGGGGCTGGGGCTGGTAGATCAACGTTGCTTGCGCGATCCCCAGGTGGTCGAAATTACTCCGTAGCCCTCCACTACGGCTCCTCTTTCTCTCTTTCCACTTTCATTCCCACCTTCCTCCCTTCCCTTACGGCGCGGTTCGGGTGTCCACAGAGCAAGTGTGACAGTTACTGCGCCTTTCCCTTCCTGTGAACCAATTTAACTTTGCTTGCGCGGGGGCCAGCCTGTCACCAGATTTTTATCTTTTGTAGGCCGTCAATGCACCCGCCACCGCTTCTGCGGTGAACAACGGCTGTTGCGACGGGCGCCTTTCTCTCCTGCCCCGCCGGGGTGGTGCAGTGGTAAGACGCCCGACTACTGTGCCGGAGTTCCCGGGTTCGAACCCGACCGCGGCGGCTGTGTTTCGATGGAGGCGAAACGAAGTGGCGTCCGGTTGCTGTGCGATGTCAGCGCACGTTAAAGATCCCCAGGTGGTCGAAATTACTCCGTAGCTTTCCACTACGGCTCCCCTTTCTCTCTATCCACTTTCACTCCCACCTTCATTCCTTCCCTTACGGCGCGGTTCAGGTGTCCATAGAGCAAGTGTGACAGATACTGCGCCTTTCCTTTCCTATGAACCAACCAACCAACCTTTCTCTCCCTCTTTTTTTTTCTCCATTTTCTGGTTTGTCTGCAGGAGGCGGCGGAGGTGGCTCAGCTACACAGCCAATAGCAGGCCCGTGCATTTTCTTTTCCTCCTTCCTACAGTCTCAACAACATGCGCTCACATCCCACAGCACACGGACGCCTCTTCGTTACGCCTTCATCGATACGCAGCTGCTGCGCTGTTTCGGGGATTACGCGCCATCGGCACGCCATCGTCGCCGTTTTCCATTGTAACCAGCTCCGCAGCCGGGGCAGCACCCTCTCCCTTTAACTTCTCAGCGGCGACCGCGCCTGTTCTCCGATTGCAGCGAGGGATCCTGCCACACCTTCGGCCGCGTGTTTACCCCTCTCCCTCTTTCTGCGCGGCTGCGATTGTGATCAATCAGTTTGCGGTTGCGGAAGGGCCTGCTCGCTACCGGCGGATTGCGGTCCGTGCATCCCAAGCCGAAACACAGAGCCGTTAGCGGCGTCAGCGGCATCAGTCAGTCGCTTATATCCTAAAAACCACAGACGCATGCCGGTTGAAAACTGTTGAAGCGTATTGTTAAATATCCTTATTTCAACGTCGATTATAAGATATTTGCGAAGCTGCTTTCTTCTCGTCTGCAGCTTCTGGCATTAGTCCCTTCGCCGCGCAATGTTTCTAGAAGTCCGCGCGCTGTGTCCCGCAACATCGCGGCAACTTAATTGCTCTACAAAGATTCCGTCATGATAGTCAAGAACCGTTAGGGGAGTGTTTCTTGAAGGAATATGTGTGAAAAATATTGTACATACATGTTTTGCTCGAAATCTTTGACTCAATCTATCGAAAAAGGGGAAACAGCTCATGAGCTGCGCTAAAATTTTGCACTTGCAAGTGACGAAATCGTCGGCAATTTTTTAATTTCCCGGAACACGCTGCACACATTAAAAGCAGCTTTTCTATTTTCTAACATTTCAACACCGGAAATGTCCTTCAAGAGTGTGTATTTTTACTTTAGCAGGTGTATTGAGAAATGTGGCGCCTCAGCCGCCCGCCCCCCGCGTTATGAAATTCCCGCCGAAGAGGGCGCTGACGGCCTGCTCTAGGTGAAGCCCTAGCCTTAAATTTTTCCGCAGTTAAGTCGGCTTTGATGCTAATACAAAACAGCTGAATTGATCACGGTCTTAAAGCACAAAGATATGAAATACCCAAAGCGATAGAATGTAAATATCTCGGGGTATGGGTAAACGAAGGACTGGCATACATTGAAAACAATGAGCAATCACTCGAGGCGAAAGAGCAAAGAAATGCCGAGATAATGAAGGATGGAACGTTGTGGGGATACAACAGGTATCAGGTTCTTAGGGGTATTTGACATAAAATATTGTGCCCGGGTTTACTTTCAGACATGCAGGTTTGTGCCTACAAGCAGAGCTATAGAAGACTTAAGGAATAAATCATAGTGCCGTCGGACGATTGGGACTGGGTGCCCAGGGCAAAACCACAAAGAGGCGGTACCGGGAGATATGGGCTGGGCATCTTTCGAAGTACTAACAGTTCAGAGTAAAATATTATATATGGAACGACTGAGGAATTTAAAGCGTAACAGGCACGCAGCTGAAGTATGTAAACATCTATACTAAAAAAGCGTTTGCTGACAATGGAGGAAAATAACTAGGAAACTAACCGGTAAGTATGCTGTCACAAAGATGAAGAAATAAAGAGCGTTAAGCAACAGGTGAAAAACATAGAAGGTAAAAGGTGGATGAATTTTATGGAAAATAGTGTGCAACAATATCGAAAGTGGAAAAGGTAGACCAGGAAAGAAGCTTTCTTTGATAACTTAAGATGGTTGGTTGGTGGATTGGTGGGGTTTAACGTCCCAAAGCAACTCAGGCTATGAGAGACGCCGTAGTGGAGGACTCCGGAAATTTCGACCACCTGGGGTTCTTTAACGTGCACTGACATCGCACAGCACATGGGCGCCTTGCTTTTCGCCTCCACCGAAAAGCGGCCGTCGAGGCCGGGATTCGATCCCGCGTCCTTGGGAACAGTAGTCGAGCGCCGTAACCACTGCGCCACCCCGGCGGGGTTGATAACTTAAGAGGCAGTGCTCTACTTTTCGATGCAAGGTCAAGGTGCCTTAGAACACGCATCTACAGAAAAAAAGTTTAACCATGAAGATGACGCATCTGCAATATGTGGTAACTCCACAGAAACAATTACCCATCTTATACAAGAGTGTGATGGTATCCAGCCAGAAGTAGATTCAGGCGCCGTCACTCTATCTGAGGCAGTTGGGTTTATATATACCAATGGCCGGGTGAACGAACCTGCGGTGGAAACTAGCAAAAAGCGATTAGAAGCAAAAAGCGATTAGAAGAATTTAGCTTAAATTCAGAAAAGTAGCATAATGTTAGTAATGTCGCAACAAAAATTCAATAATTGTAATGATTGTATAGTTAACCGATTTAAAACAATAATTAAGATATAGGGAAAACCACGACCATGATAACTGCTACCACCCCGTTTCAACGGGGATGCTCCTATGTTTCATCTATCCATCCATGAGGCGTCGCCTGTCCCAGGTTGGGATCCCTATACCATTCAAAAGCCCGCTTGCCCAAGCCGCTTCTCTCTCTCTCTCTCTCTTGAGTGTGTTTTCTTTCTATCACGCTGCCCGGTGCTATCGGACACCGACTCTATACTGTCCCAAACAGGATCCGCGGACGAACGGTTCCTCGCTCTTTCACGTCGTCTGCCACAACACGGAGGATATGCTTTCTTCACTGTGTCGCCTGCTGTTGCCAAAAGGCCGCATTTGTTACACCGCTGACATTGTTCAATTTCGCATATAACGTTTTCGGGCCTCTGTATATCGCAATTATAAAGCATGGAAGAGAAGATATATTATAAAACGTATATTGCAAATCCATGCCATAGTGACTTTCCACTCATCGCATCTTATGTGTAACGTGGATGTTTTAGAAGATATGTGCGCGTGACGCTGCTAGTTACAAAAGGTTGTTTGCTTAAAGAATTCCGTCAGCTATGAAGCATTACCCATAGTCCCTTGTGTGTTACATCTTTAGGCGCATTTTTTCTCTCTTATGGGTCTCACAATGTTTATTACCAACATCATAGCATGAAGAAGATCGTGGCATAGAAAATTTGGCCTTGTCTGACATCCTACGGAATCAGTTATATTAAATTCTTAAAATGAAGCGACGAAGTGCTCAATAGTCAAGTTAACTTTTTCTTTCTTTTAATTCTTAAATGCTATGCAGAAATATTTTTTGTGCATGATTTATTTTGTTTTGTTTAATGCCTTTGTGCTTTTCTCGGTGCCAGCTGGACACTGTTATTTTTATTTTTTTTTTAATTGCCTATGCTAACTGTAGTTCGTAGAGCAGGTTTCTGTAATGTCTGCGCTTAATTCTATAGAGTAATGTGGTGCAGTTTCTACTGTCTGGGAGTTCAGCGCTTTAATTTCATTAGTTTTTTAAAACCTCTACTGAACGATTGGGCTAAGTCACGATTAATGTTTCCCGCGCAGCCTTATGGATGTAATCGGCATCAAGTAAAGGCATATTTTTGGGTCCTGGGCGCTGGCTGAATTCTGCTCAACCTCACACGTGGCCGACCATGCACTGCAAAATGAGCGAGCAATCATGGCCGAACTGGTTGGCGTTCAGTCGGGTGCCTGAGCTTCACCCTTGTATGATGGCCGACTTCCGCCCAACTGATAAGTGGTTAATGATGGACCGTCTTTCAGCCAAGAACCCATGGCCAGCTGCCGGCCAGCAACCGATAGTCGGCTAAAGCTCGGCAGTCGGCCACCGCCGCCTGGGCTTCACCCTTCCGCCTCTGCAAACAACAAATTAAAGAAAGAAGAATTACAAAATTAAGGGAACGTTTCAGGCTCGCCTTAAAAGCAGACATGATATAATAGGTTTGTTTACTTCATATGTATTTTAGGTACGACAGACTAGGACGCACTGACTAATAACGTTCAATATTAGAATCGGAACTACTGCTCGGGCAGCAACTCCCTATTTCGCTGTGCGTCACCGAATGTCATTTCCTTAATAATATCATTGAGATGAGACCGTACCACGTACTCTATGTGAATCTCTCTTCGGGGAAAAGCGCGTTGCCGCATTTCGACGCCGTTTCCGGTTTTTTTTTTTGTACCGCCACGGCTGTTTTTCTTCCAGCAATGTGGCATATGGGCCGGTCTGTAAGTTTTTCACACTCCAAGGTTAAAAAAGAGACGCGTGGCGTAGTCGAACATATCACCTTACCCTGCCTGCCTTTTGTGCAATAAAATGGGAGTCACCCCTCTTTTCAAATTATTCGTTTAGTCTATTTGGGCAATTTTTTACTGGCAATTAAAGGTTAGCAGCAGAAACGCCTCTCCACTTCAATTCGCTTTCCTGTCCAGCTCCGGGAAACTGGAAAAGCGACATCTATCAATCGCTTATCAAGATCACTTATTTAAAGAACCTCTTTTTTTCGTATTCGTAGCATTCAGGCAGGTAGACTATAGCCGGTGCTGTTAAAGAATTCCCTGTACAGCCTATAATATATGCAGTTCTTTTAAGGAGCTTTTCACACGCTACGCTATTTCGTATTGGAAAATGCGAAGCACTAGTAGTAGTTTACTAAAACTCTTACAGTTTTTATAAAGAATAGATATTGCCGCGAGCTGTTTAAATCTTTATTTGTTCCTGTTCGATAGCCGCTGGTATGCGGCCTTATCACTGTGATTCTGGCGCAATTATCAATTCTGTATTCCGTCTTTGTTCATGCTCGATGTCGCGATACGACGCGTTATCATTTTCTTCGTCGCAACGGTGCGCCGAGATTTGTCTCGAAGATTCCGATCACTAGCGTATGTTTCTACAATGTTTCAGGTTATTACAGTGAGAGTTTGCGACGTTATCTAGATTGCTCTGAGCAGCCATTAAATTGATCGTTGACGATTGCGACGGTCATTCTTTGTTCGACGATCGACGAGCACGTTTGTTGGTATCGCGCCTCCGACCTGCTTAGTTCTTTTGCGGGTGCAGGTCAACCTAATAAAAAGTTTATTTTTCGTACCGTCACGCTTGGGTCTTATTTTGGTGTCTACAGCCTTGACACCACTACGTGACAATATCATCTCTTCAAGAAGTGCTTGGTCCCAAAAGAAAGTCATGTGTCAGGTAGCTAATGGAATTGTTTGACCTATTTATACATGAAACGTTTGACCATGAGCGTCATTGCGGCATATAATAGGAGCCTTGTTTCACAATGTTCTGACGTAAATAGAGACGAGAAGGCTTAAGTTCATTTGACCGGAAATAAAAAAAATTTAAATGTCTGTTCACTATGGATAGCTTCCCGCGCACTTTTGATTTCAGTGTTATATTCTCCACTAGTGCTTCCAATGACGTAGACAATAATTTATTCATGTTTATTTTAGCATGAAAATGTCATTCAGGATTACATTATTCAGTGAACATCCATCGCACTTGCATGCCCTATTCATATGTCAAAGAAATGACGCTCACATTGTGATGATGAGCAGTAGGCAACCAGACAGAGATAATAAATAAAAATACTTCGTTGGGATCAGTAGGCAAGACGGCCTCTGGAGCAAATCAAATATAGAGTGCCCAGTCGTGAGACACATTAGGCTTTCTGAACTTCTTTCGGTTAGTCACGGATGGGCATAAGTTTCATAGGAGTACCATTGCTAGTTGTGAACGAGTATCCAGTCATTAAGCATCGAAGAGTAGTTTTTCCTAGGAAGCTTGACCCATCTTCATGTCCGTCTACAGCTTCAAACGCATGCCACTGGTACATCGAAAGAGTAAGAGTGTTTATTCTCCTTTCAGTGACTGCCAACAGTCTCGAAACATAAGTATTTGTACCAATGATATTTTAGGAGATGCGTCTCAACAGTGCAGATTTTCCTTCCTTGTGAAACTAAGATCCGTTTCGCTGAAAGTGGGACATAGTATGCGTGTGTGTGTATTTAAATGATGTTGACACAGTCGAACAAATTGCAAATATGCTTTCGCCTTCTTTGATTTTTACATCTTTGAATCGTGTGCTTCCTTTTGAAAAGATTTGACAACAGTGAAGCCGCAAATTCGCATGCAAAATTTATTGACACACTGCAGTGGTGCAAGAAATGTTCGTTTTAAGACAACAAACTCAACATTTTTGCACTGCTTTGATATTAGTCCAGTTCAGTCGTTCAGTCGTGTCCGACTCTTCGTGACCCTATGGACCATGTCACGCCACGCTTTCCGGTCTCTCACTATCTTCCTAACATCACATAACTTCATCCGCAGTGCCTCGAGGATGCCATCTAACCATCGCGTTCGCTGCCTACCCCTTCTCCGGCGACCCTCAACCTTTCCCAACATCATATCTTTCTCCAGCGACTCCTCTCTTCTCATCAGATGACCAAAGTAGCTGAGCTTTAACTTTAGAATTTGACTCTCCAATGAGCAGTCAGGGTTTATGGTCGACAATATCGACTGATTTGATCTTCGGGTAGTCCAAGGAACTCTTAAGAGTCTTCGCCAGCACCACAATTCAAACGCGTCAAATCTTCGGCGGTCATCCTTTTTCACAGTTCAACTCTCGCATCCATACATCACAACTGGAAAGACCAGAGCATGAGTTATACGGATCTTTGTTGGCAGACTAATGTCTCTGCTTTTTACTAGGTGGTCAAAGCAATGGTTACATTGCTCTCTTTCCCATAAGCATTCGTCTCCTAATTTCTTGGCTGCAGTCTCCTCCCGAGGTAATCTTGGAGCCCAAGAACAGAAAATCTGTCACAGCTTCCACTTCTTGTCCATTGATGCTCCAGGACTTGATAGGGCAAGACGCCATGATGATTGTCTTTTTAATGTTCAGTTTAAGCCCAAACTTCTCACTCTCTTCTTGTACGCGCATCAGAAGTCTCTTGAGTTCCACTTCACTTTCTGCCATTAAAGTAGTATTATCCGCATATCTAAGGTTGTTGATACGTTTTCCAGCAATATTCACTCCAGCTGAAGACACGTCCAGAACATTATTCCTCATGATGCCCCCTGCAGATAGATTAAATAGGCAGGGCGACAGTATGCAGCCCTGCCTCACTCCTTTCTCGATCGGAAACCAATCAGTAAGATCATGCCCAGTTCTGACTGTGACCTCTTGCCCTTCATACTGGTTCCTGAGGAGACAGATGAGGTGAATTGGAACTCCCATCTCTTGGAGAACTTGCCACAATCTGCTGTGATTTACGCAGTCAAACGCTTTCGCATAATCGATAAAGCAGAAGTAGATGGGTTTCTGGAACTCTCTTGCTTTTTCTATGATCCAGCGAAGGTTAGCAATTTGGTCTCTAGTTCCTCAGCCCTTGCGAAACCCAGCTTGCACGTCCGGAAGTCCCGATCCGAGCGTTGATATTAGACTTGTATTCAATTCATTTCGCGTGACATTGGCAAAAAGAATTCTTAGAGTGGTTATGGTTTGTAAGTTCAGAATTTAAAACAGATAACCAGAGGCGAAATTATATGTAAGGAAAACATTCTGATGTTTTGTGAATGCTGCAAATAAAATCTGAGCACACTGTTACGCATACTTCTTGCTTTGTGGATGGTGAATCCGGTTAGGAGATTTATTTGGAGTTCTGCAATTGTATTCTACACGTGTTTTCCTCACGTGTTGTGCTACTTCCTGGGTATAGGACTGCAATGGTTTTACAAGAATTTACTTACTTTCGAAACATTTCCCTGAAGTGCCGTTATTAAACACAGTAATTAAAATGATAAAGGATACAGTGTTTAAAGCCAGAATGTCAGTTGGGACGGTATTAGTTAAGCCAGTCGCATTCGTGCATGCAAGTAGGAAGAACGACATTATACGCTAAAATTCTTTTTCTTCACAGCAATAGGATCACATGTGCGCAGGAAAATTGCGTCATTGATAATCGGAGAAGTTTCAAAAATGAATTCAAGGAATATGAATTGTAATATGAGTTGTAATAAAACAACCAGCTGGTCGTGCTCAAGCCGAGCAGCTCTCCGACAAACCATCACAAAGCACCGATTGACACCCCGCAAAACATACTACGCCACTAAATCGCCCCGACCCTTCACGTTCCAAGCATCTCAATATCGTCTTCACTAACATACGGAGCATTTTACCAAAACGAGATAAACTGCACAGCCTTATCGACGACACTGGTGCTGACATTGTCCTACTAACAGAAACGTGGCTACACGAAGGCGTGAAAGATACTGAAATCCTCCCTTCAAACGGGAACTACGTTCTTTATCGTCGTGATAGGCGTGGACGGAGGGGCGGAGGAGTGCTTATCGCCATCCGAAACACCCTATCATCATCACTCATCTGTCACGACACCAAACTAGAACTAACCTGGGTATGCGTGCACAACTTCGGATTGAAAGAAATATTCGGCATTTGCTGTAGGCCACCAGACAGCGATTCGTCCTTCTGTGACTCCCTTCATGACGCATTAACGGCAATTAAAAACACATATTTGAATTCGAACATATATCTGTTCGGTGATTTTAACTATCCACATATAAACTGGGCTTCCCTCTCTGTATCTAGCCATTCACCTTCCAAAGAATCGAAACAATTTCTTGACTTAACACTGGACTTCAACCTGCATCAAGCCATCACACACCCCACAAGAGGTGCTCACACTCTTGACCTGTTACTGACATCTTGCCCAGACAACATTCACCGTGTAACTCTGCTTCCGGGCCTCAGCGATCACATGTTTCTGCACATTTGCACGTCATTACATTCAAATAGGCGATCACCTACGAAAAAATTAATCACTGACTATAAGCGAGGTAACTTCGACTCCATAAATAAGGAACTTTCATTCTTTTTCACCGACTTCCTAGGTTCTTATCTAATCAACACAGTTCACGAAAACTGGGAAAGTTACAAGTCAACAATGCTGCGACTAAAAAATAAGTACATCCCAACCATTGTCGTCAAATCGGATTCCAACAATATTTGGTTTAACAAAAACTTGAAGCACCTTCTTAGTAGGAAAAAACGGCTTTATCGTTCCGCTAAACTAGGCCAAAAACAAGAAGCATGGGACAGATACCACGCCTGCGCGAATAAATATTTAAATGAATTGAGTGCTGCGAAAGATAAATTTTTCTCTGTTGACTTGCTAACCATTCTCAGAACAAATCCCACCAAATTCTGGCGTATCCTCTCCCCTAAACATAAATCTAATCGGTTCGATCTTGTAGGACCTGATGGCGAACCAGCAGATACTAATCGATGCGCAAAACTTTTAAATGACTACTTCTCATCTGTGTTTTCGCCTGTCAGCAATTCTACACCCACAGTCTTGCAAACCAATAGTCAAAAAGAAATGCCGGAAATTCAAATTAGCCCCGAAGGAATCTCCAAATTAGTTCACTCAAGCTCTCATCATCTGCAGGATGTGACCAAATAAACAGTAAACTACTTAAAAACACTCTATCATTATCAAGCCAGATACTACACCTAATATTTACCCAATCTTTAGACACCGGAATCATTCCTGACGATTGGAAGATAGCCCAAATTGTTCCCATTTTCAAAACAGGTGATCGCGCATTCCCAGCTAACTATCGTCCAATATCCCTTACTAGCATATCTTCTAAACTTCTAGAGCACATTATATCATCAAGCTTAATGTCCCACCTTGATTCAATTAATTTCTTTTATCCTCATCAGCATGGCTTCAGGAAATCATTTTCATGCGAAACCCAGCTGGCTGAGTTCACCCAAGACATCCTTAAGGCCATAGACGATAACCTCCAAATAGATGCAATCTTCTTAGACTTCTCGAAGGCATTTGATCGCGTACCTCACAACCATCTGCTTGCGAAACTTTCGTTCCTGGGAATTCCTACTAATCTGATATGCTGGCTCGAACATTTTTTAAAAGGACGCTCGCAGTTCACATCCGCCAATAACATCCAGTCACCCTTAACAGATGTAACATCTGGTGTCCCTCAAGGGGCCGGGTTATCACCATTACTCTTCTTAATATATATCAACGACCTGCCCTCTAATATTCAATGCAAATTGCGACTCTTCGCGGACGATTGTGTCATCTATAATGCAATAAGTAGCCCAACCGATAACCTCACTTTGCAACAGGACCTTGACGTTATTGCATCATGGTGTGAAAAGTGGCAGATGCCTTTAAATCTTACTAAGTGCAAATCGTTGTCCTTCACTCACAAACACACCTTGACGAATCACACTTACAGCATTTCATCCGTTCCTATAACCGTTGCAAAATCTTATAAATATCTAGGTGTACATCTCACATCAACACTTTCTTGGGTCACCCACATTAGAACCATTTGCTCTGACACTTCACGCACACTTGGCTACCTGAGAAGAAATCTGAAATCTGCATCACCTAACATAAAACAACTCGCGTATGAAACATTTGTGCGGCCAAAATTAGAGTATGCATCATCCATCTGGCACCCATGGCAATCGTATCTCACCATCGAATTGGAATCAATCCAAAATCGTGCAGCTCGGTTCATCACTTCATGCTACTCAAGAGAAGCCAGTGTCACCGCCCTCAAGCAGTCCCTCCGTCTCTCAACACTAGAATCACGCCGAGTCGTTTCCCGCCTATGCTTACTTCATACATTTTATCATAACACAAGATCACGGCACGCTCTATTAACCGCCCCACTACAAACGTCCTCCCGGCTAAGTCACGGTAACCCGATAGCACGCATCAGTGGCCACACGTCTGCTTACAACAACTCATTTTTCCCCAACGCAATAGCACTATGGAATTCACTGCCTAACGACATCGCTGCATGCACTGATCACAAAACATTCCGCGAGAAAATAAAAATTCACCTCGCATAGATCTTGATCACTTCTGCGCTCTTTGTAGCGAGTATTGCTTGACATATCTTTAATAAATGATGTATCATTTGCTGGGAAACCCTGATATGACTACAACCCCCTTTATGTTTGTTTCTATGTTTGTTCTTTTTTTTGTTATGCACGTTCCCATCATCGCCGTTGTAAACCAATAAGCCCCCCCTTATGTAATGCCTTCGGGCCTTTAAGGGATCAATAAATGAAATATTTTCATCTTCCAATGAGAAGTTGGAGGCAGAAGATTTTTTCAGAAATGTTGTACATACCGTATAGGCACGGGATCTTTATGGCTGCAACACATAATTTCAGTATCACAATTGTTGAGCCAAACGTCGGATCGATCAACTCTCTAGAATAGGCAGTTTTATCGGAACTCTCTCAAGCGCTCGTTCTGTTTACCACGAAGCGTTCACATATGGTAAGCGCGACACCCTACTAAATAATCTGATCAATTTCATGCCGCATTCAGTATACCGGGTTATTGGGCATGCTTAACTTGCATAAAAGCGTGCGCAGCTTTGATATATGGAAATTCCTCTATGACAGGTAGCCCTAGTTCGTGGAGAAGAACACCACGCCAGGCTGGAAAAAATATCCTGGGCTATAACATAGTATGACTGCATGTGAAAAATGAAAACAGATTTAACAAAAAATGAAATATTCCGCGCACAAGCCGAGATGAAAATTTCAGCCCTGACACCATGTACTTCAACCATTACTCCGCAACCGCTTGACGTTCTGATGTTATTTTTCCCTCTATGTTGCAAAGTTTGCTCTTTCGTACTTGGAATATTTATCAAGAATGTAGAAGCTGGGGTAGTAATTCACCGTGAGCCCTTCCAACGCGCTGAATCTTTTTTCAGGCTATCGTGAGGAGTCACAAATATTCAGAACTTTAATACGCCATCGCTTCCTTGCATGTCAACCCCAACATATCTTAATTTACTAAAGCGGACGTCTTTTGTCATCATCTTCGAACGCATGTAGTATTTGCTAAATACCGAGATATATAGTACAATAATAATTATTATGCGTGTTTTTGCTTTACATGCTGGAAAATCAGTAGAGACGTAAATAAATGCACTTCCCACTAAGCGTTTCGTACATGTAAACGGTCGAGGAAGCGTCGCCCGGTATGCAACTCTGCGCAATTTCGATGAGCAGCGTAGTGTTTCATTTATTCTCAAGCGTATTTTTCTCGTCGCTAAATAAACGGTAAATTCTTTTTTGCACTTTTTCATTAAACGGAACAGATTTTCAATCACAAATATAAATATTCGCCACAAGACCGGGCGAACTGCGGCCACTCTACAGAACTACAGAAAAGTATTACAGAACTACAGAAAAATCTGATGGTTACGACAGAACTACGGGATATTTTGTCGTATTTTTGACACAGTTCTGTAGTTTTTTTCGACTGGGAGTATTATACGCGAAAGTGAGGATGTGATGCGCGTATGTACCGGCGCGGACAAAAGTAAACGGAGCACGCTATTTCTTTCTAAACATTTTCACATGTTCTATAATTGAAACTGGCAGTCATGATATATGCTAACCGGTAGCAGATGCCAGTGGGATTTCAATTGGACAAATAACGTCCTGTGATCTCCAATACCGAAGGCGTGAATTCAATTTGAACAAAAAAGCTTACACCGCTGTCTTATGTACGCACCTGTACTTGCTAGTGAACACTTCGATTCCTCCATATCTTCCGGGGTTTATCAAAAAACGTGTCCTGCACATATGCAAAAACTTTGTAACGTATATATGCTTTCATCCTAATTTAGCGCGCTGGCATTCTTCTTTATGGCATTCTAGTTCAGCTTCATCGATCAGCCCAACACGGGTTGAGAAAGGCAATTACACTGACCGGTATCAGTTCCATAAAAGACGGGTTCGTCCGGTTTCGGTCAAACCGGACATGGTCTGTCCAGTATATGAGCTCTATGCCGCAAAGGTCCATACGTCTTCAGATTCACATCGGACCGGGATGTCCGGTTTGAGATGCATGCCACAAATGGCCTCTCCGCTGTTCGCTCCTTACCGAATCTGTCCGTCCTGATTAAGATTCATACCGGCCATGTTGTGTCCGGTATAAACCTTCTTAAACTACACACAGGACTGGTCACGCCGGTGTGAGATTTATACGGGATAATACAGGACCGGTTTGGTGCGACAGGCGTGCATGCCTATCTGACCATGTCTTAGCTATAGGTAAAAATGGGAACAGAGTGTAACGTAGTGGTGACGAGGTCGACGACACAAATGAAAGGTCGATGATTGCACTAAAGAAACTCTTTATTTGGGCTGACTTGCGCCCGCAAAAGAACTAGGCAACTCGGCGGCAGCGATAGAAACAAACGTGCTCGTGGATCGTCGAACAAAGAATGCCCGTTACACTCGGCAACGCTCAATTTAAAGGCTGCACAGAACAATCTAGATAACGTCGCCGACAGCTACCAGCACGGGCTGGAACATTGTGGGAAGACACCCGAGTGGCCGGAACCTTCGAGACAGATCTCGGTTCATCTTGGGCTACAACAAAACTGATAAAGGTGTGACTCGCGACATCGAGCATTAACAAACAGATTACGGAACTGATACGCGGCCCAGAATCACAGTGATAAGCCTGTATGCCAGCGGCTGTTAAAAAACAACAAATACTGTTTTGAAGGTTTGGCGGCATTACCAAGGTCAATGTACAGCTGGTCGCGCAACTTGGAAGAAAACGCGTGCAGCTGCCTACTGCTAGCGGCATCAACTCGGTGATGAGGGCTCCTGCGAACTGTGAGGCAAATTACTAGCGCACAGAAAATAAGATCTGCCAGAACTCCAAAGAACTAGAAAGTAAACATAATATTTGCGCTCAGGAATGAATGCAGTTTTGGTTCTTGCGTAAGAAAAAACGTGTCACATTTTTAATAATATTTTAACTTGTTTCTAACGGCCTCTCTCGGCCACTTATTATCCGCTGCGCGGAATGGAATGGATGCGTCATCGGCCCCGGTTCAACCTTCGTCGTTGCGTGCTGCGTACAGAGTGGGTTATCTGTAACAAACAGTCAGTATTTCATTCTGCTGGTTGTGGTAGAGCTTTACAGCAAGGCGAAGACTGTCTGTGCTCGATGAGAAACTGATTGCCGCTGCATGTGCGCATTTCCGGACGATGGGACAATGCTGCGTCACAGCTCCGCGACTCGGCTCGGCCTCCCAGGCACGTCGCAAAAGTGGTGGCTTGTTTTACGGATACACGTCTGCATGAGCTGCGCATCGCTGCATGCTTTAATTGAGCGGTGAAGGTGAGATTTTATTGCCCCCAAGAGGCGTGTCGCATTGCTCAAAGCCTTCCGTTCCGCTCCCTTTGCTGCGTGTTTTGCTTACTGCGTCGTATTACCGCACCAACGTTCGCTGAACGTGCTTTATATATATATATCTGTTATTACAGTGATGTTCCTATTGTCAATGGGATCTTTCTCATGAACATTTTAAATGCTTAAGTTGTAAACTTGTAACCTCACATTCACTCCTTTCAGTGGCAAATGAAGCGCGAGTAAAATATGGGAATCATGAACAGGGCGAGATTTATTGTAGCGAAGCTATATCGTAGATATTTTCACTTCTCAGACGCATTAACTTCTAAATACTAGCAATCCCAATTTGAATTGCTTACCTAAGCTCTTACAGGTTGGCGTTCTAGCGCTAGCGTTATTCCGTTCATTTGTTTTTGTTGTTCTTTGACGCTGATATGTACTTTGTTAGCAAGATCTTTTACCCTTTTATAATCTCACCGCGTCTCGTTTGGAGACCTACGCTCAGGTCATTTTGTTATCACGAGGATTTCATGAAGACCGTGACGAACGAGCGGCGGTCGCTTTCCTACATCTAAAGATTCCATGCAGCACAGCTTCAATCATTTATGCCTCAAGCCAGGTGCTTCTATCCATGTGCTTGCCGAATTCACTTGAAGGCCCTTGTTCACAAACGTGCCCGAAGAAATAAGCCCCAGAATGCGTTTACATGACGCGCGACGAAAGACTAGGCTAACGACGACGGATGCAGATCGATGCTATGATAAGGTGGTTAAAGATGCCGTAACATTTCAGTTAACGTTAAAATTGATAGTAGAAATCCATGTGAAGTAAAGTTGGCTGAACAGTTACGGTGTCCATTTTTCTGCCTTATCCGAGCATCGTTCTGCCTCTGTCGTTGTTGGCCTTGTTTTTCGTTCATAAGTAAACAAACAATCAAATTCCCCGCCAAAAGTACGTCACTGTGACGTCACAAGCAACGTCACGTGTTTGTTGTGCCTCACAGTTCGCAGGGGGCGCCGGAAAACTAAAGCCTCGCTCAGAGTCGACACGCAGGCTTCTATGGGAGTTACGCTACCATTTGTTCTTCTACCATGGCATTACTCTCCCCTTAAAAAAACATCGCCTCGATGTTCCAAAACAAAGAAACTTAAACATAAACACTGCAAAGTATAAACACCACAGATTCTTTAACGCGCGTAATACGGCTTCAGTCGTACAACATGTACAATTTCTGGGCGTGCGCGTCGCCGTTGTGATGCTGATGTTCCGTCGGGAATGACTTCGTAGTCCAGTGGTCCGACGCGGCGAAGGATTTTGTATGGCCCAAAGTATCGACGCAACAACTTTTCACTTAATCAGCGACGGCGAATTGGTGTCCAAACCCACACTTGGTCTCCTGGATTGTACTCTGCGTGGCGTCGTCGTAAATTGTATCGTCGGCTGTCGATGCGCTGTTGGTCTTTAATACGCAGCCGTGCGAGTCGTCGGGCTTCCTATGCACGCTGCAGGTAGGCAGCGACGTCAAGGTTGTCTTCGCTGGTTACGTGCGGCAGCATTGCGTCGAGCGTCGTCGTGGGCTCCCTGCCGTACACAAGTTTAAACGTGGTCGCTCTGGTAGTCTCCTGGACTGCCCTGTTATACGCGAAGATCACGTACGGCAAGACGGCGTCCCAGGTCTTGTGTTCAGCGTCGACGTACATAGCGATCATGTCCGCGATCGTTTTGTTCAGGCGCTCCGTAAGGCCATTGGTCTGGGGATGGTACGCAGTTGTTGGTCGATGGCTTGTGCGACTGTATTCCAGGATGGCTTGCGTCAACTCGGCCATAAACGCCGTTCCCCTGTCCGTGATTAGCACTTCTGGGGCGCCGTGTCGCAAGAGAATTTGTTCGACAAAAAATTTGGCGACTTCTGCCGCGGTACCATTTGGTAGCGTTCTTGCTTCGGCGTAACGGGTAAGGTAGTCAGTGGCCACGATTATCCACTTGTTACCCATAGACAAAGATGGAAAGGGGCCGAGGAGATCCATCCCAATTTGTTGAAAGGGCAGGATTGGGGGCGGAATCGGGTTTAGTAGTCCTGCTGGTCTGATCGGCGGCGTCTTGCGTCGTTGGCTCTCACGACACGTCTTCACGTAGTGGGCAACTTCGGCAGGCAGTCGCGGCCAGTAATACTTCTCCTGGATTCGACGCAACGTGCGCGCAAATCCGAGATGGCCTGCTGTGGGCTCATCGTGCAACGCCTGCAGAATTTCCTGCCGGAGGTTTTTAGGCACTACAAGAAGCTGCGCGGTCTTGTTGGTTGCAAAGTTCTTCACTAGGAGGTCATTGCTTAACGCGAATGATGATAAATGTCGCCTGAACACACCAGGAGGGGACGTGGTCTTTCCTTCTAAGTAATCGGCTAGCGCTTTCAGCTCAGGGTCTGATCGCTGTTGTTCTGCGAAACTGCTGGCGCTTACCGGTCCCAAAAAGGCATCGTCGTCATCGTCCTTCGGGGTAGCGTCCGACGGGAGCGCGTGATAGGCAGTCTGCGTCGGAGTGTTTCCGGCCCGACTTATAGACTACAGTCAAGTCAAATTCTTGAGGTCGTAGGCTCCATCTGGCAAGGCGGCCGGAGGGATCTTTCAAATTAGGCAGCCAGCAGAGCGCATGATGGTCGCTAACAACCTTGAATGGTCGGCCGTATAGGTATGGACGAAACTTATAAGTAGCCCAGATGATCGCAAGGCACTCCTCGGTCGTCGAGTAATTGACTTCGGCTTTTGTGAGGGACCTGCTTGCGTAGGCGATTACTTTTTCCTGTCCGGCACTCTCCTGGACGAGAATGGCTCCAAGGCCCACACTGCTCGCGTCGGTGTAAATTTCGGTCTCGGCGTTTTCATCAAAGTGGCCAAGTACAGGTGGCATTGCAGGCGGCGCGTAAGTTCGTCGAAGGCTTCTCCTTGCGGCGCTTCCCATTTAAAAGGTACGTCAGCCTTTGTAAGCTGCGTCAACAGTTCGGCGATCCGCGAAAAGTTTCTGAGAAATCGTCGATAATAAGCGCACAGCCCAAGGAATCGGCGCACAGCTTTCTTGTCTGCAGGCGGAGGGAATTGTGTGATTGCAGCTGTTTTCTCCGGGTCTGGGCGAATACCATCCTTGCTAACGATGTGACCTAGGAACCGGAGTTCTTCGTAGGCGAAGTGACACTTCTCTGCTTTTAGCGTTAGTCCCGATGACTTGATGGCTTCCAGCACTGTCTGTAGTCGTTTTAGGTGGTCTTCAAAGTTTGACTAGAAGACAACAACGTCGTCCAAATATACCCAACAAATTTGCCACTTCAAGCCTGCCAGGACTGTGTCCATCACTCGTTGAAACGTGGCTGGTGCGGAGAAGAGGCCAAATGGCATCACCTTGAACTCATAAATGCCGTCTGGTGTGATGAATGCGGTGATGAATGCGGCGGCGATAGAAACAAACGTGCTCGTCGATCGTCGATCAAAGAATGCCCGTTACACTCGGCAACGCTCAATTTAAAGGCTGCACAGAGCAATCTAGATAACGTCGCCGACAGCTACCAGCACGGGCTGGAACATTGTGGAAAGACACACGAGTGGCCGGAACCTTCGAGACAGATCTCGGTGCATCTTGCGCTACAACAAAATTGATAAAGGTGTGACTCGCGACATCGAGCATTAACAAAGATTACGGAACTAATACGCGGTCCAGAATCAGAGTGATAAGCCTGTATGCCAGCGGCTGTTAAAAAAACACCAAATACTGTTTTGAAGTCTTCGCGGCATACGGCAAACGATGGTCTGTCCAGTATATGAGCTCTATGCCGCAAAGGTCCATACGGCTTCAGATTCACATCGGACCGGGATGTCCAGTTTGAGATGCATGCCACAAATGGCCTCTCCGCTGTTCGCTCCTTACCGAATCTGTCCGTCCTGATTAAGATTCATACCGGCCATGTTGTGTCCGGTATAAACCTTTTTAAACTACACACAGGACTGGTCACGCCGGTGTGAGATTTATACGGGATAATACAGGACCGGTTTGGTGCGATAGGCGTGCATGCCTATCTGACCATGTCTTAGCTATAGGTAAAAATGGGAACAGAGGATAGCGGTAGGGACCTTTGAGTGGCTACGTAATGCAAAACTACAGCAACCGAAAAACAAAGCTGACGTTATATTTCTTGGAAGTACTAATTTTGAGCAAAGCATTTCTGCGACTGGGAAGCGTGACCTTTCAATTTCGGCAGCGTGCGCGAGAAGCAAGCATCCGATTATAAGCGATATAGCGGTGGAGTCCATATAGTAATCCTGACAGAGCAATGTAATCTAGCTGCAGATCTGAAATTTTATAAAGATTACTGATAGCACAATTTTCTAAGCTTCCCGTTATATGGTGAGGGCTAGGGGAAAAATGGAGCAATCCTATGATAATCAAACACTGCTCTAAGCAATGACTACTTATCGGTGGTTAGCTGGTGAAAGTTTCTACAGGTGCTTTTGAAACGGTGAAATGGGGTAGTTCAACACTTCTTGCCGTTCGATTTTCACTATTTCTTGCGTTATTGTTTCAGGTGGTATTCCGAATGCGGAGTACAATTTGGGGCAAACTTATGGTCTGCGTTAATTGCAAAGAGGAGGGGGATAGAATTTAAAGGGATGATGCCACAATCATCAAATATGTTACAATTTTGTATGTCTGGCAGATCATAATGGATCTTATTATTAGATTTCCTAAATTTGGGCGCCCTAAACGCATTCCTTATTTCGAAATCAATGGTTGAAGTTGACACCGCGAAGCGCCTCCCACCGACAACAGCCACCATGTTGAAACACTTGATGTCGTCACAGAGCGACGCTGGCCACCGTATTGTCTGTTGCTGTGCCGGCGCCGATAAGCTGGCGGTACACTGCACTGTGTTCGCTCTTACTGACATTACTCTCAGTAAGTGTACTCAGCATGTTCCTGAAAAGAAAACACAGACTGCAGTGAAGTGCGCTTGAGTTCTTGCCCAGACAGCCATCTTCCTTGCGACCACCGCCATTGTACTTATCCCACCGCTGTAAAAGCCACCGCGCCGGCCGTGTCTTTCGCTCCGTTCGTCCGCGCCAGCGACAGAAAAGGCGTCGCCGTAAATAATTTTATTTATTACAAAAAAGTGGGGTTGAGACAACAGAACTTTCAAGATCGAGTGGCCCATTTACTAAAACGCCTCGCTGATCTATTACCAAGCGCCGTCCGCTGCGGCTTCAATGCAGGGTAATTTAGGCCTAGCAACGATTACGGAGAAGCAGATAGTGCGCCGTCGTTCTTCGCGCTTACGGGCGTCGTTGATGTAAGCTTGCGAAATCCAAAGCCTTTTGAGCTTATATCGTCTACTTTCAGCCCGTCAACGAACAGCGTAAACAATATGCTGCTAAGATTGGCCGGCGGAGTTACTGGGTGACTCGATGTAGTGCGCCGCTCCCAATGCGTTACGCTTTTGCGCTGTCGAGTGGTACCCGAAGATTGAAGAAAAGAGCCGTCGGACGGTGCTATATACATTGCGAATTTGATGTGTTCCTATTCAGACGCGTTTCAGTGTAGAATGCATACGCTTTTCGAGCGGATCATCTCATCCGCCTTTCGTATTCGTTCTCCGACGCGCATGTGAATCCCGCCCTCAAATACCGCTCTTCCCTAAGTTAAAAGCGCTAACGATTAGTAGTGTTATTCGTTGTGGTGTCCGTGTCGCCTCTTGTTCTTGTCATTTTTTCTGGGTATCCTGTTCACTACGTCACTGGTTTATGGCAGACATTGCGCACAGTAAAATGTTAAGACACTTCGAAGCTAATTGGTAAAAATATCAAGAACGGCAAGTCTGCACGATCGCGTTCCAAAAAAAAAAAAAAAAGACTCTAAACCTAAACCATTAAAGGCTGTGTTCTCCCTCAAATCTCTTGTCCTTGTCGCGAAAGGAAATTCACAAGCTTGTCTCTATTTGACTACAGCTCGCTGGTTATATGGCCAGCAATTCACTAATCAGCGGTTGTGTGGTATCACGATACCCCCTTAAAGGCCCAAATTGGCCAACTAATGTTACTATTTCGAGACTGCTCCTGGGCCATGCTGACACGTTCTCACAGCATTTCTTAAAGGGGCTTTACATCTATTTCGGCTGCTCATTCATATAAAATGATAGCTTACAAGTGAATGTTAACGAGTGCTGGTGACATAGTAGATTTACAAAGCACGTGATTGTTGTAAGAGCGAATATAAAAGTATGTATTCTAACAAGTATCATCACTGGGAACCGCAGCTGGAAGCGATTAATGGCATCACGGCATACCAACAAAACTAAAACTCAATGATCCTCGAATTGGTTTCACTGCATGCGTATTCAATGATTCAGGCAATTCCTAACAGAAAGTATAGGGATGGCAAAAGAATAAAATAATGTATTGGATGTGCTACAAAGATATTCTGTGTCTATTCATTTCCTTGAAATTACAGTTGTATACTCTATAGTTTTCGGCGCGAAGCACTTAACTTGTTCAACAAAAGTCAATATTTCTATCACCCTTCCTTCCACAGATGTGCCACTCCTTCTCGGAATACTCTTGTCAAGCTTCACAGGTAAATTTTTAACCTCCATTTCATCAACAAATGAAAAGTGCGATGAAGTATCGATCCTAAACAGACATAATAAGACGAAAAAATTCTCGGTGTTCTCCTCAGAGTATGGAACCAAGCGACCCTTAATTCCATTCAGATGCAGCTACGTTGGAACATCAGGCTACGTTTTCTTTATCAAGTATAAGATTGTGTCTTTTAGTGAAAAGTTATAAT
This sequence comes from Amblyomma maculatum, assembly GCF_055883805.1. Taxonomy (NCBI): domain Eukaryota; kingdom Metazoa; phylum Arthropoda; class Arachnida; order Ixodida; family Ixodidae; genus Amblyomma; species Amblyomma maculatum. The sequence goes on along the minus strand of NC_139348.1, from coordinate 60,553,501 downwards.
CCTGTGTTGCACCGAGACATTTCGCATATTATTTATCCTCTACTAGCAAGGGCACCTAGATTTGATGTCCAGCGCCAAGTTACGCAGACATGCATACAGAATTTCAGCTTCTCGCTGGTTTAGTTTTTTACGGTGCTGTCGCGTCCTCTGGCTCCACAGTTTGAATTACCAATTATCCATGAACAACCATATGCATTTATGAACTGGAGATTAAAAGCTGACAATGTTATGTGAAATGCCTGAGGCTGTATTGAATGACGGCAAACATGCCTCAGTAAGACTGAATTTTTGCACCAAGAAAATACTTGATCGTAATATGTAACATTGTGGGCACGCTGTGATAGATTATTAGTGGAAGGCTGTTAAATTTGGAGGCTATGAAATAAGTCAGTACTTGAGATTCTTCAAAATAGGCGGTGAAAACCCTTATTCATGAAGCCCTTATCACTATATACTTTAAACTCCAATTCTCGTTATCACTGAACGTATCAAGGGTACAGCATCAGCGTAGTCCTTCACTCCGTTCTGATACTCGTAATTCCGGTTGACTCGTATTATTCTTAATTTCGGTTCTTAAGAATCTGGCTAGTAGTGACATCGTGCTTTCAATTGAAGCATTAATAGCCTACGTTAATCGTACTGCTGGTGGGGCACAAAGAAATAAAAAACAGAGCAAGTACAAAACCACTCTGTCGAAAATGGTATAAACAATTAACAGGATTTCATAAGGTTAAACCGTATAGAACGTGGGATACAAAAGAATAATTCGGTTGAACGTTACATCAGTGTTTTTTTTGCTAAATTTTCGATTCACATGTGCTGTAGGATATCAAGACACTATGGAAGTAGTAGTAATAACTTTATAAATAAACAGAGCAGTTTAGAGCATGCATGTTCCTGGGCCCCCGCACTGCCCCACTACACTGAAACGTTCATGTTCCTATGGTTCATGACGTCGGCAGCCCAGTCTGTGGCGATCTTCTGCCGAACCGGGTCCTCAGAGTGCAGCAGGGTCTTCCAATCCTCCCAGGTGGTAAGGTGCTCTAGACCCCGCGGGGGAGGATCCGCCGGGCATTGAAACAGGATGTGGGCGAGGGGGCGATGGGGTTGTTGCAAAGGGGGCAGGAGGGATCGGTGAGGGTGTGGTGGTAACGAGACGCACTATAAGGGGACGGGAGGGTGCACGTCTGGAGTCGTCACCAGAGCATCTGGTGGTGGTTACCTAGAGATGGGTGAGGTGGGGGATAGAGAAGTCGCTGGGCATGATAGGCCTGAGTTAGCTCACTGAAGGAGTGCATGCGATCACGCCAGAATCCCGGATCGGAGGCCGCCGGCGCCCGGTTTAAAGAACCTCTGGCTAACGCATTGGCGGCCTCGTTACCGGGATTCCCGGAGCGCGTAGGCACCCATATCAGCTCCACATAGCGGGGCGGGTTGGCGGCGGGCGAGCTCAGTATGCTGAACGCAGAAACGTAACTCTACCACGTGCAAAATTTCTTATCGCAGTTTTAGAGTCAGAAATTATGTAGCGTGCTTCCTTGTGTGCAAGCGCGTAGGCGATGGCTGCTTCCTCAGCGGCCTCCGAGGATGTGACCGAGGTGAGGCGGACAGAAGCAAGAGGTTGCAGGAAGAAATTGGTGATAGCCAGTACCGCTCCCTCATTCGTGCATGAGGCGTCCACCCATACGGCGTCCGTTTCGGAGCCGTAGTATTTGTGGAGCGCCTTAGCTCGGGCTCGGCGGCATTGCTCTTGCTACTGGGGGTGCATGTTGCGAGGGAGAGGCTTGATGAGGTCTCGGTGGAGGGGGCGAGGTATAGGAAAGAGGGTAGGGTCATTCGTTGGGACGTGAATGCCTAAAGTTTCCAGAATATGGCGACCGGTGGAGGTCTTGGTGAGACGCAAGTATTGGGCTTGGCGATGAGCCTCCACAATTGTGTTGTGGAGGCCAGCTGTACAAGGCGTTCTGTGAAAGTGTTGATTGGGAGATGTAGGGCCGTCTTCAATGCCGTGCGCAACGTGACGTCCAAGGCGTCCGTTTCCTGCCTGTTGAGTCGGAGATAGGGGGCTCTGTATAAGAAACGGCTGACGACGAAGGCGTGAATTAGACGACATAGGTATTTCTCCTTCATGCCTCTGTTATGGCCCGAAACTCGGCGGATGAGGTGCGATATCGCGCCTTACGTTTCTTGAGAGTTAAGGTGTTCTTGCCCGTCTTCTGGATGTGAAGTCCGGAACCCGGAGCATATTCACCTCTTGGATGGGAAGACCATCGAGTTCAATGACAATGGGCGTGGTGGGGCATCCGCGGGTCGTGGGGCGAAGTATAAGTAGCTCAGACTTCTCTAGGGAGTATGAGAGTCCGATGCTCTGGGCGTGTTCTTGTATGAGTGATGTGGCGCTTTGTAAGGTATCCTCTATGTCGCATTTGCTACCGTGTGTGGTCCAGAGTGTGATGTCCGCATAAAGGGTGTGTCTGAGATGAGGTATTGTGGACAGTTTCTGGTCGACGGGAATGAGGGTGGCGTTGAATAGGAAAGGAGAGAGGACGCACCCCTGTGGAGTACCGACGCTCCTGATGATGTAGGGTGGGGAGGCAAGGGGCCCAAAATGAACCTCCGTCATGCAGTCCGTTCAAAAAGCCTGAATGTAAGTGTACATCCGAACACCTATGTTCAGGGGAGAAAGGGCAATCATGATCGCCTGATGTTCGACGCGATCAAGGGCTTTCGACAGATCTAAAGCCAGGACTGCCTTTGTGTGGCCCGGAATATCCGGGTCGAAGATGTCGTGAGTGAGCTGCAGCATGGCGTCCTGAGCGAAGAGATGGGAGCGGAAGCCCACCATGCTGTGTGGGTAAAGGTCGTTGTCCGCCATGTGAAGTGTCAATCTCTCAAGTGACACGTGCTCGAAACGTTTCCCGAGACACGAGGTGAGCAAGATTGGGCGCAGGTTTTCTAGTTTAAGGGGTAATATTTATACCAAAACCTAACAAGGTTTTGGTATAAATATTATTTTGGCGCGTCGCCAAGACTGGGGGAGGGTGCCCTCCGTCCAGCATTTGTTGAAGTAGTCGGTAATCTGTGCCATTTATTTGTCATCCAGATTGCGGAGTATAGAATTGGAAATTTTGTCAAGTTCCGGTGCTGAATTCGTACGGAAAGTCAGGAGGGCCGCTCTTACCTCCGCTTCCGAAATCAGCATCTAGTTCCGGGTTAAGTTTTCCTGAGTAGTGGGGCATGGGGTCAGATGTGCCGGGTGAGGTGTATGTCCGCTGAAGTGTGTCAAGGAGAGCGTCCGGGTCGCTGTTGTGTGTGTGTACGAGGCGTTTAACATGGTGTTGTGTAGCGGATTTGGACTGTGTGGGATGTATGAGTTGTCTCAGAAGTTGCCAAGCTCGCTTGGTGGGCAGTTTGCCGGCGAGTACGTCGCAAACTTTCCCCCAATTAGAGTGGCAGACCTCCTCTGCATGGTGTTGTATCTGCATCTGCAGTGTGGCCAGTCGCGTTTTAAGCATTCTGTTCAACTTGTTGCGTTTTCAACGCTCGAGTAGGCTGCGGTACGCTTCCCAGAGGTGGGCGAGGCGGGAATCTAGGGTGAGGGTATCCTGTGTGGTTGTAATTAGCCGGGTATTGTGTTGGACATCGGTCATAAGTGATTCTACAAATTCTTCGATGTCGGTGATAGGTGTGTTTGAGTCGTCCTTTCGCAATGCACGGATGGCTTTCCAGTTCATCAGCTTGTGGGTGATGTGTGTAGCGGGATTGTTTAAAAGGGAGCGATATGGTAATGATGTAGTGATCGCTTCCCAGTGTGTGGTGTGTTCTTGTCCAGGTGACGCCACCGAGGAAGCGACTGAGCGTCAGGTCCGGACTGGTTTCCATGCCGACGCTGGTGCCGATCCGCGGGGGTGTGTGGAAGTTGTGTGTAGTAAGGCGCAGCTCTTGGACTAGGGACCAGAGGCGTCGACCCCGGCCCGTAGTATAGCTGAAGCCCCCGTCAGTATGCATTATGGAATCTGTTCACGTTTACGGCGTCGCCTCTGCAGTTCCGACTCCAGGCGCCTCACACGGCGCACTTCTTTGGCCGTGAGATTTGAATGACCCGGCTCACTCGCCATCCTAGTGTGGCATTACGGGCCATAGCAATCGCGGGGTGCGCCTATGCAGGCAACATGGTGTGCAGGAAAGCATTGCTCTATTTGTTTTGTTGTCATGTTTTGTACTTATTTTTTCTTTTATCCCACATATTATAATACAGTAATATTTTATTACAATTTATTATTATTTACCTTCGTCACTATTTATGATTTTAATACCCTAATACCTGCTTTCATTAGTAATAGGCTGACGCGAATAGAAAGATGATGTGTCAGTGTTGCACATTTTGAAGGCCCGATTAGATCTCATAAATACGTGCATTCCCACCAAAAGCGTTTTATTGCTCAGACACGTACATTGCGCCAAAGAAAGTAAATGGAAAGCATAAGGCAGCAGAATCTTAGGCAGCGATAGGACAGTCTCTGGTAATCTTTGGGAAGAATAACGAAGAGAAGATGACCATGCAGACGCTACGTTGTGATAGTTCCTTCTCATGACCATCGCGAAGCAAGATGCGCGGAATGGGAATGGGGCTGGAGGGGGGCGTAAAGGAACACGTGCAAATGCAAGATTTTTATTATAGCTCGAAATAGAAAATGTCCGCATTTAAAATCGTACCGCACCGCTGACGTACGTTTTTGTGGACCGGTCCGGGTGGTAGTCATACCACTTCGCTTCCCATTTAGGATCAGTGCTATAGCCAAGTGATAGGCTTGGTTGTGCTAGGTACGAACCCGACAACATATGTACCTCAAAATTTGTGCAGTTGATTTTAAGTCTCTGATTAGGCATGCAACAAATACTGATGCTTTCCTTTCACTGAAACCGAACCAGCTAAAGACCTTTTAAAACTGGCCTAAACACCTCTACTAGTCTCTGAAATCAAAACCGTGCTATAGAGTGGTTTGTAACATCTCAATTGGTTTAGGTGGAGTTAAACACCAGCCCATTTTACGCGATGGTGCATATCGTGTTTCTTTGTAACTGTGCCGTTGCCCTGAACTGGCGTAACGCCGACATTAGTGAAACTAGTCAGAAATCCATTGATCTCCCATAATCACGCGATGATGCAAGAATGCCATCGTTATGTGCATAGCACAATGGTTTAAGATAAGGCAGTTGCGAGTTAGCGCTTGTCCGTGTCTTTCTTCCTTCCGTCCTTCGTGTACTTTCGCGCTATTTTCCATCATGATAGTACAAGCCGGTATCGAAATCGGTGTAGCACACAGTACACTACACCACAAGCTTCTCTTCTTCCTAGAGGGCAGCGCTGCGGTTACTGCGCAACATGTCTACAGAAAACCTCATGGACCTTGCATTCCGAAATATCTTCCAGAAGCATTACATAGGATAGGTGCAGCTTCAGTTGCAAAAACTCAGTTTGCTGCCGATAATGACTGGATGAGCTTAGCTCTTGCAGAGGCTCGGACACCGCGAGCAGGTGCAGGAAACTGCGATGATAGAAACAATCCTCGACAAGCTTCGAAAGTCCCTCGATGTCTCCAATCCCGTGAAACGTGGACTCGAACCTCTAGGACGAGGAGGAATATGAGGAGGAAAGGCAGGGAGGTTAACCTGCAAAGTAACTGGCTTGCTACTCTGCACTGCGGGAGAGGGGTAGATGAATATAAAAATTGTGGCTTAGAGAGCAATTGGTAATGACAGTACAGTTACATCACAAACATGTCGCATCACATCACGTCACAGTCATTACACGTAGCATAAAAAAATCATAGCCTTTCGATCAATTCTGTGCTTTTCATAAAGCGGAGCCCCATATTCATCGCACACAATCGCCGTGGCCTGGAACATAGGATCTTAATTTCATTTAGTGGGCGTCCATCTAGACGCTCCAGCGCACGGCATAGGCATTGTCTTTCCTCGCTGTATATGGGGCACTCACAAAAAATGTGGCCTATAGTCTCTTCGCACCCGCAGTTGGTGCATGCAGGGCTATTTGCCATACCTATCACAAAAGAATAAAATATTGTAAATTCTACACCAACTCACAGGCGGCTCAGCAAAGTTTCTTCACCTCGGGGTAGGCCAGGTGGAAGCCGGAGCTTCAGGTCAGGGTCCAAGGATTTTAAACGGCAGTTCGCACACTGGTCAGAATTGCACAAGCAGAGCGTGTGTTCCCGCTCAAATGCGCGAAGCCTGCCCGCTGAGTCTGCCCTGGAAAATGAAATCAACACACAATCGCCGCCTTGGTGGACTGTTCGTGACACCCCGTCAGCCCGGAGATTCTCCGCTATGCCGAATGTGTCCTGGAAGCCATTGGTAGATAATGTCATGTCCTCCAGTTAATGTATAGTAATGAAGTAGTCGTATTTCCGCGGCGAGTTGTTCATGGGCTCCACGGCGCAGAGCCGCTTTTAAGGCTTGCAGAGCTGCTTTTGAATCGGTGAAAATAGACCATCGTTGAGGGCTTTGCTGACTGATATGCCTAATAGCGACACCTAAAGCGGTTAGTTCTGCGGCTGTTGAAGAAGTACGGTGAATTTTCCTAACTTTTATTTCTGTAGGGGTTGCGGGTATGACCATGGAGCCTAAAGAACTCACGGCATTCACTGAACCGTCGGTGTAGACGTGCATACGATTTGCATGGTACTCATGGAAGTATTCAAGAGTGATTTGTTTTTGTTCTGTAGGCGATAGCTCGACCTTCTTCCTGATGCCGGGTATTGAAAGAAGCATGTGTGGGTTATGTAGGCTCCATAGTGGAAAGGACGGTCTAGATGCGGTTGTAAAGTGGGACGGCAGAATAGCGCGATGCGCATCAACGGTCTCTGTAAACGATGTACGCGGCCTGGTAATAGGAAGACTGGCCAAATGATGACAGGGAACTAGGGTGATGTGTCAGAAATGTGCCCTCATTGCGTCAACTGCTAGGTAGGTAGATATAGGATGCTCCTGAGCAATCAAAATGGTAGCAGCCGTAGAGGCACATTTCGGCGATTCCAGTCAGGTTCGCAGAGCTTGAGTTTGAATGATCTGTAGAATTCCTAAGTTGGTTTTCCTGACATTTCCAAGCGCAGGTAAGATGTACCGAAGAAATCCCATACATAATGCATGGTACAGCCGGAGCATCAACCGCACGGACGCTCCAACCTCTAGCGAGGCAGAAGAGAAGCGAGGGCCGAACGTATTGCAAACTCATATGCTTCTCAAGACACGATTATGTATGCATACGTGTCCTGGAGAGGATACACCAAACTTTTAGGGGTGACGACGATCTATTCGTCTCTAAACGAAATGAACAGCGCGTCTATATGGTAGCAGAGGCGCAGAAAGTAGCTGTTGCCCTAGCGGTGACGGAGCGATTTAGAACCGGGCGGTCGCTGACAATACTCGCGGATTCTCAAACTGCCTACCGAAATTAGACGAGTGGGAGGATAGGTCGTAAGACGATTCGTATACTCCTCGATGCCAGCGACACAATCAAACACCAGCAAGAAGGAAACGAGAAGGCCACACACAAAATATGTGAATACAAGGGCACACACGGGTAGCAGGGAACAAAGAAGCGAGCAGTGTAGCTCGATGATGTAATATTTTCCCAGGATCCGGCGAGAGAACAGAACTTGCTGCAGCACCCAAATAATACTCGGCCATGCCAGAAAAACTATAGAGGCCGAAGAATGCGGTATTCCTACCACACCGATCGGCGACCAGACAGGAATCTGTTATTTGGAGACAATTACAAGATGTATTGATGCCCATATTAACCAAATGAACCCTATGATATACGTGGCCATATGTCCCTGTTGTGACGAAAAACCCAGACTATATACCCTCATAAGTCTGCAAAATATAGATGCGGCTTCGCAAATACAAAATCTGAGTGCCGAGGAATGGGAGACTGCAATACAGCGACCGCACGAGCGCCAACAAAGTCTGGTACGGTGAGATCAACGGTCGGCAGGGGCCAGCGGAGCTTTGTACTAAGGGCAACCGACCATTTATTAGTGATCGACGAGGTTCACGTGGAAGGCTCTTGCCCCGAAACCACCTAAAAATAACATAGAGTAAAAGAGTTTCTTCTTCCTGCTAGAAAAGGCAACGCACTGAGTCGCATCTCGTAGGATTCTCGCGTCACGTCAGAGATTGCCTGCAATTGTGTAAACTTATGTAGGCAGTTCCGGTCAGAGGCGGTCTTGTCTCCTTATTTAAAGCCGCATAATCATGGCATTGCAGGGAAAGGCGAGCAGGCTTCTGCCGTGGCGTATAACTTCTCAGTTTTCGGAACAAGCTACGTGCCTGCTATTTCATTAGGTTCCATTGCTCGGCTTACGGTGCTCTGACAACGGCGACAGTGAAGCGCAATACGATGCAGATGCATAACGCGGCCAATCAGAGACGCCGGCATGAAAAGAACGCAAGAGAAGTAAGGGTTAGAATACTCTTCAAGCCTCTATATATCGGTATGTTAAGGAATGAAACACGGTGAACTTACGGCAAGAAACATCGAAAGTGTCGATTCCAAACTTCTGAATGCGTTTCGAGCAGCTGACGCCTCGTGAAATCATATAGCGTGCGGCGCCCACATGTTCATGTTTATGTGCCCTGGCGAAGGAGAATATGTGCCCGGAATTTTGCTCTTCGTTTATTTCAACGGCCCCTCACGGCAGCTTTCAACGAGTGCTAAACACATTTCATGCGTAAAACAAACCTTTTCTAAAGCAAAAATACTAGCAATGTAATGCAAAATGAGCTAGAGTGAGGACTTTGGACTGTGATTTTAATGATAATATGATGATTTCAATATTGATAAGAAATGATTTGTTCAAAAACATATCCTAAAGAAAACACTTCACGCTCAAATTACTAGATGGAAGGACCTAATAGCTATATTATCAAATAACTAAATTGCTATTAAATGATTCTTTCTAACCCCCATTGCTCCAAAGAACTGAACAGTTCCACAACTCGATCGCTTACTTCACCGACCCACCTCACTCTCAGTTCTCACTCACACCCTGCGCACTGCAGGAGCGGTGTACTGACCTTCTCAAACATTGATAACAAAAACACGTCCAAACAGCACCCGGAGTAGAGGTAGCAGAGCAGACTCATGTACGACAATTGTAGCACCAGAGCAGGTGCTTGCGTGAACGTACATATCTAGCAGTCACATGGGTCCTCCGTTCACCATGTCAAGGCCACTCAGCGCATGCTTTAATAATCTGTGCTAGTGAGGCAAGAGGATGCCGGTACGCAGAGGGAAATCTTTCTTTTTGCCTCTGATTAAAGACTTACTTAAAGATAACCTTATACGTTCCCGACATATAACAGTTATCGCCAAAAGCAAGCACCTCTGTAGGCTACTACCAGCCCCATGCACGATAGAGCTTCTTGCAATTCCGAGGCCTCAAAAAGAAAAGTTGCTTTGAAACCTTCAAGAATGCCGTCACCAGTTCCTGCAAACACCAGGTGCACAACATTTTCCACACTCACACGGAGCGGTTGATGTTAGCTGGGTTTCGAGAATTCCTTCTGTTTAGTTTCGTGGAATGGTTACGTAGATTATGCCGTAACTGTGCAGGCCTAACAGAAATAAAATTCGAAGATAGGCGAAAGAGCGCAGCAGTTTTATATGTTCATCAGGATTCCCATAAGCTTGAGCGTGTCGCACGGAGAGTAAGGGTACGTCATGTATAGCGCCCCACACAAACTGCCGCGTCTGTGCAGGAAAGTAAACTTTTTTGGAATTCGTAGGGTCATGTGCAGCAAAAGAAATTTAATGCATTTTGATACCTCCTGCACTCAGGTAGGTTAGCACGTGCTTGTTTCTTGCGGGGCATTGCATGTAGGTCCGCCGAAGTGATTCATCAAAGGCCACATCAGAGAACACGCATTGTTTCTTGATGGCAGTGTTCCTTAATTTGTGTAAAGACGGTGTTCCTCTTTATGATCAGGGCACAATTTGGACGTTACTCCGGAAAATGCACAAAAGACAGTTTTTAAGCACTTATCTCACGCAAAGGGGCTTCATGTGCAAGCAAACTTTCAATATTTTTGTTGTGCCACGAGTTGGCTCAATTAACTCGTAATTGACGAGTCTATTAATGTTGTGTTTTTGGTGTTGATGTTGAATCTCCTCTTTATGTTTTCTGCGCACCTGTCCTTGAGTACTTATACGCCTATGCGTTAAGCAAGGATGGTTCTTACTATGCGCACGTGTGTGTCTATTCCTTCCGTGCCTTTTCTTATTTGCACTGTTCATTCAGGAAGTTGGCGCAAACTGTCCAGCAACACAGTATAATTTCAAGAGAGCCAGCGTAGGTAAAAATTTAAAAATCCGCTACCAAAATAAAACTTATTTCTCTGACGTAACTTGATTCGTAGAGTTGAATAGGTATGGTTGCAAAGGAAGACAATACCTGAGATGCGTACACGCAGTCAGATCTACCTAATGTTTGTACACGGCTGCTTCACAAGCTGAAGAGAGAGGAAGAAATCATAGTTTAAAAATCTCCTTTCCTTTTTAGCGGAAGATGAAGAGTTTAAAGCATCCAGATTGAATGTAGGATAATAATAAAGCCAGAGTTATTAGATGCCATTAATCGCCCCGAAACGCCTGCCGAAGTCCAGATCGCGGACGCTGATCGGGGGGCCATAAGGAGTCGGCCGCTCCTTTGTTGTACGGTGCGGTTGCCCCTAAATTCTTGCTATAATATTTCTTGCTTTTATTTCGTTGTGAGAAATTGAAGCCGAGGTCTTCTGATCGGTGTACCCGTGTACATTTGTAATCGTATTCTACATGACGCTGATATGAAGAAGTCGCTGCCAGCAGAGGCACGCCTGGCTTATTAATCTTGATCATGTGACTTGAGGTTTGTGGTGCCTTTAATGGAACACTGAAAAATTGCCAATGGGTGTGGTGTGTTCATTATCCTACAACATACTAGGGACCGCAGAGCAGTGGACTGTAAGACAAAGCCATGGTAATAGACAGCACACATTACCTTCCTACTGCGCTCCGTTTGCTCTTCCTTCGTCCTCATATGCCAGGCGGCGCAACCGTCGGTCAAATATTGGTATTGTGACGGTAATGCACTGGTCCTATTCTGGACCGAACATTTGAAATACAGTACCAACATTGGGGTGATGGTTTGTCCTGCCTGGTATGTGGTCGGTCGAACTGAACACAAATCACTGCGTCGCGTCACCATGCAGCAAGCTGACCACTGCCCAACCTTGGAATTTGCTGGATGGTTCATAAAAAAGGTCATGAGAATGTTTCCCACGAACACTAAAAAAAAAGCACTATTTCGTTGCTGTGCGTGGCATTTGAGCACTGACGTTTAAGAGCTCAGTGCATTCGATTTAGCACGTAATAGTTGCACAGCAAGGAGCATTTTCACTTATTATTATTTTTTGTTTGTGATTATGCATTTTGGCGGGCATAAGTTTGTCATTTTCCCGTCATAATTTTACTGCATCTAAAGACAAAGTGCTACGACATACTATTGTTAAATGCTCAAACCCCGATTCCATAACACCGTTTTGAATTTGGGTGCTCTTAGCTACCGTTACTCCAGCGTACAATGGTGTTTATCATGGAAATGTAAGTTATGTTTTATGCTTTACTGCCTTCGTTGTATGTTGTATGTGCAAAATACAACATCCAGCACCTCATATAGAATGAATGTAATCTTACTCTGACATAGGGGTGACGACAATACTGAAGGACAGCAGTCAATGGTTTACAAAGAGCACTTTATTGGGCTGACTGACACCGACAAAAACGCCCACTCGGCGGAGCCGATAGCTATTGGCGGTCTCTGAAGAACTGCATGCCTGCCACTCTAGTGTTCAAATTTGGCGAGGCGTTATCTAGTCAAACTGCCAATAGCGACAGCAATCTGTAACAATGGGGAAGCAGTAAGGTATAGCTTTGACCGATCAAGATAATTCTGGAATCTGGTAGCAACTCGCTTCGCAGTACCGTGAAGCTGCATATCACAGGTTTTCGAGCGCGAACAAATTTTGCAGCGCTTAGCGGCAATAATAAACAAGGCATAAAGGTAATTCGATACATATGCCCTCGCGGAAGAATTGCTCGTCTATGCCTTTCATAAAATCTACTATAGCAATCCAATATCTAAGAGACAGCTACTAACTGCGGCCCGTAGATACACTTCTGGCAGCATTGATAATCTCTAAAAAGTAGTCGTTACTCAGTTTCACACAATACATTGTTATTCTCTCGCGCCCAGCATCCTAATCTTTTTAATCACTTTTCCATGAAAGTAGCCAGTCGAAATTACTAACCTATGTGCTTTTAAGGCCGCCGTACGTAATTTGTCTTTTTAAACACCTGTCAACTTTATTTGCATCTTCGGTCTCTATTCTTTACAACAAAGCGTTTAAGTTCTGCAGCCTTATGACCATATTTTGTCTTAAGCATAAGCAATGTATGTATTCCCACTACTTCCTGCAAAACATATAAGCTATGAGTGTTTCTAAGTCGACAACTGTAACTGTCGACATTCCGCCTGCGCTGCATGAGCATTTAACATGCACAACATCTCCAAGGCATTTTTTGCAAGTGAAACATTTGTAGGCGTCATTTGAGAAATAGTGGAATATGGCGCCGCTTTTAAAGAGACTGATGATGCAGTTTTGTCATCGTTAAATATCGGGGGGGCCCTTGTCATGCTTTCGGAAGAGCTGCAGCTAGGCATCCATTTAGGGAGCTTTTCAAAGTCACAAATTCCCCATTCCTTAGGAACTTTTGTTCCGCATGATATGCATGGCGCCGACATATTTCGCACCAACGCTTAACAATAAACTCAATTTGGATTCCGGCTTGTACTTGCGGCCGCCCGGGAGACTGTCATCTCGCACTAATCATTCCTTTGCAGTGATGTCGTATGTGCCAAGAGTTGATGTATTTAAATTTTCGTTTCTGCCTAAAACAATCATTGAATGAAACAACCTTGACCGAAGCGTATTTGAAAAAACTTGTTCTTTAGAAACTTTTGAGAAAGAGTTGGAAATTTGTTGTACTGCTTGAATGTACATTGCCCACCCTGTAACAGCCCTCAAGGGCTAACAGTACTTGCAAATAAAATAAATAAGTGAAATCAGAGGTCAGCAAATTGTTTTCGGTGGTTGGAGCACCTCAGTCTTTGTCTACATGGAACCGAAAATAGAAATCGAGACCTTTCAGTCGTTTCTTCCACAGCCGCAGTGGCAGCCCATCACTCACGTTGGCGGCAACCTTCACAAAACAAAAGGCGTTGGGAAGACAAGCGCATACGCATACGCGCAAATTTCGGTTATTATGCCGGTGCGAAACTTTACACGCTACATCCGCATATTTAAACGTGACGCTTCTCGCCCAGACACCGCAGCGCGCTCCGCTGCCTGCACAAACATGCACTACGATTCAGGCCAGCGCCGGAACTCTGGGCAGAGTTCCAAGCTTTTCCATATAGTGGCAAAGACGTTTCACGACCTTAAAGCGGTATTGAAGGACTCTGGTAAAGCTGTCCTTTATTTAACAATGACAATAGGAAGGTTAGAGATGATGTATCAGAACTGGTGGGGATCACAGAAATATTTTTAGGAGATGTATTCGCTTAATCTATTGATATGCGCGTGAATGAAAAGAAGACAAAAGCCGTGATATTTCGCCCGAAAAACAAGCCGGTTTCTACTCACAGTTATATTCTATATAACTCTCGGCCTATAGAAATAGTTAATCATTTTAAATGCCTTGGAGTTATATTTTCTTCAACCATGTCATGGGAACACCATGTAAATCACGTTGTCAAACAACTGGCTGGAGTATTGGGCATGATTGGTTGCAGACGGCACATTCTTCCGACGTCACTCAACCTAATTCTTTATAACGCACTTTTTTATTCTCACGTAAATTATTGTCATCTTGTATGGATAACTGCAACACATTCTTGTCTTCACAAAATACACATGTTGCAGGAAAGGGTCCTTCGCTACGCCTTCAATGTTAGCTATAGGTCACCCAGCAAAGGTCTCTTTCTTGCAGCCGGTGTGGTCCAAATCTATGAATTATACTGATACCGGTTGAGCATTTCTTAAAAGACAGAAATAAAAAATGGTACAAACCATATTCGACGATTGGCAAACTTGCAAGAGAAGACCACAAATTACCCTTTCAGACAACCCGAACAATGGATGGTGCCAACAGCACGCCTAAACTCCGGGCAAGAACGTTTGCAATTCACACTCCCTTCCCTTCTGAACGCATCTGCACATTTTCACTTATTCACTTGTACTCATAAGGTATTGCGTAGGATGTATATAGAAGGTAGCTCCGAACAATTTTCATCCTCAGTTGTGTCAAAATAAGTATTGGCTTCTGTATCTTATATTTTATGTATGAGAGTGTGATATGCAATAACAATCTTTTCATCCCTGTGTTTACTCAGTACGCTTGAAGTGCTCTTGCGATGTATAGCATTGCATTTTTGTTCTTTTGTTTCGTTTATACGACACCAGAAGTTGAGTCGTTGTTTGTCTTCTGCTGTTACCTGTAAAATGGGGGCTTTGTCAAGCTGTATTTTTAGTTTTTTTCTGCAGCTCCTCTGTCCATATATCTTTGAGGCAGAAATAAAATTCATTTATTTATAATGCATATTTATGCTCAGTGTCATCAGCTGGTCATTGAACCAGTTTTTTACCCTACTGTGTGTTATATCGCAGGGATTGCAAGTCAAGGGTGTGGCAGATCACTAAACACTACAGCCATTAGCAAACAACCATATGTGAACCGAATTTATTGGTAGTTATTTAAAAAAGTTAACAACAAAACTAACCGAAGGGTACACATTCAGATCATGAGCTAGAAGATGGCAAATAGGCTACATTTGTTTAATAATGAGGTCTGATTTGAAGCTAAGAGTCAAGTATCCACTTACTTACGTAAAGAAGTGAGAATGAGAGTTTAAACAAGAAACGTACAGAAATACGTGCGTGGAAAGTATATTTCCATGCACATTAGCAAAGTAAAAAAAAATCAGCTTATTGTGTACCTTACCTTCGAGATTTTCGCATAGGTGATGAAGAAAATTATCTCACTTTCACATGGTTAAGCATTGCGAACGTAGTACTACGGTAAACGATAAAAACCGCTTGTCAATACATTCCGTTTTTAAGAGTACACGAGATAATGAATTGTAGAGGTATGCTGGTACTCATGCGGGCGATAATCAAATGCTGAATATTAGCGAACGTTTTCGTGAGAACAACATTCAAAACTTCGCGTCACTTTTAAGCTGCAGGGGCAGGCGAAGAGAGGCGTGGGAAGGATTCGCGTGAAATTACTGAACTAATAATATCATAACAATGTAACAAAAAGAATACCATACTAATAGTCGTGAATAGATGTAGCCTTCCGAAGGTTAAGAAGGGTGATTCGGCAGACGAAGAAATATGACAAGTCAGGCACTCCTGATGTTGAACGAAGAGGAAAGATATAATCGGAGATTATATAGACAAAAGACAACTGAATTTACATGGGTGGCCGCACACAGAGCTACCACTGCCCTAGCAAAAAGGTACATCACAAGCACAAAACATCCCACACAGAGAACCACTTATCTCAGACAGAGGAAAGCTACGTGCCGAGCACGAAGGCGCCAGCTTGTGCTCGACTGAACAGAACCGCTCAACCGGGTCTGATGCCCTCCTTTTCATGGCAACAACAAAGACATGAGGGCGGTTGCTTCACATGGTCCGCCTCAACATTACGCAGCCAATCAAACCCGTTGATAAAAGAGGCCCAACCTTCTGGGATGGCCGTAATCTCGAACCCAGGTCCTGAATTCTTTAAAATAAAAATGCAGCATGCATCCTGCACACTCTATCCACTCGAGGGTTAACAACAACTCCCTATTAGTGTTCGTCCTCCTTTCTCTATATCCCACGGTCTACATGGACAAACAAAAATGCTCGTCGCCGTAGCTGCTGCCCGAAACGGGTGAGACGCGGTCTGTCCAACGACTCCGTTACCTGCCGCGTTCCTTCGAAGAAGCGTCGCGGGGGGGGGTGAGACAATGACGTGCTTTGCTAGCCACTGTCGTGAACGTTGTTCGCGAAAGAACGGTCGTCCACGCAGGGGGACACTCGACCTACCACCCACGCTCTTTCGGACACTCGGGTGGTCTAATTTATGACCTCCTGGCCCCTTCGAAAAGGACGCCGCTCGAGCCCCTGGGTCGCACCAGGCGCTCGCCATTCCTGGAAGGCCCCCCTCACTGATTTATTTATAGGAAGGGAAAGGCGCGGTAACTGTCTCACTTGTTTTCTGTGGACACAGCAATCGCGCCGTAAGGGAAGGGGGTAAGGTGGGAGTGAAAGTGGAAAGGGAGTAAAGAGGGGCTTCGGGGCGAGGACGGGGAGAGCGGGGACAATGAAGAAGACGGGAGTGGCACACAGTGGCGAGTAGTCGCTAAACGAACTTGGTGCGAAACGGACGCGTTTGAATGTGCTCCCTTTTCTATTACCAGTAAATTCAGTTTTTGTTTGTTCAATCGTTTGCTCTCTTGCCCTTATGCACTATACTCGGACCAGTCTTCGTAGCCTCAGTCAGCATCGCAAGCAGGTGGCCACACCAGACCCACCTTTTACGAGAAGAACCCACCTCACCCGAAGTCAAGAAGTGTTTTTGAATAAGCTCATCGCCCATGCGGCTTACACGCCACGTATTATGGCCCGCTGGCGTCAGTATAAGGAGAAAATGATTACGTGCCCCCACTGTACGACTCTAACCTGCGGCGGCATATCTCAGTTACTTTGGGAATGCCCTGCTTTTTCTACTGGACGCCCCGAGATCGAACCCTACCGCCTGAACTACCGTTCCCTTCTAGAAACTGATGCAAACACACAGATGATATTTGCCAAGTATGGCTCGCTTAGTGGCCTGGTTAGAGCAATGTGATTCGAGTGACGACCTAAACAATGAAGATTCTGTCTACTCCCCTTTATCCCCGTCCATGGCCATGAGCCTTCCAATTCAATAAAGGACATTCAATCAATCAATCAATTGTTTGCTTTTCTTCCTAACGACAAAGTATTAACGAACGATTAGACATATCAGATAAAACTTGGTGCCGAAACCCGGGAAGAAAGCGGAGAAGAAATTTAGATCAACGAACCGTGGATATTCACCTCATTGCGGCCTTTCATCGCAACGGACAAGAAGTCTACCGAACGCTGCCGCATGAAGTCGTCTCATCCCCTGGTTATCTGAATTTCCGTGATCCTCAGCAACGCCGGTTCAACGATGGAGCGCCTCTTCAAAAAACGAAAGGTACTGCGCAGTCAAGTCACCAAAGTTACAAAGGAATGTATTGAGCGACTCGATGAGCTAACGCAGAGCGATGCTAACGTCATGCACGCTCGACTAGCGTCTCTTCATGCTGAACTAAACGCTGTGAACAGTCAGCTCGAGGAGTCACTGGATGATGAGCAGGCCGAGACGGAGTACGAACAAGTTTTTCAGTACAACGATCGAATCGTAACCGCCTTGGCCAAGCTGCAACAGTGCATCTCAAACCCGACTGGAAGATCATCGACTCAGCGGGAGTATAATGCCACCCAGACAACGACCACCTCGAAGATTAGGGTCAAGCTGCCAAAGCTCGAGCTCACAAAATTCACCGGACGGCGAAATGACTGGCAGGCCTTCTGGAAGGTATTCGAACAAGTTGTAGACAAAAACGAAGAACTTTCATCTGTCGACACGTTCCACTACCTCAAGGCATCTGTCACCGGGGACGCCGCCGCAGCACTCGCCGGACTTCCATCGACGGCACGGTGCTACAGCGACGCCGTAGAGCTCCTCAAGAAACGCTTTGGAAACGAAGAGCTCCTAATTCAAGAGCACATGAAAAAGCTTGTTGACGTCCAGCCAGTTTGTTCCTCAGACAATGTACGCGGACTTCGCCGCCTCTACGACACCCTGGCTGCACACATCAAGGGTTTGGAGACACTGGGCTAACGCAGGACTCCTACACCACGCTTCTCATGCCGATTATGCAACGAGCACTGCCAACGGACATCTTACTCGACTACAGCCGCAAATGTGTCATCGAGACAACTAGTTCCATGGGCGGGAACGCCTAATCGACCGACGACGCTTCAGAAAGCTCAAACGCAAGTGTCAAAGGTACGGTGACGTCCTTTTCACGACTCATTTCTTTCCTCAAAATCGAAGTCGAGAGTCGAGAAAATTTGGCTGCCTTAAAAAGCATGGGTATGGCCAAAAACTCTAAAGAAATCAGAAAAGATCAGGCGAACCCACCTTGGAAATCGCATAAGCCCTTACCAACCGCAGCAACCTTGGATCAAAACACAACCAAGGAAAGTTGCTTCTTTTGTAACGCCGAGGAGCATCTGGCACAGGAATGCGATGCCAAACAAAACGTGGAGGAAAGGAAACGGCGCCTGCCAGCGGCAGGGAGGTGCTTCAAATGCACGCGAAAAGGGCATCAAGGAATTGTAATGTGCTCCTAAAATGCATGAAGTGCAGGAAGAAGCACGCGACTGCAATTTGTGATCCGTCCTATGCGGTAGCGCTCCAGAGGGATGCCACTAGCGGAGTCACCAACGCGCAAGTTAGCCTTGAAGTTGCAGCAGGAACAGAATCCGCTCCCGCGAAAACTGTCCTGCTTCAAACGGCGTCAGCTAATTGCGGGGGCCTAACGGCCTGGGCGCAACTGCGAGTACTTTTCGACGGCGGAAGCCAACGCTCGCACCTGACATCTGAATCATCAAAAAGACTGGGATGAAAATTTCTTGGTGAAGAACTGCTAACCGTCCCTGTCTTTGGCGGTCACCAAGAAGAACGAGTGTTCAGGAGAGTATTGGTCAAAATTAAAACTAAAAAGGAAAAACATGCAAACTAGAGGTTCTGGAGACAGACGTCATTTGCGATCAGCATATCCCCAAACCACCCGTGGCATTGATGGACAGGCTGAGAACGTTCGGTTATGAGCTCGCCGATTTCAGCAACGACGGAGGGCCTGGAGATATTGGGCTTCTCATAGGATACGACCACATTTGGGATCTGACGACCGGCCGATCCACCAAGATCGGCAATAGACTGAGAGCAGTTGAGACAGCTGTAGGTTGGACCATTTAGGGACCAGTTCATGGCATGGACGAAGGACCCTATTGCATGCAAACGGTTGCCCTGCGAACATCGGTCACGGAAAGAAGCGCAACGGACATACTAACGAAATTCAGGACCTTAGAATCGATTGGGATAAATGAAAATGAATCAAAACTGTAACCAATGCTGTCGTGGAGTTTTTTGATGACACCGTGTAGATGAAGGAGGCTCGTCATGAGGTGGCCCTTCCATGGAAACCTGTGACAGCTTTGGAAGATAACAGGGAGGTTGCCCTAAAGCGCCTACATCAGCTCACAAGACGTCTTCAAAGATCCCCAGAGCTACTAGATGAGTATGACGTGGCTATAAGGCAGTACAGCGCACTTGATATGGCGGAATTGGTTGAAACAAATGACAGTGGCGCAAGCCCCGCATACCACATGCCGCATCAGG
The DNA here is from genome assembly GCF_055883805.1 of Amblyomma maculatum. Classification (NCBI taxonomy): domain Eukaryota; kingdom Metazoa; phylum Arthropoda; class Arachnida; order Ixodida; family Ixodidae; genus Amblyomma; species Amblyomma maculatum. The sequence continues at coordinate 60,533,844 of NC_139348.1, read as the reverse complement.
CTGTCATCCGCGAGGCTCACAAGCTGCGCGTGGTTTTGGACGCCTTATCCCACGATAGGTCAGCAAAATCTCTAAACGACAATCTCGAAAGTGGACCAAATTTAACGGCTGACCTCGTAGGCATGCTGCTAAACTTCCGCAGGCACAAAGTATCTCTAGTAGCGGACATCGAACAGGCCTTTTTGCAAATTGCAGTGAGACCAGACGACAGATATTCTTTGCGTTTCTTGTGGTTCGAAAAGAAGCCTGAGCCAGGTGGCCCTCTTCCACCAATCTTGACATGGCGTATAAGGAGAGTCCCATTCGGAACGACTGCCAGTCCGTTCTTGCTCTCTGCCACTCTCCAACATCACCTAAAGAGCGCAGAGGGGCAGTTCCCGATCACTGAAAGCCGACTAAAACGCAGCCTTTATGTCGACGACATACTGATGGGAGCCGAAAACGAACAGGCCGCACTGAATTTGTACAACAAATCAAACGCAATTTTCGGAGCAGCCTCGATGAAGTTGCACAAATGGGCATCTAACAGCGAGCAGCTTTGTCGAATTTTTGAGCAGGGCTCAAATAGAGCAAAGCCTCTTGGCTACCTGTCAGGTTCTTAATGTGTTGGGACTCACTTGGGAACCAAGTACGGACATGTTGACATTCTGCCCTTGCGCCGACAGAATCGCCACGACCGTGCCACCCAGCAAACGATCCGTCTTGCAGACCAGCGCGCGGATTTACGATCCCCTAGGGTGGCTATCCCCTTTCATTGTGTAGCGAAGGGGCTATTTCAGCAACTTTGGCGCCTGAACATAGGATGGGATGATGCTCTGTCTGAAGGCATCACAGCGAAGTGGGCAGATTGGACTGAGGAACTCTCTTACCTGTCCGAGGTCAAGGTGCCGCGATACTACAGGGCCAGGGCAGGCACAGACACGACAGCCAGTTTGCACATTTTTTCGGATGCGAGTCCAGTGGCTTACGGGGCAGTTACCTACCTGACGACAGATGGCGAAGATGGTACCGCAACGGGCGAATTCGATCCTGCACCGTAAGGCTTTCTGGAGGAGCCACTCTGCGTCATCCACTACAAGTGCTGTGCCCAGTGGGGCTTGTGCAGTGAGTGCGTGTCTGTGAAATGCCTGTGCCATTTCGGGCGGGAATGTGTCGTGAACGTTGTTCGCGAAAGAACGGTCGTCCGCGCGGGGAACACTCGACCTACCACCCACGCTCTTTCAGACACTCGGGCGGTCTAATTCATGACCTCCTGGCCCCTTCGAAAAGGACGCCGCTCGACCCCCTGGGTCGTGCCAGGCGCTCGCCGTTCCTGGAAGGCCCCCTCACTGATTTATTTCTAGGAAGGGAAAGGCGCGGTAACTGTATCAATTATTTTTCTGTGGACACCGCAATCGCGCCGTAAGGGAAGGGGGTAAGGACTATGTGTCCTAGGTACTTAATGTGTGCGTGTGCCACCTGACACTTTTCCTAGCTCACTTTAAGCTTGGCGTCGCGTAACAAATCAAAAATGATTTTCAAGTGCCGCAAGTGTTCAGCCCACGAGGAAGAGAAATGGCGATGTCATTGAGGTATGCGGCCGCATAAGCCTGATGTTTCGAGAGGAGGGTGTTCATTATCCACTGAAACGTGGCCGCGGCGTTCTTTAGCCCGAACGGCACGTCGCGCCAAGCATGTTGTCCCTCATGGGTTACGAAAGCGGTCAGATGTTGGCTCTCCGTAGCTACCGGCACCTGCCAGTATCCGCGCTGCAAGTCGGTAAGAGTGATATATGTAGCGCGGCCCACCCTCATGTTTAGCTCTTTAGGGGGCGTCATTGGAAAGGCATCCGCGCGCGTCGCCGCGTTTAGAGCGCGATAGTCAACACACATGCGCACAGATCCATCCTTCTTACCCGCTCATACAACGGGATGGGCGCACTCGGTTTCCACCGGATACACCAGCCCGAGGCCTAGCAACTCGTATACCTAGCGGCTAACCTCACTCCTTAAATGTCCACGGAAACGGCCCCCAAGAAGCCACTGATAAACGTGTTCAGTGTGTAGAACACATCCTTTTCAGCATTAACGCAAAGTATAGCTCCTTGGAATAAAGCCAGCGATTTATTATTAATTTTTAAAAACAGCATTTTTTTAAGTTAGCGGGCAGAGAGAATGTCGCTTGGCGGTGTCGCTTGGAACTATTTCCTTAATCCGTGACGTCAAGGGTGAGTTGACTGACAAGGCTTGCTAGAAGCTGCCATTCGCTGCGGCCACTGCAGCCATGACGTCACGGACACATTTCCGGTAGCTGCGAAAGTCGTCTGCTCGTGCGCTGCTCGAACTCTGTGCTGGCTGTTGCACAGCTCGCCGCCCTTATCGGTTAGGTGACCATTGCCCATTAAGTACAACAACCGAAGCGACGCAGGGATCGGCAGAACGAAGCTGCATTTACAAATATCTTATTTATATAACGTGGTCTCCGGAGTACCGGAGTGTCGTCCGGCGAGGCGTCAACAGCACGGTCAAGCACCACACGATGGCAGCACCTCCTCGACCGCCGTGAGCACTGTCGCTGTGGCCCCTCCTCCCGCATACCGTTCGCGATCGACACGGTGGATCGTTAGCACCGATGCCCAAAATAAAGCGTGCTAAAATTTGTTGGCGTCTGGAATACTGAGCCGAATATCAAGTATGAAGCCCTCGTGAGGATCGCTGACCAGCAGCAAATTGCTGATACTAGCGACAGCCGTGATACAAGCTAGTGTCTGCTCAAGCCAGCTGCCGCTGGTGCATTTCGGCTGATCCGATCTGCTCGTACTAGCTCTGCGATTAATGCTTCGGCAGAGTTAATCCTATAATTATTTTACTATGGCAGGATAGGATTCACTATAAGGCAGATTCATAAGTAGATGATTTACGACAGCGTTGATCATGTTCCAAAGCATCGGCCGCTGCGGCTTCGAAGTGAAACAATTTAGGCCTAGTCACGACTAGGGACGGTCACGCACGGCGCCGTCGTTCGACGTGCTCGCGCGCCCCACCCCCGTGGTAATTGTGTAACGTACCTCAGCCTGTTCGGGGCATCCCGTGCTGCAAGCGTTGCAAAGTCGTGTACTTTCATAGCTAAGGCCGCGCATTTTTTGACGTTCCGCTCAGCAGCAAGCCGTTCAAACGATACTGCAGGCAAGACAAGGCTTCAGTACGTAGTCGCTGCACTGTCGGCCGTAATAGACGACGTCGGGAGGCACCATATTCTATGCATCGATCTTTAAACGTGATAATAATAATTTTGTGAAGCAGACTCGCTCGTACGTTTCGCGCACCCGGGCGCCGACGAGTAGCTTCCGCCAACAGACGCCGTCATAAGCTCGGTTAACGACAGAAACCGAAGTCGCCAAGCTCGGTTTGCGATAACCGCAGTTAGTGGTGTAACCATCGTTTGGTCCACCGTGTAACATAGGGTAACCACGGGTGCGCGGTTACACTAACCGTCTCTGCACGAACTGGCGAACTCCTCAGGCTTGTGCGAGCGAAGACGGGTTGACGCGAGTACGCCAGCTAGCGAGCGCGCGGCAACCGGAAGTTCGTCGAAGTGACGTATGTCTGGGCGGAGCTTAACTTGTTTGTATTCTTTATTTGTTTATGGCTCCCTTCGGCGTACGAGTTGAGAGGGAAAATTGGAAGAGTCATTTTTAATCGCCAATATCTCTGGTGTTGCAGAAGCTAGATCGAAAATTTTTGCGGGAGAATGATGGGTGGTTCAATAACTATCAGTGTTATGGCGTTGTTTACCCTTCTTGGTGACCCCTTTCAGTGGACCTTTAATAACTCCGGCACGCGATATGGGAAAAAGTGTTTGAGCTGGTGGACTTCGTGCAGCTCTATCTTATGTGCACCAAACCGTGCGACTCCCGGCGTCTCGCTGAGCAAACCTGCGTAGCGGCTAACACCTCGGAGATCTCGACGCGGTTCTGAGTGGGTAGGTGTGCGAGTTTCTCCACATCTATTGGATAACCACAACATCTCTCAGGCACAGACGGAGGGGTGTACTCAATTTCACCAAACTCCTCGTCTTCCTCGAAAACTACTCCGTCATGGTTTACACGTGCGTAGTAGGGTCGCAGCCTGTTCGCATGCACTACCGCTGTAGCCTTCTCTCCCCTGTCGAATCTGTACGAGTTCTGCCTCTCTCGCGCGGTTACGACGAATGGACCAAGCCATTTTGAGGCCATTTTACTGCCAGGTGCTGTGCCAAAGAGCAATACTTGGTCTCCGACGACAAACGTCTTGCTCCGTGCATGCCTGTCATACGCCTGCGAGTAGCTTCCCTGACGTGCGCTCGCCATCAAACCATAAAATTCTGCTGCTAGTTCTAGCTGCTCCCGTAGCTGTCGCAAATACTTCGCGGGTTCTTCCCTGAGTGTGTTCAGTAGGGGTGGCTGGGCTGTCCTTGCTCGCTGCAGAATTGCTAGCGGTCCAATAGGGTTCCTACCAAATAAAAGCCGGAACGGCGCCACGCCTCTAGTGGTATGGGGGACTTCCCTGTACGCCCAGAGAACGAACGGGGCCAGTCTATACCAGTTCTTGGGATCTTTCTCAATAACATAAACCAACATGTTCTTTAAAACGCGGTTCCACCTTTCGACTGTCCCGTTGCTCTCCGGATGCTCAGGAGTCGAAAACTGCGGCGCGCATCCCAGTCTTGCTAACATCTCCCGCGTTAGCTGCGCCGTAAAGTTTGTTTCCTGATCTGAACAGATTACGTCATGCATGCCCGTGCGGCTGAAAATCATAAGGCGTCGCATGTTGCCCTAGCGGTCAGGGATCGCAACCAGACTACCACTCTCCACCGCGTGCACAAGTCAATGAGGCAGAGAGCGTACCTATGACCGCTGCTTGACGGAACATCGAGCTGCCCGATTATATCGACATTTATTCCTGAAACGGATGGTCGGGTATGGTGAGAGCTGTGATAAGAACACACTCTTTAATTCGCCTGTCTGAGAGGGCTTGACAGCCACGACATTTCCTGCAGTGTCGCGTTACGTCCCCTTCTAAGCCTGGCCAGAAAAATCTGTACTTAATTCTAGTCTTTGTCTTCCGTGGTCCCAAATGTCCTTCCCAAAGCACCTCATGCGCAAGGAAGAGAACCTCTTCGCGCCTGCTAAGAGGGAGCACGAGCTGCTTGACTGCTACCGCAGACCGAGTCCCAGTGATACAACGAGCCGTCTTAAACAAACATGCCGGCCTTCCCTGCCTCTGCATCAGCCCACGTTTTCGTAAGGGTTTCGTGTGATACTTGGTCAGATCTGAATACCTGGCGCTGTTTGAGGGCTTCGTCCGCGTCATGCTGGGTGAAGAATACATCTTCCTTCTCGCTTTCTTTTCGGCCTACTTCACAGGGCTGTTCCGTCGCTACACCCTGCTCACCACTAATTAGTTTGTCTGCCTCAGGCTCCACTGCTTACTCCTCGTGTGATGTGGAGTTTAGCGTTGTGCTCAGCTCCGCAATGGTGACGGACGCGTTAACTGCTTTAGACAGAGAGCGGGCCTTACTCTTAACAAGTGCCTCGTAACAATTGCCTATCTCCGAAAGCAGTTCCCAATCCTCCCTGGAGAGCAAACAATCCACTCCCTCCGCCAGCTTATCAGAAAGCGCGCATACAATGTCTACTGCCTCGGGCCCTGCTATGTGTGCGGTGGGCCGCCTGATGTTTACCGCAAGAGTGACCAGTTTTGCGTTAACCGTCTCCCCAAAAGCCGAAACTAGCTTTATGGAGCCGGATGGCTTCCGACATATATTTGGCACGAGGCCTTCCCTAACCACGGTTATCTCGCTACCGGTATCAATTATAGCTGTCGTCGGTATCCCTGCGCACTCAATCTCCACCTGCTGTAGCTTCGATTTGCGTACCTCGTCCAATGACTGGGGCATTTTCATCTCTGCTACCAGGGTTGTCTGCGAGGTTACTGACGCCGGTGTTTCGCATGCCTCTACGTCGGCTAAGGCTACTTTTTGAGCTCGAGCGCGTTTCTGCTTCTGCACATTTTGGGAAGCGCGAGAACATTCCTTAGACTGGTGACCTGTTACGCGGCACTCATAATACTGCATTGGCCGTTTCCCATCATTGTTCGCAACTAGCGGGGATCCCTTCGGTATTTCCGCGTACACGACAATATTTTTCGCTGCGCGCCACTTGCCTTTAGCCTGTTCGAACGTCTGGAGAACGTCAAATACCTCACCCAGTTTTAGCCACCTTCCTACTCCCGAAGACGCACATACTCTAACCCAGGCAGCACACCAACATCGCACCAACCCCGGCCCAACGTCGACAAAAATTGGTACCAACATTGGCGTAACACTGGTTTTTTTGAGAAATTACTACATTTTTATAAATTGGTCCGGCTTATATGCCAACATTGCACCTGTCTTGGCACTGCCAAAATAGGCGATAAACTGGCTCTGCCGCTAGTGTCACATATTGGTAATTATTGGCAAGACACTAGTTTAAAATGGCACACGTGACATTGGCAATAAGCCGGTTCGTGCCGCTAGTATCGCAAATTGGTATTTATTGGCATACAACGAGTTTTCATCGGCACACGTCGCACTGGCACTGCCACTGTTAAGCCACCTTTAGCGATGCAGTTATTGCACCCTTGTCATTACTGCTTCCATTTGCTTAACTGTCAGTCTGAGAATTGTGGTTTTCTTATGCAGTCATTTCCCAGTATCATCTTACATGTCATCTCGCTAAGGAGCCATAAAATAATGCAATTAAATTAGACAAGCAAAACATTTTCCGAAAATATTTTATTGAGAGCTCATATACATCTACATGCCACAAGGACATCAGAGGGCCAAAATGCAGTGCAGGAGGCATTGAGTACAGGGTTATATGGGAGGAGCTAGTAGGTGGAATTTGGAGCAGGGCACTAAGCAGCACATAACCAGGTAGTGCAAAGAGAGGTGATGGGGTGCAGTGTGCATTTGGTCATGATGGAAGAGGCTGGACATGGGGAGCAGGGGTGATGCGCGAGAGCCTTGTAGTGCGAGAGGTGTTGCAGCCATAGGAGGCTGAGCATGGGTGCTTTCCAGGGCAGTGTCCATCATGGAGGAAAAATGGCAGTGGACTGTGTTGAGCTTGGTAGTTAGTAGTGAAGGGTCAATGGATCAAGTGATGAGGTTGAGGAGGCGGGAGAAGCCCATGACCCAGGCAGTAAGCTGGAAACCCAGCAGGAAACAACCATTCAGGAACAGTTTGTGTATGAGATTGGCCCGTGGGTCTTACAAATGACATAAGCACATAAAATAAGCATTTATCACCATAAAATCCAAACTCACCTTCTCAATACTTATCCCAAAGCATATTTGAAGTCTGGGTGCCCTATAAAATGAGTACAAAATACAGAACCCCGCTATATTAAAATCTCTGATATAGTAAAGTGAAACTGAAACTGAAGTCCCAGTTCATCTTCCTTAGGCAACTGTACATTTTTCCCCCTTTATAGTAAATTTTTGGCAAAAATCGGTTGAAGTGCTTCTGGTCACGGCAACGACTCCCACGTTGATATTGCCATCCGCGCACTACCTAGAATCGCGAGGGCAATACTTTTTGTATTTGGAAACAAAAAATAACCCCGAGTGTTCGTTTAGGTGGCTTTACCACTAGCTCTAACAGCAGTCAGAAGAAGCCTAATTTACAAAGCCTTGGAGCCGTGAGGGAAAGCGCCTGGCGCGAAAAAAAAGTAAAGCTGTCTACAAACATAGCAAGGATGCGACGTGGTCCATTCAGAATGTAAAGAAGAGTAAAAGTGCAGCAAGAAATAGGGAAAGGGAAGAAATGGGTTAACATTCACTTCAATGTGCCGCACAAAGCATGAGGAAGCGGAGGCAGAAAGGGCAGGTGCAGCGAGTATGGTCTTACAGCACTTGAGTGGCATGCGCATTTATCATTTGTTGCCTTTTAAAAGACAGAAAGAGCAAAAAGGGACATCATGTTTTTGCAACGCTTTGGTTTTCACATGAAATCGAACTTGGTTGCATTCGTAATCACTTTGTCCTTATGCTTAAGAGGTACTTCCACAAGATGTAGAGAAACATTATAATGAAAAAAATCACACAAAGAGATGATAAAAGCGAGAAGAAGGTATTTTAGTTTTTTTTTCATTGAGCAACACGACGTGTTCCCCATGTGCCTATTTAACTCAGTTCAGTTCAGTTCAGTCGTTCAGTCGTGTCCGACTCTTCGTGGCCCTATTGACCATGTCACGCCATGCTTTCCGGTCTCTCACTATCTTCCTAACATCACATAACTTCATCTGCAGTGCCTCGAGGATGCCATCTAACCATCGCGTTCGCTGCCTACCCCTTCTCCGGCAACCCTCAACCTTTCTCAACATCAAATCTTTCTCCAGCGACTCCTCTCTTCTCATCAGATGACCAACGTAGCTGAGCTTTAACTTTAGAATTTGACCCTCCAATGAGCAGTGAGGGTTTATGGTCGACAATATTGACTGATTTGATCTTCTGGCAGTCCAAGGAACTCTCAAGAGTCTTCGCCAGCACCACAATTCAAACGCGTCAATTCTTCGGCGGTCAGCCTTTTTCACAGTCCAACTATCGCATCCATACATCACAACTGGAAAGACCATAGCACGAGTTATACGGATCTTGGTTGGCAGACTGTCTCTGCTCTTTACTAGGCGGTCAAGGCTAACCATTGTTCTCTTTCCCAGAAGCAAGCATCTCCTAATTTCATGGCTGCAGTCTCCTTCCGATGTAATCTTGGAGCCCAAGAAGAGAAAATCTGTCACAGCTTCCACTTCTTGTCCCTTGATGCTCCAGGACTTGATAGGGCAAGACGCCATGATCTTTGTCTTTTTAATGTTCCGTTTAAGCCCTATTTAACTACCAGACAGCATTTTCCAGACCATGTCATCACAGTCCACTGATATAGTAAAGCCCCTGATATAGTAAATATTCTGCTGGCTTCAGTGGCTTTACTATAAAGGGGTTCTACTGTATATATTCAAAGCCTATTGCCGCACATTCTTCTTTTAGAGCATTTTGCGACAGGTCTCTGGACCTGCAAGGACATGCAGCATCTTATGACGTAGAAATTATAAAACTGCATGCAAAGTAATATGCATCCCCAATACAAAAGAAAGATATTTCTAAGGAAAAACCTGCTTTCGGCAAACCGATAACTTCAGGTGGATGCTTAGTCTTCTATAGAATTACAGTTCCTGAAGATATGGCGGTTCAGGCTCCAGAACTTATCATTTTTTTAATCCTTAAAAACTCCTGCAATAACCAATATGGATCACTAAGCATGCAAAACCGGACCATATTAAACAACACATCAAAGAATATTTTTCTGCAGTAGATCAGTTACAAGCACACATACATTACTGCGACCAGAATAAAGAAAAAATAGCCCTGCCAGAATCAATCAAACTATTGTGAGCCTTCTGTGAACGTTCTTTAATTTGTACATGCCATGATCTTCCTCTTTCATTTGTACATACCATCATCACCGTCCCGCGGCGCCGGCTCCGGCGCGCGCCTGGTTTTTGTCATCGGATTAAAACGCTAGACAAGACATCGCTGGCCTTGCCGTCACGACCTTGCCGTCTCAACCTAGCCTTCTTTCACACTATCTTCAATCAGCTAATTTAAGGAAGACGAGTACATTGCAGATATTCTCAAGGCTCTGTACGCATATTATATCCTCAAGATCAGTTATGAATGAAACACACCTGTTTGGTTTACAAGAACCATACCGTTTCAAATTCCAGCTTTTTAATTTTCATAGCTTTTATTGCAGGCTGCATTCTACTATAAACAAGATACTTTGTTGGGCGAGTTAGTCAGCGCTTGCACTGTGGCTTCCTTTTACCTTGTCCTGTGTCTTCCTGTTCGCGCTGTTTAAAATAACTACTATAAACAATTGCCTTACTTCTAATGTACCAAGGAATAGTTTTCATACAGTGCTCATTAGAAATCAAAGGCACCAGAACACCATGCACACACACAAGAAAAGAAGAACGGGACAGAGCGCCACTCACAACTGATTTATTGTGCAGAATAAAGTACATATATATCTCACTGCCAGCGCATGCGCAAGGAACACATTAATCATTATGTAGTTTAAGATATGTTCAAGAAATGCTTTCTCTGCATTATACAGATTGATTGACGTGTCACTGACTCACCAAATTACCTTTCTTTCCGATATAAAACGCTTCAGTTAGCTCTCTGGCCATCATATTACCACTCCTTGCAAGAATGCGCACATCAGAAAAACATGGCTCACAAGTGCCTGAAGGGCGGGGTCTGATATGCTTCACAATATTGGGGAAATCTTTATTTTGCTCTATGTTACGTTTAAGTTCCCGGATTCGCTCATTAACACATCAACTGGTTTGTCCGATGTAGTAGAAACCACAAGAGAGGCGAACGTCATACACAACCAATTTGGCACATTTTATGAATTGTCGCCCATGCCTCAAACCACAGCCTCTTTCTCTGAGAAACCTTTTCTTGAACATAGCTTATCTTAAACTACATTATGATGAATGTGTTCCTTGCGCATGTCCGGCAGTGAGATATATATGTACTTTGTTCTGAACAATAAATCAGTTGTGGGTTGCAGTCTGTCCCGTTCTTCTTTTCTTGTGTGCGTGCGTGTTGTTTTGGCCCCTTTAATCTATAGTGAATAAACAGAAACTAGCTTAACAAGAAGTTCGCTTAATCATACAGTGCTGCTTGTTCTGCTAAACGTATTACAGCCAGCCGGCAATGAGCGATTGAGCAAGTACTAGAAATTTATTTTGCATAGGCAGGAAAATGCAATGCTAGATCTGAGTATAATGATATCATACTTCCTTATCAGCTAGCAGCCTACCAGGTATGCATTTTCCTTCATCACAGCTAATCATATGGCCATACCATCGGCAACCTTCCATGTGCAAGATTATTTTCAGGTAGGCATACATGGGTCATTTTATATCCACGTGCCAGGTATATTGCTCGGGCGTCTGATTTCTTCAAGCCAATTCATTGCAGTTGTTAGTATATATAATAGTTCTCTGCCTGAGTATCTGAGGTGAAATATTATTTTCCATGCCTAAGCACACCTTAAAATACAATGCTTGATGTGACTATGGGATCACAAAAAGATACGTCTAGCATGACAGCGATTTTTCATTTTCTCCCTATCACAAGTTCATTGATACACCAGTCTAATCCTGAGCAGAAAAGATGTGTCGCACACATTTTATATTTTAATATCTATAAAATGTTTCTATTTTGTGAATTTATTTCAAAATCAAAAAATTCTTAACAACCTCACAAATTAGTTTTTTTTTTTAAACATTGACAATATTTTGTACTCAAATAAAGATAAGATTGCGTCTAAAGAAATAGTATTGCTTGCAGAACTAAACAGCACATATGCAAAAAAAGCATCAGTATCCCTCAAATTTAATGCGCAATGCATGAACTGAGAAATCACTTAAAACACAAGTACAATAGCTTTGTATACATGGACTCGACAGCACCGGGTCGAATCAGCGTTGAGTAAGCAAGGTCACCATTACTCTAACCGGTTGATGTCTACATGAACTCGCTTTCTAGTGAGTAAGTATCGCAGCGGAGCATAGCGTCGAGATTCGAAGTTATTGCGCAAGTTTCTCACTCGTATTTGATCCCATTGCCTGTTACTATCGAGTGCTTCGATTATTTTTTATCGTTGATGAGCGCTAAAAATCATTCATTTCGAGTGACGCTTGTCGCAGCGCTAGAGGCTTTTGCATATCCCAGAGTTCCCCATAACTCGACTCCCTGACTGGACAGCGTCTACATGCCTTTAGATAAGCGTATGAAGCGAGTTAACCTACCCCCTGCAAGCCAGTTAACGCGACCCGCTCCGCAGCCTATTTTACTCGACCCGACTGTGTAGACATGAACCCCATAGCTGAATTTTTGCTCTACAGACGTACACGACCTAGTTCTGCCGAGTTCATGTATACAGGGGTTGAACGCACGTGTAACAAGTAACAATGCTGCAAAGAACCCAATCTATTATCTTCTGGCTCCATCCAGGTTTCTAAAAAATATCTTGTCTGACAAAGGAGAATATTTGGAGTTAAGCAGTTAAGCAACACAAGATCCATATGCGTGCTTCAACGCATGACTCCTGAATGCACTTACAGATGCAATTTGCTTGGTCGTGTGGAAGTTCACTAAGCCGTCTGACCAGACATGAGAACCGAACAAAAAAATCGGTGGACCATTTCTACTTATAATAAGACACCCAAAAACCACCTGACATGTTTTTTGTTGTTGGCATAGCATTCAGAGACTGCGGGAGTTCGGCAAAGTTTTATCCCTTCTATTTCGTTTGGCAGTAGCAAGTGGATGCAGAAAAAGAAATATGAGTATGGAATATAAGGGATGACAACATCCCGTAATGAACCTAATGGACCTGTGATGCACACTGCGTATCTTAAATGGCGTCACTGGCTGCATCAAACACAGAAAATTGTTCCTGAGTATGACAGATTTGAAGCCCAGCAGGTGGGTTGGTTGTGGCCAGGTAGTTCGAAATGGGCAGCTTCCCTAAGAGATGGGCGGCAAGATCACTGCCCCCCATTATGGAGAAAGCCCTGCCAAGCATTCAGGCAAAGCCGCACATGCATAAAATCAATAAAAGCACAAGAAATGCACCCCTCAATGAGCAGCTGCACTAATAATTTCCTTTGTCTTGCAGCTCACCCCTCCTGCACTGTAAGCAAGTCTGCTCATGTTTTCCGAACTCAGAAGCATACGCAAAAACAAACAGTGTTCTCTAAAAATTACAAAATTTGAACGAATTCTTCATGATGATCTCCGGTCTGTAAATGCCTTGCTCTAGGGTTACAGAATTCATTGAAGCTGCGAAAAAAGCAAGTTGGAGCTAATGGCGAATCTCAATGGTTTGGGGAGAAACTATTTATATATGTCGCTTTAAACAAAAGTAAATATAGCCTGATTGAGGTCAAAGTAATATTACATCTACATGGCTGAAGCCAGTGTACGCAACCAGCAATGTACAAGCAATCAGTAACTGCATATCTGTATGAACAAATACACACAGTGCAGGCAGCAGTAATGATCCCTTCATTACATCCCTTGACTGCAAGGCAAATAACCTGAGCAATACTGAATGCCTTTCTTTGCAACCTCAATACATGATTCCTGCGAATTCTTGTAATGCAAACATATTCAAGTCCGCTAAATATTCCATCGCTTAAAGCGCTTGCACCTCCCAAGTCGAGTGCTACGCAAATGATAACTACTTCGTCATTTCAATAAGCTATGTCTGTTATTGTGCTATTACACCATAGGTTCACTCACTCTTGCCTCAACTTGAAATAGTCACATACTGCTGAAAACAAGCAGCGATATATAGCACCAGCTATTAAAGCACTGCAAGGGCACAAAGGATATTAATTTCTGTATACTATGAACAAGACTCCTGAACAAGTAAGTCTTGAGCTAAATAGCCAGAAAAAGTCATATAGCACGCAATCATATAGCAAAATGCCAGCAGAGCATTTAAAGCCAATAAATGAATGCAAAGCAAAGGCAACATGTCAAACCTACCGAGACAACGTTTCCTTACACACAGCATGTTTCATGGCAAAGCTCCCACATATGTTGACAGGCTATGCAGCACCAAAATGTTGATGATGTTTTCTGCCTCACATTCAGGCAGCACCCCTTTGATGGCAGATGATTGCTGGTGCAAAAGCATTGCGATGATACAAATGGAGAAGCTGGACTGCGGGCGTTATAGAGCAAAGAGCCCTAAATGCAAGGAAAGAAAGTCTCCATTAAAGCAATGCCTCTAAAACATGATAACAGCATACCACGGCTGTTCTCTGTTTAGTTAACCTATAATTGTCATTGAAAGCTGTCTCAAAAATGGACTAATGGCAAATCTATGTTACACATGCAATAACATAGCTGTGCCAAGGTGGTGGGGCGATCAGTTCGAAAAACGACCGGAAGATGCATACCGATGTTCCATGCAGTCTTGACGCTGGAGAGAAGTGTCACGGTGCAAAGAACAAAAATAAAAGTAGGCACCGGCGCCAAACGTGCGCCGCACAACCGACGCGACTAGAGGTATGCACGGGCATAAATTTTGAGCCCGACCCGGGCCTTATGCTCCAAACCCGAGCCCGGCCTGGCACTGAAATTCCCTGAGCCCCCCCGGCGCTCACACTTAAGGCTCCGGCCCTGCTCGACATGCTATCATAGACCAGTTGCAAAACCTGCATGTTGGCTTTCGCGTGAGGCAGGAATCCCTGCACATTGACGACAGAACCTGATTCAGGGATAATAGTTAGGTGCAGTATATGCATCTCCTAGTAGTCCACGCTGCTTCGGATGCAGTTCCCCTCGCACAGGCCATTGTCAAAGAAAGGTTTTCGGGCATTCTTAACGCGGGATTAAAGGGGGGAGCACTGTCACCCTAGGGGTGAAGACAGAAGGTTTAGAAAAGAGACACTAACTGGAGAGGGTACGATGGATGGATGGAAACAACTTTATTTAAAAAAAAAAGTCTTCCAGGTTGGTCCCCTACTAGTCCAGGAGTCGACGGGCTTTTGCTTCACATAGAGCCCGATCTACCATCCATTTCTGACCGGCGGGTTGAGCTGTCCGCAAAGCAGCCTCCCAGGAAGAAAAGGTGGGATGGGGGGCACTGCCTGGTGGGAAGGACATTCCCACAGGTAGTGGAAAATTCAGGATTTGGGTTGCCTCAGTTGTCGCAGGGAGGGGGCAAGCCAGGGTGAAGGCATGAGAGACCGTAGGGGAAAATGAAACGATCCGTCTGCAATTGTCGCCATGTAGCACTGGATAAGGGTGATAAGGTGCTGTGGGGTGGGGGCAGTGTCATGCGCTTGTGTTTGTAGAATGTGGTGATTTGGTGGTATGTAGAAAGGACCGATGCGGCCTCCTGCGTGGAGTTGGGTGCCTGATCATCCGGGGCTCGGGTAGAGAGTTCTCGGGCCAGCGCATGAACGCGCGCATTACCGAGAATCGAGGCATGCCCTGGGATCCACGTTAGATTAACCGTTCGGTCGAGAGAGGTGGCGGTGGTAAGAATATGATGCGTGGTAGGTGTCGCCACGCCGTTTAGGTAGTGGCGGTATGCCGCCTGAGAATCTGTACAAATTTCGGTAATGTTTTGTCAATGGCTGAATGGGCAAGCGCGAGTGCAATGGCGGCTACTTCCGCTTCTGCAGGCGAATTAGTTCGGATAGTGGCGGCGGCCCCCACTCTGCCATCTTCGTAAGCAGCGACTGCAGTGAAAAATCCTACTTTAGAGTTCCCTGCCGCGTCGACATAGAGCATATCAGAGCGGTTGCGGTATCTTTTGGTGTAATAGCTAGCTCTAACTTTCCGCCTTCCCTGATAAAGGCAAGCGCCCATGTTGCGTGGTAGGGGCTTCTGGTATATGTGATCCTGCGTGCCCGGAGAGATCATGAAAGGTGTAGCACTTGCTGGGGTGGCGATGGGTGGATTGAGACGGAGTTGTCGCAGTAGGCATTGTCCTGTTTCCGTGCGACTCAGGCAGACTAATTGGTTGGTGCGTTGAGCATCTATTAATTCGTTCACGGTATCGTGAGTACCAGTGGCCAGCAGACGTTCTGTGCTAACCGTTTGTGGAAGACTTAGGGCGGAGGTTACGGCCATGCGTATTAGGATGTCCGACTGCTCTGTTTGGCGCTGAGTGAGTATATGATATGAGAGGTGGTATGTGATTCGGCTAATGATTAATGCATTGGTCATATTGAGGGTTTCGCGTTCCGACAGCCCATGGTTGCGCGCAGCCACACGCCTGATTGGTCCAACAACCTGCTTGGTCTGTCTTTGCAAGAGTTGAATGGTGGCGATTGCATCAAGTGCGTTGTTAATGAGAAGGCCGAGAATCTTCATCTGAGCACAATGGGCACTGGGTTTCCGTACATGTGAAGTTCAATGGGGGGATCTCCGGGTATGGGTTTAAGCTGCATTAGTTCCGATTTAGTTGGGGAGCATCGGAGGCCTGTGTTTTCTAGATAGGTGGTGGTGATGTCTATGGCAGACTGCAAGATATCCTGGGCTGTTCCAAGGGATCCGCCTGTCGTCCAGAGGGTTATATCATCTGCATGTAAGGCTGTGTGGAGCTCTGGGATAACAGCAAGGGCCTTTGCTAATGGCGCTAGGGCCACGTTAAAAAGCAGCGGTGATAGGACCGCCCCTTGAGGTGTTCTGCGGTTAGGCAGGGGAAAAGGCTGGGAGGCAATATCCCCAAGGTAAAGTTGTGCCGTGCGTCCCTGAAGAAAGGCCCGAACATACTGCCATATGCGCGTGCCGCAGCCCGTGGTGGCTAATGTCGTCAGGATATGGTCATGGCTTATCGTGTCGAATGCCTTGTGAATATCCAGGGCCAGTATGGCGCGCGTAGAGGCTGTACGGCGCATAGTCTGTAAGAGAGACTCTTTAAGGGCGAGAAGTACGTCTTTTGCCGAGAGGTTTGGGCGGAATCCAAATTGAACATGGGAGAGAAAGCCTGTTGCTTCTAGCAACGGTTGCAGACGATTGAGAATGACATGCTCGAAGAGCTTGCCGACACAACTCGTTAAGGATATAGGGCGCAGGTTTTGAAGAGTGAGGGATTTGCCCGGTTTGGGTATAAATCGCATGCTGGCGTGGGTCCAGTTTGATGGGAGCGTCCCAGCATGCCAGTGGTTATTAAAGAGTTCCGTGAGTTCCTGGAAAGAGACTTCGTCCAGATTGAGTAATGCCTTGTACGTTATGCCGTCCGGTCCTGGCGCCGTGGAGCAGCGAATCTTAAAGAGTGCTCGGCGAACTTCACTTAAGGTGATGTCAACGTGATGTCGGCGTTTATGTCGGGTGACGTCATGATGCAGGCTGTATTTAATGTGCAATTGTGTCAATAAATCATCAGTTGAAAGTTAGCGCTCGTGTTGTCTACATCTCTCTCGCCCTTGTTGATATGCGCTAGAACGTGTCTGCAATGCACCAACTCGCCCAACAATCTGTGCTCTTGTGCTAGCACTGTACCCAAAGTCTATGCCGCCATTGTGCAGGAATTCCTGTCGCACAAGGAAGTTGACTTGTAGGTTATGCAACTGGTCTATTGCAGCTGAAGCAAGGATACAGAAAGAAAAATATAGGTGACAATACCTGGCAATGCATCGCGCGACGACGACGCTAACGCCTGTCGCTGCCGCTGGTGCACATCACACGGAGCGAAGGACCTCAGTTAGCGACAAAGACGCGTTTTCAGCCTTGCTTTGTTAGCGCCACCTCTTATTTTGGTAAATGAGTACAGTTACGCTATATCCAGTTTCTTGCAATAAACAGCAACACTGATGAAATTTCTTGAAAAGCGTCGAGCCCCCTCCCCCCCCCCCCAAAAAAAGGGCCCCAGTGCAGCGGCGCCAGCCACAGAATGTTATCTGTTGTAGGCCGTCATTGCACCCGCCACTGCTTCGGTGGTGGACGACAGCAGTTGTCGCGGAGCGCGTCTTTCTCTCCCTCTTCTTTTTTCTTTTTTTTCAATTTCCTCTTCTGTCCGCACGAGAGAGCGGTGGCTCAGCTACAGATCCAGTAGCAGGCCCGTTCATTTTCTTTTCCTTCTTCCTCACGACGCCCATACGCCGCTTTATCGAAGTCGATAAAGCTTCGCTGCAATGCTAGAAGGCATGATACCGAAATCTGGTTTGCAGAAATCATAAATTGGTAGAAGACTAAGTGCTGTTGAAGTATGGTAAATGGAGGTAGTAAAGAGAAAGCTCTACCTACAGATATCTGAAAATATATCTCCTTCATATAATTTACATCAGCTTATCGTAAAACTTAGGTGCCTAAAGAGCTCACAAAATTTTAATTGTCCACTTTTGAGATATATATGGCCAGGTTTGTAGCTCGTATTAAATGTATACGGAGATCCGAAGAGAGAAATTTCAAATCTGAGATAACGATAATGGCCACACTTTTGACAGTACAGATGTATGTAACGTAAGTGCTCTATCAAAGCAAATGATTGCTAGCAGCAGTCACGATTGACAAAAGAGATGTCTGTTTTTGCAGGAATGGACGGATCGGGGAAGACGCCTCAAAGTAAGTATTTTCAATATATCTTAAGTTCTTGAGAATTCGTTACATATACATTCATTTTAAGAATAAACTACTCATTTTCTCTAGCCTCTAAGCATACATTCCTCAACTGACGGAGTTAGTGCGCAAGATTGCCCCTATCCTAACGAACAGGAGTTGGGTCGCACTTGTTTCTACGTTTCTATGGCTAGGGAGTGCAGTGTAAAAAGACGAGGATGAGAAGCAAACCTGAGAGGACTCCCTGTAAGGTTGCTTGGTACTTCGCGCAGGTCTTAATTGTAATGCATACTTCATGCTTTTAGCAGCAAATTAAACCAACCTGCATCCTACGGTCACAGACTAATTGCAATAATAAGGAGATGTAATTCATTATTTACATTTTCTGACCGTGTATGGTGAAACACAATTCTACAAGGCCTCCATGGTCACACATCTGTTTAGTTTCAACCTAACGAAGCTAATAGGCGAATCCCTATTGAAAGCTCCCGTAACGCGTCAAATGGGTATGAACCGGTCCTGTCTTATCCCGTATAAATTTTATACCGGTGTGACCAGACCTGTATGAAGCTTAAACGGGTTCATACTGGTCAGGTCATGTCCGGTATGAATCTCATTCCGTTAGGTGCGATATGGTATAGAGCTAATACAGGGCAGACCATTTACAGTATGCACCTCATACAGTATATCCCAGTCCGTTATGGATATGAAACAGGGCGGACCAGTCCTGTATTGAGCTCATATACAGGACAGGTCATGTCGGTTTTAACTGAAACCAGACAAACCCATCATGAATGAATCTGATACGGGACAGAGTATTTTTGCTTCTCAACACAATTCGGGCGGATCGTGAAGCTCAACCAGGATGACCACATCGGAACATGCCTTCGCGCTAAATAAGCATGAAACCATAGATATTATATGTTGCAACTTTTCTGTATATGTGGAGTATGCGTTGTTTCGCAGATACCTAGAAGGTATGAAGCCGCGAATCTGTGCGCTAGCAAGTACATACACGCATCGCGTTTTGCTTTTGCGTGTGCAACAGTCGCTGCAGCTTATACGATCTTGTGGTGCATCTTCATATCTGCGATTGAAGATCTGCCACCTTCAACACGAAAGTACAAGCAAGAACGTCGCGTTTCGTCAGCAAGGGTAAAATACGCTCGAGAATAAATGAACCACATCGCTGACCATCGAAATATGCACAGGGCAGCCGGACATCTGGAGTCGCTTCCCCGAGTGTTTACGTATGCAAAACACTTGGTCGGAAGTACATTCATTGACGTCGCGGCTCCGCTGGCAGCAGGTGAAGCTAAAACAAGCAGCAATACGTGTTAATGCACCGCATATATCTATATGTAGCAAAAATTGCATGCATTCGAAGACGATGACAAAACACATCAGCACTAGTCAATTGTGACATTCGGAGGTTTGTCTGCAAGACAGCGATACATTGTAAAGATGCAGGACACGGATAACCCTTCGTGATAGCCAGGAAAAAGATTCAGCGTGTTTAAAGAGCGATCGTTCAATTACGACTACAAATTCTACACCCTACAAAAATACACAAACTACGAAAGAGCAATGTTGACTACATAAGCAAAAACATAACCACCGCCACTATATCAAACCGCGGTGTAATTTTTTTTCTTTATTTAAAGTGTGTTCTTGCTGGCCGAGAAGACCAAAGCTCGAATTACATCATGTAAAGCTTGTTCTCTTTTTTTTCGTTTTCAAAAGTAGTCGTGTTATTTTATAGCTCTGCATGCTTTTTTCAGCCTGGCATTAAGTTTTTTTTTTTCTGAAGCAAGTACCACGGACCATACTAGAATTTCCGGAATGAGAGCTCCGCGCGGTTTCATTTTGGTTCAGCCTGTATTAATTAATCAGAAACCGAACGAACGCGTCATTTCCGGAACTGATACCGGGCAGAGTATTTCCGCTTCTGAACGAAGCTCAACCAGAATGGCCATGCCGGACACACCAGCGCAATAAATAAGCATGATACCAAGCATGTTATACAACTATTCTGTATATAAAGAGCACGCTTCGTTTCGCAAATGCCTTGAAAATACGAAGCCGTCGAAGTGTGCGCTAGAAAGCATATGCACGCGTCGCGTCCTTTTTCCGCGTACAACAGTGGCTGCAGCTCGTACGAGCTTGCGGTGCGTCTTCATATCTGCGACTGAAGATTTGCCGCCTTCAACGCGAAAGTAGAAGAGCGAACGTATCGTTTCGCTAGCGATGAAAAAAAACTGCTCGAGAAAAAATAAACAAACATGCGCAGATAATAATAAATAATAATAATAATAATACCGGGCGACGCATTCTCGAATGTTTACATATTGAGACCGCTCATTCGGGTTGGTTGACTGTACAACTTTTAATTACATCGGAAATGGGCGTCATCTTCCCCGCTCCCGGCACGCGTGCCGGGGAAGACGGGGAGTCGTACGCCCGCGGATTTGAGGCTTACAGGTAGCCCTTGGCTTGTTGCGGCCTCTTCCGCCAGATGGACGGTGCGGTGCTGGATCGCAGGGTCCGCTCTTCGCAGCAGGGTATCCCAGGCCTCTCTACTTGTAATATTTTGTCCTGTCTCTGGAGATTGTGGGCACTCCCAAATTATGTGGTCGAGGGTCCCTCTCGCTCCACTGTGTTTGCACAGATCATTGTCCCTAAGGTCTGCTAGCGCGTGAAACGCCCAGAACGGGTTCATGAACGTATTAGTTTGTATCCATCTCCACGCGACAGCTTCTTTATTATTTAGTCTAACATCTGGCGGGGGTACCAGTCTGCGTCCCAATTTATAATGGTCGATATTTCCCCGTAAATTTGCAGACGCTCGTCGTATGCCCAGTGTCCGGGGGTCTCGACGGCTACCCGGAAGTAGAGATCTCGGGCTAGCTCGTGAGCCGCCTCGTTACCAGGGACGGCAGCGTGAGCGGTTGTCCAAATTAACTGATTTTTCCTATTCAGCGTTCGTTGGGTGAGAATTTTGGCCGCCTCGGGCGATATCCTCCCCTTCCCAAAATTTTGAATGGCCGTTTTGCTGTCGCTAATGATTATCTTGGCTTCCGTTTCAACGCAAGCTAGCTCTATCGCAACTTCTTCTGCAGTCTCTATATTTCGGCCTGTGATGGCTGCCGTGGATACTGGTGCCCCTCGGCCATCGACTACCGAAGCTACCGCCGCACCTATTCTGCAACTTGCCCCATCAACATAGACTACTTCCTTTGCTCCCATGTTCTTAAACCGTCGCTCTAGAGGTTCGGTTCGTTTGACCCTTCTTTCGACATTAAATTCTGGATGCATATTTCTAGGGAAGGGGGGACTACCAAGGCATTTATGAGTTCACTATTAATTGTCCTTTTTTTTATCTCATATGTCTGTGTTGAGGCTTCAAGGATTGCCCTGCCCGTCTCTGTCGTGCTTAGTCTAATTGGGAAACTCGCACTGCCTCCGCCAATTCTGCTCATTGGTTATGCACCCAGAGTTCGAGCGGGCGTTCGCTCGAGGTACCCATGGGTCGTCCTAGCGCCTTCTTAACGCATCTTCGAATCAGGCAGTCTAACTTCTTTTTTTGCCGGCCTTGATGTCCAGGTAGGGCGTGTCGTAACTGATTCTGCTCATTACGTACGCCTGGATTAGTGTTAGTAAATTTCTCTCCTTGAGGCCTCTTCCTTTAGGGGCGCCCTTACCTCGGCCTCCGTGATGGGGGAACGCTGGTTGTCTGCAAAGTACGTTTTTACAAACTTAATCATAAACGCCGCATCGTCTCCTTCAAAGGCGTGTCTGACTTTTGCCAATCTTATCCCCGATTGAATTTTTGAATTTGTTGGGTCAAACAGATGCCAGAGTATGCCCCACCTTTTGGAGAGATTCATGGCTCCCTCAATTTCGTCGCATCTTCTGAGCCAGTTTTGTTCGCACAATATGATCGCGTAGTTTTCAATTTCCTTGTTATGTCTCGCGATTCGTCTTCTAAGATTCTTGTTCCACTTTGGCTTTTCATCCTGCGCTCCATGCTTTGTTTAGCGTCCCACATGTGGGGCAGTCGGCTATCTGCTCTACCAGGAGCGTCGTCCCCTACCAGCGTCTTTGTCGCCAATGTTCTCAATCCGTTGTAATTGCGCGGTTACGCTGATTTCTCTAAATTTATCTCATTCCGCGGCCGGTTGGCACGACCTGTGCGTTTTGACGCCATCTTTGAGGACCGAAACGACAATGAAATGGTCACTGCCAAAATTTTGCTCCGAATTTTGCCGGTCTAAACCCTGCAAGTCTTCAAAATGTTAGGTCTGGGGATGTGTCTGCGCATACGCTATTACCCGGCCTTGTTGGATGATCGGGATCCGTATGGAGGGTGAGACCTATCTCGTGCGTGTCCTTTGGTGTCCTGAATACCATAGCCCCATTCTTGATGTCTGGCGGTAAAGTCACCAACGATCAGCAAGGGATTATTCCCTGCCGCCTTGATGGCTTTGCGCATAAGGGCCCTAAACCTAATTTTCTTTTGCCTGGGTGAGCTATAAATATTAAGAAGGAATAGACTGGGATCCTTCTTTCATCCCGTTAATATCTCGAGGAATACGTTCTCGATATCTCTCGAATTCAAATCGTGTTCTATCACCGCTACATTGCGCTTGACAAAGGTCGCCACCGTCGATTTCGCACCTCTATCACTGTTGAACACCTGGTATCCCATTAGTTTGGCTCCCTTCCCTGTTTCCTGAAGGGCGATTGCGAAGGGGGTCTCAGTTATGAGTGGAAGGTATTGCTACAGCAGCGCTCTTTTGCGCTGGAAGCCGCGACAGTTCTACTGCCAAATTTGGTTTTCAATTACGCGCCTGGCCATTTTGCAGCTGGGCTAGGGTTTGCTCGACATTCTGCTGCCACGAGTTGACGCCTATGATCTCGGTTGCATTTTTGCATTTCCCCTTGCAAGTACCTGTACCTGGCTCTGAATTTGGTTCATGAATTGGGCTATTTGGCTCATGAATGAATTCAATTTTTTGTCAAGACCACTAAGGAAAGCGATGACGTCACCGCTAGGGCATGAAGCGTCGGAGCTTGTTGTGGCTGTAGGAAGAAGAAAAATTACCGACGATTACGTTACTTCCTAATGCGAAATTTGAGCGCAGCAAATAAGCTGTTTCACCTTTTCGATAGATTGAGGCAAAGAAATCGAGCAACACATGTATGCGCTATCACAGAATTTTTTTTTATTTTTCACACGTATTCCTTTAACAAAGACTCCACTAACAGTTCTTGACAGTCATGAAGGAAGCTTTGTGGTCGGAGAAATAAACTGATATATGTTCGATTTGGTACACCAATGCTTGATTCTCAAAGATGAGATCTATACAAGTGCCTCGCGAGGTTGTCACAGCCGTGGAACGCGTTACGAGCGAGAGGAACGGGATGTTCTCCCGCATAAGTGTGAAGAAATTCCTGTTTGTCTTTTTGTCAACATTAAAGTCCCCCACTACTAACATCGGTGTCGGCTCGGGCGGTGCACATATACAGATCCGCCGCCACCGATCTGGCTCTCTGATTGCCACCGCACAGGGGTTGCATTGGAGGAGGAGCGAAGAAAGGAATTAAGTTCGAGCCGGCGCTTTGACAACCGGAGACTCGCAGGAAGAGGGGAGAGGGGGGCTGCGTGTACACCCAGGGGCAAACGATGGGGGGCAGAAGCGCGCGCAGCAAGCGGACAACGTGATAAAGGGAGGAGGGAAGAGATAGCAGCGACTGACTGATGCTGCTGACGCCGATAGTGAGTCAACCCCAGCTGCGGAGTTGGGTTCAGGGACAACGCCGCCGATGCCGACGCAAACAATATGATACCCTCGCTTCCGCATCGCCAAGAACCAGGTCTAGCCGTGGGACGGTGGTCACGTATTCGTCGACGTGCCGGGGCCTACGTGAAATAACCGGCGCGTCGGCAACTGAAGAGCACCCTATCCGCCACACAGGAACAGGGGGGGGGGGACCCTCCCCTCCTCTTTCTGCATGGCGGCGACGGTGTTCTATGCAGTCACGTTATCTTGACTCTCTAGCGGCGTCAGCGACATCCAGCGGTATCAGTCGGTCGCTGCTAGCGCTGGGGGGATGAAAGGGGGGCGGAGCTGGTTACGAGGCCGACGACGACGCCGACGCCGACGCAAAACCCAGGAATGGACGCCAAAGAGCTGCGCTCTAAAAGAAAATGCACGGGCCTGCTACTGGCTCTGTGGCCGTGCCATCTCCTTTGCCTCGTGCAGACAGAAGAGAAAGTAGAGATGAAAGAAGAGGAAGAGATAGAGAATGACGCGCGCCGCAACAACAGCCGTCGTCCACCACCGAAGCGGTGGCGGGTGCAATGACGGCCTACAACAGATAAAAATTCGGTGGCAGGCTAGCCCCGCCGCAAGCGGCGGTGACCTACCTGCCTCAGCCTCATCAGGAGAGTCCGTCGGAACATGAGCTCGTTCTTGAGAGACGTGTAATAAAAGCGGTTGCGTCTACCAGTGCCGAGTGCACTACTGTGTCTGTTGTGCTATCGAGTTCCATTCTTGGAGGCAAAGATTAAGCGTCCTCTAAATTTTTCTTTTCCTTCTTCCTACAACCACAACAACAACCCGTATATGCATAGTTCAGAGTGGTGTTTTGCTTCGCCGCTCCACGTGCGTTTTGCCGGCGACGGGGCTAGTTCTCGACTACTTGAAAAAGGGCAGCTTGCTCCGCTGAAAACTCCCCCTGATGGGCCTAGGAAATGTAGGTCACCGCCGCTTGCGGCGGGGGCTAGCTTGCCACATAATTTTTCTGCTTTAGGTCGTCATTGCACCCGCCATCGTTTCGGTGGTGGAGGACGACTGTTGTTGCCGGCGCGCGTCTTTCTCTCCTTCTTTTTCTTCCTTCTCTAATTTCTCTTCTGTCCGCACCGGGCAGCTGAGGTCGCTCAGCTGCAGAGCCGGTAGCCGGCCCGTTCATTTTCGTTTCCTTCTTCCTACAGCCACCACAACAATGCCGAAATGGGTGATTGGCTATACTATAGTTGGTTTAGAGGAGAGGCAACCACGAAATTTTCATGGAGTCATAGGTGCGTTGTTCAGGCAGAGCCATGTTGCTTGGGTGATCAGCGGTCGTATCTGCGACAAGCGGTAGAGACGCGTAGCCGAAAGGCCTAACCCAAGCAGCACACCAGCATTGGTCCAACAATGGTTCATCACTGGAAAAGAATGGCATCAATATTGGACTGATATTGGCATTTGGGCATTTTACTACATTCTCCATTCTTGGCCCATCTTTCGTTCCAAGATTGGTCCAGTGTTCAACCAAGCTGGAGCCACCAATGTAGGCACAATATTAGACTTTCCATTCATGCACCATGATTCTTGCCAATACTGTCCAGCATTATACCATCATTGTATTACCAATATTTGTTTAATACAAGCTATTCCATTGATGGCCCATTGTCAATGCCAATATCATACCAATGGTTAGCCATTGCAGGTGCACTGGCTACTCCATTCATGCCGCATATTGTCGATACCAATATTAATCCAATGGTTTATGGGTACACCGGCTACTCCATTCATGTGCCATTGATGATGTCAAGATTACACAATTTGTGGCACTGCCTGTGCAGGCCATAAAATGCAGCCTTTTTCATTCTAGCCATATTCGTGACAGCACATCGAACTTGCTGGGACAATAATGGCCTTTCAAATAGGAGTGGCCATATAAATTCAAATTGTTGCTCATGAGCAACCAGTAGATATTCACAAAACAAGGGCATGGTTCACAAAAAGATAATATTTATTGCAATTGTTACTATAGATGGCAGTTGTTACTAGCCAGCGCTGAGGGCACACACAGCAGCAGTTAGCGGGGCAGCAGCAGGGTTGGTCAGGGCAGGGCGGGCTCTCGGGAAGTGGAAGGGGCCAGGGAGCTGGAGGGCACACTCATAGGCGTAGTGAGGGGGCTGACCCTGCAATTGCATTCACAGGTGGCATGCCTGGTTCGCCAGGGGAGGTTTCAGCATAACGCCTTTTTCTTCCACCCCCCCTGTCACAGGAACCAGGCAGCCACCTGCGAATAAATGCGTGTGCCTCCAAATCGTCCACCCCAACTTTTTCGCAAATGGCACCTGAACAAAAACAATGAGGAAACAAAATTTACAACACTATTACGAGGCATATAAAATAGGATTCATGTACCAAAATTTATGGTCAATGAGAAACACTATACTGATGAGTTCCAGACTAGTTTCAGCTGCCTTGGGTTTATTAGGATGAAAGACGCACATACACTGCATAGCATGTGCCCTGTTGCATTTTGATCGCCTCCACAGCAATACGGCTGAGACAGCCAGTGTTTCATCCCACACCAGGAATTAGTGCTTGATTATCGGCTGTCTCCGCATATGACTGGCGCGCTAGTTTTTTGCCGCTCCGACGCTTTCTCCGATGTGCAAACAGTTTATACTAATAATCATTACTAACAGAATGTTCGGCGACCATTTTCATTTTTTTAAATGGCTAGATATAATATACACAAGCGATCTAAGCCCACGACTGCTGCACTGGCCGCTGGTAAGCTGATATACGCTTTTGACTGGTTTTGTGGGTAGTTCACTTAAACGGGAGCTCACTTAAACGGGTAGCTCACAGGTGCATCATTTTTACACATATACTGCTTGTCCAAGCAAATTTGATCCAAGGGATAAAAAAAAACATTTCGGAGGCAGGCAAAGGAAACCAGATATATATTGCTGGAAGCTACCTTGAGCGCCACAGAAAAGGTTTTGTTTGGAATCCGTATTGACATTATTTACCTAAATTACTGATTAATGACTTACACAATAAATGGTGTTGCTACTTTGAAGAGTACCGGCACTATCCACGTTTGATTATTTGTGATAAAGAACCCTCACGTCTGCATTTTGAACGCCAGATACAATAGGAAACCACGAAAATACAGAAATCTGATTGCCGGACAATACAATTGAGGACTTGGCTTGGCTCGACAGCCCTGTGTAGCGTTAGACATACAAGTTGCCTATGGTTTCTTCGTCCGCGCCAGCACATCGTCCAACAAGACTGTATTTGTATTTTACAGCTGAAAAATACTGTTAAACTCATTTATATCCTTACCGCTTTGTAGTCATTATCCGCATTGCAAAGTTCGGCGCGTTCATTGTAACTCGAGCCTTCATGTGCGTCAAAGGGCCGACGCGAAGCAACCATCGCCAGCATATCACCCTTACTCATGCATGGGGCTAGCAATCTTAGCGGCAGGTTGTTTTGTCCGCTCAAAATCATGTTGTGAGCTGCACAGTTGAGGTGCGCGAATGGGCTGGTAACGGTTTCGGTATCTACATAACCCAGAATTTATCTACAGCTGGAAAAAAAGGTACACATGAGGTTTCTAACCGCAAATATTGAAACAGGGGTTTCCGAACGTGCTCACCGACTCTGTAAGTCCTATTTATTGTCTAAAGTGAATATTTAGTACTTGAAGCGAATAACCTCACTTCCCCACGTACAAAATAAAAATTTTCTGCGCTGTCCTAAGTGGCTGCCAGCAATGCACCACCGGTTTCCATCGTCCGTTTCTAATGGTTTATTTAAAACCCTTGGCTCAAGCTATGGGGCGCAGCAGGTGTAATGTAGCTTGAATAAAACCTGCAAGAGATCATATATATGGGTAGATTTGTAAGGTTTACAGATTTCACTTACAAATTCTACAGGAATCGCGTCACTGCGGCCTTTCTTTAAAATTGACGCGTAATAGCGCTATATTCGTGGCTAAAATAAAGTAATCAACGCATTAATTCAGCTTAGCAAATGCAGCTGTAACAGAAAGTGAGGGCTGGCTACACCTAAGGTGTGCCTAGCTTTCTAATTTTCTTAGATGGCACAACCGTTCGAAATATGGAATATTAAAAAAAGCCCTTGATATTGGCTTTCTCACAGCGTATTATGGGTGCCTTAGATAAGAAACATAATCGAGGTCCCATGGCTATCTTTCGTTTCCAATGAAATTCTTATATGTGGTGGGCAAGTATCTAGACACAAAAGAATTAACCTTAGTTTTTCAAGATACGCGTAGTTTCCTCGAAAAAAAAACAATTGTATGGTATATCTCTAGAGGTAGAAAACGCTGCTTTTGCCATTTCAAAATGTTGCAAGTTTGGATACCATGATTTTGTCATCTGCTCTTTTTTACTCACTAAATATATGCAGGTTTTATATTTACAAGCACTATTAGAAACCTATTTTGTTTTTGCAGTTGTGTTATTAAAAAATCGCAAACTTTTCTTCAGGAGCGATACGCTGCAAAAATATTCATTTTTAACCTTATGTACTGGCATATGATGCATTAGGTTGGTTGCACTAAATATGTTTTCACTTCCTGACGCATGTTCTTAATTCCAGGCAGTATCTGGAGCTCCAGACCACTAGGTGTGTTCTCCACAACGCATCAAAATTGCTCAGAATTCGAAAACAGCAGTAAAGGGCGAATTTGCTGCAATTAAAAAAAGATCATCTTCGATTTTCATTCAAATCCCTCTCAAAAATCTTCAGTACCTCAAAAATATCACGGACTAAAAAGTGTTGCGTTATACTGTTTAAAAATATAACATTAAATATTAAACCGAGTGCTTGTGCTGATAATGGCCAAACTCAGCCTGCATTCTTGCAAGATCCAATAATATCTTGGCACAGAAACTATTTTTCTACATTATCTAGGTTCCATTCTTTATTTCTGAAAAAATTTGAAGCTCTAGATTTGTGTGTGTATCTGCATATTATTTTGAAATTGGACAAAAGTAAGAAAATGGTAAAATAAGGAAAACTGATTAGAATTGAAGAAACGGCTGCAACATCAATTTTTATCAAAATCTGTGGAAACAATGCAAAGTACTTTGTTAATTTGAGTCAGTAAATATATTGAATTCTGCAAAATGTAATATTAGAAATATAAAAATGCTTGTTTTTGTTCTATAGATGTGCTTATATGGCTCCCCCTTATGGAATAGGCATCAAAACTTCAATTTAGTATTTGCTTAATTTAGTTACATTTTACCTTAAGTAAAATTTAAAACATTGTCAGCGCTTAACACCGTTTTTCTGCTTCTGGACAAAATACTTAATATAGCTTAAAATGGTATTAATTCACTATTTCTGTCAATTTCATGGCAGAACGCAAGTGAAGGCTGAACTTTTTCTCTGTCCTGCATTCTTTTTTATTGCTAGGTGCAATAGTATTCAATCTAGGTTATTAATATATTATTCCATTTGTAAGCTTTGACCACCACTAACAATACTATATTTTTGAAGATGATTTTTCAATGTGTAATTTTTATAATTACAATCTTAAGCAAATCGCTTTCCAGCATAATACTTTTGGTGGCGTTACAGAGAACACACATAGCAGCTTAGAGCTCCAAATTCTGCCTTAAATTAACAGTATGACCTGCGTAATAAACACAGAATATTTTAGTGCAAACAACGCAATGCGTCACGCCAGTATGTAAGGTTGAACATTAACATTTTTGTAGCGCGTTGTTCTTGAAGCAAAGTTTGCGATTTTTTACTAAATCAACTGCATCAATGAAACACACTTTTAATACTTCTTATACAAGTAAACGTTACCCAAATGCGGTGAGTAAAAAACAGTGGATGACAAAATTTTACGCAACCAGCTGGCCTCCAAACGTGCAACTTTTTGAAACGACAAAAACGGCGTTTTCCAGCTTTAGTGAGAGGCGTTTTTTTTTTTTTCGAGAATACTACGCCGCATCTGGCAAACCTAAGGGTCATTCCTTTGTGTCGAGACATTAGCCCACGACATATGAAAATTTAATTTAAAAAATGGTCATGGCACCACGATTACTGTTCCTGTCCGAAGACATCCATATTTGTTTTCATTTCGTCTCTTCAGCAGGCTGGTTTAGCCAATGCGGTGAATAAAAGTATCATCGCATATAATAAAGATTTTCGCGCTATATGTTATACCTAAAGCTACCTATATTGTCACAACTGTCATACATTATTTGTAGCTGAAACATCACAAAAGGGATTCGATTGCAAATTGTTCGCTAGTTAAATAGACGTACGAGATGACACACGTATACTTTGTAGAATACAATTTAGGAAAGAGCAGATACAAACTACAGGCGAATAATGCTATGATATGGAGCATATGTATTACTCCGGTTAACAGTAAAAAAATCAACTTTTAACATATTAATATATTCGACAAACTATTGCATGCTCACATAGGAACACAATTAATGAGCTCATCCACGCATCTAAGGTCTATGGGCATTAGACGTGTGGATGACTTCGTTTTATTCCAATTCGTGCGTCACTCAAAATAATTGAACGAGAAAAAGTTAATGTCTACACAATTTTCAGTGAGTATACCACAAATTATGCTAAGGTGCTTCATATATGTCACATCACCTAGCAAGTGAAATGGGATAACAGAAGTAATCAGACTCTAACCCTGATCAGCATTTCGCTTTTGCGCCATCTTTGTAAGTTTTTAGGCAGGCTTTTCCACTGATTATCCTCTTCTTTATACCCCTGCCACCCACAAGACACAAATCTTCTGGGGGTACCGAACTGTTGGTTTTTGCACCAGTGATACAACTTAATCGATCCATTTATACGTAGAAAACACTCTCGTTGCGCACCTAAAAAAATGAAAGCATGTATGTGTAGGCGAAGTCATTCACCGGCGATTTAATAATATGATTTGAACAATAAAATCAAAGGATCACACTCGAAGTAACAAAAAAGTGGTGGAGAGACAGCAATTGAAGCAATGAAAGGCGGTTGCTTTCTGCAAAAAGCCAATAGCAAGAGGTCCACCGTCTATAAGAATAGGCAATAAAAATAAGGCATATTTAAAGGCGCATGCAGCAGTTACAGTGATGCAGTGCTACCTTTTTTTTGGCAGGCTTTTCCGCTGATTTTCTTCTTCTTTATTGCCCTTCCAACCACAGGACACATATCTTCTGGGGGTTGTCGGTTTTCGCACCAGTGATACAACTCAATCGATCCACTTCTACGTAGAAAACGCTCCCGATGGGCATCTAAAAAAATGAAAGCATGTATGTGCAGGCTAAATCATTCACACATGATAAAACAATATGATTTGAACAATGAAATCAAATGATCACACCCAGAGCAACAAGAAAGTGGTGGAGAGATAGAAATTGAAGCAATGAAAGGCGGTTGCTTACTGAACAAAGCCTATAGTAAGAGGTCCGGCGTCTATAAGAATAGGCAATAAATTAAGGCACGTTTATAGGTGCATGCAGCAGTTAAAGTCATGCAGTGCTACCTTTCTGTTTCACTGCAGTGATTGGTATAAATATTACAGCAATTGCTAGGCATCTCAGGTAACCCTATTGAAAACTTCATCCAAGGTACCGAGGAGCAGTGGCGTGTTATTTGCAGCTGTTAACGGAAAGACAGGCTATCCTATGAGTGCATGCGCATTTCCTCCTTTTTGTATACTTGAATAAAAGCGACTGAACAGTGAGTGTTGTAAGAGGTGCAGCGTCCCTAGGAATGGGGAACAAAATTAAGTTTTAGTAAACAGAGGTACAAAAAGAAGCAAATATGCCTGCAATAATAGCATGATGGCCTACCTTTTGATCAACAGCTGTAAACAATCTGTCACTGCCAGTCGGTTCTTTAGATAGGCCAGAGCTTAAAGCTAAGAGCAATATGAGTAATGTTTATTGCGGTCAGGGCCGTAAACAATTCTAGCGGAACACTCCATTACTGTAACTATTCAACCGTCCATTTATACATATCGTTCATTAAAGAACCATGCACATCATATTAAGTTGCTCTTTTCTACTCCCAAATGATTTCCTATAGAATTAGAATACGTGGATCGCTGCTTCGGTTTCAACATTCTTGCACGATGGCTATGGCGTGCACTTCATGCATACGGTACGGCACGTGAGGTACAAAGAGCTGTAATTGCCGAACAGGCGGACCTGACGTCCTGTCCCATTTCGCATGAAAGTGCGCGCCGTCATCGAGCGCTTCGCGAGCAATATATTTCGGACGATATGGTTCCCTCATACCGGCCGTCAATGTTTTGTACATTGTGTCCCGCGTGCACGTTGTTTACTTTGCAGTGACAGGGAAGCAGTGCACACACGGCTGATGTGCCTTTTTGCTTGTATTGTTATTTTCCCCCGCCCTCGAAGCGCGTCTGCGAAATCGCTCTCCTATTGTCGCCGCTTTGTGATAACGCCCTCACCTGAAGGCACGTGCTCAGAAGGGGGGCGTCGATTAAGAAAATTTTGAAAAGGGGCTCACTTGCGCTGTTCACGGCTTTCAATTCCTCAATATGATATTAACCATTATAAAAGTGGAGGTTCATTATGACTTAATTATAGCCTAGTCATCAAGCGGCATCACGCACATGTCTGCCCCACTGTAAAATTCGCTTGCACAGACGGCACGAACAGTTTTCAAAACTTCGTCTGTACATCTGAAAACAAAAAACTGCCCTTAACTCTTAACAAAATCCAAAAACTGTGTGAACATGGCTTCCTGCGCGCAGAAGAGAGGCTGTCCAAAATATATGTACAAAGCCGGGCGCATAGTATCTGGTTACTAATTGATTGCGGCGCGCTGCACAGTCAAAAAACTGCGCAAATGGCTGCCTGCAGTGTTCTGTCACGTGTTGGTGGCATACACACCTGTTACGCACGGCTCCTCTATTTTCGGCGCAAATGCTATTCATATCGTAGCCAGCAAATAAGTCCACGCACTTGCTTGCATGTAACCCGGACGAAAATTCGCTTAGTGCTTGAAGTCATGCTTCGCGCAGTTGTTTCGAGGAGAATAAGGAAAGAGAACATTTGGGACTGGTAGGAGATTATACAGAACCAATTATGAAGCAATGGCATGCTGCAAAGATATATACTCACGGTCTAAGATGACGGCGTTCACTGAGTCTGATAATGCCGATGGTATCCCGCCGTTGCTGTAATCCGTACTCCGGCGACATTTCACAGCTCAGCTATTCACTGATATGCAGCAAGCACCAACCGGAGCACATGGACATGTATAGGCACAAGATAAAATTATGCACAGCACAATGAAAAAGAAAATTAATGAGGGAAGAAATTAAAGAAAGGTTTAAGAAGCTGTCACAAGTCTTGTAGCGCCTCCAACAAGCTCTGAAATGAACGCTTCGGGAGGAGGCCGCACAGCAGCGCAGCTGGGGATGCTGTCTGTTGTGTCTTGCACGTAGACACGTAGGCGAGGGGGAACAACGACCCGCTCAACCAGCGCGTGATTCCCGCCGCGGTGTTGTGTTCGCAAGGGCTGCGCGTGGGAACGAAGGACCAACGACCCTCTCAACATTCCATTCCTCCTTTACCCAGCCCTCTTCTGCTTGCACCGGCCAGCCGTGACTTCGGACCGTGCCGATGAGGGGCCGCCAGCGCGCACCGCTCGAGTCGAGTTCTAATAAATAGTTTTGTTTTGTGTGTTCGCAAACGCATTGTTTCTTCAAGCCAACCACGGACAAACATTTTCTAAAAAAATAGAAAGCCTCCCCATCTACCATCCACATTCTTGCGTAAATCCATACAGCTGGTGCATCGACAAATGCGCGCGTCCCCTCCCTTTCGCCACCTATGATCGAACAAAGGATGGTCGTTCGACCTTTTATATTTACTTCAAAATATTATATACTGTTGCGTGATGACTGATTAATAATGTCAAAGAGGCGGAGTTCCGAGCTTCTCTTCTATTCTGGCCAACTTTGGTCATAGATTATACAAATTATGCTCAAGTTAGCTAGCTGAAATTATCCGACTAAATATATACATGTTTTTATTTGTATTCAGTTAATGTTCGCTTTTCGGGTATGAGTAGATGTTTTTATAAAAATTCTAAACATCGGCCCAGGAAACGAAAATTTTCCTAATTTGCAGGCCTTTATTTCAGAAAAGGTTCATGGTAGAGCAGCAATAATTCCACAATATGTTCTCAGTATAATTATCCGCAAACAGCTAAAGCTCATATTTTTATGACATTTGGATACAGAGATACGATCGCGCTAATTTACAGAAAACAGCAAACATTGAAAATTTTTAGGAAAACAAAAACAGTTTTCACATTGTTTAAACTTTTTCCACCTATTCTACACTACCTCAGCTTTCAAAACCATTAACACATCCTTGCATAATTTTGGTGCGCAAGTAATTATGGCCACATCGATAAAGCCTTTGTCCAATTATAGCGCACCGCGCTGTTCTGAACATTCTACGGAATTTGTGAATTGTTCAATGTTTTTAAATTTTGGCATATACTTTTGTAACATGGAGAAATATATTTACAAAAGAGGATTAAAGATATATACATTGAGGAACAGCCAAGGAGCCAGGCTACGAGGGCCGCCCATTCGACGCACTTCTTTTTCTTAATCTTCCACAAACGAGCGCGCCACTTCGTCCTCATCATTCTCCAGCTGTAACAATATTTCTTCGCTCATGTTTTGTCTCGACTTCGCAAATCGACGGTGACAGACACAGCAATGAATGATTCAGAATCAATTTTGTGCCCGTCGATGTCCTGAAGCGCTGTGGCATCAGGCAATACACAGACGTTTTTCGCAATCACCTTCATCTTAACACGGATTGCACAAAAAGACGATAACGTTCAATGAGCAAGCAACGTATTCCAAATCATTTTAGTAGAATGAAAGAATTGGAAAGGGCATGGAAAACTGCCTCATTAAAACAGTGTTTGTAGGCTGCATTCGTTTTTTCGAATGACTCGACAGCGCACATTATTTTCATTCCTGTACAGTTTTTTTTTATTCCTTTGCGACCGCCTAGCGCGGTTGGAATGGTCAAACTCTAAACTAATAGGCGGAACAAACTATTTTTTTTGTTTATTGGCGATATATATGTTGTGCGCCATATAAATGTACCGGGGCCTTCATGCTCGCAGTCTGCACGAAAAACTGTCATTTTTTTTACCACCGTGTGAATGCCCAAAACTAAAATGGTAACCTCGCGAGTCTTCCGGCTTTTCATTTTCCAGTGATTGCGTCTAGAAAGTACACACATCGTATTCGGTTCTTTCTCCAGGTAAACAGACGATGCTGCGCGTAGTTCCTTATG
The DNA here is from genome assembly GCF_055883805.1 of Amblyomma maculatum. NCBI lineage: Eukaryota > Metazoa > Arthropoda > Arachnida > Ixodida > Ixodidae > Amblyomma > Amblyomma maculatum. Next base: position 60,498,518 of record NC_139348.1, on the reverse strand, counting down.
GATAATACAAAAGCGCTAGAACAAAAAATCGCTGAGAAAATGGTCATTTGTTCCTTCAATTTGAGGCAACGTTTTCCTTCTCGGCAATGAAAAAGCTACCTTCTAATCCCTAATTTAATGTCACATGAACATGCTATGGCGACACGATTTAGTTTTTATGCGCGTTCTCACTGACAACTGGATTTGTACTATAGGTTACGTACAGATGCAGGGATGTAATCGGCGTCCAATAGGGGCATATTGGGTCGTGAGTGCTAGCCGGTCTGGGGTATACATATGTGGTCGCACGGTCGTGCTATCATTAGATATAATTGTGCGACAAACGTATGCGCCTGCGACGAAATCTGCATGCATGCCAATAGGCTAAAACCATAAACACATATAGCTGACCCCCAAAGGTGCGCCGCATATGAGCGCACCGAAAAGACGAATCCAGACAGTTGCAGCGGTACGTGCTTGAATGCGTTATAGTAATTGTCGTCCCGTACGTGGTACTTGGTGAGGTCCGAACGATCGGCTGAATGTTGTCGGAATTAAATGCCGCGGTTTGGCGTCCAGCGCACGTGTATTCAACCATAAAAATGAAGAATTTGTTTTGATTGAATGGTCAACGAAAAATATTCACTTCGGCAGCCCATTAAAGCTGCGTTTTTAGGATGGCAATGACATTTGCGAGATCAGGGGAAAAAGTGGTCCATCGTGGACAGTTTTCATACAGGGATAGCTAATACTGGAAAAACACAAGACAAATTGCAATGGTCCATTACAGCCAGTTTAAAACAACGGAACGGTCAACGTCGGAAGAACACAGGACACCTTGGTCCATTGTAGCCAGTTTTAAAAACTGAACGGGCAACGCCGGAAGAACACTGGACAACATGGTTCATTGTAGCCAGTTTTAAAAAAGGAACGGCCAACGACGGCGGAACACAGGACAACTTGGTCCATTGTAGCCATCTTTAAAAAACTGAACATCCAATACTGGAAGAACAGAGGATAACATTGTCCATTGTAGCCATGTTTAAAAACCGGAACATCCAATGCCGGAAGAACACAGGGCAACTTGGTCCATTGTAGCCAGTTTTAAAAAACGGAAAACCCAATGACGGAGGAAGGCAGGACAGCTTGGCCCATTATAGCCAGTTTGAAAACCCGTGCGACCATTATTGGAGGAACAACGGCAATCTCGGTCCAACATAGACATTCTGTATGTACGGCAGTGCCAATATCGGGAACTCACTGTACATCATGGCCCAAGCTAGCCAGTGTTGGCTACTGGCAGCGCCAACACTGGGAGAGCACTGGCTAGACTGGGCCATTGTTGGACATTGTGTTGACTGGCATGTCCTATGTTGGGAGCATGCTGGTTAGGCTGGCCCAATGTAGGGCCACTGCTTGCCGTCGTACTTACAACATTGGCCCAATGCTTTGTGCTGCCTGGGAAGGTCCTTAGTAACGTCGGGATGCGAAGAGTTGCTCCAAATGGTCGAAAATTGACTGTACCTGGAGACGATTGGTGTCTACCGGATTTTACTGCCTTCACGGATGCAGATGCGCAGGTTTCGTTGGAGGTAGATTTCCGCGGCTCCAGCCGAAAATTGATGGAGCCGGTACGCCACGCGTTTGATCGTTCCGCGCTGCGCTAGCGCTCTCTCTGAAATGGAGGAGGCGTCCCAGTACTGTGTGATATCAGCGCGCAAAAAAGATCCCCAGGTGGTCGAAATTACTCTGTAGTTCTCCACTACGGGTATTCTTTCTCTCTTTCGACTCTCACTACCAACTTCCTCTCTTTCCTTAGGGCGCCGATCAGATGTCTACAGAAACAAGTATGAGAGATAGTGCCCCTTTCCTGTCCTGCAAACAATTATTAATGCGTCTGTTGCGACTGCCATTTATTAATGCGAAGGAATTACTTCGCTATCTACGCAGATTTCTGACCGCAGGTCGTGTCCGCAGACCATTACGCAGAACGTGTCCGCAAAATCAAGTCCACGGCAGTTGTAATTGAGAAGTGCTAGAGATTTGGTTTGTGGGGTTTAACCTCCCAAAGCAACTCAGGCTGAGAGACGCCGTAGTGGAGTCCTCCGGAGATTTCAACCACCTGGGGTTCTTTAACGTGCACTGACATCGCACAGCACACGGGCGCATTGCTGTTCGTCTCCATCGAAAAACGGCCGCCGAGGCCGGGATTCGATCCCACGTCCTTGGGAACAGTAGTCGAGCGCCGTAACCACTGCGCCAACCCGGCGGGGTAGAAGTGGTAGAAGTTAATGAGTGGTCTCAATCGATAAAGGATGACTTAATGTAGTCGAAAAAATATTTAGGTCAATAAGTTAATCAGAATAACTGGTTCATAGGAAAGGGAAGGCGCAGTATCTGCCACACTTGTTCTGTGGACACCTGAACCGCGCGTAAGTGAAGGGAGGAAAGTGTAAGTGAACGCGGAAAGAAAGAACGGGATGCCTTAATGGATATGACGTCAAAGATGAGACGTTACGCAGCCGGAAGTAGAACCGAAAAAATGCATAGGGGATTGGCGCGGAATTTGAATGTACTCAATACTAACATGGGTAAACTAGAGGTGAATTATAGCGATGTAGAGAATGTGACGTTACGCAACTGGAAGTACAGCCAAAAAGGGCATAGGAAAAGATTTGCGCGCCATTTTAAAGTACCGAATACTAAAATGGGCGAACAAGAAAGGAATTAGCACCTAGAAGCAAATGGAAACGACCAACAGCAAGATCCGTGCTTTCGCATTACTCCAATGCATATTCTACCCGTGCTCTTTAATTTTTTATTTATGTATTATTATTATTATACAGTAATTTACACTAACTTCATATTGAATTTAGTTTATGCTTCCAGTGTATAATGTTTTCTTAAACATTGCTGAAATACTCCCATTGCTTTATTATAGAATTGATGATATAATAAAACATACTTTATTAAAAATAGCAATAATCACGGCCTCGGCGGCCGCTTTCCGGTGGCGGCAAAAAGGAAGTAGCCCGTGTGCTGTGCGATGTCAGTGCACGTTAAGGAACCCCAGGGCGTCGAATTTCCGGAGTCCTCCACTACGGCGTCTCTCATAGCCTGAGTCGCTTTGGGACGTTGAACCCCAAACACAAACAAACAAGTAACAATAATTGGCTCCCAGGAAAGGAAAGGCGCAGTATCTGTCACACTTGTTTTTTGACACCTGAACCGTGCCGTCAGGAAATTGCAAAGAGGGAAAGAGAAGTAGTGGAGGGCTATGGAGTTATTTCGACCAGCTGGGATCTTCATGGATTTTTAAGAAAAACATTTGTCATAAATTGTAATGCGCATAGCAAACCTATAGACGTCACCATAATAGGCGAATTCACATGATAACATAACAGCAGCAGGCGTATGATTCTTGCCCTGACGGGGCTGGGACAGGTGGGTCACCGCCGCTTGCGGCGGGGGCTGCCCTGACGCTGATTTTTATCTGTTGTAGGCCGTCATTGCACCCGCCACCACTTCGGTGGCAGTGCGCGACGGCGGTTGTTGTGGCGCGCGTCTTTCTCTCCCTGTCTTTTTTCTTTCTTCTCTATTTTTTCTTCTGTCCGCACGAGGCAGCGAAGGTGGCACAGCTACAGAGCCAGTAGCAGGCCCGAGCATTTTAACGCGGTAGCGTTAAGGAGCTCGTGTCGCAGAAAAGCCGGTGTCGTCGGCGTCCAGTGAGCGATAAATCCCGGCATGCACTTCATAAATAAACATGCACTTCGTAAATAAAAAGCAAGTTCCAAGATGGGCTGGGTGGGAATCGAACCAGGGTCTCCGGAGTGTGAGACGGAGACGCTACCACTCAGCCACGAGTTTTTTTTTCTTTATTTCCGAGGTATACATGAGCACCAAATTGTCGACGTTCGTCGTTGAGGCCTCGGCTGAACGTTTCGTCCGAGACGCGGCACTTAGCCACGAGTTCGATGCTTGAAAGCGGTACAAAAGCGCTTCTAGTGAATGCTGTGTTGCCTTAGAAACATGCCGTAGAACGTTATACTGCAGTGTATATCGGTGATTATGAGCATGTTACTTACAGAAGTCGCAGTTACACGAGCAATGAAGTACGTTTCCGCTACATTTCTTCTGCGCTCTGCGCACATGCAGAGCCATCTTGCGGCAAACACTGAAGAACCCCTCCTCGCAACGTGCGGCGCTGCCCCGACACGTGGCGTGCCACTCGCCCCTGACGTTTCGCCGTGCACCCTCACAGGTTGTAGAATCAAGCGTCTTTCCTTTCTTTAGATCACTATCTTCGCTCACCCGCTTCTCCCCTTCGGGCCGCGCGGGTACCGGTGCGAGGATGACCCAATACCCTTGCGTTCAGTAAGCTTTCTCGACGAGGTGCAATAACGCTATCGCGTTCCACTCTTGAAGGCGAAGCTTAAGCGTCCTCCAAATTTTTTCTTTTCTTTCTTCCTACAGCCACAACAACAACATGTGTGGCAGGTAGCTCCACCAAGAGATTTTGTCACTCTGCGGGCATCACATAATACACACAAGGTAACGCGGCGTTTCGTTGTCACTTTCGCTTCGACCCCGAAATTGCTAATACCCGCAGCGTTGGCGCCCAATATTCGCAGTCTTTTCACTCACACTTCGACCTGAAAGCACCAAGTCGAAGTGATCTAGGAAGGACTCGCTCTCTATGCAGCGTTTATTGGATTGGGGCCACCTTTCTGGCTGATACATTAAGGCTTCGCGATACAGTTCATTAGGAAATATTCTCCCGCAGCTCTATCTTCTATAACATGCAAAGTGAAATAAATATTTGTTACGCTATTTTAATCATTATTTAAGCACTGAAATATTCTGCTCCTTACAAGAAGCCCCCTGCAGCCACAAATACAGCCTCCGAGTTAAAATATAGGCGAAAATATAGAAAATTTTGTTTAGAATGATTCGGGCTCTCTACACTGAAACATTCTATATTGAACATTTTTAAAATTTGGACATGAAGCTTTGAAATTATGAGGGTTAATTCTTTTATGGACGTACGATTGATTTCGTAGCAAAGACGATATCATGTGCATAAAATGGATAAATAATTATGCGGATCAGTAAAAAGCTCTCTATTGAACTTTGCTATTTTTTATTCAAGGATGCGAAACATAATACAATTTTTTCAACAAGAATCATGAAAACGTATCCAGTTTATTTTAATCATATTAGCGATGCGGTGTGACATGCCTATCGTCCAACATAGGCGTTACATGCTCGTTGAATCAGCATCCCTCTGTTCGCTCCTAATGAAATAGTTTCGCTGAGAACTGTTAATTGCTGAAAATACACGAATCACTCGTATCTCGTAGAGAGGTGTGATAAGAACGCATGCTTGCTTGCTTTCAGTCACTTTCTCTAGCTGCCAAAGGGGAAGCTAGAGAAAGTGACTGAAAGGAAGCGTTAACGAGCAAACTTTTGACCGCCGGTATTTTAAGCGATATTGCTGGCTGGGTAAATTTTAGGGAATAGTTTCAGCCTAGATGTGTGTATTGACGGCCTTCAGTTCGTCAATGCATTGCTGTATTCTTAAGCGAAAACCAGTTTTCGCCATTTTAGAATATTATACTTCGACATAATGAACAATACCAAGAAAGCAATTTAGGCCCAGCTATAGGTTCTACCTCCGCTAACCGCATCGATGTGCCAGAAATGTTTTCCCATAACAACTTGAACGTTAAAGGTAATTCGTGTACATGGAGCCCGCGGCTAGCATAGACAATAGTTTAAATGCTTTTATGAAATTACAATCTTGATATCCTTCATGGAAAGTGTACTGTTTTTTTTGAAACGCATGATACCTCCGATTGTGACCACGTGCATACCATTGTACTCTACCTATCTTATTTTCACTTCGTAGATGCGTCATACAAGAAAGAAGTGATGATCAAAGTTTTGCATCAACTTTTCCCAAATAGAGGAGCCCCAATACTACCGGAAAAGTATTTCGCAATTCGGAACCCATACAACATTAACGGCACGCAATTCAGATTCAACCTAACACATGGACTAATGTTCATGAGGGGCACCCGAGCTATAAAAGGCATGGATGTCTGCCAATTTAGGTACTTGCAGACCCAAGGTGCATACTGCAGGCTTCCCATTCCTGGATCATTCGCTTTATACAACGGTGCACTTTCCTTCGGAAGAAATATCACGGACCGTTTCAAAATCAACTTAACCATGGACAAATATGAAGGATGGACAAGCCCGGCGGATATAACCGGATACTTTGACGTCACCAACATTTCAAGTATGTCATTTTAAGCTCTGTAAAACATTGCGCATTCAGACCTGTTTCGTTCGTGGTTGACCGCAGCATAACCCCAATGACTTTGCGGCACCTAAAATTACTACAATGTAACTAATAGCTTTCATTTTTTGTGAGGGTTTTCCAATAGGTGAATTAGCACTTTATCTTTACAGTCTCAGCTTTGATGTTAATCGATATAAGATCCCAATGTTCCCAATAGGTTCACTATCCTTGGCACAGAACGACTACACTCGAGTTAAGACGAGAACTTTAAGTGTGTGTTTTCTTTCGGCCGCATTTGTCTTCATTACTATTTAATGACACACTCTGATATGTAATAAGTTAACGTTATCAGTTTTTACAGTCAATACTTCACTATTTCTGAAACGTTTTAATACACGACAGCTCATTAGGGTTCCATATATGACAAAGACCCTTCCAGTGCCGTCCTTGTCGGTCGTTACAAGCGACGAATTCATCTATATTGCCGTGAAACCTTCAAAACTGTATTTGCTGTTCTTTAACAGCCGCCGGCATACAGGCTTATCACTCTGATTCTGGACCGTGCATCAGTTCCGTAATCTTTGTTTGTTAATGCTCGATGTCGCGAGTCACACCTCTATCAGTTTCGTTGTAGCGCAAGATGCACCGAGATCTGTCTCGAAGGTTCCGGCCACTCGGGTGCCTTTCCACAATATTCCAGCCCGTGCTGGTAGCTGTTTGCCACGTTATCTAGATTGTTCTGTGCTGCCTTTAAATTGAGCGTTGACGAGTGTGATGGGCATTCCTTGTTCGACGATCGACGAGCACGTTTGTTTCTACCGCCGCCGCCGAGTTGCTTAGTTCTTTTACGGGCGTAAGTCAGCCCAAATAAAGAGTTTCTTTAGTGCAATCATCGACCCTTCATTTGTACGTCGACCTAGTCACCACTACGGGACATCTGGTGGAGGTGCTGCCTTTCATCCTTCAAGCGAAGACCCAAGCCTTGTTCCTGTCGCCCTGGAAGACCAGCCTACAGGTCACCGAGCCAGCCACCGACTTCAAGGCCTACAATCCGAACACGGTCTGCTGACTGACCCCATTCGATCTCGGAAGGCATCGACGCTGAAAATGGTCCAGCCTACAGCAGCGGTTGTTTTCGTCCAAAACCGTGGACCCCCCTGCTTCCATGGACGACCGGATGAAGATGCTGGAGATTGGATGGACCTTTTCGACCGTGTGGCAGAATTCAACGGCTGGAACGACGCTGCGAAACTCAGGCAGGTCTACTTTGTTCTTCAAGGACATGCCCGAGTTTGGTCCGAAATTCATGAGGCAGCTATAAAGGATTGGGACATTTTCAAGGAAGCGGTTTTGACTGCCTTTTCAAGCGTCGTACGAAAGGAAAGAGCCTAGGCCCTCCTTCAGTCAAGACTTCTACTTCCTAACGAGCCTGTCCTGACGTACGTTGAAGAGATGAAGCGCCACTTTGGCCGCGCCGACCCTAACATAACTGAAGGTGAGAGAGTCAAATTTTTAATGCGAGGCGTCAAAGAATCGCTTTTTGCAAATCTTGTCCGAAATCCGCCAAAAACCGTGGCGGAACTTGAAACGGAAGCGTCTGACATCGACAGACGTTCTACACTCGGATGCGGCACTACGAGCGACCACTTCAGCCAGACAACTCAAGCCACTACCCCAGCGCATCTGCAAGTGGAAAGAACCTTCGGGACCTCATCTGGGAGACCGTGCGAGAGGAGCTCCGCCGATTGGTGCCATCATCGCAACAACCTCAGATGGCGACGCTCGCGGACGTCGTCCGTTAAGAAGTCCAGCAGGCGCTGGGCGTTCCTCAAGCGACGGCTGCGACTGTTCCAGCACAAGAGGCAACAGCAATGAACTACGCTGCTGCATTACGTCGCCCTGCGCCCCGACGTGATGACTCTCCGAGCCCTCGCCGCTACCGTCCAGTTCCTGAAAACTGCCCCTTGGCCCCCGACCGCCAAGCCTACCAACGACCCCCAAACCCCAGGAAGTGCGACGCCTGGAGGACTGCAAACAACCGTCCATTATGCTTCCACTGCAGTCAGGCCGGCCACATTCTGCGCCACTGCTCGTACCGACGAATCGGTCTCCGCGGATTTGCAGTCGACGCTCCACGACCACGCCCAGGTGAACGACCACAAGAGATTGACAACTATCTGCGTAGTGGTGAGATTGCGCAACCAAGCCGTCGGTTCAGATCTCCATCGCCGTACAGGGCCCGCTTTGCGTCGCCAGGCCGTACCTATGATGAGGGTATGTGCGGAAGGTCCCCAAGCCCGCGCAAGGGAAACAGAACAGAGCAACCTTTGGAGGTGAGGTTGCTCAACGGCGAAAAGACGAACATCCTCCGCCGCAGTCGACCACTAACGACGACGCAGCCATTTCACCGCCGCTCCACACGACGTCATCGACGTCAACACGACCAGAGTGCAAGCAGACACCGCCACCCAGCGAAATAACAACTGTATGCCCCGGCGATGACCTGAAGAAACGACGGAGCCGAGATCGGACACCAAGGTCACGTGCAATGCTAGGACGCGAACAAGTGGTGATGTTGTTCCTTGTGATGTTGCATCCTTGTGATGAGCATCCTTGTGATGTTGAAATAAAGATGACTTGCCTTGACCTTTGAAGTTGCTATCGACGGTCGCAGAGTCACTGCCTTAGTAGACACCGGAGCTGACTATTCAGTCATTAGTGGACCGTTAGCCTCTCAGCTCAGAAAGGTTATACCGCTTGGGATGGCTCGCTGATTCGCACCACAGGTGGCAACCTGATTACCCCATCGGGACGATGCACTGCAAGAATAACCGTAAATGGGCGTACTTACCCTACCAGCTTTGTGGTCTTGCAACAGTGCACCCGCGACGTGATTTTAGGCATGGACTTCCTAAATGAACATAGGGCAATCATCGACCTGCGATCCGAGCTCATCAAGCTCTCTGCAGACAAAGCCATTCCTGCTACGACGACTTCGACGCAACACATAGCTCTAAACGTCCTCGATGAAGAATTGACCATCCCGCCCCGATCAAGCATCGCAGTCTGCGTAGGTAGCGCAAACATCGAAACCGCTGAAGGCATCGTCGAAGGAAATATCCACTTGCTCTTAAACGATGTGTCGGCATCGCAAGAGGCATCACTAAATTCCGGAGAGGTCAAGCTCAGGTTCTGATAACAAACTTCACCGAAGAATACCGACATCTCAACAAGGGCACGACGATCGCTTTTCTCGACGAATTAGCGGACCTCAAAGATGTATTCGCCCTCCACGACCAAACGCTGGAAGACGCACCGGACCTATTCCGTCAGCCCACATTTGACATCAACCCGGCATTGACCCACAACAGGAAAGACCAGATTCTCACTCTGCTTCGAAGCTACGGGGAGTGCGTCTCATCGTCATCGAAGGTACGACAAACACCACTGGCCAAGCACCGCATGATAATGCGCGAACACGCCCGACCTCTGCGCCAAAGCCCTAATCGTGTATCGCCGCGAGAACGCCAGGCCATTCGCGATCAAGTTGAGGAAATGCTGCGTGATGACATAATCCAGCCATCGAACAGCCCCTGGGCGGCACCAGTCGTTTTCGTCAAGAAGAAAGACGGCACACTTCGCTTCTGCGTTGATTACCGCCGCTTGAACAGCATAACGAAAAAGGATGTCCACCCGCTTCCCCGCATCGACAACGCTCTCGACCGGCTCTGCAATGCAAGGTACGTCTCATCGATGGAGCTGAAAAGCGGATATTGGCAAATTGAGGTTGACGAAAGAGATCGCGAGAAGACCGCATTCATCACACCGGACGCTCTTTTTGAGTTCAAGGTGATGCCATTTGGCCTCTGCTGCGCACGAGCCATATTTCAACGAGTAATGGACACAGTCCCGGCAGGCTTGAAGTGGCAAATTTGTTGGGTATATTTGGACGACGTTGTTGTCTTCTCGTCAAACTTTGAAGACCACCTAAACGACTACAGGCAGTGCTGGAAGCCATCAAGTCATCTAAACTAACGCTAAAAGCAGAGAAGTGTCACTTCGCCTACGTAGAACTCCGGTTCCTAGGTCACATCGGACGGTCAGCAAGGACGGTATTCGCCCAGACCCGGAGAAAGCAGCTGCAATCGCACAATTCCCACCGCCTGCCGACAAGAAAGCTGTGCGCCGATTCCTTGGGCTGTGCGCTTATTGTCGACGATTTGTCAGAAACTTTTCGCGGATCGCCGAACCGTTGACGCAGCTTACAAAGGCTGACGTACCTTTTAAATGGGAAGCGTCGCAAGGAGAAGCCTTCGACGAACTTAAGCGCCGCCTGCAATGCCCTCCTGTACTTGGCCACTTTGATGAAAACGCCGAGACCGAAATTCACACAGACGCGAACAGTGTGGGCCTAGGAGCCATTCTCGTCCAGAAGAGTGCCGGACAGGAAAAAGTAATCGCCTACGCTAGCAGGTCCCTCACGAAAGCCGAAGTCAATTACTCAAACAACCGAGACGGAGTGCCTTGCGATCACCTGGGCTCCTTCTAAGTTTCGTCCATACCTATACGGCCGACCATTCAAGGTTGTTAGCGACCATCATGCGCTCTGCTGGCTGGCTAATTTGAAAGATCCCTCCGGCCGCCTTGCCAGATGGAGCCTACGACTTCAAGAATTTGACTTGACTGTAGTCTGTAAGTCGGGCCGGAAGCACTCCGACGCAGAGTGCCTATCACGCGCTCGCGTCGACGCTCCCCCGAAAGAGGATGACGACGCCGTTTTGTGACCGGTAAGCGCCAGCAGTTTCACAGAACAACAGCGATCAGACCCTGAGCTGAAAGCGCTAGCCGATTACTTAGAAGGAAAGACCACTTCCCCTCCTGGTGGGTTCAGCTGACATTTATCATCGTTCGCGTTAGGCAATGGCCTCCTAGAGAAGAAGAACTTGGCAACCAACAAGACCGCGCAGCTTCTTGTAGCGCCTAAAAACCTCCGGCAGGAAATTCTGCAGGCGTTGCACGCTGAGCCCACAGCAGGCCATCTCGGATTTGCGCGCACGTTGCGTCGAATCCTGAAGTATTACTAGCCGCGACTGCCTGCCGAAGTTGCCCACTACGTGAAGACGTGTCGTGAGTGCCAACGACGCAAGACGCCGCCGATCAGTCGAGCAGGACTGCTAAACCCGATTCCGCCCCCAATCCTGCCCTTTCAACAAATTGGGATGGATCTCCTCGGCCCCTTTCCATCTTCGTCCATGGGTAACAAGGGGATCATCGTGGCCACTGACTACCTTACCCGTTACGCCGAAGCAAGAACGCTACCAAATGGTACCGCGGCAGAAGTCGCCAAAATTTTTGTCGAACAAATTCTCTTGCGACATGGCGCCTAAGAAGTGCTTATCACGGACAGAGGAACGGCGTTTACAGCACAGTTGACGCAAGCCATCCTGGAATACTGTCATACAAGCAATCGACGAACAACTGCGTACCATCCCCAGACCAATGGCCTTACGGAGCGCCCGAATAAAACTATCGCGAACATGATCGAAAGTGTACGTCGACGCTGAACACAAGCCCTGGGACGCCATCTTGCTGTACGAGATCTTCGCGTATAACACGGCAGTTTAGGAGACGACCAGAGCGACCCCGTTTAAGCTTGTGTACGGCAGGTAGCCCCCGACGACGCTCGACCCAATGCTGCCGCACGTATCCAGCGAGGACAACCTTGACGTCGCCGCCTACCTGCAGCGTGCAGAGGAAGCCCGACGACTCGCACGGCTGCGTATTAAATACCAGCAGCGCACCAGCTGCCAACGATACAATTTACGACGACGCCACGCAGAGTAAAATCCAGGAGACCAAGTGTGGGTTCGGACATCAATTCGCCGTCGCGGATTAAGTGAAAAGTTGTTGCGTCGATACTTTGGGCCGTACAAAATCATTCGCCGCGTCGGAGCACTGGACTATGAAGTCAACCCGACGGAACTTCAGCATCACAACGGCGACGCGAACGCGCAGAACATGCACACGTTGTACGAATGAAGCCATATTACGCGCGTTAAAGAATATGTGGTGTTTAAACTTTGCAGTGTTTATGTTTAAGTTTGTTTGTTTTGGAACATCGAGGCGATGTTTTTTTTAAGGGGAGAGTAATGCCGCGAAACCTTCAAAAATGTATTTGTTGTTTTTTTTTAACAGCCGCCGGCATACAGGCTTATCACTCTGATTCTGGATCGCGCATCAGTTCCGTAATCTCTTGTTTGTTAATGCTCGATGTCGCGAGTCACGCCTTTATTAGTTTCGTTGTAGCGCAAGATGCACCGAGATCTGTCTCGAAGGTTCCGGCCACTCGGGTGTCTATCCACAATGTTCCAGCCCGTGCTGGTAGCTGTTTACGACGTTATCTAGATTGTTCTGTGCAGCCTTAAAATTGAGCGTTGACGAGTGTGATGGGCATTCTTTGTTCGACGATCGACGAGCACGTTTGTTTCTATCGCCGCCGCCGAGTTGCTTAGTTCTTTTGCGGGTGCAAGTCAGCCCAAATAAAGAGTTTCTTTAGTGCAATCATCGACCCTTCGTTTTTGTCGTCGACCTCGTCAGCACTACGTGACAATATGCTTGTGAACGAAGCTTCATTTTTCGTACATCCTCTTTGCACTTTCTGGTTCAATTAGTATTATTGTTCTCTGCAGTCAACACTTTAGTACATATAAATCTCGAACTCATGTTCAGAATACTGTCTGTATAGACCAGAACAGGGCCCACTGAAGCCCCCCTCCCTCCATACACACACATTTGAGCGCTCTAACAACAGGACTGCGCCCGTAATCATGTGACGGGTCAGGTGGTTTCTGTAAGGTATATTCCACCTGCTCCCCATGACCAAAGTGCTTCGGCTATGGTTTGTATTTAGGAAGATGCTGCTGTTTCGACGCAGGTGGCTGCGTGAGTGGCAGTACCGAAACAGAAGAGTATGCGGGAAAACGCTCTTTGAGATGTGTAGAGCTGTTCTTGTATTCTTGTTCCTGATAAATATCGCTGAACAATGGTGTGCAAGTTCGGAAGCTGAGCGAACGTTTTGGCAAGGGTACATATTTCGTCTGGCCAGACGAAGCCAAGTCCACCTGTCTAAAAGTTGCTCGGCTTTCGGAGTGAGGCTGTCCCTGAACCCTTCTTCAATGCCTCTTTCCAACTGTGTAGCCATGTTCTTTCTTTCTATCCTTGCCTGGGCTAGTACGATGCATGAGTCGTCGCCTTCGTCACTGCGCACAACACGCCAGCCCGGCGAAATCCTTTGAAAATGAACTCACGCGGAAGAAAATGAACTCACGCGGAAATGAGCCTGATTAAGAAAACGGCATAATACTACCAGTCCTAATGGTGGACATCAGCAGCAGGTGTGACATAAAAGCAGATTGAAATATTCAAAGTTAAGAATTAATAAAACAGACAGAATTGATAAAAGTCGCCTGCAGTGATTGGTGCTAGGTTGCATTTACTGCCGAGTGCCACTTTGTACACAATGAAACTTCCACAAAATCTCGACATCTTTCGGAATATGCACTATTGATTGCAAGATGCTATGTCGCTGTCTCCTTTTTGCACACACGCGGCACCATTACTAGCGCGCAGGACCTTGGCTGGCCGAAAAGGCCTGGCCAGAGGATAGCCCTGACGATGATGCAGGAAACACAAGGAGCGAGCTAAGACAGCAGAAACCTCATCTCGTGTGAGGTGCACGAGCACTGCAAAATTTCTTTTGGAACGCATGAAAAACCAGTTCCCAGTATGGCGGTAAAATGAAATGCCATTCATTTTTCATCAGTTGCAAATGTGAGTAAAATGAATTATGAGCTTATGGAAGGCACAAGAACCATAGCAAAAAATCGAGAAGCAGTATAACCCTTCTAAAGAGTTGAGCATTTGTGCCATTTTGGTTTTCAAAGTTCTAAAAGTAAAGGCAGCTAAGATGTTATACATGACTGGGGAATTCCTGCTCTTGCAGGCACTGAATTCATATATCGTAGAAGTGCGCAAAAATTATCTCTCCTTACCCATTAAAAACCATCTCTCCAGTGCTCATAGAATATTCTTTTTCTTGGTTACACAAGCACAACACTGGGGGGATTCATCTGCCTAATGATTATGCGATCAATTTAAGGCACGAAAATATCTACAGTGACTGCCTGGTCGCAGCAGCATCAGAGCAATCAAGGGGTGATCGAGGCCGCGTGATGTATCCACCACTATGTCTTGTGCTGATCCCGTTTTACATACCCTCTTCAAGCGTAGACCCAGCGAGCATTCTTCGAATGTTGCTAGGATTATAATGAGTGCTTCGCCGAATTCTGGACAGTTTTCCTACCAATGCTTACAACCCCTGAACCTGGCTTCAAGCTCTGAATTACCCTCCGCCTAACAATAATTTAAACTTGGCTGCGTCGCCTGTGGCTTGTGCTGCATCAGAACACGACTATCCTTTCTTATACTTTTTATGACAATAACTCTACGTCTAGTAGTTGCGGAAGTGATGAAAAACTACTTCCAATGATGGACAGTAATAAAAGTGCGCAACAAAGACGAGACAAAGAGGAGCAGTGGACTACAACGGCGCAGAACTGACAACTGATTTAATTGGGCAGTACGTATATTGGGCTGCAATCACAGCCTCGTGCTGTGATTGCAGCCCAATGAGCGTCACCGTCTTACCGTGCCCCCCCCCCACCCCCCCCCCCCCCCAAAAAAAATCACAGCTGAGCGTGAGTTGAAAGCAGTGGTATAAGGCACATGTGGACTATCAAACCATGTTGTTCACGTAGCAGCTATTAAAGGCTAACAAACTGCCTAGGGATATCGCATCCATCTGTTAAAATGCGCAAACACAGTCGCTGCCCATATTGGATGCTTGCGACAAGAGTCCGAGACGTCGAATCAGCAGTTCTCCTGCCTTAACCTCTGCGTCTGAATACTGTCGTCATTATCGAAAATAATGTCCGCTGCTATCAAATGTCGTGCACAGAAACAAACGTTGCGGCTAGTACGCAACTGGGACAGACCCGTGCAATACAATATGCTTGCAAAATAATTTGCCCCGAGCTGCGTCCGTGGTTGCAAACAATAAAATAGCCCTCGATGCCCCACAGAAGACATCACCCTCCATTTCGAATTTAGCTAATCCCGACACCAGATTTCAGAGTGCAGAAAAATCCTCGAAAACATTTAGGAGGCTCCGAGGACTTTCTTGTGAGCACACGCAAAAAGCCCTCGCATCGGATGCAATACGCCATCAGCCATTCATTACCAGGAATATTCTCCGTACAATTTCGTGCGTGTTGTTTTAGGTTGAGTGAAAGATAAAAAAGTTGACATGTCTTCACTCAATGTTTATTTCATATCTCTTACATTAAAACAAACGACGCCTCTGATTACATCTATCATACTAAATATTGCAATATGATAGGATATAGTAGTTTTTCGTTGCAGATTGTCCTCCAGGAATATGCATTTAATACTGTGCCAAAAACCCGGCTTAAATGTTCTTTTTTTCCATTTCAAAGCATGACATTTGTCTGTATATGAAGGGTGTGGTAGAAATAATGAAAAAATTGAACAGCTGACAAATTAGGAGCTCAATATCAAAAAATTGCTGGCAGAAAAATAGACATGTTTCGAACAATGTCATAACGCATGGTGATTATATCAATGGACTCTTGCATCTGCTTGTGTGCACTAAACATCATGTCAAAACCGATATCTTCTTCTTTCAGACAACGCACGTCTGGTCCTATCTGTTGTAGATGTCACGGAGTTTGTCGTTGACACAAAATCTTCTCCACCGTTCGAGAAGTTCAAAGTTTTTGAAGCCTTTGAACAAAACAAAACACTAATCGAAAAAGTATGGCACGAATTCGAAGATTATGTATTTCGAAAATGCAAGCAAGATATAAGAAGCAGAGCCAAAGAGATTTACACTCGAAGGATGAAGGCAGCAGCAGACGCTGTGGGAGCATTTGACAGCGCTGCATTTCTGCTGGGCCAGTGAGACAGTGCTTGATACTTGAAGGATAAAAGGTTTTCCATTCGCTTTTTGTTTCCGTTCAACTAACCGATTGTTTTAGAACCATTTATTACACTCCAATTGTTTCTTTGTCAATAACGATGGCAGCAGTTTACCGCACCTACCAGCATGCATTACAAATCTGTGTTAAGCAATGAATATTGAGGTGAAAGCCTTTAATGGCTAATGCTGTCGTGGACACAATATGTCCGGCTTATGAGGCGGCTCTGATTGGCTGAGGCGCGATGACGTCATAGAGGTCTCAACCAATCACAGAGCACCACCACAGTATGCGCAAATGCGCGCCCTATATGGTCATATGCCAATCAATGAGCAATTACTAATTCATAAATAATTAGGTAGATATATGTTATCCAATTACTAATTAAGTACTTCCTTATTAAACTAACTACCAACTAAATATTTGATTGAGTAGTAAATAATTACCTACTTATTGACTGATTAACGAAGTCGGTAATTGTTAATTTGTACCAGTTGCATAACAGAATGCGGCACTCAGGCTTTTGCCTATCACTACTTTAGTCTCTAAAGTCCGCCGTAAGTTTTTTTGCAAAAGCGTAGCTGGAACACATCAGTGACACAACAAACAAGCGTTTATGACTAGCAGAACTCGCATGCACATGAATACAGCAAGTGTAGCTGGAAGAACGGTTCCTCAATGTCAGCCTGATAAAAAGTATCCGATGCTTTTCTCTGCTTTTTAATTCCCCTAATGAGCCCTACACCCTCTTCACTGCATGATCATAAACCCAAGCGAGAAATCATAGTTCTTTCTACTCTTTGGCTTGGATAGCGAGATGATCTATGAATCAAAGTATATATCTGCATCTGATGTAAAGCGGAAATGAATTGATGATAGGTTGCCTGCTGTTCAGTGTTTTTTAGATAGCGTTATTTACAGCCAAATATATTCCAAGTTTAAACATTTATTTGCTCTCGCGTAAATAACCATAACGCATATGCCGCAAAACAAAACTCGACTCGGAAACGGAGCCAGGTTTGTGAACTTGCTGACTGGCAGGGGGGGAGGGTATGGAGAGAATTCCAAAGAGTGAAACACGATATTTTAAACGGGAATGCTCGATACAGCTTATATTGGACAAATGCCTAATGAACGCACGAAAGATTTACTCGTGCGTTCTCGTTGACCAATGAAGCATATTTCAATATTAATTTTTGTGGCGGCGGGCAATTCCTACATGAATTGTATGCTGTGTGAATATAGAAAGTTTAAATGAATGTAGCGACGTGTCAGCAAGATGACAGCTTCCAAGCGCCAACGATGCCGTTTGGTTTTCTTCTTGCCTCTCGTGTTCTCGTTCTCTCTAGCTGCCGCGCCTAATATGATATCTAATTTACATACAAATGTATGTCTTAATTTTACCTTCCTCTTGCTTTAATGATTCACTCGACTTTTGCACAAATGTATTCGTGCGCTGTATTCAATCGCTGCCAAATGCTACTCTCAAAGTTCCAGGATTTGCTAAAAATGTCTACAACAAAACCTGTAACAGCCTCGTCTAGGTGGTATACAATTCGATCGCAGTGCACTTAATCCTCAAAGGGAATCAGTTTCCTTTCTCGACAATTTCTCTCGATTGTTTTTAGGGCTGCTTTTGTTTCTCTTGTATATTAGTGATATCGTACAGGATACTCAAGTTAACCATGAACTTTTTAACACGGACCCTTTTCTGTACTCTGAAAGTATCAGCCTATCAGATCAATTTTTATTGAACAGTGCACTTCAAGACGTTGTTTCTTGGTTTCGTAACCGGGCTTCAATATTAAAAAAAACTGTTTTCGTGAGAGCAGTGCATTAAAAGAGACGTTTTCTTACTACTGTAACAGCAATGCCTTGTTTCTGAAGTAAGCAGCAGCTGTATGATCTTAGCTAGAATACTTATACACGCAAATTCAAACGCTGACTGTACAAGTTTGTTTCTCAGGCACATGCTTCAGTTTTCTGCTTCTCCTGTACATCTGTTGGTTTCAAATCTCTTGTACTACTGCATAGTTTTCTCTGGTGTCATGAATTTGGAGCATTTTTTAACCACTAATATGTAACAAGTAAAGTTTCAGAGAAGAGCCGCGCGCTTCATTGACAACACATTTACTAGAACCTCTGTAACAGATATCTTATAGAGAGCAAATGTTTCTTCTTTGGCACAAAGGAATCAGTTCTGACGACTGGAGAGCCTATATTAATTAACATCCAGTTATGACAGAGAAAAGGAAAATTATAGCTTTGGTTTCCGGATAGGCTCCTCGCAAGAAGAATAATCCTGATATACTCTTGTTTTTCTTTCGTAAAAGAGTAAAGCATGCATTCTTTCCCCGCACAGAAGTCGACTTGATACAGCTAGAAAACAACTGCTTTCATGCATGAAAATTATAACCGCATTTATGCTCTTTGAAATACATAAAGCATTTCCTTGTGTTATTTGCAACTGTATTGCTTCTTTGCTCTACCCTTGTGCGTAATAATTTGTGTGGTAACTGTGTAATTGTGTGGTAATGCAAAGATGTGCAATGTTTGCCCAAATGTATTTGTTCCTAATCCCAGCTATTCCTTCTATATTTATTGTGCTTTGAATTTTACATCCTACGCTTCGCACATTTTTGTATGTGCATTGATTAAAATCCCTGTTCTCTGACACACTGCGAAGGTTTTTCTGCTAATCTGCTAATAAACAAATAAAGACAGTTGGCCTATCAGTAAAATAACCAGTATCTTGTTGCATGTGAAATTAAAAACCAAGACCAGTCCAGTTCACTGCCATTGAAATCAGCTTTCATAGACTAAATAACCTAATCTTTACTTCCAGCCCTGATATTATTTATATTTCACTCTCAGAGTGGAGCAAGAACAAACTCTTTCCAGCAGATCAAGGGGAGAGTATCGCAATATATACTTTACATATCTTTTATAACATCCAACAGACGGATTGCTTGCTTTTCGTCATTGTAGGAGCAAAGAGTTTTCCCTTTTCTCTAACAGCAAAACATTTTAGCTGGAAGTGACTATTAGCATTGACGGATTTATTCAAAAGGAATAAAATATATTGTGAACCCGCTCGGCAGTTTCTTGTACGAGAATAGAAAGACGATTGCAGAAAACAAAAACATCTGAATCCCAGGGATGTTATATGTCGGAAACATTCTTAAAATGAATAGTACTATGTGCATTGAGCACAAGCGCAATGTGTGGTGCTATTGAAGTACCTCTGAAAAGAAAATCCGCGTATCGGCACGCATGAAAAAAATTACGCACAAACTGCAATCATTAGTCTAAGTCTGACAGACAAGGAAGAATTGTTAGCACGTAAGAGGGAAGACATCATCGGTCTGGCAAACTACAGTGCAGAGGCTCTGCAGCGGCAGGAGCTAATGAGCGTCGGTGATATTCCAGACACTACGTATTGCTAAAGTCCGAAAACAGTTGAAGACAACATACACTTATCACATGCAAAGCTGAAGGTCAGATTACGCTTTAAAAGGATTTCTACGGCACGGTTCAGGGGTAAGTGATGAAAGCTTGCAGATGCTGCATCTTACCGTTATATAGACCATTTCTTTAAAGGTCTGCCAAAGGGGTAATCAATATTCGAAATCATCTCTACGGCAGATAAAGGGACAGATACTGCACATTTTGCGTTCTAGAAATCACTCCTTTATAGGTCATTTTCCACTTCTCCCATGCAAGATAGATCATGTCAGGTTTAGGTGCCACATATATACACTCGCTTCGGCGCATCGGAAGGGCAATGACATCACTGTGCATATGCGGCGCGGCAATCGCAGCAACGGCGGCACCTCTGAGTCACCCGCGTAGCGGAGCAGTCGACGCTGGATCTCATTATCTGCCTGTTATCCGTGTTCGTTGTAGTGATACATATAATTATAATTGGTTTACAGGAAAGGAAAGATGCAATATCTGTCAAATTTTCTCCGGCAAGTGTGTATGGACGGCACACCAGCGCTGCTGTCGCGTGGCGTTTCTTGAACGCGTTCAAGTGTCTTCCGCAATGCTGAGGGTACCCAGAGTACAGCGCTCCGTTTGGCCCCAGCGGCTCTCATGCTCGGGGGGCCATCCCTCTCTAGGAAAGCGCGCCGCGTTCATCACATCTCTTTCTCTAGCCACCCTATCATAGTGAAGAGCGACGGAGTAATTCGACCCCCTGGCACTTTAGCCCGCACCGACGTCGCACAGGACACGGACGCCTCTCCGCTTTGCTTTATTTGAAACGCAGCCGCCGGCATTGGGACTCGAGCCAGGGCACTCTGCCTAGAACACCAATGAACCAATGAACTTTGATGCGTTCAGCGGTACGCTGGTGGAGTTTGGTGCAACGCTAGGTCGCCTACAGCCAAAGCTTTCGCTCCACATTCGGTTTAGCGGCGTTGAAACCTTCAAATGCAGAGAGAGAGAGAAACAACTTTATTTGCCCCAGATGTCGTCAATTAGGGCAGGTGGGTCCTGTGTGGGTGACAGGTGGGAACGACATCCTGGGCTCACGAAATAATTGCAAGTTTTGTGTTCTTGTCTAGCTTGGTAAGGAGTTGGTTCTAGCTTTCCGCAGAGGGAGCTGGCAGGAGAGCGCTTGGGGGCGGGTTGTTTTCGCATCCCCAGAGGAAGTGCGCCTCAGTGGCGGATTCTTACTTGTTGCAATTTGTACATGCGGGAGTCTATTCCCCGATAGTGAACGGCTAATGCAGAGGCGACGGCACATCGGCGGCGGCTGCGCGCTGCCCTCCAGATGGGCGCACAATGATGTCACTCGCTCCTCGCGCATGCGCAGTTAGGGTTTTCCGAGGCTCCTCGAAATAGCTCAGACCTAATGTAGTGTTCTTCGTAACAAAATGTTTATATATCAATGTTTCGGACAGATGCTGACCAACTTCAGGACTGAGTGTCGTGATATTCAACATTCGTTTATATAGTGACGAAAGCAAGAAGGGCAATGGAGGTAAGGGTTGTTTGAATAAATTAAAGAAAGCGAGAAGCAGATGGAGAAATAGAAAAAGGTATAAAAGAAACGAAACTCGAGGTGGAGGAACATGATTTATGATCACCGTAGCGGATTAGGAAAGAAAAAAAAAGATAGATGAGGGAGAAAGGCGGGACAAAAAAGCAAGCTCCCAATTTCGCATGACTTCGAGCGACACAGTTAAGTGACTGTGGGACCTTTTTATACGTGTGAAGAGCGAGATGGAGGAGTCGGAGGGGGCAAAGGCTGGAGGAATTTTCTGGGGTCGTCCTTTCTCCGGTGGGGTGCACGAAACTAGCTTGTAAGGAAGAAGATAGGCAAAAGGTGTGGGAAACCGTAAGCGCCGGCAAACTGTAAGTAGACGTTTGAATTTCGAATAGCCTCACACCTCTTAAGTGCGGACAGAGTACTGGGGTTCTCATTTTTACTGGCCAGTAGGATATTAGAGTTAAAAAAAAAATATGAGTAGGTTTGTTCCCATTCCCGGAAGTTGATGAAATAGCTTTGTAGAAGTGTAGCCCTCACATTCTTGAACATATGATTTTAAGGCGAAGGCCTTTAATGGCTCATACTATCGGCTACTATTCTGTAACACATTTTCGTCACACCGTAACTAATACGATGTCACATCCAGTTAGGAGGCAATTTCGAAAATGTATAAACAGGAGAGTGGTCACTATACCCAATGATGTCATCGACGTAATAAGTAACTTTAAGTGATAATATAAATATATATTATTTATTAGTGTAAAATTAACTAAAATTCTATATGCACGGGTATATGGAACCTCCATCCCTCGGATCCCCAGCCGAGTGCTTTATACAACTGCGCCATGCCCCGTATTTTTTTTTTTTGACATGGAATTTATTACACATGGTTATGTACAGAAAGAGTTATGTACACAGACTATTTACAAAGTAGTCAGCCGTTACCGAGCTGCACAACAGAAAACACAACTGAAAGGCAGGCAAAGATAAACACCGTGTCACCGGCGGAAACCAATCAGGTTGAAAGTCATTTTCATTATAAATATCCTTCAGTTGCAGCATCATTCTACTAAATGGAGTCTAGGTGGAACAACAGGTTCGGCGTTGCGATCCAACATGCGTGTCTTTCACAAGCTATGAAGTCGAATAAGGAAAAACATGTCATATGGTTCGTAATAAGATTGTGTAACAGCAAGATACTGCACACTGTACGGATTTAGAGCAAAGCCTTTCTTTAGAGTTCTTTGCAGCATGTTCAAAAAGAGATTTGCGTCTACACAAGGAAATGATAGCAATGCTTTTTCCGCCTCCACTGTATACTTTCGTCTTTTAAGAGTCATGATGTGCTCAAGAGGGTGCACAAAATGCAGATTTTTCCTTCCGCGAAAATATATTTTTAATTTTCGCACCGAAGCTTTACCATCTAACACATGGCTCCATAAAAAAAAATATTTTTGTATCTTCTGTAAACTGCCATCTGTGATGTGCCTGAAACAATTGAGCACTGTTTCATTATTTGCAAAGGCGTCATGCCCCGCATAGTGAAGCGCGCGTCACAATTCTCCTTTACATTAGTAATGTGACACCTTTCTGTCACCATAACATAAACGCTCCAAAAAGGAAAAAACAGACGAGTAAACACATCACTAGGTATTGTCACATCACCGCAATCAGGCACGATATCGAAGAAACGGACATCCACCACGTTCTTATCGAAGTCATTACCCAAAAGAGAAGCCAAGAAGCATCTTTCTGCTTAACGTATAGAGCGCGCCCAGCCAAAGGAACGCTAGCTCCAGCTACCTCCTTCAGAAGGTAGTACAAGCAACAGGAAAGAGGGGTCTTCTCATCCTGGGAGACTTTAATGCCTGGTATAAATGCTGGGGATATGTCAGAAAAACTCAGAAAGGCAGGGATCTAGAAAGAAAAGCTGATCCCAGAAGGCTCAGCCTAATCACAGATCATACCCAGCCAATAGAGTGGGAAGTAGCATAAACCGCGATTCGTGCCCATACTTAGCGTTCGTAAAAGGAATAAGGCAGGCGAGATGGAAAAGTGACGAGGAGACAGAAGGCAGTGAACACAGCATATTGTGCATCCAGGTAGAAACTCTCCCGATCAGAAAAAAATATGGCCAGGCTAAACTCACTGGGAAGCCTACAGAAACACTAGGACGGCGTCCGAAGATAGAGATCACGGATATTAAGGACTGGGTCGCAGGTATGAAATCGGACTGGGAAAAAGTGACTAGGAATGTCGCACTCACCATCAACATGCCCAACGTGGATAAACATCTTATACACCTCTGGTATGCTATACGGGGGTTGCTAAAGAGATGGAAAAGGCAGAAGCCCAATAGAAAGCTCACGCATAAGATCGCCGAGATGACAAAGCAAGCCGAATACGCGACGAAGCTATCAAAACGGGACTAGGACCAGAAATGCAACTAGCTACAGGGGACCCTAGGCTTGGCTAAGACGTGGGCCTTGCTAATGGCTCTCATAGACCCGAATAAGACCAAATGTGAAAACCATAAGACAATCCAATTGATCGCTCACCAATTCCAAGCTACAGACCAGGAACTGCTAGAGAACATCAAGCAGCGATACATCGGCAAGGAAACAGACGTCAACGACTGCTCGCCATACACCGACGAAGCAAATCCTGCGCTCGACGGACCCATTACCAAAGAAGAAGTGAGACATGCTGTGAGCCGTTGCACAAAAAAACCACCCCAGGCACGGATGGCATTACCAACGTCATTATAAGGAACATGGACGACAACTAAATCAACAAATTTTCTGTATCCATCAACACACATTGGGAGCAGGGGACGATCCCGAAAGATTGGTCTCATGCGGAAATAATTATTCATAAATCCGGAAAACCTCCCAGACTGGAAAATCTATGACCCATTTCGTTAACGTCACGTTTAGGAAAGGTATACGAAAGAATTGTGCTTCAGAGGTTGCAGACCACCTGCAGGATGAAGAACTTATGCGTAAGAGATGCTTGCACAGAAATAAATAGCTTGGGGTGCATACCGAAAGAGATAAGAAAGATCATTAAGGTCAACCCGACGCCGAAAAACATGCATTCGGAAATGCACAAGGCCAGAAGAGGCAAGATCGGAGGCACACGAAATGAAAAAAAAATGATATACGTCGAACCAGCGTGGTTGATCACCAACTTACGGAAATCAACTGCGCATCGATTAAGAGCAACAACATTCTCGAGGCTGAAGAAACAGCAATCGCTCTCGCTGTCACGCACCAGGGTGAGAATGCTACTACACAAATAATTACGGACTCCCAAGAAGCATGCAGAAGATATAGCAGCGGCCGCGGATCCACTGTGGCCGTCCGCATACTCAAGGCAAGAAAAATCACCTTTTCGAAATGCTTCATAATCTGGACACTAGGCCATGGGACACAAAGGTAGCCAACATGCCAATGACAATGATCATATGCTAACCGAGAGGCGCACAACAACTGGGAACTGGACGCTGTTACTAGATACTCTGGAGACATTCTTGAACATCAAAGAGCCTTAAGGAGGATTTACCCATCTCCCCACAAAGACCTTAATCCCAGGCAGCACACCAACATCGCACCAACTCCGGCCCAACATCGACAAAAATTGGTACCAACATTGGCGTAACAATGGTTTTAGACCAGAGCTCTCTGGCACCCGTTCAAGGGTTTCGCGGCGTCAGCGTCGGCCTCGTACCAGCTCCGTCCCCCTTTCAGCCCCCAGCTCAGTCCGCCTCTTCCTCCGTGGCGGCAACCACGCGTGTTATTGGATCGCTGCAAGGGCTCTTACCCCCCCCCCCTGCTCTTCGCTGCGTATACACCCCCACTCTTCCTGCCTGGCGGCGAGGGCGTCCCTCTCTCTTGCTCTGTGGCGGCGAGCCCGCTCGTGTTCTGCGAATGCTGCGCGCCATCCTGCCACATTGTTCGCAGCGCGTGTACCCCCCTTCACTTCTTGCATGGCGGCGACGGTATTCGGTTGCCGAAGCGACGGCTCGCTATCAGCGGATGTATCAGATGCGTGCATCCCAAGCAGAAACGCGGAGCCGTGTGTTCTTCATTCGCCAGCGGCGTCAGTTGCATAAGTCGGTCGCTGCTATCTCTTCAATGCGCAACTTTCTTATGGACCCAGGCGCCGCCTCCCGCAACCTCCCGATAACTTAATTGCTCCTCAAGCAGCACAAAAGCAATGACACTTGATTGGCATTCTGGTGGCAAAAGTTGGCATAAATTTAGGTCCTTCATTGACATTTGGGCAAATTACTACTTTTTTCAACAATGGCCCCATCATTTATGCCAATAGTATGCCAACCCATCGCCATTTTATTGCCATGAGTATGCCTGCATACAGCCAGCTCATCGCCAAGGGTATGCCCGCGTAGAGCCAAGCTGTCGCCACATTCGCGCCAAGCATACGCGCGAGCAGCCAACCTGCCGCCAAGCTCGCGAAAAGACTACGCCCACATAGAGCCTACCTGTCCCCACGCTCCTGCCAAGACTTCGCCCATATCCAGCCATCCTACCCCCCATTTGGGCCATGATTGTGCCTATATCCAGCCATCCTACCACCTCACTTGTGCCATGATATAGCCCATATCCAGCCATCCTGTTCTCTTTTTTGCACCATGATTACACCCATATTTAGCCGGAGTATTGATAACCCGAGATTCATGCACGGCTTGGAATATGTGCAGCCGGTTGCACCCTGGCTCAGAATGCTGCCATTCAAACATTCTCCTTTGAATTTCTATGCCAGTGAGAAATCCGACCAGGGGCACCCTACTTAGTTCTACACCATATAATCTTGTATATTCTGCAATTTGTTTTGTGTAATCGACAAAGGAAGCTGTAGGCAATAGTTCAATACACAACGCAGACTCCAAAAATTTGGTTTTACACCGCTTGTCATCCCACAGATGGGGGTTTTATGTGAAACCTTTTGCATATGAGCGACGAGCAGTCATGCAAAAAAGGGATCCAAAAGATCTAAGAAAAAAACTTTATTTTATTTCAAGTGTCACGAGAACACGCGGCAAGTCAAGACACAGCTTGGGGCATACAGGGCAGGCTTGCAGGTGGTTGGGCTCATCGTGGTGGCTCTTTGCAGGCCCAAGGTATGGCAGAGACAGCAGACGGTTCCGACTGTAGGAAGGGGGTACGAGCCATGGATGCGTGGTTCTGTGCAACGGGCTGACCCATCACAAGAATTCGCTGGTAGGCCCTGGATAGCAGGCTCCTGGCAGCCACCCTTGCATAACTCGTTACAGCCAGGTCCACCGCAGGCTTTTCACAGATAGCACCTGCACAAGGTATTGTGCACTGACGGCCAAGAAATAGATTTCACAACTGCACACTCAACATTCAAAATAAATCAAGTTCATTATTTCACAAAAAAAAGGGAGGCGCGCATGTTTTTAAACAGAGTGTCACATAGTCAGAGTGCATACATTATTTACCGCTTCATGGACCTAGCATTCGGAAACACTCCTGACATATTGTCGAGACGTTGCAGTAACTTTTACTTTGTGAAAGGTCGCCCACTATTACTGGTGATTGACACCTGCAACAAGCAACTATCATCGTAAAGCGGAAACCATTAAAGCGAGGCTTCTTCCGCAGATGGGCGCTTTCTTGAGCTTAGCCGACTGGAAGGCCCCAAACTAAAGACATAAACAAATATATCAACATCATATTCATCAAATGCGCACTGTCTGATAAAAAATGCACAAACAGTACAGAAACATTATTCGATGTTATACTGAAATAAAATAGTGAAGTTCAGATTAAAATTTGCCTGGTGAGGTCTGCACAGCTTCAAAACCTCATTTTCAAATCTCCCGTAGGCACGGTGAAATCACTCACCACCATCTCTCATTCTCTGCAATCTCCTTCGATTCCTGCCCTCTTTTCCTCAGATGTAAAAGCTGTATATCAACTTTGAACGATGCTTTATTTTTAAATGAGGCAAAAATTTTCTACCCGAAATGCCAGCAGAACCATGTGATATATGCTGAATACAGGAATCGGCGGCCACTTTTATACAAAAGAAAATGAATTTAAATAGTATGCCTATGCCACTCGGGGTGCACGCAACTGTAGGTACGATTGGGATATTCTAAACCCTTACAAAACGCCCACTTGACTAACGAGAGCTATAGCTTTTTCACTGAGAGTAAACTTCTGCAAAATAAAAATTTCGTTGCATCGCCACCTCCTTGTGGCTGTGCTCACTCAGTGGCTTGTATGTGATAAGCATTTAGTGTCTTGCTGAACTGCAATACCGAGCGAGTAATATTCTTGTCTCGAACAAACGATAGATGATCTATATTTTCACGATCGCATAAGAC
Organism: Amblyomma maculatum; assembly: GCF_055883805.1. NCBI lineage: Eukaryota > Metazoa > Arthropoda > Arachnida > Ixodida > Ixodidae > Amblyomma > Amblyomma maculatum. Next base: position 60,470,808 of record NC_139348.1, on the reverse strand, counting down.
GCGATACAACATTGCACCTAATCCCACTAATTAACATTTGTCAATGTCGCCTGGACACATCTTAACAAAAACAAATAATAATGCTTTTACCATTCCACAAGTATTACTTCCTGCGCTACGTAACTTAGATATTTCTGAGTGAAAGTTGTCCTAAAAATCAGTATGCGCATCGCTTTTCCTCCTGAAAGAAAAATTGAATAGAGACACCACATCGAGCAATCAACAAACTGCCCAGAACATTCCATTTCTGAAATTGTCTGAACGTAAACGGAGAGTGGTGCTCCCAAGTAGGACTTTGTTGACCGGCTTCTGGACTACACCAGAGCTGTCGTATGGTGTCAGAAGATGCGGCTTGCTTTTCCTCTTGCAAAGAACCACGGCCGATCGTAAGCCTCAACTACAAACGCACACATGGGCGCCGCCACCGCCGCCATGAAAAATACGAACAGCTCACCACGAGCGAGCAAACATTCTTATCGCGCTGGTTGCCAGTCAAGCTACCGAACCAGACTCATTACCTATTGTACTCAACTGCTCGAGCGCACGCCAACTGGGAAGCACGCGGGAAGGGAAGGTATGCAGCTGAAAGATTTGTAGAAGGACGAGGAGAAAGGGAAAAAGCCACGTGCAGCGCGCTCAGGCGAAAGGGAAAACAGGTTCGAGCAGGCAAGTGAAAAACAAAATCACAAAAAAGCACTTTGGGCGGGGAGAGGAATGAGGCGCTCTTCTGTGAAAAAAGGGCAAGTCAGGAGAAGAGCAGGGAAGGTGAGGCTCGGAGGAGGCAACCTAGTGAAAAAGGACAAGAGCAGGGAAAATGCCTTCTTGGTCGTTTACAGCCAGAGGTCAAGTGGCGAAATATCCTCTTGCGAGTTTTGCAGGGAAAAGCGCGGCTTTGACATAGCTGTCGCTGAGGCCTCTCCAAACACTGCCGTAATGTGTGCAAACCCATGCTGTGGTCATCGTTGGTTAAAGATGGTATAAAAATGTTGCCATAAAATGAAGAAAATAATTTCTAAAATATGCTGATTGGAATTCCGCAAAATTCACGCTAATACATTGTTTTGCTTGGGATACATGAGGCACACAAGCTACGATGCTTACGCAAAAAACACGGCGGGCAATTGGTTCTTTTCATTGCAGAGCAATCTAATACATTTTTTTACTGTAAAAACTTGCGGGTCGGCTAGGAACATAATTTTGTGGACCGTACGTGCCTGCCCAAGCTTTCTTCAAGGGAACCGAGTTCTGGCGTGTTCGCATTGCAGCGTTATAAAAAAATAATGCACGAGAACTTAAATGTAAAGGCGGTAACTACTTTGGATGCATCATTGAATAAATACAACGTCTAAAGCAAAAACGTCGGAAAATAAATATAAACACATGCCCAAAGCAGCACTAGATATACTACAAGAACGTTAAACAATTCTGATAACAGGAATTTACTACATTCTAAACGGAAGAAAATTAAAAATAAAACACGAGATCAAGGAAAGCAGGATGTGCTAATGACACGACATATGGAAGCCTGAAAGCTTCTCTGCAATTTCTGATTTTAAAACACTACGTGATCGATTTCATTCTAGTATTTGCTAAAGGTGTGCGCAAAAGCCGCCCAGAGAATACACTTCTAAAAACTGTGGTACAGCTATTCTAATACACGGGTGCAGGCTCTGGACTATGGAAGTCAATCTTTTATGTTAGACTGCGTTCAGGCTGATTTCCAGATGCTTGTACCAGCAAACCGCAGAAAACACCATAAGAATGCCATTCAATCCTTACTAGATAAGCGCGCTTTAATTCATGGACATCGGGCAAGCGCCATTCCGGAAAAGCTGCAACTAGTCCATCTAAGACAAATAATAGGAGCTTGTCTAAGCCATACTCACAGCAGTCATTTACTACTTGATTCGCTAGAGCTTTCCGAATAAGTATTTTACAGCTCAGTTTGCACTGCGGCTGGTTTTCTTAGTTTTCGTTATTATGCGCCAATTCAAAGATTGTGACTGTCAAAGAACTATACCTCATACATGCTGTTTTCCCCTAAAACTGCTTATGTTAAAGTGCATATATATATTAGACAATTACTGCGTATTACAGAAGAGAACATCAAGGAATCAGTGACAGGTCGTACACTGCTCCATTTTAAAAGTATAGGGGAAGTAGCAGACAAGAACTATTGTGGTCAGTTTTTTGGTGTGGCACTGACAATATGGGCAGAGTAAGAGGGAAAATCAGGACCATCGTTGAAAGTCTAACACTGTAGCAATGCCCATATGTGTAGAAGAGAGGACAAATAGGGCCATCATTGGAAAAGTAACACAGTGGCAATGCCCATATGGGCGGAGCAGAGGGCAAACAGAGCCATAATTGGAAGTGTAATGCAGTAGCAGTGCCCATATGGTCAGAACATAGGGCAAACAGGGCCATCATTGGAAGTGCTACAAAAATGCAATGCCCATGTGGGCAGAACGTTGACTTACCGGGGCCATCATTGGAAGTGCTAGCGAGTGGCATTGCCTATATTGGGAAGCTAGTGGCAATACGGGTCCATTGTAGGGCCTGATTCTCAATACTTTGCCATCTCTTTCCCAATATTGGGCCTTTCATTTGTGCGGCCTGGGTCTCTTCATTTCTCTGACCACAAAGCTTCCTTCATGACAGTCAAAGACTGTTAGTGGAGTGTTTCTTGAAGGAATATGTGTGAAAGCTGCTTATAATAGCGCATACTTGTCTTGCTTGAAATGTTTGCTTCATTTTATCGAAAAGGTGAAACAGCTGACGAGCTGCGCTCGCATTTCACATTAGGAAGTATCGTAATCGTCGGCAATTTTTTTGAGAATATATAACAGATTATATATTGGTCCGGCTTATATGCCAACATTTCACTTAACGTGGCACTGCCAACATAGGTGATAAGCTGGCTGTGCCGCTAGTGTAACATATTGGTATATATTTGCACGTCACGAGTTTTAATTGGCACACGTGACATTGGCAATGAAGCGGCCATGCCACTAGTGTCATATATTGGTACTTTTTGGCACACAACGAGTATTCGTTGGCACATATGGCATTGGCACTGCCACTGTTAAGCCACCTTAAGTCATGCAGTTATTTCACCCTTGCCATTTACATATTGCGGCCATTTACTTAACTGTAAGTCTGTCAATTTTGGTTTTTTTACGCAGTCATTTCTAAATACCATCTTGCATGTCATCTTCCTGAGGAGCAATAAAAAAGGAGCCATGCAATCAAATGAGGGAAGCGCAACATTTTCCGAAAACATTTTATACATGTATATGTCACAAGGACATCATAGCACCAAAATGCAGTGCAGCAGCATTGGTTACATGGGAAATATGGTAGGGGCTGGTATGTGAAATTGGGAATAGGGCCTAAGCAGCACATGGCATAGCCTCCTTTATACTCTGTGCCTGTAAACGCGCCACGCGAACATTAGAGCGGCGCCGTCGGCTAAAGTTGCGCGGCGCTACCGCTCCGCTCGCTGAGGACGCCACTCACGTAGGGGTCGAGGCGCACGGGTCGCACGGGTACGAACGTCGGCGCTGGGCGGGAACGCTGTTATTCGCTAGCGGGATAACTTTTCCTAATCATGGATCGTGCATATTCAGCGTATTTACTTCTAAGGCCAACATCCACTAAGAAACAAGTTATCATGATAATTGTTAGGCAATAACACCGACACTATATGACATTTTATGTCAGGCAGTTTGCGGGGCCCTGCGCAACATATCTGTAGGGCCCGTGGCGCGCCGCGCATTCGAAGGCCGCGCCACTTCCCAATGCTCCCTGCGCGCTGCCTGTTTCCCTCTCCCCGCTCGTTCAGAGATAACCAGTCCCGCGCGAGGAGGCTATAAAGGAAGGCATGCACCGCCGTCTCGCCCTCACTTCGCTCCTGCTCTTCATTCCTGCTTCTTCGCTCCTGGCGCTTCTCCTCGGAAGACGACCCGCAGGCTGCAGCCCCCCGGACGACGGCCCCGCACCGCCTCGGACGACCCCTGCGCTGACGTGAGATTAAAGATGTTTGTTACACGGCTCTCTGTGTATTTGTCGTGCGAATTCCTCGGGCAGAGGAATCGCCCACAACTGGCGCCCAACGTGGGGCTTAATTAGCACCCATGCGGACAATTTCTCTGCCGACGTGCAGCGCACGGCAACAAGACGGGCCGGTTCTTTTTATGATAGGCGCGACGCCATTTTGAGTTTAGGGCTATCTTATGTGCAGATGACGCGGAGTGTAGTATAGTAGTGTTTGTACGGTGTTTTAATTTTGTTTTGGGTTGTGTACCTGTTTTTCAGTGTCGGGCGGTTTGTGTTTTAATTTTTTTTTTGCATATGTTAGTTTTATGAAGGGTTATCACCGCGATTAGCCTTTGACTAGCCTCTTGATGCGGACTAGGTGGTAGTCGTGCGTGTGCAGTTGTTCTATGGCTCCCGGCCGGCCTTAGGTGTTGAGTGCAATGCCTCCGAGAAAAGACGTGCCAGATAGGGCCGCCGCTTCGAAACGCCAGTGCGTCGGGAAGTGAGGTAAGAGACGCGGAAGAGTCTGTGCATTTTACCAATGCGGCCGCCCTACTGAGGCAGATGAACGAAATATTGTCTGTGTTCACCCGTCAGCTCGGTTCGGTGGCTAGCGCCAACCAAGCCACAGCTGCGGCGACACTCTCGCGTCCGCGAACAAATGTAAAGGTTCCCTCCTTTTCTTGCTACATGGACGTGAAGTCAGTCCACGAGTTCTTGCTCGAACAGGAGGATTATCAGACGGCACTGGGTTGGCCAGACGACGTGGTGCTAGCGCAGGTAATTCCCGTGGCACTTGTTGAGAGCGCAGGGCGATGGAGACGCTGCCAGCCGGCCTTCCAGTCGATGGCAGACTTACAGATTGCTTCCGTGCCGAGTTCTTGCCGCCCGATTACGAGCTCCGGATGCTTGAGGAGCTAGCGTTGCGCACACGAGCAGAGCCTCCTCGAGTATGTACGCGCAATGCAGGAGCTCTACAAGAGAGCAGATCCCATGGCAACCGATCTTGAACAGGTCGCGCACGTGATCAGGCAATGCCATCCGCGCTTCAAGCCGTATCTGCGGGGACGTGGTTTTGCAAACCTGCAAACCTCGAGACCCTAGCACAGGAAGCGAAGGTAGTGTAGGCGGATTTACTCGATGAATTGCGCTAACAACCACCCCCCAAGCCAGCTGAATCGCTAGAGCCGCGATGCGCCTGGGCCGGAGGCCAAGACTCCTCGCAACGCGCCAGAGGCGCAGACGTAATGAAGGTAGGGCAGGAAAGGCCAGCTGAAGGCTCTGCTATTGCTCGCGCTCTTGACCCGTACGCGTTCGAGCAGCGGCGTCGAGTTGGGCTCGCCAGCGACGTCCGCATAGGCACGGAGAGAGGGGAAAGACGTCCCCAACCGCTTCGTGGAACTCGGCATCCCCCGACCGTGCGGCAGGTGAACGATATGATTTGCTGGAATTGCAACAAGCCGGGTCACGTGGCACGAGAGTATCAAGCAAGGCGCATGCAGGGAAACGCGAAATATGGCCTCTAGATCGAGCAGAGTCGCCACCTTGCGGCTCAGCGGCGAAACCTACTCAGTGTGGATGCTTTTGGCGTCGCGTGCCAGCCCGAAGTGATATACGCGCGCGCATGCGGCGTGTACAGGAGTGTTTTTGATTGTTTCGCGGTTCCTGTGAGCGTTTGCTTATCGATATGGCTTGTGCAAAATAAATATGAGCAGTCTATAACCACACGCTTCATTAAAAAAATATATACTTGTTCGTATCGACCATGTCATGCTTGGATAAGGACATCATCCATAACAGTCTTCGGCGCAATTGAGATCCTTTGACATGCAATGTCTCAAACGAAGTGGTTCTGCCGTTACCGCCGTGTCAAAGCAAGACAGGTCACTTCCGTCAATAAAAGTTAATGCAAACGCTCAGAAATTGCATATTCCCGTTTCTGTTTGGAATACCGCAGCTACTAGAACATATGCCACCGCAGACTGCTTCATATAGCAGAATGCAGTTTGAACAGACCACTCTATGTCTACTGTCTACTTGCATTCATGATAGAGTTGTGTGAGTACTTTTTTTTTTGCTTTTAAACCTCTGTTGCGGTGTCTCAATGGTAAGGGCACTGGACTGCTGATTTCAAGAACGGGGGCTTCAATCACAACTGCTTCGAAAAGCGCTCCTCTGCTGTGGGATTTGACTGCACAATAATCAATCCCGCGTGGTAAATGTGGTGTTAATAATGAAAAAAAACGACACCATAACCAGGCTCTGCAATCATCCGTCATAGCCGATGCCGCTTTCATGCGTTAAACCCGGGCCAATATGCTTTTCTTTTCTTTTTTTTATTGTTGTTGAAGGCTCCTGTGCATCCGTAAAAGTTTTAGTGAGCACATTTTGCTTTTGAGAAATGCTCGAATATTTGGGAAACATTCCCTGCACCTAATTGGTACCCTAAATATTACATAATACACCTACATTAATGTACTTTACTGGTAGCCTATTATAATCATTATAATCCCATTTCGTCCAAGGGCTGTCTTCCGAGCAAATTCATCGTTTCTGACAAGGGGAGTAAAACAGCTTTATGCGGGCTTAAATATCAGTGTTTAGTTCGAGAATAAATACATCTTTATAGTCGCATGATAAGATGACCTCCATTTCTTTCGGAATAGTTTTATATCCGGCATCTGTTTTGGAAGCAACCCTAATATTTTACTTCGCATAAGATTTAGTCACTGTGAAATAATAACTGATAAAGAAATTTTCAGCCTGTAAAATTGCATCCCAAAACATGACAGTGCCCATGCGCAGTTTATAACGATGTCTTCGCAGCAAGTATTTCGTAGCTTGCACATTAACGTTACTGAAAATTAATCGCTGATTATTGTAAATTCTGTCAAGTGTGTAAAAGTTCTCTCAAACGTTGAAATTTTTTGGCATTGCAGACCAAAATATTTACAGTACTAATTTACCTTTATATATTAACATCACACACATCAGAAATCCCTTATACTTTCCTCGGTTTCAGGAAATCATTTACAGTTAGTTGCGCATGCAGTAATACACTATCACATTCTATGACAGTGGCCGCAAAAAGCATCTCCGCAAATTCAGTCCACTCAGCCCTGTACAGGTGAACAATCAGCTTTCCAGTGCGGCGAGGTTTCGTGCATAGTGTCGGCGTGATCTCATATTCGGGGAATCTTGTGCGTGGTTGTCTGGGCCAGAGTTGATGTGCACTCAATCTAAACCAACTCGCCGTGCAGTGCGCTGCCAGTGCTACATTTAACCTGCTTAATCCTCGAGTCAAGTACGATATAATGAACTAGAGTTCTCGATTCAACCTAAAGTACTGCAGGTATCTGTGTAGGTTGACACTAAATTCGCCGGTCTCACTCGCATGAGACACGCGCAAGCTGTTTAAAAGTCGATACGAAAAACAAAACTGTCATTAGGCAGGCCCAAGCATTAGGCGCGAGAGTGCGGTAGAGCGCCAGAAACGTGCAAAGTAAACCTAGAAGTCTGGTGGCTGCGTTCATTGTTTTCCTAAAATCCGCTGTTCTTCTGCTGCATTGGCGAAATCCTTGGATTTTTTCTGCAATATTGCAGAACTAGTGCAGAAGACACGTTTTCATTGCCAGCAAACCCGCCGTAAACTCGGCAGCAGACCTACGCAGCGTGCGTTTCTGCGAGCGCCGACTGCCGATCAACAATACCGGAGTGGCGGTGGCGGCACCTCTAGGTCGATCTCGCGGCGGATAGTTGGTAACACCAACCTCTCGCCGTCGGCGCGAGAATTTCGTGGTGGCAACGGCGGAAAATGGCAAATGTACTCCCACGCCGTGTCGCCGGGCGACCGCCCCGGGAGCGCAGAGGCTTTTGTCCCCCTCGCCTGTAGAACGCAAGGAATGTTGTCGCGCTCGAGCCCTTTTATGCTAGTGCGGTTAGCTGCTCAAAGCTACTCGGCACTCATTGACACGGGCTCAACGCTGTCACTGGTCGGTGATGATGTGTTCGAGGCCTGCCGTAGATGTAACACTCGTGTCAGGCCAGCCGAAACCCCTTTGAGCTTAGCAGCAGGGACGGCAAAAGCGGAGGGGGCGGTACGTCTGGTCCTGCGTTTTGATGGCAGGAAGTGGAGGCATCGCTTCATCTATCTGCCCGGCTTAGCCATACCAGTTATTCTGGGAAGAGATTTTCTTTCTAGCGAAGGCATTATGCTTGATATGGGGGAGAACGGCTATCGCTACAGCCCCTTCACCCACCTCATTCCCTTTGTTAGCGCACCCAAACAGGAATGCGTCGCCCAGCGAGCGAGCGTCCACGCTTGGTGGCAGACGGCTCCCCCGCGACACTGAATGGTAGCTTATTAGAAGCAATTATCGCGTCCTTCTCAGGAACCGGTAGTCAGCGCCGAAGGCTCGTGGAATCTTTACTCCCGTTTTCGGATTGCTTCACAGAGAAACCAGGCAGAACCGACTTGCTTCAGCACGAGATCGAAGCGGGTGATGCGCGCCCTTTCAGATGTAACCCGCGGCCGTTAAGCGTGTGTAAGAGACAGCTTCTCGACAGCGCCCGTGACGAGATGATTGATACCGGCGCGGTGAGACCCTCGGTCAGGCTGTGTGTTGATTATCGAAAGCTCAACTCATTGATGCCTACGGTTGCATACCCTTTCCAGTCGATCGAGGCTGTGATGTACGCGTTAGAGAACGCAAGGTTCTTCACAGTCCTGGAAGCAAGCAGAGGTTACCTGCAGATTGAGGTGGCGGAAGGTGACCTTCAGAAAACCGCATTCACCTGTCACCGCGGGCTCTTCGAATTTACTCCACTCCCCCTTGGTTTGTCTAATGCACCGAGCACGTTCATGCGGTTGATGGACATCGCGCTGGGCGATGCAAGGTTCAACTACGCGATGGCGTACCTCGACGACGTCGTTATATTTTCGCAGTCGTTCGAAGAGCATCTCATTCACCTGAATTCAGTTCTTGAAAGAATGAGACGTGCGGGTATAACGATTAGCCCAAAGAACGTGCAGTTGGGATCAGAGAGTGAACGTCTTGTGATTTGTGGTTGACGATGGCACTTTGAAACTAAACGATGACAAACTGCAGGTAATTCTGAACTACTTCTGCCCAACGGACGTGAAAACCTTGCAGAGGTTTTTGGGAATGGTTGCTTTCTACTGACAATTCATCCCAAGTTATTTGGAGCTCGCTAGTCCGTTGAACCAGCTGTTGTGTAAAGGCTCCAAGTGGGTATGGAGCAAAGAACAGAACGACGCTTTTGTTGCCTTGGCTCGCGCGATAGCGACCACCGCTAGTTTGCGCCTCCCCGACCTGAACAAACAGTTTGTCATGTAGACAGATGCTAGTGATGCCGCTGTAGGAGCTGTTTTGCTGCTGGAACACGAGGGCAAGCTGCGCCTGTCGCGTTCGCTAGCCGCACGCTCACATAGGCGGAGCGGAATTACTCCGCGACCGAAGAGGGAGGCCTGAAGGTAATTTTCGCATTGTCAAAGTTCGACATGTACCTAGACGGAGCGGTTTTCACCGTGCAGACAGATCACCAGGCACTTTCGTGGTTAAAGAGACTGGAAAACCCGGCAGGCAGACTCGCGAGATGAGCGCTGACGTTGCAACATTACGCGTACGCCATTGAGTACCGGGGACACCATGAACAAGGTGGCCGATGCTTTATCGCGCGCACCGTTGAAGGCTGGCAGAAGCGCAGAAGAGGCACAGACCAGCATTGCTGAAAGCGGCGTCGCCGATAGTGGAGAGGAGGAGAGGGCGGACGCGAGAGTCGCGCCCTGCGTAGTTAGAGAGAAAGAAGGCGGACAGAGTTGCCGCGCTGTGCTGCGAGATAGAGAAGGCGCAGCTGCTGGTGGCGGCGACTACTCGCCTGCCAAGAAGCGAGGCAGAGAGAAATCTGTCTTGGGGAGTAGCGGTCAGTAGGGAAGAGCTATTTGAGGCCCAGAAAGCAGACGTTCTATGCCAGCGGGTGCTGGCTGAGCTTGCGAGTAGTGCCGCTTGCACCGGAAACGCTGAGAGCAAGTACGACGCGTATCTGCTGGGCGATAATGGCTTACTGCTCCGCTACATCCCCCAACTTGAAGGAAGAAGCGATTGTTTCGCCTTTCCGAGTCGGGGTCCCTAGGAAGTTGCGGAAACGATTTCTCCAGTACTTTCATGACTCAGCGCTGCAGGCCATTGCAGCGGCAGTAAGACTTATGAGAAGTTATGCCGTGTCGCGACCTGGCCAGGTATGAGGAAGGATGGGCTGGGTTACGCCCGTACATGTCCTGTTTGCCAGGTAGCCACGCCTCGGGCGGGGAAACCCTCTGGCATGATGAAGCCGGTAGTTAGCAACTATCTGTGGCAAGTGGTACATTCGATATCATGGGACCCCTCCCTCGCTCCGCGCGCGCACATCAAAATATCCTGGCAAAAACGGACCACTATTCCAAGTGGTTTGACGTTTTGCCCCTTAGGAAGCTTGTGTCAGAACGGATTTGGGAAAAACTGTTGGAGACATTCACTCGCTTCGGTTTCTCTTCCGGCCTCATTACAGACAATGCTTCGTATTTCACAAGCAAAGTCTGTTGATTCCTGTCGGGCGCTTCAAATCCTCCACAGGATAACGAGTCCCTACCATGCTCAGAGCAACATAACCGAGAGAGTGAATCGGAATGTTCAGAGTATGCTGATCGCGACGGCCTAGCAGCACAGAGATTGGGACGCACGGCTGTCCGAACTGGCTTTCGCCATAGAACAACCGTGAAGAGGTCGGTGGGTATGACACCTGCTTACTTGAATTTTGGGAAACAGATCGCTTTTCCGCTAGAGAACACCCTACTTGACGCGGCGGGGCCCGCGCCCCTCCGCTTACGCAGTACACGCAAAGCTCCGCGAGCGCCTTGAGGCAGCGCAGCGCGCGGCTCGTGAAAACCTCGATGTCGCGCGCATGGAGCAAGCGGATCAGTACAACAAAGGTCGTCGTCACGTTTTTTTCCACAAGGGCGACTTGGTACTGAAAAGAACGCACCCCGTTAGTAACGCAGCACGTGGTTTCGCCGCGTCGCTAGCGCACAAGTGGGTTGGACCGTTCGCAGTTACGGTACGGACTACGCCACTCACCTAACCAAGCAGCACAAGAACCTGGGCCAATATTGTCACTGCGTTCGCAGAGATCAGCCCTATGTAGGCCCAGCGCTGCCATCTTATAGCTGGTATTGGTTGTGCCATTCTATAACACGTCCAACAATGGCCCTGAGGATTCCATTGGTAACCAATATTGTTCGTGCCCTGTTATAATGATAACAACGTTGGCCCATCATATCCGATGCCTCACAATATCGGTGGTACCATTATAGGAGGATGGCAATGATGGGCCTGGATATCCGGCGTATCACCGGTGTTGACGTTGCCATGAATAAGGATGGCTATAATAGACAGCATTAGCCATCAATCCACTGATGTTGACCAATATTCGACATATTCTGGACAACTATGTGAGTTCTGTTACAATGGCCCACCAATGTCAGATATACACTGGCATGCCTTACATATCAATGGTATTGGCATTGCCCTTTCATAAGGATGGCTATATCGAACAGCGTTAGCCATTACTCCACTGACGTTGGCTAATATATGGCATATGCTGGATAATACTGTCAGTTCTGTTACCATGTCCCGCCAGATGCATTGGCATACTTTAGTAAACATTGTCTTGTCTATTTCACCTACTGGTCAATATTACATGCAAATTAGCACGTGGCTGGAAATATTCTGTGGGAAACCGCATTAGCGTGCTTTTGCGGTTGGCAGGCTCATTTAATACTTGGAGTCGTTAACTGTGCTGTTATAATAGATGTTTTCAAGTCACCTTTGCAATTTTAAATGTTTCGGAAATCTTTTGTCTAAATAGTTACAGCTGCCCGGTGCTGGTTTCCGTCGTGTTTGCTTTAATCCCACCTACCTGTTGTTAATGTTGCTTGGGATTACACCATGTTCTTTTACACTAGAGCTTCATTTACTTAAGCTGGCACTGTAAGCAATCCTCATGTATATTGTGACGAATTTGGATGAGACCGACGATCGGTCAACGGCGTCAAATATCAAAAAGTTCACCACCGTTTGCTGGTCCATCAGGGCGGCGGCGGCAATAAATAGCTCAACGCTGACCGGGAGATTAGAAAGAATCAAAACGACATGTCATATATCGTGCATAGGCAATGGTTGCTATTTTATGAATTCTATTCGGCAATGGTCTAGGTTCTTCCACGGCTGCCCCCGTGGCGATTCCTGCTCCTCTGGGTGAAGAGAATTCCAAAAGTTTTAGCAAATTTCTTGCCCAGGAGTTGATTAGCTTTAATAACAGTGGCTTCAAACAGGAGATTACCGCAGGACACGCATGCAGTGCGATGCAATTTATGAGCGATAAGCGTCGGCCTATTAAGGCTCCTACGTGACTCACATCGACTATGGCGAGCGCGCTACCATCGAAATACAGTTTAACATACACAAAGCCGTGTGAGCTATACGAATACGCAGTATCGCAGCACATACTTTCGCTTAAATGATTTAACAATGGTTATCTAAATTAAAGCTGGGCTATTGAGCGGTAAATTAAACGTCGGTCCGCACATGCACTGACGTTCCCACATATGGCAAATCGTATCGACGATTTGCCGCAACGTCTAAAGCAAAAACGTCGGAAAATAAATATAAACACATGCCCAAAGCAGCAATAGATATACTACAAGAACGTTAAACAATTCTGATAACAAGAATTTACTACATTCTAAACGGAAGGAAAAGAAAAATAAAACACGAGATCAAGGAAAGCAGGATGTGCTAATGACACGACATACGGAAGCCTGAAAGCTTCTCTGCAATTTCTGATTTTAAAACACTACGTGATCGATTTCATTCTAGTATTTGCTAAAGGTGTGCGCTAAAGCCGCCCAGAGAATACACTTCTAAAAACTGTGGTACAGCTGTTTTAATACACGGGTGCAGGCTCTGGACTATGGAAGTCAATGGTTTATGTTATATGACTGCGTTCAGGCTGATTTCCAGATGCTTGTACCAGCAAACAGCAGAAAACACCATAAGAATGCCATTCAATCCTTACTAAATAAGCGCGCTTTAATTCATGGACATCGGGCAAGCGCCATTCCGGAAAGCTGCAACTAGTCCATCTAAGACAAATAATAGGAGCTTGTCTAAGCCATACTCACAGCAGTCATTTATTACTTGATTCGCTAGAGCTTTCCGAATAAGTATTTTACAGCTCAGTTTGCACTGCGGCTGGTTTTCTTAGTTTTCGTTATTATGCGCCAATTCAAAGATTGTGACTGTCAAAGAACTATACCTCATACATGCTGTTTTCCCCTAAAACGGCATATGTTAAAATGCATATATATATTAGACAATTACTGCGTATTACAGAAGAGAACATCAAGGAATCAGTGACAGGTCGTACACTGCTCCATTTTAATAGTATAGGGGAAGCAGCAGACAAGAACTATTGCGGTCAGTTTTTTTGTGTGGCACTGACAATATGGGCAGAGTAAGAGGGAAAATCAGGGCCATCGTTGAAAGTCTAACACTGTAGCAATGCCCATATGTGTAGAAGAGAGGACAAATAGGGCCATCTTTGGAAAAGTAACACAGTGGCAATGCCCATATGGGCGGAGCAGAGGGCAAACAGAGCCATAATTGGAAGTGTAATGCAGTAGCAGTGCCCATATGGTCAGAACATAGGGCAAACAGGGCCATCATTGGAAGTGCTACAAAAATGCAATGCCCATGTGGGCAGAACGTTGACTTACCGGGGCCATCATTGGAAGTGCTAGCGAGTGGCATTGCCTATATTGGGAAGCTAGTGGCAATACGGGTCCATTGTAGGGCCTGATTCTCAATACTTTGCCATCTCTTTCCCAATATTGGGCCTTTCATTTGTGCGGCCTGGGTCTTTTCATTTCTCTGACCACAAAGCTTCCTTCATGACAGTCAAGGACTGTTAGTGGAGTGTTTCTTGCAGGAATATGTGTGAAAGCTGCTTATAATAGCGCATACTTGTCTTGCTTGAAATCTTTGCTTCATTTTATCGAAAAGGTGAAACAGCTGACGAGCTGCGCTCGCATTTCACATTAGGAAGTATCGTAATCGTCGGCAATTTTTTTGAGAATATATAACAGATTATATATTGGTCCGGCTTATATGCCAACATTTCACTTAACGTGGCACTGCCAACATAGGTGATAAGCTGGCCGTGCCGCTAGTGTAACATATTGGTATATATTTGCACGTCACGAGTATTAATTGGCACACGTGACATTGGCAATGAAGCGGCCATGCCACTAGTGTCATATATTGGTACTTATTGGCATGCAGCGAGTATTCGTTGGCACATATGGCATTGGCACTGCCACTGTTAAGCCACCTTGAGCCATGCAGTTATTTCACCCTTGCCATTTACATATTGCGGCCATTTTACTTAACTGTAAGTCTGTCAATTTTGGTTTTTTTACGCAGTCATTTCTAAATACCATCTTGCATGTCATCTTCCTGAGGAGCGATAAAAAAGTAGCCATGCAATCAAATGAGGGAAGCGCAACATTTTCCGAAAACATTTTATACATGTATATGTCACAAGGACATCAGAGCACCAAAATGCAGTGCAGCAGCATTGGTTACATGGGAAATATGGTAGGGGCTGGTATGTGAAATTGGGAATAGGGCCTAAGCAGCACATGGCATAGCCTCCTTTATACTCTATGCCTGTAAACGCGCCACGCGAACATTAGAGCGGCGCCGTCGGCTAAAGTTGCGTGGCGTTACCGCTCCGCTCGCTGAGGACGCCACTCACGTAGGGGTCGAGGCGCACGGGTCGCACGGGTACGAACGTCGGCGCTGGGCGGGAACGCTGTTATTCGCTAGCGGGATAACTTTTCCTAATCATGGATCGTGCATATTCAGCATATTTGCTTCTAAGGCCAACATCCACTAAGAAACAAGTTATCATGATAATTGTTAGGCAATAACACCGACACTATATGACATTTTATGTCAGGCAGTTTGTGGGGCCCTGCGCAACATATCTGTAGGGCCCGTGGCGCGCCGCGCATTCGAAGGCCGCGCCACTTCCCAATGCTCCCTGCGCGCTGCCTGTTTCCCTCTCCCCGCTCGTTCAGAGATAACCAGTCCCGCGCGAGGGGGCTATAAAGGAAGGCATGCACCGCCGTCTCGCCCTCACTTCGCTCCTGCTCTCCATTTCTGCTTCTTCGCTCCTGGCGCTTCTCCTCGGAAGACGACCCGCAGGCTGCAGCCCCCCGGACGACGGCCTCGCACCGCCTCGGACGACCCCTGCGCTGACGTGAGATTAAAGATGTTTGTTACACGGCTCTCTGTGTATTTGTCGTGCGAATTCCTCGGGCAGAGGAATCGCCCACAACTGGCGCCCAACGTGGGACTCAATTAGCACCCATGCGGACAATTTCTCTGCCGACGTGCAGCGCACGGCAACAAGACGGGCCGGTTCTTTTTATGATAGGCGCGACGCCATTTTGAGTTTAGGGCTATCTTATGTGCAGATGACGCGGAGTGTAGTATAGTAGTGTTTGTACGGTGTTTTAATTTTGTTTTGGGTTGTGTACCTGTTTTTCAGTGTCGGGCGGTTTGTGTTTTAATTTTTTTTGCATATGTTAGTTTTATGAAGGGTTATCACCGCGATTAGCCTTTGACTAGCCTCTTGATGCGGACTAGGTGGTAGTCGTGCGTGTGCAGTTGTCCTATGGCTCCCGGCTGGCCTTAGGTGTTGAGTGCAATGCCTCCGAGAAAAGACGTGCCAGATAGGGACGCCGCTTCGAAACGCCAGTGCGTCGGGAAGTGAGGTAAGAGACGCGGAAGAGTCTGTGCCTTTTACCGATGCGGCCGCCCTACTGAGGCAGATGAACGAAATATTGTCTGTGTTCACCCGTCAGCTCGGTTCGGTGGCTAGCGCCAACCAAGCCACAGCTGCGGCGACAGTCTCGCGTCCGCGAACAAATGTAAAGGTTCCCTCCTTTTCTTGCTACACGGACGTGAAGTCAGTCCACGAGTTCTTGCACGAACAGGGGGATTATCAGACGGCACTGGGTTGGCTAGACGACGTGGTGCTAGCGCAGGTAATTCCCGTGGCACTTGTTGAGAGCGCAGGGCGATGGAGACGCTGCCAGCCGGCCTTCCAGTCGATGGCAGACTTACAGATTGTTTCCGTGCCGAGTTCTTGCCGCCCGATTACGAGCTCCGGATGCTTGAGGAGCTAGCGTTGCGCACACGAGCAGAGCCTCCTCGAGTATGTACGCGCAATGCAGGAGCTCTACAAGAGAGCAGATCCCACGGCAACCGATCTTGAACAGGTCGCGCACGTGATCAGGCAATGCCATCCGCGCTTCAAGCCGTATCTGCGGGGACGTGGTTTTGCTAACCTGCAAACCTCGAGACCCTAGCACAGGAAGCGAAGGTAGTGTAGGCGGATTTACTCGATGAATTGCGCTACCAGCCACCCCCCAAGCCAGCCGAATCGCTAGAGCCGCGATGCGCCTGGGCCGGAGGCCAAGACTCCTCGCAACGCGCCAGAGGCGCAAACGTAATGACGGTAGGGCAGGAAAGGCCAGCTGAAGGCTCTGCTATTGCTCGCGCTTTTGACCCGTACGCGTTCGAGCAGCGGCGTCGAGTTGGGCTCGCCAGCGACGTCCGCATAGGCACGGAGAGAGGGGAAAGACGTCCCCAACCGCTTCGTGGAACTCGGCATCCCCCGACCGTGCGGCAGGTGAACGATCGGATTTGCTGGAATTGCAACAAGCCGGGCCACGTGGCACGAGAGTATCAAGCAAGGCGCATGCAGGGAAACGCGAAATATGGCCTCTAGATCGAGCAGAGTCGCCACGTTGCGGCTCAGCGGCGAAACCTACTCAGTGTGGATGCTTTTGGCGTCGCGTGCCAGCCCGAAGTGATATACGCGCGCGCATGCGGCGTGTACAGGAGTGTTTTTGATTGTTTCGCGGTTCCTGTGAGCGTTTGCTTATCTATATGCCTTGTGCAAAATAAATATGAACAGTCTATAACCACACGCTTCATTAAAAAAATATATACTTGTTCGTATCGACCATGTCATGCTTGGATAAGGACATCATCCATAACAGTCTTCGGCGCAATTGAGATCCTTTGACATGCAATGTCTCAAACGAAGTGGTACTGCCGTTACCGCCGTGTCAAAGCAAGACAGGTCACTTCCGTCACTAAAAGTTAATGCAAACGCTCAGAAATTGCATATTCCCGTTTCTGTTTGGAATACCGCAGCTACTAGAACATATGCCACCGCAGACTGCTTCATATAGCAGAATGCAGTTTGAACAGACCACTCTATGTGTACTGTCTACTTGCATTCATGATAGATTTGTGTGAGTACTTTTTTTTTGCTTTTAAACCTCTGTTGCGGTGTCTCAATGGTAAGGGCACTGGACTGCTGATTTCAAGAAGGGGGGCTTCAATCACAACTGCTTCGAAAAGCACTCCTCTGCTGTGGGATTTGACTGCACAATAATCAATCCCGCGTGGTAAATGTGGTGTTAATAATAAAAAAAACGACACCATAACCAGGCTCTGCAATCATCCGTCATAGCCGATGCCGCTTTCATGCGTTAAACCCGGGCCAATATGCATTTCTTTTCTTTTTTTTATTGTTGTTGAAGGCTCCTGTGCATCCGTAAAAGTTTTAGTGAGCACATTTTGCTTTTGAGAAATGCTCGAATATTTGGGAAACATTCCCTGCACCTAATTGGTACCCTAATTATTACATAATACACCTAGAATAATGTACTTTACTGGTAGCCTATTATAATCATTATAATCCCATTTCGTCCAAGGGCTGTCTTCCGAGCAAATTCATCGTTTCTGACAAGGGGAGTAAAAAAGCTTTATGCGGGCTTAAATATCAGTGTTTAGTTCGAGAATAAATACATCTTTATAGTCGCATGATAAAATGACCTCCATTTCTTTCGGAATAGTTTTATATCCGTCATCTGTTTTGGAAGCAACCCTAATATTTTACTTCGCATAAGATTTAGTCACTGCGAAATAATAACTGATAAAGAAATTTTCAACCTGTAAAATTGCATCCCAGAACATGACAGTGCCCATGCGCAGTTTATAACAATGTCTTCGCAGCGAGTATTTCGTAGCTTGCACATTAACGTTACTGAAAATTGATCGCTGATTATTGTAAATTCTGTCAAGTGTGTAAAAGTTCTCTCAAACGTTGAAATTTTTTGGCATTGCAGACCAAAATATTTACAGTACTAATTTACCTTTATATATTAACATCACACACATCAGAAATCCCTTATACTTTCCTCGGTTTCAGGAAATCATTTACAGTTAGTTGCGCATGCAGTAATACACTATCACATTCTATGACAGTGGCCGCAAAAAGCATCTCCGCAAATTCAGTCCACTCAGCCCTGTACACGTGAACAATCAGCTTTCCAGTGCGGCGAGGTTTCGTGCATAGTGTCGGCGTGATCTCATTTTCGGGAAATCTTGTGCGTGGTTGTCTGGACCAGAGTTGATGTGCAATCAATCTAAACCAACTCGCCGTGCAGTGCGCTGCCAGTGCTGCATTAACCTGCTTAATCCTCGAGTCAAGTACGATATAATTAACTAGAGAACTCGATTCAATCTAAAGTACTGCAGGTATATGTGTAGGTTAGCCACTAAATTCGCCGGTCTCACTCGCATGAGACACGCGCAAACTGTTTAAAAGTCGATACGAAAAACAAAACTGTCATTAGGCAGGCCCAAGCATTAGGCGCGAGAGCGCGGTAGAGCGCCAGAAACGTGCAAAGTAAACCTAGAAGTCTGGTGGCTGCGTTCATTGTTTTCCTAAAATCCGCTGTTCTTCTGCTGCATTGGCGAAATTTTTTCTGCAATATTGCAGAACTAGTGCAGAAGACACGTTTTCATTACCAGCAACCCCGCCGTAAACTCGGCAGCAGACCTACGCAGCGTGCGTTTCTGCGAGCGCCGACTGCCGATCAACAATACCGGAGTGGCGGTGGCGGCACCTCTAGGTCGATCTCGCGGCGGATAATTGGTAACACCAACCTCTCGCCGTCGGCGGGAGAATTTCGTGATGGCAACGGCGGAAAATGGCAAATGTACTCCCACGCCGTGTCGCCGGGCGACCGCCCCGGGAGCGCAGAGGCTTTTGTCCCCCTCGCCTGTAGAACGCAAGGAATATTGTCGCGCTCGAGCCCTTTTATGCTAGTGCGGTTAGCTGGTCAAAGCTACTCGGCACTCATTGACACGGGCTCAACGCTGTCACTGGTCGGTGATGATGTGTTCGAGGCCTGCCGTAGATGTAACACCCGTGTCAGGCCAGCCGAAACCCCTTTGAGCTTAGCAGCAGGGACGGCAAAAGCGGAGGGGGCGGTACGTCTGGTCCTGCGTTTTGACGGCAGGAAGCGGAGGCATCGCTTCATCTATCTGCCCGGCTTAGCCATACCAGTTATTCTGGGAAGAGATTTTCTTTCTAGCGAAGGCATTATGCTTGATATGGGGGAGAACGGCAATCGCTACAGCCCCTTCACCCCCCTCATTCCCTTTGTTAGCGCACCCAAACAGGAATGCGTCGCCCAGCGAGCGAGCGTCCACGCTTGGTGGCAGACGGCTCCCCCGCGACACTGAATGGTAGCTTATTAGAAGCAATTATCGCGTCCTTCTCAGGAACCGGTAGTCAGCGCCGAAGGCTCGTGGAAACTTTACTCCCGTTTTCGGATTGCTTCACAGAGAAACCAGGCAGAACCGACTTGCTTCAGCACGAGATCGAAGCGGGTGATGCGCGCCCTTTCAGATGTAACCCGCGGACGTTAAGCGTGTGTAAGAGACAGCTTCTCGACAGCGCCCGTGACGAGATGATTGATACCGGCGCGGTGAGACCCTCGGTCAGGCTGTGCGTTGATTATCGAAAGCTCAACTCATTGATGCCTACGGTTGCATACCCTTTCCAGTCGATCGAGGCTGTGATGTACGCGTTAGAGAACGCAAGGTTCTTCACAGTCCTGGAAGCAAGCAGAGGGTACCTGCAGATTGATGTGGCGGAAGGTGACCTACAGAAAACCGCATTCACCTGTCACCGCGGGCTCTTCGAATTTACTCCACTCCCCCTTGGTTTGTCTAATGCACCGAGCACGTACATGCGGTTGATGGACATCGCGCTGGGCGATGCAAGGTTCAACTACGCGATGGCGTACCTCGACGACGTCGTTATATTTTCGCAGTCGTTCGAAGAGCATCTCATTCACCTGAATTCAGTTCTTGAAAGAATGAGACGTGCGGGTATAACGATTAGCCCAAAGAACGTGCAGTTGGGATCAGAGAGTGAACGTCTTGTGATTTGTGGTTGACGATGGCACTTTGAAACTAAACGATGACAAACTGCAGGTAATTCTGAACTACTTCTGCCCAACGGACGTGAAAACCTTGCAGAGGTTTTTGGGAATGGTTGCTTTCTACTGACAATTCATCCCAAGTTATTTGGAGCTCGCTAGTCCGTTGAACCAGCTGTTGTGTAAAGGCTCCAAGTGGGTATGGAGCAAAGAACAGAACGACGCTTTTGTTGCCTTGGCTCGCGCGATAGCGACCACCGCTAGTTTGCGCCTCCCCGACCTGAACAAACAGTTTGTCATGTAGACAGATGCTAGTGATGCCGCTGTAGGAGCTGTTTTGCTGCTGGAACACGAGGGCAAGCTGCGCCTGTCGCGTTCGCTAGCCGCACGCTCACATAGGCGGAGCGGAATTACTCCGCGACCGAAGAGGGAGGCCTGAAGGTAATTTTCGCATTGTCAAAGTTCGACATGTACCTAGACGGAGCGGTTTTCACCGTGCAGACAGATCACCAGGCACTTTCGTGGTTAAAGAGACTGGAAAACCCGGCAGGCAGACTCGCGAGATGAGCGCTGACGTTGCAACATTACGCGTATGCCATTGAGTACCGGGGACACCATGAACAAGGTGGCCGATGCTTTATCGCGCGCACCGTTGAAGGCTGGCAGAAGCGCAGAAGAGGCACAGACCAGCATTGCTGAAAGCGGCGTCGCCGATAGTGGAGAGGAGGAGAGGGCGGACGCGAGAGTCGCGCCCTGCGTAGTTAGAGAGAAAGAAGGCGGACAGAGTTGCCGCGCTGTGCTGCGAGATAGAGAAGGCGCAGCTGCTGGTGGCGGCGACTACTCGCCTGCCAAGAAGCGAGGCAGAGAGAAATCTGTCTTGGGGAGTAGCGGTCAGTAGGGAAGAGCTATTTGAGGCCCAGAAAGCAGACGTTCTATGCCAGCGGGTGCTGGCTGAGCTTGCGAGTAGTGCCGCTTGCACCGGAAACGCTGAGAGCAAGTACGACGCGTATCTGCTGGGCGATAATGGCTTACTGCTCCGCTACATCCCCCAACTTGAAGGAAGAAGCGATTGTTTCGCCTTTCCGAGTCGGGGTCCCTAGGAAGTTGCGGAAACGATTTCTCCAGTACTTTCATGACTCAGCTCTGCAGGCCATTGCAGCGGCAGTAAGACTTATGAGAAGTTATGCCGTGTCGCGACCTGGCCAGGTATGAGGAAGGATGGGCTGGGTTACGGCCGTACATGTCCTGTTTGCCAGGTAGCCACGCCTCGGGCGGGGAAACCCTCTGGCATGATGAAGCCGGTAGTTAGCAACTATCTGTGGCAAGTGGTACGTTCGATATCATGGGACCCCTCCCTCGCTCCGCGCGCGCACATCAAAATATCCTGGCAAAAACGGACCACTATTCCAAGTGGTTTGACGTTTTGCCCCTTAGGAAGCTTGTGTCAGAACGGATTTGGGAAAAACTGTTGGAGACATTCACTCGCTTCGGTTTCTCTTCCGGCCTCATTACAGACAATGCTTCGTATTTTACAAGCAAAGTCTGTTGATTCCTGTCGGGCGCTTCAAATCCTCCACAGGATAACGAGTCCCTACCATGCTCAGAGCAACATAACCGAGAGAGTGAATCGGAATGTTAAGAGTATGCTGATCGCGACGGCCTAGCAGCACAGAGATTGGGACGCACGGCTGTCCGAACTGGCTTTCGCCATAGAACAACCGTGAAGAGGTCGGTGGGTATGACACCTGCTTACTTGAATTTTGGGAAACAGATCGCTTTTCCGCTAGAGAACACCCTACTTGACGCGGCGGGACCCGCTTCCCTCCGCTTACGCAGTACACGCAAAGCTCCGCGAGCGCCTTGAGGCAGCGCAGCGCGCGGCTCGTGAAAACCTCGATGTCGCGCGCATGGAGCAAGCGGATCAGTACAACAAAGGTCGTCGTCACGTCGTTTTCCACAAGGGCGACTTGGTACTGAAAAGAACGCACCCCGTTAGTAACGCAGCACGTGGTTTCGCCGCGTCGCTAGCGCACAAGTGGGTTGGACCGTTCGCAGTTACGGTACGGACTACGCCACTCACCTAACCAAGCAGCACAAGAGCCTGGGCCAATATTGTCACTGCGTTCGCAGAGATCAGCCCTATGTAGGCCCAGCGCTGCCATCTTATAGCTGGTATTGGTTGTGCCATTCTATAACACGTCCAACATAGGCCCTGAGGATTCCATTGGTAACCAATATTGTTCGTGCCCTGTTATAATGATAACAACGTTGGCCCATCATATCCGATGCCTCACAATATCGGTGGTACCATTATAGGAGGATGGCAATGATGGGCCTGGATATCCGGCGTATCACCGGTGTTGACGTTGCCATGAGATAAGGATGGCTATAATAGACAGCATTAGCCATCAATCCACTGATGTTGACCAATATTCAACATATTCTGGACAACTATGTGAGTTCTGTTACAATGGCCCACCAATGTCAGATATACACTGGCATGCCTTACATATCAATGGTATTGGCATTGCCCTTTCATAAGGATGGCTATATCGAACAGCGTTAGCCATTACTCCACTGACGTTGGCTAATATATGGCATATGCTGGATAATACTGTCAGTTCTGTTACCATGTCCCGCCAGATGCATTGGCATACTTTAGTAAACATTGTCTTGTCTATTTCACCTACTGGTCAATATTACATGCAAATTAGCACGTGGCTGGAAATATTCTGTGGGAAACCGCATTAGCGTGCTTCTGCGGTTGGCAGGCTCATTTAATACTTGGAGTCGTTAACTGTGCTGTTATAATAGATGTTTTCAAGTCACCTTTGCAATTTTAAATGTTTCGGAAATCTTTTGTCTAAATAGTTACAGCTGCCCGGTGCTGGTTTCCGTCGTGTTTGCTTTAATCCCACCTACCTGTTGTTAATGTTGCTTGGGATTACACCATGTTCTTTTACACTAGAGCTTCATTTACTTAAGCTGGCACTGTAATCAATCCTCATGTATATTGTGACGAATTTGGATGAGACCGACGATCGGTCAACGGCGTCAAATATCAAAAAGTTCACCACCGTTTGCTGGTCCATCAGGGCGGCGGCGGCAATAAATAGCTCAACGCTGACCGGGAGATTAGAAAGAATCAAAACGACATGTCATATATCGTGCATAGGCAATGGTTGCTATTTTATGAATTCTATTCGGCAATGGTCTAGGTTCTTCCACGGCTGCCCCCGTGGCGATTCCTGCTCCTCTGGGTGAAGAGAATTCCAAAAGTTTTAGCAAATTTCTTGCCCAGGAGTTGATTAGCTTTAATAACAGTGGCTTCAAACAGGAGATTACCGCAGGACACGCATGCAGTGCGATGCAATTTATGAGCGATAAGCGTCGGCCTATTAAGGCTCCTACGTGACTCACATCGACTATGGCGAGCGCGCTACCATCGAAATACAGTTTAACATACACAAAGCCGTGTGAGCTATACGAATACGCAGTATCGCAGCACATACTTTCGCTTAAATGATTTAACAATGGTTATCTAAATTAAAGCTGGGCTATTGAGCGGTAAATTAAACGTCGGTCCGCACATGCACTGACGTTCCCACATATGGCAAATCGTATCGACGATTTGCCGCAACGTCTAAAGCAAAAACGTCGGAAAATAAATATAAACACATGCCCAAAGCAGCAATAGATATACTACAAGAACGTTAAACAATTCTGATAACAAGAATTTACTACATTCTAAACGGAAGGAAAAGAAAAATAAAACACGAGATCAAGGAAAGCAGGATGTGCTAATGACACGACATACGGAAGCCTGAAAGCTTCTCTGCAATTTCTGATTTTAAAACACTACGTGATCGATTTCATTCTAGTATTTGCTAAAGGTGTGCGCTAAAGCCGCCCAGAGAATACACTTCTAAAAACTGTGGTACAGCTGTTTTAATACACGGGTGCAGGCTCTGGACTATGGAAGTCAATGGTTTATGTTATATGACTGCGTTCAGGCTGATTTCCAGATGCTTGTACCAGCAAACAGCAGAAAACACCATAAGAATGCCATTCAATCCTTACTAGATAAGCGCGCTTTAATTCATGGACATCGGGCAAGCGCCATTCCGGAAAGCTGCAACTAGTCCATCTAAGACAAATAATAGGAGCTTGTCTAAGCCATACTCACAGCAGTCATTTATTACTTGATTCGCTAGAGCTTTCCGAATAAGTATTTTACAGCTCAGTTTGCACTGCGGCTGGTTTTCTTAGTTTTCGTTATTATGCGCCAATTCAAAGATTGTGACTGTCAAAGAACTATACCTCATACATGCTGTTTTCCCCTAAAACGGCATATGTTAAAATGCATATATATATTAGACAATTACTGCGTATTACAGAAGAGAACATCAAGGAATCAGTGACAGGTCGTACACTGCTCCATTTTAATAGTATAGGGGAAGCAGCAGACAAGAACTATTGCGGTCAGTTTTTTTGTGTGGCACTGACAATATGGGCAGAGTAAGAGGGAAAATCAGGGCCATCGTTGAAAGTCTAACACTGTAGCAATGCCCATATGTGTAGAAGAGAGGACAAATAGGGCCATCTTTGGAAAAGTAACACAGTGGCAATGCCCATATGGGCGGAGCAGAGGGCAAACAGAGCCGTAATTGGAAGTGTAATGCAGTAGCAGTGCCCATATGGTCAGAACATAGGGCAAACAGGGCCATCATTGGAAGTGCTACAAAAATGCAATGCCCATGTGGGCAGAACGTTGACTTACCGGGGCCATCATTGGAAGTGCTAGCGAGTGGCATTGCCTATATTGGGAAGCTAGTGGCAATACGGGTCCATTGTAGGGCCTGATTCTCAATACTTTGCCATCTCTTTCCCAATATTGGGCCTTTCATTTGTGCGGCCTGGGTCTTTTCATTTCTCTGACCACAAAGCTTCCTTCATGACAGTCAAGGACTGTTAGTGGAGTGTTTCTTGAAGGAATATGTGTGAAAGCTGCTTATAATAGCGCATACTTGTCTTGCTTGAAATCTTTGCTTCATTTTATCGAAAAGGTGAAACAGCTGACGAGCTGCGCTCGCATTTCACATTAGGAAGTATCGTAATCGTCGGCAATTTTTTTGAGAATATATAACAGATTATATATTGGTCCGGCTTATATGCCAACATTTCACTTAACGTGGCACTGCCAACATAGGTGATAAGCTGGCCGTGCCGCTAGTGTAACATATTGGTATATATTTGCACGTCACGAGTATTAATTGGCACACGTGACATTGGCAATGAAGCGGCCATGCCACTAGTGTCATATATTGGTACTTATTGGCATGCAGCGAGTATTCGTCGGCACATATGGCATTGGCACTGCCACTGTTAAGCCACCTTAAGCCATGCAGTTATTTCACCCTTGCCATTTACATATTGCGGCCATTTTACTTAACTGTAAGTCTGTCAATTTTGGTTTTTTTACGCAGTCATTTCTAAATACCATCTTGCATGTCATCTTCCTGAGGAGCGATAAAAAAGTAGCCATGCAATCAAATGAGGGAAGCGCAACATTTTCCGAAAACATTTTATACATGTATATGTCACAAGGACATCAGAGCACCAAAATGCAGTGCAGCAGCATTGGTTACATGGGAAATATGGTAGGGGCTGGTATGTGAAATTGGGAATAGGGCCTAAGCAGCACATGGCATAGCCTCCTTTATACTCTATGCCTGTAAACGCGCCACTCGAACATTAGAGCGGCGCCGTCGGCTAAAGTTGCGCGGCGCTACCGCTCCGCTCGCTGAGGACGCCACTCACGTAGGGGTCGAGGCGCACGGGTCGCACGGGTACGAACGTCGGCGCTGGGCGGGAACGCTGTTATTCGCTAGCGGGATAACTTTTCCTAATCATGGATCGTGCATATTCAGCGTATTTGCTTCTAAGGCCAACATCCACTAAGAAACAAGTTATCATGATAATTGTTAGGCAATAACACCGACACTATATGACATTTTATGTCAGGCAGTTTGTGGGGCCCTGCGCAACATATCTGTAGGGCCCGTGGCGCGCCGCGCATTCGAAGGCCGCGCCACTTCCCAATGCTCCCTGCGCGCTGCCTGTTTCCCTCTCCCCGCTCGTTCAGAGATAACCAGTCCCGCGCGAGGGGGCTATAAAGGAAGGCATGCACCGCCGTCTCGCCCTCACTTCGCTCCTGCTCTCCATTCCTGCTTCTTCGCTCCTGGCGCTTCTCCTCGGAAGACGACCCGCAGGCTGCAGCCCCCCGGACGATGGCCTCGCACCGCCTCGGACGACCCCTGCGCTGACGTGAGATTAAAGATGTTTGTTACACGGCTCTCTGTGTATTTGTCGTGCGAATTCCTCGGGCAGAGGAATCGCCCACAACTGGCGCCCAACGTGGGACTGAATTAGCACCCATGCGGACAATTTCTCTGCCGACGTGCAGCGCACGGCAACAAGACGGGCCGGTTCTTTTTATGATAGGCGCGACGCCATTTTGAGTTTAGGGCTATCTTATGTGCAGATGACGCGGAGTGTAGTATAGTAGTGTTTGTACGGTGTTTTAATTTTGTTTTGGGTTGTGTACCTGTTTTTCAGTGTCGGGCGGTTTGTGTTTTATTTTTTTTGCATATGTTAGTTTTATGAAGGGTTATCACCGCGATTAGCCTTTGACTAGCCTCTTGATGCGGACTAGGTGGTAGTCGTGCGTGTGCAGTTGTCCTATGGCTCCCGGCCGGCCTTAGGTGTTGAGTGCAATGCCTCCGAGAAAAGACGTGCCAGATAGGGCCGCCGCTTCGAAACGCCAGTGCGTCGGGAAGTGAGGTAAGAGACGCGGAAGAGTCTGTGCCTTTTACCAATGCGGCCGCCCTACTGAGGCAGATGAACGAAATATTGTCTGTGTTCACCCGTCAGCTCGGTTCGGTGGCTAGCGCCAACCAAGCCACAGCTGCGGCGATAGTCTCGCGTCCGCGAACAAATGTAAAGGTTCCCTCCTTTTCTTGCTACACGGACGTGAAGTCAGTCCACGAGTTCTTGCACGAACAGGAGGATTATCAGACGGCACTGGGTTGGCTAGACGACGTGGTGCTAGCGCAGGTAATTCCCGTGGCACTTGTTGAGAGCGCAGGGCGATGGAGACGCTGCCAGCCGGCCTTCCAGTCGATGGCAGACTTACAGATTGTTTCCGTGCCGAGTTCTTGCCGCCCGATTACGAGCTCCGGATGCTTGAGGAGCTAGCGTTGTGCACACGAGCAGAGCCTCCTCGAGTATGTACGCGCAATGCAGGAGCTCTACAAGAGAGCAGATCCCACGGCAACCGATCTTGAACAGGTCGCGCACGTGATCAGGCAATGCCATCCGCGCTTCAAGCCGTATCTGCGGGGACGTGGTTTTGCAAACCTGCAAACCTCGAGACCCTAGCACAGGAAGCGAAGGTAGTGTAGGCGGATTTACTCGATGAATTGCGCTACCAGCCACCCCCCAAGCCAGCCGAATCGCTAGAGCCGCGATGCGCCTGGGCCGGAGGCCAAGACTCCTCGCAACGCGCCAGAGGCGCAAACGTAATGACGGTAGGGCAGGAAAGGCCAGCTGAAGGCTCTGCT
This sequence comes from Amblyomma maculatum, assembly GCF_055883805.1. Taxonomy (NCBI): domain Eukaryota; kingdom Metazoa; phylum Arthropoda; class Arachnida; order Ixodida; family Ixodidae; genus Amblyomma; species Amblyomma maculatum. The sequence goes on along the minus strand of NC_139348.1, from coordinate 60,442,716 downwards.
ATTGCTCGCGCTTTTGACCCGTACGCGTTCGAGCAGCGGCGTCGAGTTGGGCTCGCCAGCGACGTCCGCATAGGCACGGAGAGAGGGGAAAGACGTCCCCAACCGCTTCGTGGAACTCGGCATCCCCCGACCGTGCGGCAGGTGAACGATCGGATTTGCTGGAATTGCAACAAGCCGGGCCACGTGGCACGAGAGTATCAAGCAAGGCGCATGCAGGGAAACGCGAAATATGGCCTCTAGATCGAGCAGAGTCGCCACGTTGCGGCTCAGCGGCGAAACCTACTCAGTGTGGATGCTTTTGGCGTCGCGTGCCAGCCCGAAGTGATATACGCGCGCGCATGCGGCGTGTACAGGAGTGTTTTTGATTGTTTCGCGGTTCCTGTGAGCGTTTGCTTATCTATATGCCTTGTGCAAAATAAATATGAACAGTCTATAACCACACGCTTCATTAAAAAAATATATACTTGTTCGTATCGACCATGTCATGCTTGGATAAGGACATCATCCATAACAGTCTTCGGCGCAATTGAGATCCTTCGACATGCAATGTCTCAAACGAAGTGGTACTGCCGTTACCGCCGTGTCAAAGCAAGACAGGTCACTTCCGTCACTAAAAGTTAATGCAAACGCTCAGAAATTGCATATTCCCGTTTCTGTTTGGAATACGGCAGCTACTAGAACATATGCCACCGCAGACTGCTTCATATAGCAGAATGCAGTTTGAACAGACCACTCTATGTCTACTGTCTACTTGCATTCATGATAGATTTGTGTGAGTACTTTTTTTTTGCTTTTAAACCTCTGTTGCGGTGTCTCAATGGTAAGGGCACTGGACTGCTGATTTCAAGAAGGGGGGCTTCAATCACAACTGCTTCGAAAAGCACTCCTCTGCTGTGGGATTTGACTGCACAATAATCAATCCCGCGTGGTAAATGTGGTGTTAATAATAAAAAAAACGACACCATAACCAGGCTCTGCAATCATCCGTCATAGCCGATGCCGCTTTCATGCGTTAAACCCGGGCCAATATGCATTTCTTTTCTTTTTTTTATTGTTGTTGAAGGCTCCTGTGCATCCGTAAAAGTTTTAGTGAGCACATTTTGCTTTTGAGAAATGCTCGAATATTTGGGGAACATTCCCTGCACCTAATTGGTACCCTAATTATTACATAATACACCTAGAATAATGTACTTTACTGGTAGCCTATTATAATCATTATAATCCCATTTCGTCCAAGGGCTGTCTTCCGAGCAAATTCATCGTTTCTGACAAGGGGAGTAAAAAAGCTTTATGCGGGCTTAAATATCAGTGTTTAGTTCGAGAATAAATACATCTTTATAGTCGCATGATAAAATGACCTCCATTTCTTTCGGAATAGTTTTATATCCGTCATCTGTTTTGGAAGCAACCCTAATAATTTACTTCGCATAAGATTTAGTCACTGCGAATTAATAACTGATAAAGAAATTTTCAACCTGTAAAATTGCATCCCAGAACATGACAGTGCCCATGCGCAGTTTATAACGATGTCTTCGCAGCGAGTATTTCGTAGCTTGCACATTAACGTTACTGAAAATTGATCGCTGATTATTGTAAATTCTGTCAAGTGTGTAAAAGTTCTCTCAAACGTTGAAATTTTTTGGCATTGCAGACCAAAATATTTACAGTACTAATTTACCTTTATATATTAACATCACACACATCAGAAATCCCTTATACTTTCCTCGGTTTCAGGAAATCATTTACAGTTAGTTGCGCATGCAGTAATACACTATCACATTCTATGACAGTGGCCGCAAAAAGCATCTCCGCAAATTCAGTCCACTCAGCCCTGTACACGTGAACAATCAGCTTTCCAGTGCGGCGAGGTTTCGTGCATAGTGTCGGCGTGATCTCATTTTCGGGAAATCTTGTGCGTGGTTGTCTGGACCAGAGTTGATGTGCAATCAATCTAAACCAACTCGCCGTGCAGTGCGCTGCCAGTGCTACATTAACCTGCTTAATCCTCGAGTCAAGTACGATATAATTAACTAGAGAACTCGATTCAATCTAAAGTACTGCAGGTATATGTGTAGGTTTGACACTAAATTCGCCGGTCTCACTCGCATGAGACACGCGCAAACTGTTTAAAAGTCGATACGAAAAACAAAACTGTCATTAGGCAGGCCCAAGCATTAGGCGCGAGAGCGCGGTAGAGCGCCAGAAACGTGCAAAGTAAACCTAGAAGTCTGGTGGCTGCGTTCATTGTTTTCCTAAAATCCGCTGTTCTTCTGCTGCATTGGCGAAATTTTTTCTGCAATATTGCAGAACTAGTGCAGAAGACACGTTTTCATTACCAGCAACCCCGCCGTAAACTCGGCAGCAGACCTACGCAGCGTGCGTTTCTGCGAGCGCCGACTGCCGATCAACAATACCGGAGTGGCGGTGGCGGCACCTCTAGGTCGATCTCGCGGCGGATAATTGGTAACACCAACCTCTCGCCGTCGGCGGGAGAATTTCGTGGTGGCAACGGCGGAAAATGGCAAATGTACTCCCACGCCGTGTCGCCGGGCGACCGCCCCGGGAGCGCAGAGGCTTTTGTCCCCCTCGCCTGTAGAACGCAAGGAATATTGTCGCGCTCGAGCCCTTTTATGCTAGTGCGGTTAGCTGGTCAAAGCTACTCGGCACTCATTGACACGGGCTCAACGCTGTCACTGGTCGGTGATGATGTGTTCGAGGCCTGCCGTAGATGTAACACCCGTGTCAGGCCAGCCGAAACCCCTTTGAGCTTAGCAGCAGGGACGGCAAAAGCGGAGGGGGCGGTACGTCTGGTCCTGCGTTTTGACGGCAGGAAGCGGAGGCATCGCTTCATCTATCTGCCCGGCTTAGCCATACCAGTTATTCTGGGAAGAGATTTTCTTTCTAGCGAAGGCATTATGCTTGATATGGGGGAGAACGGCAATCGCTACAGCCCCTTCACCCCCCTCATTCCCTTTGTTAGCGCACCCAAACAGGAATGCGTCGCCCAGCGAGCGAGCGTCCACGCTTGGTGGCAGACGGCTCCCCCGCGACACAGAATGGTAGCTTATTAGAAGCAATTATCGCGTCCTTCTCAGGAACCGGTAGTCAGCGCCGAAGGCTCGTTGAAACTTTACTCCCGTTTTCGGATTGCTTCACAGAGAAACCAGGCAGAACCGACTTGCTTCAGCACGAGATCGAAGCGGGTGATGCGCGCCCTTTCAGATGTAACCCGCGGCCGTTAAGCGTGTGTAAGAGACAGCTTCTCGACAGCGCCCGTGACGAGATGATTGATACCGGCGCGGTGAGACCCTCGGTCAGGCTGTGCGTTGATTATCGAAAGCTCAACTCATTGATGCCTACGGTTGCATACCCTTTCCAGTCGATCGAGGCTGTGATGTACGCGTTAGAGAACGCAAGGTTCTCACAGTCATGGAAGCAAGCAGAGGGTACCTGCAGATTGAGGTGGCGGAAGGTGACCTACAGAAAAGCGCATTCACCTGTCACCGCGGGCTCTTCGAATTTACTCCACTCCCCCTTGGTTTGTCTAATGCACCGAGCACGTACATGCGGTTGATGGACATCGCGCTGGGCGATGCAAGGTTCAACTACGCGATGGCGTACCTCGACGACGTCGTTATATTTTCGCAGTCGTTCGAAGAGCATCTCATTCACCTGAATTCAGTTCTTGAAAGAATGAGACGTGCGGGTATAACGATTAGCCCAAAGAACGTGCAGTTGGGATCAGAGAGTGAACGTCTTGGGATTTGTGGTTGACGATGGCACTTTGAAACTAAACGATGACAAACTGCAGGTAATTCTGAACTACTTCTGCCCAACGGACGTGAAAACCTTGCAGAGGTTTTTGGGAATGGTTGCTTTCTACTGACAATTCATCCCAAGTTATTTGGAGCTCGCTAGTCCGTTGAACCAGCTGTTGTGTAAAGGCTCCAAGTGGGTATGGGGCAAAGCACAGAACGACGCTTTTGTTGCCTTGGCTCGCGTGATAGCGACCACCGCTAGTTTGCGCCTCCCCGACCTGAACAAGCAGTTTGTCTTGTAGACAGATGCTAGTGATGCCGCTGTAGGAGCTGTTTTGTTGCTGGAACACGAGGGCAAGCTGCGCCTGTCGCGTTCGCTAGCCGCACGCTCACATAGGCGGAGCGGAATTACTCCGCGACCGAAGAGGAAGGCCTGACGGTAATTTTTGCATTGTCAAAGTTCGACATGTACCTAGACGGAGCGGTTTTCACCGTGCAGACAGATCACCAGGCACTTTCGTGGTTAAAGAGACTGGAAAACCCGGCAGGCAGACTCGCGAGATGGGCGCTGACGTTGCAACATTACGCGTACGCCATTGAGTACCGGGGACACCATGAACAAGGTGGCCGATGCTTTATCGCGCGCACCGTTGAAGGCTGGCAGAAGCGCAGAAGAGGCACAGACCAGCATTGCTGAAAGCGGCGTCGCCGATAGTGGAGAGGAGGAGAGGGCGGACGCGAGAGTCGCGCCCTGCGTAGTTAGAGAGAAAGAAGGCGGACAGAGTTGCCGCGCTGTGCTGCGAGATAGAGAAGGCGCAGCTGCTGGTGGCGGCGACTACTCGCCTGCCAAGAAGCGAGGCAGAGAGAAATCTGTCTTGGGGAGTAGCGGTCAGTAGGGAAGAGCTATTTGAGGCCCAGAAAGCAGACGTTCTATGCCAGCGGGTGCTGGCTGAGCTTGCGAGTAGTGCCGCTTGCACCGGAAACGCTGAGCGCAAGTACGACGCGTATCTGCTGGGCGATAATGGCTTACTGCTCCGCTACATCCCCCAACTTGACGAGGAAGAAGCGATTGTTTCCCCTTTCCGAGTCGGGGTCCCTAGGAAGTTGCGGAAACGATTTCTCCAGTACTTTCATGACTCAGCGCTGCAGGCCATTGCAGCGGCAGTAAGACTTATGAGAAGTTATGCCGTGTCGCGACCTGGCCAGGTATGAGGAAGGATGGGCTGGGTTACGCCCGTACATGTCCTGTTTGCCAGGTAGCCACGCCTCGGGCGGGGAAACCCTCTGGCATGATGAAGCCGGTAGTTAGCAACTATCTGTGGCAAGTGGTAGCGTGCGATATCATGGGACCCCTCCCTCGCTCCGCGCGCGCACACCAATATATCCTGGCAAAAACGGACCACTATTCCAAGTGGTTTGAGGTTTTGCCCCTTAGGAAGCTTGTGTCAGAACGGATTTGGGAAAAACTGTTGGAGACATTCACTCGCTTCGGTTTCTCTTCCGGCCTCATTACAGACAATGCTTCGTATTTCACAAGCAGTCTGTTGATTCCTGTCGGGCGCTTCAAATCCGCCACAGGAAAACGAGTCCCTACCATGCTCAGAGCAACATAACCGAGAGAGTGAATCGGAATGTTAAGAGTATGCTGATCGCGACACCCTAGCAGCACAGAGATTGGGACGCACGGCTGTCCGAACTGGCTTTCGCCATAGAACAACCGTGAAGAGGTCGGTGGGTATGACACCTGCTTACTTGAATTTTGGGAAAGAGATCGCTTTTCCGCTAGAGAACACCCTACTTGACGCGGCGGGGCCCGCGCCCCTCCGCTTACGCAGTACATGCAAAGCTCCGCGAGCGCCTTGAGGCAGCGCAGAGCGCGGCTCGTGAAAACCTCGATGTCGCGCGCATGGAGCAAGCGGATCAGTACAACAAAGGTCGTCGTCACGTCGTTTTTCACACGGGCGACTTGGTACTGAAAAGAACGCACCCGGTTAGTAACGAAGCACGTGGTTTCGCCGCGTCGCTAGCGCACAAGTGGGTTGGACCGTTCGCAGTTACGGTACGGACTACGCCACTCACCTAACCAAGCAGCACAAGAGCCTGGGCCAATATTGTCACTGCGTTGGCAGAGATCAGCCCTATGTAGGCCCAGCGCTGCCATCTTATGGCTGGTATTGGTTGTGCCATTCTATAACACGTCCAACACTGGCCCTGAGGATTCCATTGGTAACCAATATTGCTCGTGCCAATGTTATAATGATAACAACATTGGCCCATCATATCCGATGCCTCACAATATCGGTGGTACCATTATAGGAGGATGGCAATGATGGGCCTGGATATCCGGCGTATCACCGGTGTTGACGTTGCCATGAGATAAGGATGGCTATAATGGACAGCATTAGCCATCAGTCCACTGATGTTGACCAATATTCGACATATTCTGGACAACTATGTGAGTTCTGTTACAATGGCCCACCAATGTCAGATATACACTGGCATGCCTTACATATCAATGGTATTGGCATTGCCCTTTCATAAGGATGGCTATATCGGACAGCGTTAGCCATTACTCCACTGACGTTGGCTAATATATGGCATATGCTGGATAATACTGTCAGTTCTGTTACCATGTCCCGCCAGATGCATTGGCATATTTTAGTAAACATTGTCTTGTCTATTTCACCTACTGGTCAATATTACATGCAAATTAGCACGTGGCTGGAAATATTCTGTGGGAAACCGCATTTGCGTGCTTTTGCGGTTGGCAGGCTCATTTAATACTTGGAGTCGTTAACTGTGCTGTTATAATAGATGTTTTCAGTCAACTTTGCAATTTTAAATGTTTCGGAAATCTTTTGTCTAAATAGTTACAGCTGCCCGGTGCTGGTTTCCATCGTGTTTGCTTTAATCCCACCTAGCTGTTGTTGATGTTGCTTGGGATTACACCATGTTCTTTTACACTAGAGCTTCATTGACTTAAGCTGGCACTGTAATCAATCCTCATGTATATTGTGACGAATTTGGATGAGACCGACGATCGGTCAACGGCGTCAAATATCAATAAGTTCACCAACGTTTGCTGGTCCATCAGGGCGGCGGCGGCGATAAATAGCTCAACGCTGACTGGGAGATTAGAAAGAATCAAAACGACATGTCATATATCGTGCATAGGCAATGGTTGCTATTTTATGAATTCTATTCGGCAATGGTCTAGGTTCTTCCACGACTGCCCCCGTGGCGATTCCTGCTGCTCTGGGTGAAGAGAATTCCAAAAGTTTTAGCAAATTTCTTGCCCACGAGTTGATTAGTTTCAACAACAGTGGCTTCAAACAGGAGATTACCGCAGGACACGCATGCAGTGCGATGCAATTTATGAGCGATAAGCGTCGGCCTATTAAGGCTCCTACGTGACTCACATCAACTATGGCGAGCGCGCTTCCATCGAAATACACTTTAACATACACAAAGCCGTGTGAGCTATACGAATACGCAGCATCGCAGCACCTACTTTCGCTTAAATGATTTAACAATGGTTATCTAAATTAAAGCTGGGTTATTGAGCGGTAAATTAAACGTCGGTCCGCACATGCATTGACGTTCCCACATATGGCAAATCGTATCGACGCTTCCTGCTTCGTTGTCGCTCTAAGAAGTGAAGTATTACAAAATAATGGAGAGAAAACACTGCACGTACAATCTCAATAAGAATAATAATAAGATTGTGCTGAAACAAATAACTGGGTTACAGTTTCACTTTTCTTCATCGCACTCGTTTGCACATTTGTTTTTTCTCAAGCGTCCGCTCATGTTGACGACACACCGCGCACTACTGTTCCAGTCCACTGATGGTACTCACTCGCGCCGAAATATGGGCGCTCTGTTCGCTGCTTGCTAGGTCCATTGAAAACATTACAAACAAAGGAAGAAAAACATGGAGGCACGGCGCAAGCAACAGCGGCGCCGACTTGCCCTAGTGGATGCGCTCTGCAGGTGGGGTTGTCGGGTTACGCGCTGCGCGATGCAATCCAAGATGCAGGCCCTGACGCTCCACGTGTGGTTCAAGGTGCGCACGGCCGCCGCCCGTGTGCACCTTACGACGCAATGCGTCAGCCACTATACTTTAAGGCTCTATTTCTTTCATATACCTATTTTACATACGCAGAGCTAGCGTAACTTACGTCTTAGGCTTTGCAAGAGTAGACCATTTCATACGTGTATAATAAAAAGTACGACTGCAATGACCATGGCGCATTAATCACCGATGGAATATCGCACACATACGGTACTGTTTAATTCTTTATGATTATCTTGAAACACTCATTCGGCAAACGAGTACTCCAGCTATTAGCTAAACAAGCCGCGAATATTTAAATCACTGCAGTGGCAAAAATGATCGCAGAGCCAGCTACAGTCGCCCGCGGCACGACGGCGGGCCGGCTTCCACATTTCACAAGAACTTGAAACGCGAAATATATTCGCGTGGGGCTTTGTCACACTGAATTTCATAGGTAAACAAAATAGCTTCGTGTAGCAGCCAGTATACAAGAGCGGCAGCTCAGCAGAACAACATTTGATTCGACGTCATGCCAAGTGCATGGATAACATAATTTTAGAATTTCTGGTTTATTTATTCTTTTTTTCGTAGTCTGTAACATTTCTGCGCTTTTATTCACACCCGGAATTTCGCGATTCCGTCGTCGTTCACTGCAATACAATGCTTGCGCTACATATGGCTAGAAGGAATAACTGTAGAGTTCAAAAACTAAATAAAGCAGTCGTTGTTTTACAGTTGAGCTTAATTCGGTATCAAAGCTTATTTATTCTCTAAATACTTCCGTAGTGGAACAGGTAAAGGCGTGCGCGAGGAAGGTAGTTTTTTTTTTAACAAATATTGTGTATGGAGAGAAGATACCCAGATGTAAACTGACTTGTTAGCATTAGAACGAAAAACAATATGAAATAAAACACTGCAAACACAAATAAAATACGAAAAGGTACAATGGCTATATTAACAACTGGATTACAATGACACATTTTTCTTTCGCACACGCTCGTTCGCAACGTTCTCCAGCGTCTGCTCTCCGTGCTGACGCACCGCTCAATCCCGTCCTCGCGCACTTCTCACTCCTGTCGTTGCCCGGATCGCACTCTCTCACCGCATGCGATGCGAGCAAGGTCCGAGGTTGCATGCGCGCGTCGAAATCCACGCAGGTGCGCCAAAGCGGTGGACGGGTCGACGCACCACTCAGGGTCCAAGGGGCGGACGGCCGCCGCCCAAGGGAAGGAATTGCGCAGAAATAAAGACGAACGCTAACAGACTGGAGACTTCTTTCAAACATTTCCGGGCTCTCATAACTGGTGCAGAGAGAAATGTGCTTTTACTGCAATTTTTCGCCAATAAAATATACGCAAGAAACTAAACTGTGAGAAAGAAGCAACCGCCTAATGAATCGGGCCGATAAACGACTAATCTAGCAGATAGAATGATGCTGACGGTGCGGATATATGAGAAACAATGTAAGCATCGTACGCGACTAGATTATAAAGAGGTGGCAGGTCGTGGTACTGAGATGCTTAGCTCAATAATTTTCAACAAACTTGCGTCAAATCCTCATTTCAGGGTGATTGAAATATTCCACTCGATTGAGCACTATTGTATGAAAACATTTTCGTTGTTATGCTAAAACTGAGCAACCTATTAGTAGTAGAACACAGCATTCACAAAATACAACTTGAACAGGTTTGGGCGTTGTAAACAAAACAGCTAGGCGCCTCTCCAGGGCGACGAGGCGCTTCGCTGCTGGCACAGAGCCCTACATAGATGAGCAGCAGCGCATCCTTCAAGGCTGGTTCATGTCCTGTCATCTAGGAAACCCTTGCTAAACAGAGGGTACAAAACCGAGACCTTCGAGCTGCTGAAAAAGCGATTACTAAAAAGCCCGAAAGATGACGAGACAATCGCTTAGCCGGCATGACGGCGACAGTTGTATCTTGTTTCAAAGAGGGCGCTCCGTTCTTTCGTTCACCCAACGGCCACTCGTACGCTTGGCTAGACGTTCGGTGGCACCGCGCACGGAAAATGCTTCTTTCTTCAAGAAATATTTCATGTAAGTTTCCAAATTTTTTCATTCAGATTTCATAAAACGTTTGTGTATATTGGAGCAAATTATTAGCCTCTTAGATTGAGCATTTTTTAAATTACAAGCGTTGTCTTACATTTCATTGTTGCTGCAGGCTGCGTAAGCCATGTGCTAGGGAGATTTGTCTTCTTTTAGCATATTTCTTTCGTTGCTAACTTTTCACAAGTGGTTCTCGATTGTGCGCGACCTGATCTCGATCATTTTGCAGCTTCAGTTCAGTTCAGTTCAGTCGTTCAATCGTGTTAGACTCTTCGTGACCCTGTGGACCATGTCACGCCACGCTTTCCGGTCTCTCACTATCTTCCTAACATCACATAACTTCACCTGCAGTGCCTCGAGGATGCCATATAACCATCACGTTCGCTGCCTACCCTTTCTCCGGCGACCCTCAACATTTCCCAACATCAAATATTTCTCCAGCGACTCCTCCCTTCTCATCAGATGACCAAAGTAGCTGAGCTTTAGAATTTTACCCTCCAATGAGCAGTCAGGGCTTATGGTCGACAATATCGACTGGTTTCATCTTCTGGAAGTCCAAGGAACTCTCAAGAGCCTTCGCCAGCACCACAATTCAAACGCTTCAATTCTTCGGCGGTCAGCCTTTTTCACAGTCCTACTCTCGCATCCATACATCACAACTGGAAAGATCATGGCGCGAGTTATACGGATCTTGGTTGGCAGACTAATGTCTCTGCTCTTTACTAGGCGGTCAAGGCTAACCATTGCTCTCTTTCACAGAAGCAAGCGTCTACTTATTTCATGACTGCAGTCTACATCCGAGGTAATCTTGGAGCCCAAGAACAGAAAATCTGTCACAGCTTCCAATTATTGTCCATTGATTCTCCAGGACTTGATAGGGCAAGACGCCATGATCTTTGTCTTTGTAATGTTCAGTTTAAGCCCAAACTTCTCGCTCTATTCTTGTAGACGCATCAGAAGTCTCTAGAGTTCCACTTCACTTTCTGCCATTAAAGTGGTATCATCCGCATATCTAAGGTTGTTGATACGTTTTCCAGCAATCTTCACTCCAGCTGAAGACTCGTCCAGGCCGGCCTTCCTCATAATGTACTCTACATATAGGTTAAATAGTAAGGGCGATAGTATGCAGCCTTGCTTCACTCCTTTATCGATCGGAAACCAATCAGTAAGGCCATGCCCAGCTCTGACTCTGGCCTCTTGCCCTTCATACAGGTTCCTGAGGAGACAGATGAGGGGCATGGGAACTCCCATCTCTTGGAGAGTTTGCCGCAATCTGCTGTGATCTATGCAGTAAAACGCTTTCGCATAATCAATAAAGCAGAAGTAGATGGGTTTCTGGAACTCTCTTGCTTTTTCAATGATCCAGCGATGGTTGGCAATTTGGTCTCTAGTTCCTCTGCCCTTGCGAAACGCAGTTTGCACGTCCGGATGCTCCCGATCCACATGCTGCTGCAGCCTGCCTTGGAGAATTTTCAACATCACCTTGCTAGAATGCGATATAAGCGCGATCGTGCGGTAGTTGGAACAAATTTGGCACTGTCTTTCTTTGGAATGGGGATGTAAACTGACCTCCTCCAATCCTGTGGCGACTGCAGGGTTGTCCAAATTTTCTGACATAATGTATGCAGAATGTTAACAGCGTCATGGTTGAGGTTTTGAAGCAACTCAGCTGGAATGCCATCAATTCCGCTAGCTTTGTTCTTAGCAAGGCTGGCTAAGGCCCATTCAACTTCACTCTTCAGGATGCCCGGCTCGAGATCAGTAATCACAACCGTCTTATGTTGGGTTTGCACATTCGGGTCCTTCTTGTATTTTGCAGCTTACTCCAAGTTAAATCGTTACTGTTTTGCAGAGTACTGATATTCTAAAGTAAACAACTGCGTGGCAGCGTAGCCCTGAAAGTCAACTTCAGATATTCACGGCGATACAGTGGCTGGAACGGCGTATAGCCGTCGCGGGGCTCGGCTGCTCGGGTTCCCTCGGGCGGAGTCGGCGGAGTGCGGGCAAAAGCATATTTTCTAGTGTCTGGTGCGATAAAACGCTAACCGCATGAGTCGTGCGGCAGCACGATGTGCATCGCGCTGAGGACCGCTAAAGCATTTCCGCTCGGCGCTGTCGCAGGGTTCTGGGTTTTTAGAAAATCGCTCATGTGGCCGGAATCAGCTCGCGAGGCAGCCAATCGCAAAAGGCTTTGGGGTACTCACCTTCGTTTTTTATTTTTGTTTTTTTTTTGCATGCAAAGTTTGTTTCCCTAGTCCGGTATGAGCGGAAATCCTGCAGACGCTCATTTCGTCTGATCCGGGCATATATGAGAGCATCGAGACGGTTTAGTAAAAGCTTGGTAGGGTAGTACTGAAAAACAAAAAAGGCTAGTGTGGCTAGATATTGCTAATTTTCGAAAGTTGCTGAAAAACTCCACTGCTTTCAATCATGTCTGCATCGCAGTTTATTAGCACGCCGCTGCGCTGGGACCGTTTTTTTTTTGTTTTTTTTAGGGGGAAGGGGGCGGGGGGGGGGGCTCGACGCTTTTCAGGAAATTTTGTCAGTGTTGTTGTTTCGTGCAAGAAACTGGATATAGCGTAACTGTACTCATTTACCAAACGAAGAGGCGGCGCTAACAAAGCAAGGCTGAAAACGCGTCTCTGTCGCTGAGGTCCTTCGCTCTGTGCGATGTGCACCAGCGGCAGCGACAGGCGTTGGCGTCGTCGTCGCGCGATGCATCGCCAGGGATTGTCGCCTATTTTTTTTTTCTTTCTGTACCGTTGCTTCAGCTGCAATGGATCAGTTGCAAAACCTACACATCAGCTTCCCGGTGCGGCAGACATTCCTGCACAATGGCGGCATAGACTTCGGGGTAATAGTTGGGTACAGTGCTAGCACTTCGCCATACGGGTAGGGTAATTCCCGTACCTCTTGCCCATTCGTCACAGTATTATTCGCGTGCGCATTGTCGCCCCACTATTACCCTCTCCGGTTAGTGTCCCTTTTCTAAATTTTCTTTCTTCACCCCTAGGGTGACAGTGCTCTCCCCTTTATTCCAGTGAAAAGAATGCCCGAAAACCTTTTTCTGACATGGCCTGTGCGTGTGGAACTGCATTCCAAGCAGCGTGGACTGTGGTAAATGCATGTACTGCACCTAACTATTATCCCTGAATCAGGTTCTGTCGCCACTGTGCACGAATTATTGCCTCACAGGGAAGCCGACTTCTAGGTTTTGCAACTGGTCTGTTATAGCATGTCCAGCATGACCGGAGCCTTCAGTGTGAGCGCTGGGTGGGCTCAGGCAATTTCAGTTACAGGCCGGGTTCGGGTTTGTAGCATGAGGCCCGGGTCGGGCTCAAAATTTATGCCCGTGCACACCTCTAGCCGCGTCAGTTGTGTAGCACACGTTTAGCGCCCGTGCCTGCTTTTAATTTTGTTCTTCGCACCATGACACTTTGCTCCAGCATGAAGACTGCATGAAACATCAGTATGCATTCTCCGGTCGTTATGCTAACTGATCGGCCCACCGCCCTGGCACAGCTATGTTATACCATGTGTAACATAGAGTTGCAATTGGTTCATTTTTTTTAGACAACTTTCAATTGAAATTATAGATTAACTAAACAGAGATGAACCGTGGTATGCTGTTATCATGATTTAAAGGCATCGATTTAATGGAGACTTTCTTTCCTTGCATTTAGGACTCTTTGCGCTATAACGCCTGCAGTCCAGCTGCTCCACTTGTATCATCGCACTGCTTTTGAACAAGCAATCATCTGCCATCAGAGGGGTGCTGCCTGAATGTGAGGCAGACAACATCATCAACATTTTGGTGCTGCAAAACCTGTCAAAACTGTGGGAGCCTTGCCATGAAACATGCTGTGTGTAAGAAAACATTGCCTCGGTAGGTATGACACATTGCCTTTGTTTTGTATTATATAAAGGCTTTAAATGCTCTGCTGACTTTTTGCTGTATGATAGCATGCTATATGACTTTTACTGGCTTTTTAGCTCAAGACTTACTTGTTCAGAAGTCTTGCCCACAGTATGCAGAAAATAATATCCTTCATGTCCTTGGCAGTGCTTTAATAGCTGGTCCTATATTTCGTTGCTTTATTCCAACAGTATGTGACTATTTCAAGTTGAGGCATGATTGAGTGAACCTATTGTGTAATAGCGCAATAACATACATAGCTTGTTGAACTGACGAAGTAGTTGTCATTTGCGTAACACGGGAGTGCAGGTGCTTTAAGTGGTGGAATATTTAGCATACTTGATTATGCGTGCATTACAAGAATTCGCAGGAAGCGTGTATTGAGGTTGCAGAGAAGAAAGCCATTCAGTATTGCTCAGGTTATTTGCCTTCCACTCTCCCTTCATTACTGCTGCCTGCAGTTTTCTCCAGTTTTCTAAGATATTTTTTTAGAAAACTGGATGAGTCAGGAGAAAGCAGATTGGATTCTTAGCAGCATTGTTACTTGTTACACGTGCGTTCCACCCATGTATACATGAACTCGGCAGAATTGGGTCAAGTACGTCTGTCGAGTGAAAAATCAGTTGTGGGGTTCACGTATACACAGTCGGGTCGAGTAAAATAGGCGGCGGAGCGGGTCGCGTTAACTCGCTTGACCCGCTTATCTAAAGGCATGTAGACGCTGCCCAGTCAGGGAGTCTCGTTATGGGGAACTCTAGGATATGAAAAAGCCTCTGGAGCGGCGACGAGCGTCACTCGAAATGAATGTTTTTTAGCGCTCATCAACGCTAAAAAATAATCCAAGCCCTCGATAGTAAAACGCAATGGGATAAAATACGAGTAAGAACTTTCACAATAACTTCGAATCTCGACGCTACGCTCTGCTACGATACTTACTCACTAGAAAGCGAGTTTATGTAGACATCAGCCGGGTCGAGAATGATGACCTTGCTTACTCAACACTGATTCAACCCGGTGCAGTCGAGTCCATGTACACAGGGTTATTGTACCTCTAATTTTAGGTGAACTCTCAGTTCGTGTATTGCACATTAAATTTGAGCAATATTGGTGCTTTTTTGCGTATGTGCTGTTTTGTTCTGCAAACAATACTATTTTTTCGAACACAATCCTATTTTTAATTTGAGTACAAAGTATTGTCCATTTTAAAAAAACATAATTTGTGAGGCTGTTCAAAAATTTTGATTTTGAAATACATTCACAAAATAGCAACATTTTATAGATACTGAAACATAAAATGCGTGCGAAACAACTTTTCAGCTCAGGATTAAACTGGTTTTTCAAGGAACTTGTGATAGGGTGAAAGTGAAAAATCACTGTCATGCTAGATGTATCGTTTTTTTTATTATCCCATAGTCACATCAAGCATTGTATTTTAAGGTGTGCTTAAGCAATGGAAATAATATTTGGCCTCAGATATTTAGGCAGATTACTATTCTCTATACCAACAACTACTATTAATTAGTTTGAAGGAATCAGATGCCCGAGCACCACACCTGGTACCTGCACATAAAATCACCCATGTACGCCTAACTGAATATAATCTTGCACGTGGAAGGTTGCCGATGGTATGGCCATATGATTAGCTTTGATGAGGGAAAATGCATACCTGGTAGGCTGCTAGCTGATAAGGAAGTACGATTTCATTGTACTCAGGTCTAGCATAACATTTTCCTGCCTATGCAAAGTAAATTCTAGTACTTGCTCAGTGCATGCTGACTATAATAATTTTAGCTGAACAAGCATGCACTGTATGATCAGGAGAACTTCTTGTTGGGCTTGTTCGTGCTTATTTATTATAAACTGAAGGCGCCAGAACAATGCACGCACACAAGAGAAGCACGGGAAAGAGTTCCACTCACAAGTGATTTATTGTGCGGAACAAAGTACATATATATCTCACTGCCTGCACATGCGCAAGGAACACATTCAGCTACATCACATTCAGCATGATGTAGTTAAGGATAAGCTATGTTCAAGAAATGCTTTCTCAGAGAAAGAGACTGTGGTATGAGGCATGGGCTTCTTGAACATAACTTATCTTAAACTACATGATGCTGAATGGGTTCCTTGCGCATATTCCGGCAGTGAGATATATATGAACTTTATTCTGCACAATAAATCAGTTGGGAACGGCGCTCTGTCCCGTTCTTCTTTTCTTGTCCGTGTGCATGTTGTTCTGGTGTCTTTAATTTATAGTGAGCACTGTATGAAAACTATTCCTTGGTACATTACAAGTAAGGCAATTGCTTATAGTAGAATGCAGCAAGCAATAAAGCTGTGAAAACTGTTGGAACTTGAAATGGCGCGGTTATCTTGAGAATATTATATGCGTACGCAGCCTTGAGAATATCTGTGATGTACACATCTCCCTCAGTTAGCGGATTGAAGATAGCTTGATTGATTCTGTCAGGGCAATTATTTATTTATTCTGGCCGCAGTAATTTATGCGTGCCTGTAAGTGGTGTACTGCAGAAAAATATTCTTTAATGTGTTCTTTAATATCATCCAGTTTCGCATGCTTAGTAATCCATATTGTGTATTGCAGGAATGTCTAAGAATTTTTTTAAAAATTGAAAGTTCTGGAGCCTGAACCGTCATATTTTCAGCAACTGTAATTCTATATGAGCACTAAGCATCCACCTGAAGTTATCGTTTTACCGGAAGCAGGTTTTTCCTTCCAAATATCTTTCTTCTGTATCTGGAATGGATATTATTTTGCATATATGTTTATCATCCCTACGTCATAAGATGCTGCATGCCCAAGAAACCTGTTGCAAAGTGCTCTAAAAGAAGAATGTGTGGCATTAGGCCTTCAATATATACAGTAGAACCCCTTTATAGTAAAAGCCACTGAGGCCAGCGAAAAAAGTTACTATATCACGGTCTTTACTGTGTCAGTGGTCTGTGATGACATGGTCTTGAAAGTGCTGTCTAGTAGTTAAATAGGCACTTACTGAACACCTCTTGTTGCTTAATGAAAAAAAAAACCTAAATATCTTCCATCTCACTTTTATCATCTCTGTGTATTTTTTTTTCATTATAAAATTTCTCTACATCTTGTGCAAGTACCTCTGAAGCATGAAGACGTGATTGTGAATGCAACCAAGTCCTATTTCATGCAAAAACTAAAGCCTTGCATGAACATGGTGTCCCTTTTTGCTCTTTCTGCCTTTTAAAAGGCAATAAATGATAAATTCGCATGGCATTCAAGTGCTGTAAGAGCCTTACTCGCTGCACCTCCACTTTCTGCAACCACTGCCTAATGATTTGTACTGCACATTGCAGTGAATGTTGACCCATTTCTTTTCCATCCCAATTTCTTGCTGCACTTTTACTCCTTTACTTTCTGAATAGAACACGCCGCCTCCTTGCTGTGTTTGTAGACAGCTTTACTTTTTTCTTATTCGCGCTGCGCGCTTTCCCTCATGGCTCCAAGGCTTCTGTAAAGTAGGCTTCTTTTGACTGCTGCTACGGCTAGTAGTAAAGCCACCTAAACGAACACTCGGGGTTATTGTTCTATTTTCAAATACAAAAAGTCGTGGCCTCGCGACTCTAGGTAGTGAGCGGGAGTCATTGCCATGGCCAGAAGCACTTTAACCATTTTTTACCAAAAACATCCTCACTATAAAGGGGCAAAAGGTACAGTTGCCTATGGAAGATGAACTGGGACTTCAGTTTCACTTTACTATATCAGGTTTTGCTATAGCGGGGTTCTGTATTTTGTACTCAATCGTATAGAGCACCCAGAGTTCAAATATGTATTTGGATAAGTGTTGAGAAGCTGAGTTTAGATCTAATGGTGATATATGCTTGTCTTCTGTGCAGATGTCATTTGTAAGATCCACGGGCTAATCCCTTCAACAAACTGTTTTGAATGGTTGTTTCCTGCAGTGTGCCCAGCTTACTACCTGGGCCATGCGCTTCCCCACCCCCTCAACCTCATCACTTGATCCACTGACCCTTCACTGCCAACTATCATGCTCAACACAGTCCACTGCCATTTTCCATCCATGGTGGACACTGCCCTAGTATGCACCCATGCTCAACCTCCTATTCCTGCAACACCTCTCGCACTACAAGGCTATAGTGCATCAACCCTGCTCAACATGTCCAGACCCTTCCATCATGACCAATGCACACTGCACCCCATCACCTCTATCTGCACTACCTGAGCTGCTTAGTGCCCTGTTTCCAATTGCACCTACTAGCCTCTCCCATATTAACCCTGTACCCAATGCCTCCTGCACTGCATTTTAGCCCTCTGATGTCCTTGTGGCATGTACATGTTTATGAGCTCCCAATAAAATGTTTTCGGAAAATATTTTGCTTGCCTCAATAATTGCATGGTTTTTATGGCTCCTTAGGGAGATGACATGCAAGGTGGTATTGGGAATGACTGCATACGAAAACCACAATTGTCAGAGTGACAGTTTAGCAAATGGCAGCAATAAGGGCAAGGGTGAAATAACTGCATAGGTAAATGTAACTTAACACTGGCAGTGCCAATGCCACGTGTGCCGATGTATACTTGTTGCGTGGCAATAAATACCAATATGTGATACTACCGGCACGGCTGGTTTATTGCCAATGTCACATGTGCCAATGGATACTAGTGGCATGCCAATACGTGACACTAGGGGCACGGCCAGCTGATAGCCTATGTTGGCAGTGCCAAGACAGGTGCAATGTTTGCATATAAGCCGGACCAATATATAAAAATGTAGTATTTTTTCAAGAAACCAGTGTTATGCCAACGTGGGTGCCAATTTTTGTCGATGTTGGGCCGGGGTTGGTGCAATGTTGGTGTGCTTCCTGGGTACCAGCTGCGGTTGTTGGCGAGAGGTGAAACCGCATGTCCGGTGCACGTCGCACACTTGAAAGCTTACCACCTTCGCAAGGACGATAACTGCGAAGCGGGGAAGCTCAAAGCGATGCAGCGATCTCGCCTAAAGTAAGGCGTACACGTAGCAACCTGGTTCGCAACCGACACTGTCTTTGCTTCTTTCAGAATGCATTCTGATAAGATTTTGCAGCAGCTAGATGAACCACCGTCGCCGGTGCGGGACACCGCACCCAGCGCATGGTTCAAGGAGGGGCCACTTAAACAGGGGGTGCCCCCCTAGTTTGTAGGGGTTTGTGGGCCATCATTGTGACCAGCGCGGCCATGCTGGCCGCCTTCAACGATTCTGGATTGGAGCCCGCTGCCCAGGCCTGGAGTGCGGGCCTCAGGAGACCCAGTGTGCCCGGGGCGGAAACTCCTGCTGCAAAGGGGTCCCAGGGCATCCAGCACGGCGCCACGTGGAAAGGGGTCAGTGATGTAGAGCAGCAGCTCAGGGCCGCTGCCAGGCGTATCCGTGGCTGAGCCCAGCTGCGCTGGGACCCCGGTGATGTGGCCGCTGCTGGAGAGGGACCAGCCGGAACAGTCCCGCCATGCCTGCTGCTTCTGCCGTCCCACGGATCATCTGAGATGGCATCCCGCCAGAGCCAGGCGACAAGCCTTCATATTTTACGCCGACCCGGGCTCGGACATGGACATGGCCCGGCTGGAGCCCGGGTCAGACGCTGAAGGGGGGGAGGGAAGATGTGGGGCCTTGCGCCACATATATGTGCCCGGGGTGCGCCGCGCATTCGAAGGCCGCGCCACTTCCCAATGCTCCCTGCGCGCTGCCTGTTTCCCCCTTCCCGCTCGTTCGGGGATAACCGGTCCCGCGCTAGGGGGCTATAAAGGAAGGAACGCGCCGCCGTCTCGCCCTCTCTTCGCTCCTGCTCTTCGTTCCTGCTTCTTCGCTCCCGGCGCTTCTCCTCGGAAGACGACCCGCAGACTGCAGCCCCCGGACGATGACCCCGCACCGCCTCGTACGACCCCCGCGCTGACGGGAGATTAAAGATGTTTGTTACACGGCCCGCTGTGTATTTGTCGTGCGCATCCCTCAGGCCGAGGAATCGCCCACAATTTCAAGAAATTGCACATGGCTCGAAAAACTACATGACTGCTCTGCTAGCGCCAAGGATAATAGAAGAAATACAATGCTAATCTACGCTGCAATAAAACAAAATTTAAGAAAGGCACCAGCATTTATTTACATATTTGACAACAGCAATTGTGCTACAAGAGTACTATGTCGAAGTGGTGTGATGAACAGTTGTCACAAGTAGGAAAAAATCTTCACGGTGACTGCTGTCACTGATAGCACTTCAGAAGCCAGCTTGAGTTACAGATGATTGGAACAACTGCATCGAATTATGCCATTGAGATCTGTGAGGAGAACAATTTTGGCATCAGCTTTTACTTTCAATGCTTCAGCGCGTCGTACAAACGATTTTTTTTAACTTGAAAAACAAGGAAGACAATATACCCGTTGCATCTTTCTGTTTCAATCACTCCAAAATATTCATCACAATATGCAAATCTTCGGTTTTTATTTTTTGGCAGATTTTCGCAGTTAGCGAAACAAAAAATACTGTGCTGGAGCACATGTATCATACCACAAAGACGAGCTAACCAGGGAGGAAGTTAGCATCGCACTCCAGAAAATACATGTGCACATTTAATATCTTTATTACCTTACTTAAGAGAGGAGTCGCTGGAGAAAGATTTGATGTTGGGAAAGGTTGAGGGTCGCCGGAGAAGGGGTAGGCAGCGAACGCGATGGTTAGATGGCATTCTCGAGGCATTGCAGATGAAGCTATGTGATGTTAAGAAGATAGTGAGAGACCGGAAAGCGTGGCGTGACATGGTCCATAGGGTCACGAAGAGTCGGACATGACTGAACGCCTGAACTGAACTGAACTAAACCTTACTGACGTGTAATGAACACCTCTGGTGCTGTCATTATTTTTCACAGGTCTTAATGCGGTTGAGTACGAGTTTTGCGGTTTCCGATGCTAGAGAGGGACGGCGATTTAGTTGACAAGGAAAACTAATAAAGGCTTTGCATGATTCGGTTTAACTCACTTTAAAGTAGTCATCTTCACAATAGGTAAATCTTGTGTTTCTATTTTAACACAAAATTTTTGTAATTAGCGTATACTGCAAAAAAACTTCGCAGGAGCACATCTAACACACTACGCAGACGAGCTAGGCAGGGAAGCAAATTAGCATTGCAGTCCAGAAAGCACAGGTGCACATCCATTGCAGTATTGACTCTTAATAAACACAGTGTTTGGTGCTGTCGCTAATTTTTACAAGCCTCAAAGCAGCTGAACACTTCGCACCGATCGCCGGAAGGACAAAGCAAAGCTGGCACTTACCAGTTGGTGCAATGTTGTATTCCTGCAGCAACCGAAGGCAGAGAAAAGTAGAAGCATGACCTTGCACACTGCAAAATAGTCCACGAAACAGCGAGAAAGCGGCAGTGGGTGGCTCTCCGGACCGCTTTTCAACACGGGGCCCTCGGCCCTCGCCTGGCGAGGGTGACCCTACGACGCTGTCGCCATCTCTTGTCAGCCAGCATCGTAACTTGTCAACGGAAGAGGAGCGGCGGCGACTGCCGCGAAGCGCGGAGTTGCCAGGCACAGAGTGTATAAAGGAGGTTATGCACATGGCCAGGCAGTGCAGGGAGAGGTGATGGGATGCAGTGTGCATTTGGGCATGGTGGAAGGGGCTGGGCATGGGAGCAAGGTTGCACTATTGCCTGGTAGTGCGAAAGGTGTTGCAGCAATAGGAGGCTGAGCATTGGTGCATTCCAGGGCAGGGTCCATCATGGATGGAAAATGGCAGTGGACTGTGTTGAGCATGGCAGTTTGCAGTGAAGGGTCGATGGATCAAGTGATGAGGTTGAGGGACCGGGGGAAGCGCATGGCCCAGGGAGTAAGCTGGACACCACGCAGGAAGCAGAACCGTTCAGGAACAGTTTGTTGAGGGGATTGACCCGTGGGTCTTACAAATGACATCTGCACATAAAACAAGCATATATCACCATAGGATCTCAACTCAACTGCTCAAAACGTATCCAAACACATATTTGGGGTCGGAGTGCCCTATACAATTGAGTAGAAAATACAGATCCCCGCTATAGTAAACACAGATATAGTAAAGTCAAACTGAAGTGCCAGTTAATCTTCCACAAACAAGTACATTTTTCCCCATTTATAGTAATGCCGCTTAAGGTAAAAACGATTGCAGTGCTTCTAGCCGCGGCGACAACTCCCACGATATAATATCGCTACCCGCGCACTGCCTAGTATCGTCAGGCCACGATTTTTGTATCTAAAACAGAAAATAACCACGAGTGTTCGTTTAGGTGGCTTTACTACTAGGCTTTGCAATAGTCAGAAGAAGCCTACTTTAAAAAAGCCACAGAGCAGTGAGGCAAAGCGCGCAGCGCGTAGGGAAAAAACGTTAAGCTGTCTACAAACATAGCAAGGAGGCACTGTGGTCAATTCGGAAAGTGAAGCAGAGTAAAAGTGCAGCACGAAATAGGGAAGGGGAAGAAATGAGATATCATTCACTGCAATGTCCAGCTAAAAGCATGAGGCAGCGGAGGCAGAAAGTGGAGGTGTAGCGAGTACCTACTACAGCTCTTTGGTGCGACGCGCATTTATCCTTTATTGCCTTTTAAAAGAAAGATAAAGCAACAAGGGACACCATGTTCATGCAAGGCTTTGAGTTTCACCTAAAATCGAACTTCGTAATCAAGTTGTATTTGTAATCACATTGTCCTCATGCTTAAAAGGTATTTTCGCAAGATGTAAAAAAATTTTATAATGAAAAAATTTAAAAAAGAGATGATAAAACGAGATGCAAGGTATTTCAGTTTTTTTTCTGTAAGCAACCAGACGTGTTCAGTAAGTACCTATTTAGCTACCAGACAGCATTTTGAGGACTATCTCATCACCAACCACTCATGTAGTAAAGACTATGATATAGTAAATATTTTTGCTGGCCCCAGTAGGTTTACTGTAAGTGGTTGTACTGTATATATTGAAGGCCTATTGCCACACATTTTTATTTTACAGTGTTTTGCGACAGGTCTCTGGGGCTGTAAGGACATGCAGCATCTTATGACGTAGGGATGATAAAAATACAAGCAAAATAATAGGCATCCCGCGTTCAAAAGAAAGATACTTAGAAGAAAAACCTGCTTTCGGCAAACCAGTAACATTAGGTGGACGCTTAGTGTTCATATAAAATTACAGTTTCTGAAGATATGACGGTTCAGGATTCAGAACATATCAATTTTTAAGAAATCCTAATTAAATCCTACAATAAACAATATGGATTACTAAGGCTGCAAACCCACGAGCATATTAAAGAACACATTACAGAATAGTTTTTGCAGTACACCAGTTACAGACACAGATACATTACTGCGGCAAGAATAAACAAAATATTGCCCTATCAGAATCAAACTATCTTCAGTCAGCTAACTGAGGGAGATGTGTACATTGAAGTTATTATGTTGGCTGTGTATGCATATTATATCCTCAAAATCAGTGATGAATGAGACGCACCGGCTTGGTTTAAAAGAACCATACCATTTTAAGTTCGAGCTTTTTAGTTTTCACAGCTTTTATTGCATGCTGCATTCTACTAGAAACGCTTGCTAGTTACTTCAGTGTACCAAGCAACAATTTTCATGCAGCGCTGCTTGTTCAGCTAAAATTATTACAGTCAGCCTGCAATGAGCAATTGAACAAGTACTAGAAATTTACTTTGCATAGGCATGAAAATATTATGCTACATCTGAGTACAATGATATCATAGCTCCATATCAGCTAGTAGCCTACCAGGAATAGATTTTCTCTGTTCACAGCTAATTATATGGCCATACCATCGGCAACCTTCTTTGTGCAAGATTATTGTTAGTTAGGCATACATGGGTCATTCCATATGCAGGTACCAGGTGTGGTGCTCGGGCATCGCTGATTTCTTCAAACCAATTCATTGTAGTTTTTGCTATAGAGAACAGTAATCTGCATGAATACCTCAGGAGAAATTTTATTTGCATTGCTGAAGCACATCTTAAAATACAATGCTTGATGCCACTATGGGAGCACAAAAAAAGATACATCAAGCATGACAGCGATTTTTTATTTTCGCCCAATCACAAGTTTCTTGAAACACCAGCTTACTCCTGAGCTGAAAAGTTGTTTCGTACACAATTTGTATATCAATATCCATGAAATACTGCTATTTTATGAATTTATTTCAAAATCGAAATTTCTTAACAGCCTCACAAATTATTTTGTTTTCAAAAATTGACAATATTTTGTACTGAATTTAAAAACAAGATTGTGCCTGGAGAAATACTACTGTTTGCAGAACAAAAAAGCACATATGCAAATAAGCACCAATATCGCTCAAATTCAATGTGAAATGCATGAACTGAGAGTTCACCTAAAGAGACAAGTACAATAGCTCTGTACACATGGACTCGACAGCACCAGGTCGAATCAGCATTGAGTAAGCAAGGTCACCATTACTCGACCTTGCTGGTGTCTACATGAACTCGCTTTCTAGTAAGTATCGCATAGGAAAGTAGCCCTGAGATTACAGATTATTGTGTAAGTTTCTTACTCGTATTTGATCCTATTGTCTTGTACTATGGATAGAGCTTCAATAATTATTTTTTATCGTTGATGATCGCTGAAAAGCATTCAATTTCAGTGATGCTCCTCGCCACTCCAGAGGCCATTTCTTATCCCAGTGTTCTCCATAACTGACTGCCTGACTCGACAGCGTCTACATGTTTTTAGAAAGCGGGTCAAGCGAGTTAACGCGATCCACTCCGCCACCTATTTTACTCGACCCGACTGTGTTTACATGAACCCCACAACTGATGCTTTTACTCGACAGGCATACTCAACCCGATTCTGTCGAGTTCATGTATACAGATGTAAAACGCACGTGTAACAAGTAAAATTGCAGCTAAGAATCTTATCTATTCTCTTCTGGCTTTTCCAGGTTTCTAAAAATATCTTGTCTGACGAAGGAGAATATTTAGAGTTAAGCAGCTAAGCAACACAAGACCTATATGAGTGCTCCGACGCATGACTCCTCAATGCACTTACATTTGCAATTTGCTTGGTCACATGGCAGTTCACTGAACCGTCTGAAAAGGCATGGCAATCGAAAAAAAAAAGATCGGGGAATCATTTCTACTTTTATTAAAACATACTAAAACCGTCTGACGTGGTTTTTGTTTTTGGCAGAGCATTCAGAGACTGCGGGAGTTCGGCAAAGTTTTATACGTCTTATTTCGTTTGGCAGTAGCAAGTGGATGCAGAAGAAGAAATATGAGTGACAACGTCCCGAAATGAATCTGATGGACCAGTGATGCACAGCGCGTATCTGAAATGGTGTGACTGGTCACATCAAATACAGAAATGCGTCTTTGAGTATGACATATTTCAAGCCCAGGAGGTGGATTTGTTGTGGGCATGTAGTTTGAAATGGGCAGTTCCTCTGAGAGGTGGATGGCAAAATCACTGCCACCTATTATGGTGAAAGCCCTGACGAGCACTCAAGCAAAGCTGCACGTATATAAGAGCACAAGCAATGCACCACTGAATGAACAGCTGCACAAATAATTTTCTTTTTATTTGCAGCCCATCCTTCCTGCACTTTAAGCAAGCCTGCTCATGGTTTCCGAATTCAGAATCGTATGCAAAAACAGTGTTCTCTAAAAATGAAAACATTCAAAGAGTACTTCATGAAGATCTCCATTCTGTAAAGGTCTTGCTCTAGGATTACAGAATAAATTCACTGAAGCTGTGAATCAGGTGAGTTAGGACCTAACGGCGAATCTGAGTGGCTTGGGGAGAGAAATATTTATAATTGTCGCTTTGGGCCTGGTTTAGGTCAAAGTAATATTACATCTGCATGGCTGAAGCCGTTGTAAGCAACCAGCAATGTACACGCAATCAGTAAGTGCATATGTGTATGAACAAATACGCATAGTGCAGGCAGCAGTAATGGAGGGAGAGTGGATGGCAAATAACCTGAGCATTGCTGAATGGCTTTCCTCTCTGCAACTCAATGCATGCTTCCTGCGCATTCTTGTAATGCAAACATAATCAAGTACGGTAAATATTTTATTGCTTAAAGCGCCTGCACCTCCCAAGTCGGGTGTTACACAAATGACACCTACTTCGTCATTTCAATAAGCTATACCTGTTATTGGGCTATTACACCACAGGTTCAGTCAATCTTGGCTCAGCTTGAAATAGTCACACTGTTGACATAAAGCAGCGAAATATAGCACCAGCTATTAAAGCACTGCCAAGGACATGAAGGATATTATTTTCTGCATACTGTGGGCAAGACTTCTGAACAAGTAAGTTTTGAGCTAAAAAGCCAGAAAACGATCATATAGCATGCAATCATATAGCAAAAAGGCAGCAGAGCACTAAAAGCCGATATATGAATGCAAAAAAAAGGCAACATGTCATACGTACCGAGGAAATGTTCCTTTAAACACAGAATATTTCATGGCAAGGCTCCCACAGTTGTTGACAGGTTATGTGGCGCCAAAATGTTGATTATATAATCTGTGTCACATTCAGGCAGCCCCCCTTTGATGGCAGATGATTCGTGGTGCAAAAGCAATGCGATGATACAAGAACCCAGGCAGCACAAAAGCTCGGGCCAATATTGTCAGTGAGTTGGCCCTATGTAGGCCCAGCGCTGCCATCTTATGGCTGGTATTGGTTGCACCATTCTATAACACGTCCAACACTGCCCCTGAGGATTCCATTGGTAACCAATACTGTTCGTACCTATTTATAGTGATAACATTGGCCCATCATATCCAATGCCCTCAATATATCGGTGGTACCATTATACGAGGATGGCAATGATTGGCCTGGATATCCGACGTATCACCGGTGCTGGCGCTGCCATGAGATAAGGATGGCTATAACGGACAGCATTAGCCATCAGTTCACTGATGTTGGTCAATATTGGACATATTCTGGACAAAATATGAGCTCCGTTACAATGGCCCGCCAACATCAGATATACACTGGCATAACTTACATATCAATGGTATTGGCATTGCCATTTCATAAGGATGGCTATATCGAACAGCGTTAGCCATTACTCCACTGACATTGGCTAATATATGGCATATGCTGCACAATACTGTCAGTTCTGTTACCATGTCCCGCCTAATGCATTGGCATACACTTTAGTCAACATTGTCTTGTCTATTTCACCTACTGGTGAATTTTAGATGCAAATTAGCATGTGGCTGGAAATATTCCGTGGGAAACCGCTTTAACGTGCTTTTGCGGTCGGCAGGCTCATTTAATACTTGGAGTTGTTAACTTTGTTGTTGTAATGGATGTTTTCAAGTTACCTTTGCACTTTTGTATGCTTCGGAAATCTTGTGTCTAAATGGTTATAGTTCCGCGGTGCTGGTTTCCGTCGTGTTTGCTTTAATCCCACCTAGCTGTTGTTAATGTTGCTTGGGATTACACCATGTTCTTTTACACTAGATCTTCATTGACTTAAGCTGGCACTGTAATCAATCCACATGTATACTGTGACGGATTTGGATGAGACCGACGATCGGTCAATGGCGTCAAATATCATTAAGTTCACTACCGTTCGCTCGTCCTTCAGGGCGGCGGCGGCGAAAAAAAGCTCCACGCAGACCGAGAGATTAGAAAGAATCAAAACGACATGTCATATATTGTGCATAGGCAATGGTTGCTATTTTTTGTATTCTATTCGGCAAAGGTCTAGGTTCTTCCATGGCTGCTCCCGAGGCGATTCCTGCTGCTCTGGGTGAAGAGAATTCCAAAAGTTTTAGCAAATTTCTTTGCCCCCGAGTGTATTAGTTTTAACAACAGTGGCTTCAAACAGATGATTACCGCAGGACACGCATGCATTGCGATGCAAAAAAATGAGCGATAAGCGTCGGCCTATTAAGGCTCGTACGTAACTCAGATCGACTATGGCGAGCGCGCTTCCATCGAAATACACTTTAAAATACACTAGGCCATTTAAGCTATACGAATACGAAGCATCGCAGCACATACTTTCGCTTAAACGATTTAACAATGGTTATCTAAATTAAAGCTGGGTTCATCATCATCATCATCATCATCAGCCTGATTATACCCACTGCAGGACGAAGGCCTCTCCCATATTTCTCCACTTAACCTGGTACTGTGCTAGCTGCATCCACTTGAGCCCTGCGAACTTCTTAATCTCATCCGCCCACCTAACTTTCTGCCGCCCCCTGCTACGCTTTCCTTCCCTTGGAATCCAGTTTGTTACCCTCAGCGACCATCGGTTATCCTCTCTTCGCACTGCATGTCGTGTCCATGTCCATTTCTTCTTAATTTCCACTAGAATGTCGGTAACTTGAGTTATTTCTCTGACCCACTCTGCACGCTTTCTATCTCTTAATGTTACCCCTACCATTTTTCGTTCCATAGCCCTCTGGGTTGTGCTGAACTTAAGTAGAACTCTCTTGGTTAGCCTCCACGTTTCAGCCCCATAGGTGAGTATAGGCAAGATGCAACTGTTGTATGCAGCTGGGTTATTGAGCGGTAAATTAAACGTCGGTCCGCACATGCATTGACGTTCCCACATATGGCAAATCGTATCGACACTTCCTGCTTCGTTGTCGCTCTAAGAAGTGAAGTATTACAAAAAATGGAAAGGAAACACTCCACGTACAATCTCAATATGAATAATAATAAGATTATGCTGAAACAAATAACTGGGTTACAGTTTCACTTTTCTTCATTGCACTCGTTCGCACATTTGTTTTTTCTCAAGCGTCCGCTCTTGTTGACGACACACCGAGCACTTCTATTCCAGGCCACTATGGTACTCACTCGCGCCGAAATATGGACGCTCTGTTCGCTGCTTGCTAGGTTCATTGAAAATGCTACAAAAAACGAAAAACATGGAGGCACGGCGCCAGCGGCGCCGTGCCTCCACAGCGGCGCCGACTTGCCTTAGTGGATGCGCTCTGCAGGTGGGGTTATCGGGTTACGCGCTGCGCGATGCCATCCAAGACGCATGCCGTGACGCTCCACGTGTGGTTCAAGGTGCACGCGGCCGCCGCCCGGGAGGCAATTTACGATGCAATGCGTCAGCCGCTATACTTTAAGGCTCTATTTCTTTCATATACCTATTTGACATACCTTGAGCTAGTGTAACTTACGTCTGAGGCTTTGGAAGAGTAGACCATTCCATACGTGTATAATCAAAAGTATGACTGCAATGACCATGGCGCATTAATCACTGATGGAATATCGCACACATACGGGACTGGCGAATGCTCTATGATTATCTTGAAACACTCATTCGGCAAACGAGTACGCCAGCTATTAGCTAAACAAGCCGCGAATATTCAAATCACTGCAGTGGCAAAAATGATCGCAGAGCCAGCTAGAGTCGCCCGCGGCACGACGGCGTGCCGGCTTCCACATTTCACAAGAACTTGAAGCGCGAAATTTATTCGCGTGGGGCTTTGTCACACTGAATTTCATAGGAACACAGAATAGCTTCGTGTAGCGGCAAGTATACAATAGCGGCAGCTCAGCAGAACAACATTTGATTCGACGCCATGCCACGTGCATGGGTAGCATAATTTTAGAATTTCTGGTTTATTTTTTTTTCGCAAATGTGCAAAAAAGCGAAGTCTGTAACGTTCCTCCGCTTTTATTCACACCCCCAATTTCCCGATTCCGTCGTCGTTCACTGCAACACAATGCTTGCGCTAGATATGGCAAGAAGGAATAACTGTAGAGTTCAAAAACTAAATAAAGCAGTCCTTGTTTTACAATTAAGCCTAATTCGGTATCAAAGCTTATTTATTCTCTAACTACCTCCGTGGTGGAACAGTTACAGGCGTGCCCGAAGAAGGTAGTTTTTTTTACAAATATTGTGTATGGAGTGAAGATACCCACATCTAAACTGACTTGTTCGCATGGGAACGAAAAAAAAATGTGAAAGGAAAGACTGGAAATACAAATAAAATAAGAAAAGGTACATTGGATATATTAACAACTGGATTACAATGACACATCTTTGTTTCGCACACGCTCGTTCGCACACTTTTCCAGCGCCTGCTCTCCGGGCTGACGCACCGCTCAATGCCGTCCTCGTGCACTTCGCACTCCTGTCGTTCCCCGGATCGTACTCTCTCACCGCATGTCATGCGAGCAAGGTCCGAGGTTGCATGCGCGCGTCGAAATCCACGCAGGTGCGCCAAAGCGGTGGACGGGTCGACGAACCACTCAGGGTCCAAGGGGCGGATGGCAGCCACCCAGGGGAAGGAATTGCGCAGTAATAAAAACACGAAAGCTAACAGACTGGAGACTTCTTTCAAACATTTCCGGGCTCTCATAACAGGTTGCATAGAGAAATATGCTTTTACCGCATTTTCTTGGCCAATAAAATATACGCAAGAAACTAAACTGTGAGAAAGAAACAAGAGCCTAATGAATCGGGCCAACAAACGACTAATCTAGCAGATAGAATGATGCTGACGGTGCGGATATATGAGAAAAAATGTAAGCATCGTATGCAACTAGCTTATAAAGAGGTGGCAAGTCGTGGTACTGAGATGCTTAGCTCAATAATTTTCAGCTAACGCTTCAAATCCTCATTTCAGGGTGATTGAAATATTCCACTCGATTGAGCACTATTGTATGAAAGCATTTTTGCTGGTATGCTAAAAGTGAGGAAACTATTCGTAGTAGAACACAGCATTCACAAAATACAGCTTGAACAGGTTTGGGTGTTATAAACAAAACAGCTAGGCGCCTCTCCAGGGCGACGACGCGCTTCGCTGCTGGCACAGAACCCTACATAAATGAGCAGCAGCAGCAGCAGCGCATCTATGCTGCTGCTGCTGAAAAAGCGATTACTAAAAAGCTCGAAGAATGACGCGACAATCGCTTGGCCTTCATGACGACGAAGACCTCAATAGAGAGCAGTCGGTTGCCTGGAGACAGCTACAGACTAACACATACCCCAATCTGAGTCTACTCAGTAAAATCCACCCCACTACTTATGACAATAAATGCCCACTATGCGGAGAACCCCCTACACTCTACCATGTTACATGGGCCTGTCAAAAAATACAGGTAGCACCAATAAACATCACACCAACACCGGAGCAGTGGGAAGCTGCGCTGTCCTGCTCGACGCCTGACGACCAGCTCAAGCTGATTGACAGAGCGCGCAAGACGGCAAAGGCCACTGGGGCCCTGGACTGAGGGCCCCACCAACGCTGGAGAATTCCCTTTGTGTAAATAAAGTTTTTCATTCATAAAGTTTTCATTCTTTCGTCCATCCAACGGCCATTTGTTCGCTCGGCTAGACGTTCGGTGACTGTAGGAAACCTGCATTCTCAAGTCAGTCATGACGGGGGTAGTGGAGTCGCTTCTTCAAAAAGTAAACGGAAAGAAAATCAAACAGTCGAATCCTGAAACCGAAATAAATAGGGCAGTGGTTATTCCCTACAGCCATCGGGTAGCCCATAACTTGAAAAAGTAGCTTCCAAGGTTAAGGTACCAGTAGATTTCTCTGCCCCCTGTAAGCTGGCCGCGTTGTGTCCTTGTATAAACTCAGAGAAACAGAAAGACAGAACATGTGGAGCAAAGCATGGGCATAGGTACGTAGAGTGCAATGAAGGGGTTTTATATCAGGTTCCTCTCACTCGTGGTAAGACGTACGTTGGGCAAACGGGGCGCTGTTTGAATGAAAGGTTAAGGGAGCTTGAACGGTCAATGAAGACTGGAACGGGGTCCAATCTGATGCTGCATTGTAAGGACTCTGATCGCCAGTCCAAACCCATTTTAGAAAGAACGGTGGTTTTGGACCAAAGCCGCGAACGTGTTGCCCGCGGACTAAACGAAGCTTTTTGGATTAAAAAGAAAGGCCAAAATTGTGTTAGCGATGCCTCGGTTTCCCTGTATAAGAGTGAGGAATGTTTTTTGGAAAAATTTGGCTGAACAGAACAAGAATACGAGGTGTGCTACTATGTACTCTGTGTACCCAGAAGACGAAACCTTTGGTGAATGCTTATGCTGGTACATGTGTCCGTTCTGGGGTGTATGTTTTCGCGAGCTTTTTATGTCGTATTCACTTATCAGCATTTCACTGGGTCCCATCATCACAGAAGTTTTGTTTGCCTGTTTGTAGTGGCGCAAGGTGCTTATAGTGCTTAAAACATTGATGAAGGTTTAGGATGTTACATAATTTCTCGGGGTTGGGTTTTTTAAGTTCTGCTCACTTATTCATTCCATCATGTTACGTTGGCCCTTTACACCACGTGTCATTTTGTTTTTAAAGTTGTGTTTTTATCGGTTTTAGTCCACCCTATGGTAAACATGGAATTTTTTATTTATTGTTTTTCTTGTACGTACCACGTGTCGATTTGTTTTTAAAGAGTAAGGTGTTTTTATCGGGTTTAGATCAACCTAGGTTGAACATGGAATTTTATGTTAGATAATATTGCCTTCTGACGCGTAAGGAGCCGATAGGTGGTGTGAAGATGTCACTATATATTGTGTGTCGATTTCAATAAAAGAATCAGTTGCCAGTAGCGCGTTGTCTTGTCTCCTGTCTTGTGTTTGTCTCTTTGTTTGCGCTTACTTTCCCCGTATGATCATGGACCAACTAGCCCAGCAACAAGTTCTACTTCAGTATCTTAGCAGCATTGTTACTTGTTACACGTGCGTTCCACCCCTGTATACATGAACTCGGCAGAATTGGGTCGAGTACGTCTGTCGAAGGAAAAATCAGTTGTGGGGTGTATGCATACACAGTCGGGTCGAGCAAGATAGGCAGCGGAGCGGGTCGCGTTAACTCGCTTGCAGGGGGGAGGGTAATTCGCTTGAGCCGCTTATCTAAAGGCATGTAGACGCTTTCCAGTCAGGGAGTCTAGTTATGGGAACTCTGGGATATGAAAAAGCCTCTGGAGCGGCGACGAGCGTCACTCGAAGTGAATGCTTTTTAGCGCTCATCAACGATAAAAAATAATCGAAGCTCTCGATAGTAAAAGGCAATGGGATCAAATACGAGTAAGAACTTGCACAATAACTTTGAATCTCGATGCTACGCTCTGCTACGAGACTTACTCACTAGAAAGCGAGTTCATGTAGACACCAGCCGGGTCGAGAATGATGACCTTGCTTACTCAACGCTGATTGAACCCGGTGCTGTCGAGTCCATGTACACAGGGCTATTGTACTTGTAATTTTAGGTGAACTCTCAGTTCGTGTATTGCACATTATTTTAGAGCGATATTGGTGCTTTTTGGCGTATGTGCTGTTTTGTTCTGCAAGCAATACTATTTCTCCAGACAAAATCTTTTTTTAATTTAAGTACAAAATATTGTCCATGTATAAACAAAAAATAATGTGTGAGGTTTTTAACAAATTTTGATTTTGAAATACATTCACAAAATAGCTACATTTTATAAATACTGAAATATAAAATGTGTGCGAAACAACGGTTCAGCTCAGGAATAAACTGGTTTTTCAAGGAACTTGTGATAGGGTGAAAGTGAAAAATCACCGTCATGCAAGATGTATCGTTTTTTTATGATCCCATAGTCACATCAGGCATTGTATTTTAAGGTGTGCTTAAGCAATGAAAATAATATTTGGCCTCAGATATTCAGGCAGATTACTATTCTCTATACCAACAACTACTATGAATTGGTTTGAAGAAATCAGATGCCCGAGCACCACACCTGGTACCTGGACATAAAATCACCCGTGTATGCCTAACTGAATATAATCTTGCACGTGGAAGGTTGCCGATGGTATGGCCATATGATTAGCTGTGATGAGGAAAAATGCATACCTGGTAGGCTGCTAGCTGATAAGGAAGTACGATATCATTGTACTCAGATCTAGCATAACATTTTCCTGCCTATGCAAAGTAAATTTCTAGTACTTGCTCGATTGCTCATTGCAGGCTGACTGTAATAACCTTAGCTGAACAAGCATGCACTGTATGATTACTAGAACTTCTTGTTGGGCATGTTCGTGTTTATTTATTATAAACTGAAGGCGCCAAAACAGTGCACGCACACAAGAAAAGAACGGGACAGAGTTCCACTCACAACTGATTTATTGTGCAGAACAAAGTACATATATATCTCACTGCCGGCACATGCGCAAGGAACACATTCAGCTAAATCACATTCAGCATCATGTAGTTTAAGATAAGCTATGTTCAAGAAATGCTTTCTCAGAGAAAGAGGCTGTGGTATGAGGCATGGACTTCTTGAACATATCTTATCTTAAACTACATGATGCTGAATGGGTTCCTTGCGCATATGCCGTTAGTGAGATATATATGTACTTTATTCTGCAAAATAAATCAGTTGTGAATGGCGCTCTGTCCCGTTCTTCTGTTCTTGTTTGTGTGCATGTTCTGGTGTCTTTAAGTTATAATGAGCACTGTATGAAAACAATTCCTTGGTACATTAGAAGTAAGGCAATTGCTTATAGTAGAATGCAGCAAGCAGTAAAGCTGTGAAAACTAGAAAGCTGGAACTTGAAATGGTACGGTTATCTTGAGGATATTATATGCGTACACAACCTTCAGAATTTCTGCGATGTACACATCTCCTTCGATTAGATGATTGAAGATAGCTTGATTGATTCTGTCAGGGCAATTATTTCTTTATTCTGGCCGCAGTGTATGTATGCGTGCCTGTAACTGGTGTACTGCAGAAAAATATTCATTAATGTGTTCTTTAATATCATCCAGTTTTGCATGCTTAGTAATCCGTATTGTCTGTTGCAGGAATGTTTAAGAATTTTTTAAAAATTGAAAGTTCTGGAGCCTGAACCGTCATATTTTCAGGAACTGTAATTCTATACGAACACTAAGCATCCACCTAAAGTTATCGGTTTGCCGGAAGCATGTTTTTCCTTCGAAATGTCCTTCTTTTGTATCTGGAATGAATATTATTTTGCATATATATTTATTATCCCTACGTCATAAGATGCTGCATGCCCTTGCAGGCCCAGAAACCTGTCGCAAAGTGCTCTGAAAGAAGAATGTGTGGCAATAGGCCTTCAATATATACAGTAGAACCCCTTTATAATAAAGCCACTGAGGCCAGCGAACATATTTACTATATCATGGTCTTTACTGTATCAGTGGTCTGTGATGACATGGTCTTGAAAGGGCTGTCTAGTAGTTAAATAGGCACTTACTGAACACGTCTTGTTGCTTAATGAAAAAAAACCTAAATTGCTTCCATCTCGCTTTTATCATCTCTTTGTGTGATTTTTTTCATTATAAAATTTCTCTACATCTTGTGGAAATACCTCTGAAGCATGGAGATGTGATTACGAATGCAACCACGTTCGATTTCATGTAAAAACTAAAGTCTTGAATGAACATGGTGTCCCTTTTTGCTCTTTCTGTCTTTTAAAAGGCAATAAATTATAAATTCGCATGGCACTCAAGTGCTGTAAGACCTTAATCGCTACACCTCCACTTTCTGCAACCACTGCCTAATGATTTGTACTGCACATTGCAGTGAATGTCGACCCATTTCTTTCCCTTCCCTATTTCTTGCTGCACTTTTACTCCTTTACTTTCTGAATGGCACACGCCGCCTCCTTGCTATGTTTGTAGACAGCTTCACTCTTTTCTTCTTCGCGCTGCGCGCTTTCCCTCCCGTCTCCAAGGCTTCTGTAAAGTAGGCTTCTTCTGACCGCTTCTACGGCTAGTAGTAAAGCCACCTAAACGAACACTCGGGGTTATAGTTCTGTTTTCAAATACAAAAAGTCGGCCTCGCGACTCTAGGTAGTGCGCGGGAGTCGTCGCCATGGCCAGAAGCACTTTAGCCGATTTTTACCAAAAACATCTTTACTACAAAAGGGGGAAGACGTACAGTTGCCTATGGAACATGAACTGGGTGTTCAGTTTCACTTTACTATATCAGAGGTTTTACTATAGCGGGGTTCTGTATTTGTACTCAATGGTATAGGGCACCCAGACTTCAAATATGTGTTTGGATAAGTGTTTAGAAGGTGAGTTTAGATCTTATGGTGATATATGCTTGTCTTCTGTGCAGATGTCATTTGTAACACCCACAGGCCAATCTCCTCAACAAACTGTTTTGAATGGTTGTTTCCTGCAGTGTGCCCAGCTTACTACCTGGGCCATGCGCTTCCCCCGCCCACTCAACCTCATCACTTGATCCATTGACCATTCACTGCCAACTATCATGCTCAACACAGTCCACTGCCATTTTCTATCCATGGTGGGCACTGCCCTGGAATGCACCCATGCTCAGCCTCCAATTACTGCAACACCTCTCGCACTACAAGGCTCAACCCTGCTCAACATGTCCAGCCCCTTCCATCATGACCATTACACTGCACCCCATCACCTCTACCTACACTACCTGGTCATGTGCTGCTTAGTGCCGTGTTTCCAATTACACCTACTAGCCTCTCTCATATTAACCCTGTACCCAATGACTCCTGCACTGCATTTTGGCCCTCTGATGTCCTTGTGGCATGTACATGTATTTGAGCTCTGAATAAAATGTTTTCAGAAAATATTTTCTTGCCTCATTTAATTGCATGATTTTTATGGCTTCTTAGGGAGATGACATGCGAGGTGGTATTGGGAAATGACTGCATAAGAAAACCACAATTGTCAGAGTTACAGTTAAGCAAATTGCAGCAGCAAGGGCAAGGTTGAAATTACTGCATGGCTTAACAGTGGCAGTGCCAATGCCACGTGTACCGATGAATACTTGTTGCATGCCAATAAATACCAATATGTGATACTAGCGGCACTGCCGGTTTATTGCCAGTGTCACATGTGCGAATGAATTCTAGTGGCATGCCAATACGTGACACTAGGGGCACGGCCAGCTGATAGCCTAGGTTGGCAGCGCCAGGACAGGTGCAATGTTGGGATATAAGCCGGACTAATATATAAAAATGTAGTAATTTCTCAAAAAAACCAGTGTTACGCCAATGTTGGTACCAATTTTTGTCGACGTTGGGCCGGGGTTGGTGCGATGTTGGTGTGCTGCCTGGGTAGAGCAGCTGGACTACGGGCGGTATAGAGCAGAGCCCTAAATGCAAGGGAAGACATTCTTCATTAAATCATTGCCTCTAAAACATGATAAAAGCATACCACTGCCACGGCTATTCTTTGCTTAGTTCACTTGAAAAATGCTGTCTAAAAAAAAAGGACTACTCGCAACTTTATGTTACACATGAAATAACATAGCTATGCCAAGGAGGGGGGGGCGATCAGTGCACATCTTAATATACCTGGCTCCCCGGGGTCTTCGACTTTCACCAGAAAAGAGTGTTGCTATGGCTTTTACAAGGAAAAGAATGACTCGATACCCTCTCCTTCTGGGCGGACGATCACTGCCCTATGTACAAGCACACCGGTTCCTAGGAGTTATAATTGACAGTAGCCTCTTTTGGGCCCCTAAGATTAAAACCTCCATGAGATAATCACTGCAGCATCCCAGGTTTTCAGATTCTTGGCGGGAACACGATGGGGCACCAACTGCCGATCGATGGTTCTACTTGAAAAGGCCCATGTTGAAGAAGCGCTACGCTACTATTTACCGGTACTTCAAAGATTATCTCCAACAAGGAAGAAGATTCTTGAGGCTGCTCGGAACAACTGCTTGCGGATATGCCTTGGACTCCCTAAGGAATCCTCTGCATCAGGAACACTCGCAGAAGCAGGATGCATCCGCTAGATGTGATTGCCGCCCAAGAAACCATGCGCACCCATCTCCGACATGTTCTCCAAGGGAAGAAGCATTTCTTGCATCGTGTCCACCAAACTCACAGCAACTCTGGCTTTGGTCAAGCAGTACAGTTTCTGCCCCTCCCTACTATTATTTAGCCACGTAGTTTACTACCAATCACCTTTCCTCCATGAACACTATCGTCTCTAAAGGTGAATATGTCTGTTCCTGGCGTGGATGCTATAAGCCGCATGCCACAAGCAGCACTTCTGCAAGCCGCTCTCGCCTACATAGTCAAGGAATATACGCAGCGCACTCATATATTCACCGACGGTTCAACTGCTCAAGAGACTTCATCCTGTGGTCTTTATGTACCCTCAACAATGTCCTGTCTTACCGACTGCAGCGGAAGACATCATCTACGACAGCTGAGCTGCATTGCATTAAAGAAGCTCTCTCCTATATCCGGCGCCAAACTGCCGGAACATGGGTTATCTTCACTGATTCCAAGGCATCTCTGCAAATCCTGAATAACCTGCTGAAGAAAAACAATAATCATCCTGTTTCCCTTGACATCGGGCATCTTCATCATTTGGCTATTGCCGCAGGCCACTGCATAACATTTCAGTGGATACCAGCTCACTGTGGCATTAAAGCCAATGAAAAAGCAGATGAAGCGGCTCGCAAAGGCCACCAACATCAAAGATACATTAGGACCTTCTTCAAGAAATCTGATGCATCCCAACTGGCTAAAAAATTTGCTTCCGAAAAAAGTATCGACTTTGGAGCTTGCCGACACATCACTGCCAATTTCTATATTCTATTGACCCACATCTAAAATCAAGACTTCCTCCGAAATGTCCTCGCCAATTAGAGACTCTTTACCACCGACTTCGTCTAAACTGTGCATACACAAATAGATTGCGCTACTGTTTCGGTGAAATGAACAGCCCGTATTGTGACAACTGTGGCTCAATTGAAACTGTGGAACATATCCTACTTGAGTGCACTGCATACACTGACGAGCGTGCAAACTATGAACACAGCATGGAGAAGCTCTCCCCGCTGCTTTTAACAATGAACAGTGTTTTAGGTCCCTTAGCCTGCCCTAGGCAAAAGAGACTCGTGATGAACTTTTTATTTATTTATTTATTTAAAATTAAAAAGAAAACATAATAAATTTAAAATAAATAATTTTTTATTTACACATTTGAAAGACATTGAACTCCTTCACAAATTCTAAATTCCCATTGCATGTCTCCGTCAGGTATTTTGCAAGCTGTGAACTCTATAAGCACATTTGTCGGATCATGCATTTCATTATTTGATTTCATATCATTACTCCACGAAGCACCTTAACACGTATTTAATGGTCGTGTTTTATCTCCCCCTTCAATTCTATTATTTCCCTCACCATTATTTTTTCAATCTTTCCCTCCCGAATTCCCCTACCCACACAGAGTAGCATGCCAGCGAAATCTAAACGCCTGCAAAATTCTTGTTTTTCCATTAAAGAGTCTCTGTCTCTCTCTGGGGCGATCAGTAAGCGTAACGACCGCAAAAACATACTGATGTTTCATTCAGTCTTGACGCTCGAGCAAAATGTCACGGTGCGAAGAACAAAAATAAAAACAGGCACGGGTGCCTAACGTGCGCCACATAACCGATGCGACTTCAGTTGTGCACGGCATAAATTTTGAGCCCGACCCAGGCCTCATGCGACAAACCCGTGCCCGGGCTGGCACTGAAATTCCCTGAGCGCACCCGGCGCTCACACTTAAGGCTGCGGCCCTGCTCGACATGCTATACTAGACCAGTTGCAAAACATACAAGTCAGCATCCCTGTGAGGCAGGAATTCATGCACAGTGGCGACACAACCTGATTCAGGGATAATAGTAAGGGTCAGGGCATGCATCTACAACAGTCCATGCTGCTTAGGATGCAGATCCCCTCGCACAGGCCATTGTCAGAGATAGGTTTTCGGGCATTCTTAACGTGGAAATAAAGGGGGAGCGCTTTCATCCTGGGAGTGAAGAACGAAGATTAACCGGAGAGGGTAATAGGGGGGCGACAATGCGCACGCGAAGAATTCTGCGGCGAATGGGCAAGATGTGCAGGAATCTCCCTACCCGTCAGGCGAGGTGCCAGCCCTGCACCCAACTATTACCCCGAAGTAAGTCTATGCCGCCATTGTGCAGGAATTCCTGCCGCACAGGGAAGCTGACGTGTAGGTTTTGCAACTGGTCTATTGCAGCTGAAGCAACGATACAGTAAGAAAAAAAAATAGGCGACAATCTCTGGCAATGCGTCGCGCGACGACGACGCCAACGCCTGTCGCTACCGCTTGTGCCCATCGCACGAAGCGAAAGACCTCAGTCACCGACAAAGACCAGTTTTCAGCCTTGCTTTGTTAGCGCCGCCTCTTTGTTTGATAAAGGGGATTACAGTTATGCTATATCCAGTTTCTTGCACTTAACAATAAATACTGACGAAATTTCTTGAAACACGTCGCTTCCAAAAAAAAAAGCTCCCAACGCAGCGGTGCGCTACTGCACAGCGATGCAGACATGATTGCAAGCAGTGACTTTCTCCTGCAACTTTTGAAAATTAGCAATATGTAGCCACACTAGTCTTTTTCGCATTAATATCCTATCAAGCTTTTATTAAACCGTCTTGATGCGCTCATATATGCCCGGATCCGACAAATGAGCGTCTGTAGGTTCTTCGCTTATACCGGACTAGGGAAACAAACTTCGCAACCAAAAAAACAAAAACAATACAAAACAACGAAGGTGAGTACCCAAAGCCTTTTGCGATTGGCTGTCTCGCGAGCTGGTTCCGGGCGACATGAGAAATTTTCTAAAAACCCATAACCTGGCCGACAGCGAGGAGCTCCAGTGTTTTTGCGGTTCTCAGCCCACCGCGCATCGTGCTCCCGCGAGACTTATGCGGTTAACGCTTTATGGCACCAGGGCCGCATCTGCGCCTTTTCAAAAGTTGCATTAGCTCGGAATCGCGGTGCCCGGCCCAGCCCAACTGACACGAGAAAATATGCTTTTTCCCGGACTCCGCCGACTTCGCCCGAGCACGAGGTATCCCAAGAGATCCCGAGCGGCCGAGCCAAGCAACGGCTCTACACCGTGAATATCCGAAGTTGGCTTTTAGGGCTACGATGCAAGGCAGTTGTTTACTTTAGGAAATTAGTAACAACTCAGCCAAACAGTAAAGTTCTAATTTGAAATAAGCTGCAAAAAGGTAGGAATCAAGTCGCGGACACTTGAGAACCACTTTTGAAACATTAGCAACGTTATAAAGATGCTAAAGGAAGACAAATATCCCTAGCACATGGCTTGCGCTGCCTGCAGCAGCAATGGACAACGCGTGTAATTTAAAAACTCTAAATCTAAGAGGCTTATTTTTTTGCTCCAATATACACAAATGCTTTTTAAAATCAGAATGAAAAATTTGAAAACAAACATGAAATATTTCTTGACTTAAGAAAGAAGTAATTTTCATGCGCGGTACCACCGAACGTCGAGCCGAGCGGCCGTTGGATGGACGAAACGGAGCGCCCTCTTTGAAACGAAATGGCAACTGTCGCCGTCAAACCGGCTAAGTGATTATTGCACCATCCTCCGGGCTTCGTAGTAGCCGTTTTTTCAGCAGATCTGCGGCCTCGATTTCGTACCTTCCGTTTAGCAAGCATTTAGTAGATGGTAGGACTTGAACCATCACTGAACGGCTGCTACTGCTGCTCATTTATGTAGCGCTCTATACCAGCAGCGAAGAGCATCGTCGCCCTGGAGAGACGCCCAGCTGTTTTGTTTACAACGCTGACACCTGCTCCAGTTGTATTTTGTGAATTCTGTGTTCTGCTACGAATATTTTGCTCAC
Source organism: Amblyomma maculatum (assembly GCF_055883805.1). NCBI lineage: Eukaryota > Metazoa > Arthropoda > Arachnida > Ixodida > Ixodidae > Amblyomma > Amblyomma maculatum. Next base: position 60,401,290 of record NC_139348.1, on the reverse strand, counting down.
TTGTAGCATACCAACTAAAATGTTTTCGTGCACTGCTGCTCAATCGAGCGGAATCTTTCAATCATCCTAAAATGAGGATTTGAAGCAAGTTTGTTGAAAATTATTGTGCTAAGCATCTCACTACCACGACTTGCCACACCTTATAAGCTAGTTGCATACCATGTTTACATTTTCTCTCATGACGGCCAGTTGTATATCCGCACCGTCAGTATCATTCTATCTGTTAGATAAGTCGTTTGTTGGTCCGATTCATTATATGCGGTTGCTCCATTCTCACAGTTTAGTTTCTGGCGTATATTTTATTGGCCAAGAAAATGCGCTAAAAGTATATTTCTTTACGCAACCTGTTAAGAAAGCCCGCAAATGTTTGACAGAAGCCTCTAGTGAGTTTACATGTGGGTGTCTTCTCTCCATACACAAAATTTGTAAAAAAAAAGAAAACTACCTTCACTGCGCACGCCTGTAACGTCCACTACAGAGATAGTTGCGGAACATAGGCTTTGATACCGAATTAAGCTTAATTGTAAAACAACGACTGTTTTATTTAATTCTTGAACTCCACAGTTATTCCTTCTTGCCATATGTAGCGCAAGCATTGCTTACTTGTAGCATACCAACATAGCATAGCTTGTAGCATATTTTCATACAATGGGGCTCAATTGAGTGGAATATTTCACTCACCCTGAAATGAGGATATGAAGCAAGTTTGCTGAAAATTATTGAGCTACGCATCTTAGTACCACGACTTGCCCCCCTCCTTATAAGGTAGCTACATGCGATGTTTACATTTTTTCTCATAACGGCCAGTTGTATATCCGTACCATCAGCGTCATTCTATCTGCTAGATTAGTCGTTTGTTGGCCCGATTCATTACGCGCTTGTTTCTTTCTTACAGTTTACTTTCTTGCGTATATTTTATTGGCCAAGAAAATGGTGTAAAAGTACATTTCTTTATGTGTCCTGTTATGAGAGCCCGAAAACGTTTGAAAGATGTATCCAGGCGGTTAGAGATCGTCTTTTTATTACTGCGCAATTCCTTCTCCTGGGCGGCGGCCTTCCGCCCCTTGGACTCTAGTGGTGCGTCGACTCGACCGCCGCTTTGGCGCTCGTGCCTGAATTTCGACGCGCGCATGCAACCCCGGACCTTGCACGCATCGCATGCGGTGAGAGAGTGCGTTCCGGGGAACACCGGGAGTGCGAAGTGCGCGAGGACGGGAATGAGCGGCGCTTCAGCAAAGCGGACGCTGGAAAACTGTGTGTGAACGCGCGTTTGCAAAACAAGAAGTGTAATTGCAATACAGTTGATATTGTTAATACGTTCATTGTACTTTTTGTATTTTATTTGTGTGTCGAGTGTTTTCTTGCACATCTTTTTTTTTTCGTTATAATGCTAACAAGTCTGTTTACATGTAGGTGTCTTCTCTCCATACACAATATTAAAAAAAAACTGCCTTCCTCGCGCATGCCTGTAACTGTTTCACTGAAGAGGTACTTGAAGGATAAATAAGGTTTGATACTGAATTAAGCCTAATTGCAGAACAACGACTGCTTTATTGAATTTTTGAACTCCGCAGCTATGAAACCAGAAATTCTAAAATTATGCTACCAATACACTTGGCATGCCGTCGAATCAAATCTTGTTCTGCTGAACTGCCGTTCTTGTGCTGGCTGCTGCACGAAGTTCTTTTGTGTCCATATGAAATTCAGTGTGACAAAGCCCCACGCGGAAATATTTCGCGTTTCAAGTTCTTTTGAAAAGTGGAAGCCGGCCCGTCGCCGTGCCGCGGGCGACTCTAGCTGGCTCAGCGATCATTTTTGCCACTGCAGTGATTTGAATATTAGCGGCTTGTTTACTAAATAGCTGGCGGACACGTTTGCTAAATGAGTGTCTCAACATAATCATAGAGCATTTACTAGTACCGCATGTGTGCGATATCCTTCAGTTATTAATGCGCCGCGGTCATTGCGGTCTTACACACGTATGCGATGGTCCACTCGATCGTTTACAAAGCCTAAGACATAAGTTACGCGAGCTCTACTTATGTCAAATAGGTATATGAAAGATACAGCGCCTTTAAGTATAGCAGTTGGCGCTTTGCGTCGTATATTCCCGCCTGGGTGGCGGCCATGTGCACATTGGACCACACCTGAAGCTTCCACGGCCTGCGTCTTCGATTGCAATGCGTAGCATGTAACCTGAGAACCCCACCTGCAGAGAGCATCCACTCGGACAAGTCAGCGCCGCTGTTGCTAGCGCAGTGACATCCATGTTTGTCTTCCTTTCTTTGTAATGTTTACAATGGACTTAGTAGGCAGAGAACAGAGCGTCCATATTTCGGCGCGAGTGAGTGCGATGTCATTGGACTGGAACAGAGGTGCGCGGTGCGTCGTCAAGAAGCGCGGACGCTTGAGAAAAAAAAATTTGCGAATGAGTACATGAAGAAAAGTGAAATTGTAACACAGTTTTTTTTTTCAGCCTAACCTTATTATTAATCATATTGTGACTGTACATGAAGTGCTTAAAGTCCATTTTTACTTTATTATAATACTTCTTAGAGTGACAACGAAGCAGGAAGCGTCTATACTATTTCCCATATGTGAGAACGTCCGTGTGCGAACCGACGTTTACTGCTGAATATCCCAACCTTAATTTAGGTCACCAATGTTAAATATTTTAAGAAAGTATGTGCTGTGCGACGCTTCGTATTCGTATAGTTCAAACAGCCTAATTTATGTTTTCGATGAAAGCGAGCTCACAATAGTCGATCTGGGTCACATATGAGTATTATTAGGCCGGCGCTTATCGCTCAATAATTGCATCGCATTGTATGCGCGTCCTGCGGTAATCGTCTGTTTGAAGCCACTGCTGTTAAAACTGATACCCTCGGTGGCAAACACATTCGCAAAAATGTCTCGAATTCTCTTCGCCTAGAGCAGCAGGAATCACCACGGGAGCAGCTACGGACGAACCTAGACCGTCACCGAATAAAATGCAAATGCAACCGATGCACAATACGTAACAAGTTGATTCTTTCTAATCTCCCAGTCGGCGTGGAGAACTCCACTGCCGACCTGGCGGAGCGCTGACCGATGCCGAACTTGATTTTGACGCATCTACCGATCCTCGGTCTCATCCAAATTCGTCAGTATACATGTGGATAGATTACAGTGCTAGTTTAAGTCAATGAAGATTTAGTGTAAAAAAACACGTGTCATCCCAATCAACATGAAAAGCTAGGCGGGATTAAAGCAAACACGAGAGCAACCAGTCGCGCAGAACTATGATTATTTAGACACAAGATTTCAGAAGCATTTAAATTTGCACAGATAACTTGAAAACATGGATTATACCCGCGCATTTACCGAATCCAAATAGTTAAATGAGCCCGCCATTAACAAAAGCACTTTCATGTGGTTGTCAACAGAATATTTGCAGAAACATGCTAATTTGCATATAATATTGACCAGTAGCTGAAATAGACGGGAGAACGCTGACTGGCGGAACATGGTAACAGAGCTGACAATATTGTCCAGAATATGCCATATATTGGCCAACATCAGTCGAGTAATGGCTAAAGCTGTTCGGTATAGCCAGCCTTATGAAATAGCAACGCCCATATCGGTGATAAGTATGGTATGTCAATGTATATCTGATATTGGTGGGCCATTGAAACAGACCTGACAGTTTGTTCAACATATGGCATATATTGGCTGACATCAGTGTACTGATGCTAACGCTGTCTAAAATAGCTATTCTTATAAAACGGCAATGCCAGCACCGGTGATACGCCGCTGTTGGCGTAGAGCCAATAAACACCACACCAACACCAAGCAGTGGGAGGCTGTGCTGTCCTGCTCGATGCCTGATGGCCAGCTCAAACTGACCGACAGAGCGCACAAGACAGCAAAGGCCACTGGGGTCTCTGGACTGAGGGCAACACCCATGCTGGGAGAATTCTCTTTGGCTAAATAACGTTTTTAATTTATTCAGTCTGTATGCACAACAGGGGATAAATGAGCTCCGGCCATCCGTCAAATGGGACGGATGACAGGCAGGAAATGAGCCGCAGCCATAGCAGACGCGGCACTAACCACTCTCACGGACCCGCTGTACTCTACTAGAGTAGAAAATAGCATCTCCCGAGACACGTTCCCGGACCTTTCGGTAGTCTGGAACGCTAAAAATTACGAATGGCACAATACAGAAGAAACTCTTGGGAGCAATCACTGCATCCTAAAAATCGAATAAGATTCCAACAAAATTCGCAAAAGGAGGAGAGCAGCTTGCGTCATCGATTGAACAAAGTTCTGGAAATTGGCAACCCCAGCACTCGGTGCGGACACATCAAAATATGAGGATTGGGCCAAATAGGTAATTCAAACCAAGAACCGCTTCACGCGCGAACTCCAGACCACTGAAGACACCACGGCAGAAGACAACCACATCCTACACTTCTGGAAAGCCAGGAGATCTCTTACTAAGAGATGGAAAAAACAGAAACACGACCGTAAGCTTACAATTAGAATTCCCGAGATAACCAAGGAGGCGAAAACATACGCGTGGTCTCTAGCAAAAACCAACTGGATACCCAGATGTCATTTCCTCCGAAGCACCCTCAGCACGAAAAATACATGGAGCCTTCTCAGGTGCCTGATTGAACCTAATAAATCAAAAGGCGAACAGAGCCGGAACTTGAAAAGGGCACTTAATGACTTCAATGGCACGGACGAACAGCTCACCGACAAATTAAAAGAGAGGTACTTATGTCCGATCGTAGACGAAGATGAGGAATTTAGAACATACCCTGGAGACAAAAACCCAACGTTAGATGTTGAATTCACTGTCGCGGAAATTAAAACCGCAATAATAAGTATGAGGCGAGGAACGACACCGGGATAACGACCAGATAACGGTCGGTCTTCTAGCCAAACTCAATGATCAAACTCTACAAGATGTTTCGACCTACATTAATGATTACTGGGACGCGGGAGTGCTATCAAATGAATGGAAAACTTCCATAGTGACGTTCATCCCGAAGCCCGGTAAAAAGACAAGCACATACAATTTTAGACTAATCTCTCGCACGGCCTGCGCCGGTAAGCTCATGGAGACGGTAATGAGGCAAAGGCTGTCTGATTATTTGGAAAAGCACGAGCTGCTGCCGCCCTCTATGTTCGGTTTCCGACCACGTTTATCAGCGCAGGACGTACTGCTCCAAATCAATAGGGACGTCATTGATCCCCCTTTCGGGAGTTCAGGAGACAGCGCTATTTGGCCCTAGATCTGAAGGGGACCTTTGACAACGTTAAACACAGTAGAATTCGAAAAAATTTAAACGCCACTAATTACGGCGAAAAAGCATTTAGCGACAGAAAAAACTTCCTAGAAATCCGGAAATCTTATATCGGATTGGGCAATGAAAAATTCGGGCCCATCGATATGGGAACCCGAAGAACGCCACAAGGAGCTGTTCTCTCTCCGCTGCTCTTTAACGTTGCCCTCATAGGCCTCCAAGAGAGGCTTAATGCTTTGGATGGTGTACGCCACACCATCTAGTGGACGACATTACCATCTGGTCATCCCGGGGCAAACTAGGGCAGATGGAGGAGGCCCTCTAACAAGCCGCCTCGGTAGTAGAAAACTACGCTCTGGAATATGGTTTAGAGTGCGCTCCGAATAAATCAGAGCTTTTGCACATTGCAAAGCATAAACACCCAGAACAATACATACACATTTACGTAAACGGCATTCTGATACCAGAGGTGAGCACACTTCGGGTATTGGGATTGCAAATTGATTACCGGAGTAACAATGCCACAGCCCTGAAAAATAAAGTCCACCTGCGAACAAATTACTAGGATGATCGGCAGGATATCCGACAAGCACGGTGGACTTCTTGAAAAAGAAACCATTTGTCTGGTTAAGGCGTTAGTCGTTAGTCGTGTGGTGTACGTGGTGACGCCCTACCTCAAACTGAGGAAGAGCGACCATGGCACGCTCGACTGGATGATTCGGGCGGCGGTAAAAAAGGCTATGGGACTCCCAGCCAGAGCGTCTACAGAGCGCCTGCTCCAACTTGGGATCCATAATACAACAGGAGCTCATTGAGGCCCAGAGAACAAGCCAAATTGCTAGGCTGTCGGTTACCAGCACCGGCAGGCAAGTCCTCCAGACCTCAATCTCAATCTAGGGGTTCTCACCACCACAGAAAACAGATTGGACATCCCGGAAATGCAGAAAAATAGTTTGATAGTTAAGCCGCTCCCCAAAAACATGAATTGGGAGTGTAATCAGGAGAGGCGTGAAGCCAGGGCAAAACTTATACAAAATAACCATGGCAGTAAGACAGGCACATATTACGTGGATGCAGTGGGTCCCACCGAGGATGGAATCTGTACCATTGCTGTTGTGCACGAAGGAAAGCAGGTGAACGTGCTCTCAGTAAAAACTAACGGCGCGCTAATGCTGGAGGAAGTGGCGATTGCACTGGCCGCCAGCCACAGCGAAGCAGCCTACATAATGTCGGACTCGCAACATGCCTGCCGAAATTACATGCGGGGTAGGATAGCGCCACTCGCCCGCAGAATATTATTGGCACATACGAAAAATTCAGATTCGGCTACTACTAAAAAACGGGTTATATGGGTGCCCGGTCACTAGGGGTGGAGGGGAAGGAGACCGCTCACTCGGTTGCCCGAGCGTACCTCCCTCGGGGTTCCGCTCAATCCTCCTGTTCAACCGAGGCAACCATTCCAATCCCCCTCATAACTTATGCGGACATTACAAATAATTTACTTCTCTGCAGGACGGCACTCCCGGGACCCGCCAAAGGTCTCGACAGAACTAATAGCAACCATAGATTGCTCCAAACCGGGTGTTTTATAAATCCCGCCATACTAAAACACATAGACCCGACATTCACGGGTAGGTACAAATTCTGTGGGCAGTATGCTGACTTATACCACATAGTGTGGACCTGCCAACAAAATACAAAACTAAAAGCAATAAAACAGCCAACTAGGGAGGAATGGAAGGCGGCCCTGTCCAGCTCGGACCTGGAGGCCCAACGTGTCCTCGTCCAGAGAGCTCGGGCAGCGGCGGCGGCCAATGACGTCCCGGAATAGGGTCTGCCACTCAGCTCCACTACGAAACGCACCTCCCTTCCCAAATCATATCATAGTAAATAAATGTTTTCTCCTCCTCCTCCAGGAGCGTCACCTCACACCTAGGGTGGAACACCTTGTCGACCGGCGGTATCCCAGGCCAGCTGGATGAGGGTCCGAGCAGGAGGAGCTTATGAAACCGGAGTCTTTGGTTGGTTGGTTCACAGGAAAGGAAAGGTGCAGTATCCGTCACACTTGCTTCTGTGGACGCCTGAACCGTGCCGTAAGGGAAGGGAGGAAGGTGGGAGTGAAAGTGGAAAGAGAGAAAGGGAAGCTAGTAGTGGATAGCTACAAAGTAATTTCGACCACCTGGGGATCTTTAATGTGCGCTGACATCACACAGCACATGTACGCCTCTTCGTTTCGCCTCCATGGAAAACGAACCACCCAGGAATCTTTACCATAGAACACAAGATTGGCCCCGCCGGGGTGGTGCAGTGGTAAGACGCCCGACTACTGTGCCGGAGTACCCGGGTTCGATCCCCCAGGCAGCAAAACAGCCCGGGCCAATTCTGTCAGATAGTTGGCAGAAGTCTGACCTATGTTGGCCCAGCGCTGCCGTCTTATGGCTGGTATTGGCTGTGCCATTCTATAACACGTCCAACACTGGCCCCGAGGATTCCATTGGTAACCAATATTCTTCGTACCTATTTATAATGATTTATAATGCCCTCACTATATCGGTGGTACCATTATACGAGGATGGCAATGACGGGCCTGGATATCCGGCGTATCACCGGTGTTGGCGCTGCCATGAGATAAGGATGGCTATAACGGACAGCATTAGCCATCAGTCCACTGATGTTGGCCAATATTCGACATATGCTGGACAATAATGTGAGCTCTGTTACAATGGCGGCCAATGTCACATATACACTGGCATACTTTACATATCAACGGTATTGGTATTGGCCTTTCATAAGGATGGCTATATCGAACAGCGTTAGCCATTACTCCACTGACGTTGGCTAATATATGGCATATGCTGGATAATACTGTCAGTTCTGTTACCATGTCCCGCCAGATGCATTGGCATACACTTTAGTCAACATTGTCTTGTCTATTTCACCTACTGGTCAATATTAGATGCAAATTAGCATGTGGCTGGAAATATTCCGTGGGAAACCGCATTAGCATGCTTTTGCAGTTGGCAGGCTCATTTATTACTTGGAGTCGTTAACTGCGCTGTTATAATCGATGTTTTCAAGTTACCTTTGCAATTTTAAATACCTCGGAAATCTTGTGTCTAAATAGTTATAGTTCCGCGGTGCTGGTTTCCGCCGTGTTTGTTTTAATCCCACCTAGCTGTTGTTGATGTTGCTTGGGATTACACCATGTTCTTTTAGGCTAGGTCTTCATTGACTTAAGCTGGCACTGTAATCAATCCGCATGTACACTGTGACGAATTTGGATGAGACAGACGATCGGTCAACGGAGTCAAATATCAATAAGGTCACCACCGTTTGCTGGTCCGTTAGGGCGGCGGCGGCGGCGAGAAAAAGCACCACGCCGACCAGGAGATTAGAAAGAATCAAAACGACGTCATATATCGTGCATAGGCAATGGTTGCTATTTTTTGTATTCTACTCGGCAATGGTCTAGGTTCTTCCATGGCTGCTCCCGTGGCGATTCCTGCTGCTCTGGGTGAAGAGAATTCCAAAAGTTTTAGCAAATTTATTTGCCCCCGAGTGTATTAGTTTTAACAACAGTGGCTTCAAACAGACGATTACCGCAGGACACGCATGCAGTGCGATGCAAAAAATGAGAGATAAGCGTCGGCCTATTAAGGCTCGTAGGTGACTCAGATCGACTATGGCGAGCGCGCTTCCATTGAAATACACTTTAAAAATACACTAGGCCCTTTAAGCTATACGAATAGGAAGCATTGCAGCACATACTTTCGCTTAAACGATTTAACAATGGTGATCTAAATTAAAGCTGGGTTATTGAGCGATAAATTAAACGTCGGTCCGCACATGCATGGACGTTCCCACATATGGCAAATCGTATCGACGCTTCCTGCTTCGTTGTCGCTCTAAGAAGTGAAGTTTTAGAAAAAAAATGGAGAGAAAACACTGCACGTACAATCTCAGTATGAATAATATTAAGGTTATGCTGAAACAAATAACTGGGTCACAGTTTCACTTTTCTGCATCGCACTCGTTCGTACATTTGTTTTTTCTCAATCGTCTGCCCTTGTTGATGACACACCGCGCACTTCTTTTCCAGTCCACTGATGGCACTCACTCGCGCCGAAATATGGACGCTCTGTTCACTGCTTGCTAGGTTCATTGAAAACATCACAAACAAAGGAAGAAAAACACGCAGGCACGGCGCCAGCAACAGCGGCGCCGAGTTGCCCGAGTGGATGCGCTCTGCAGGTGAGTTTGTCGTGTTACACGCTGCGCGATGCAATCCAAGACGCAGGCCGTGACGCTCCACGTGTGGTTCAAGGTGCACACGGCCGCCTCCCGGGCCGGAATTTACGACGCAATGCGTCAGCCGCTATACTTCAAGGCTCTATTTCTTTCATATACCTATTTGACATACGCAGAGCTAGCGTAACTTACGTCTTAGGCTTTGCAAGAGTAGACCATTCCATACGTGTATAATCAAAAGTACGACTGCAATGACCATGGCGCATTAATCACGGATGGAATATCGCACACATACGGGACTGGCGAATGCTCTATGATTATCTTGAAACACTCATTCGGCAAACGAGAACGCCAGTTATTAGCTAAACAAGCCGCGAATATTCAAATCACTGCAGTAGAAAAAATGATCGCAGAGCCAGCTAGAGTCGCCCGCGGCACAGCGACGGGCCGGCTTCCACATTTCACAAGAACTTGAAACGCGAAATATATCCGCGTGGGGCTTTGTCACACTGAATATCATAGGAAATCAAAATAGCTTCGTGTAGCAGCCAGTATAAAAGAACGGCAACTCAGCAGAACAACATTTGATTCGACGCCATGCAAGTGCAGTTATAGCATAATTTTTGAATTTCTGGATTATGTTTTTTGCAAGGTGCCAAAAAAAAGAAGTCTGTAACGTTTCTCCGCTTTTATTCACACCTCCAAATTCGCGATACCGTCGTGGTTCACTGCAATACAATGCTTGCGCTACATAGGGCCAGAAGGAATAACTGTAGAGTTCAAAAACTAAATAAAGCAGTCAATGTTTTACAATTAAGCTCAATTCGGTATCAAAGGTTATTTATTCTCTAACTACCTCCGTGGTGGAACAGTTACAGGCGTGCGCAGGGAAGGTTTTTTTTTTCTTTTTGCAAATATTGTGTATGGAGAGAAGATACCCACATGTAAACTGACTTGTTCGTATCAGAACGAAAAAAAAATGTGAAAGAAAAGACTTGAAACACAAATAATATACAAAAAGGTACAACGGGTATATTAACAACTGGATTAAAATGACACATCTTAGTTTCGCACACGCTCGTTCACACAGTTTTCCAGCGCCTGCTCTCCATGCTGACGCACCGCTCAATCCCGTCCTCGTGCACTTCGCACTCCTGTCGTTGCCCGGATCGCACTCTCTCACCGCATGCGATGCGAGCAAGGTCCGAGGTTGCATGCGCGCGTCGAAATCCACGCAGGTGCGCCAAAGCGGTGGACGGGTCGACGCACCACTCAGGGTCCAAGGGGCGGACGGCCGCCGCCCAGGGGAAGGAATTGCGCAGTAATAAAAACACGAACGCTGACTGGAGACTTCTTTTAAACATTTCAGGGCTCTCATAACAGGTTGCATAGAGAAATGTGCTTTTACCGTATTTTCTTGGCCAATAAAATATACGCAAGAAACTAAACTGTGAGAAAGAAACAAGCGCCTAATGAATCGCGCCAACAAACGACTAATCTAGCAGATAGAATGATGCTGACGGTGCGGATATATGAGAAAAAATGTAAGCATCGTATGCAACTAGCTTATAAAGAGGTGGCAAGTCGTGGTACTGAGATGCTTAGCTCAATAATTTTCAACAAACTTGCTTCAAATCCTCATTTCAGGGTGACAGAAATATTCCGCTCGATTGAGCACTATTGTATGAAAGCATTTTCGTTGGTATGCTAAAGTGAGCAAAATATTCGAAGTGGAATACAGAATTTACAAAATAGAACTTGAACAGGTTTGGGTGTTATAAACAAAACAGCTAGGCGCCTTTCTAGGGCGACGACGCGCTTCGCTGCTGGCACAGAGCCCTACATAGATGAGCAGCAGCAGCAGCGCATCTATGCTGCTGCTGCTGAAAAAGCGATTACTAAAAAGCTCGAAGGATGACGCGACAATCGCTTGGCGGCATGATGGCAACAGTTGTATTTTGTTTCAAAGAGGGCGCTCCGTTCGTTCGTCCATCCAACAGCCACTCGATCGCTCGGTTTGACGTTTGGGGGCACCGCGCACGGAAATATCTTCTTTCTTCAAAAAATATTCCATGTAAGATTTCAAATTTTTTCATTCAGATTTCATAAAGCGTTTATGTATATTGGAGCAAAATATTAATCTCTTAGCATTTTTTAAGTTACAATAGTTGTCTTACATTTTATTGTTGCTGCAGGCTGCGTAAGTCATGTGCTAGGGAGATTTGTATTCTTTTAGCATATTTCTTACGTTGCTAACTTTTCAAAAGTGGTTTTCAAGTGTGCGCGACTTGATGCCGATCATTTTGCACCTCGTTTCAAGTTAAACCGTTACTGTTTTGCAGAGTACTGATTTTCTAAAGTTAACAACTACGTGGCATCGTAGCCCTAAAAGGCAACTTCGGATATTCACGGCGTTACAGTGGCTGGAACGGCGTATAGACGTCGCGTGACGTGGCCGCTCGGGTTCCCTGAGGTGACTTCGGGCGGAGTCGGCGGAGTCCGGGCAAAAGCCTATTTTCTCGTGTCTCGTGCGATAAAACGCTAACCGCATGAGTCGCGCGGCAGCACGATGCGCAGTGCGCTGAGGAAAGCTAAAGGATTGCCGCTCGGCGCTGTCGCCCGGGTTCTGGGTTTTTAGAAAATCACTCATGATGGTGCAACCAGCTCGTGAGGCAGCGAATCGCAAAAGGCTTTGGAGTACTCACCTTCGTTGTTTCTTTTTTAGTTTTTCTTTTTTTGCATGCAAAGTTTGTTTCCCTAGTCCGGTATGAGCGAAAATCCTGCAGACGCTCATTTCGTCTGATCCGTGCATATATGAGCGCATCGAGACGGTTCAGTAAAAGCTTGGTTGGGTAGTATTGCAAAACAAAAAAGGCTAATGCGGCTAGATATTGCTAATTTTCGAAGGTTGCAGAGAGACGCCACTGCTTTCAATCATGTCTGCATCGCCGTATAGTAGCACGCCGCTGCGCTGAAACCATTTTTTTTTTTTTGGGGGGGGGGGGTCTCAACGCTTTTCAAGAAATTTCATCAGTGTTGCTGTATAGTGCAAGAAACTGGATATATCGTAACTGTACTCATTTACCAAACGAAGAGGCGGCTCTAACAAAGCAAGGTTGAAAACGCGTCTGTGTCGCTGGGGTCCTTCGCTCTGTGCGATGTGCACCAGCGGCAGCGACAGGCGTTGGCGTCGTCGTCGCGCGATGCATCGCCAGTGATTGTCGCCTATTTTTTTCTTTCTGTATCGTTGCTTCAGCTGCAATAGATCAGTTGCAAAACCTACACGTCAGCTTCCCGGTTCGCCAGACTGCTGCACAATGGCAGCATACACTTTGGGGTAATAGTTGGGTACAGTGCTAGTACATCGCCTGAAGGGTAGGGTAATTCCCGTACCTCTTGCCCATTCGTCACAGTATTATTCGAGTGCGCATTGTCGCCCCACTATTACCCTCTCCGGTTAGTGTCCCTTTTCTAAATTTTCTTTCTTCACCCCTAGGGTGACAGTGCTCCCCCCTTTATTCCAGCGTTAAGAATGCCCGCAAATTTTTCTCTGCGTGGGGAACTGGATCCCAAGCAGCGTGGACTGTAGTAGATGCATGTACTGCACCTATTATCCCTGAATCAGGTTCTGTCGCCACTGTGCACGAATTCCTGCCTCACAGGGAAGCCGACTTGCAGGTTTTGCAACTGATCTGTTATAGCATGTCCAGCAGGGCCGGAGCCTTAAGTGTGAGCGCTGGGTGGGCTCAGGAAATTTCAGTTCCAGACCGGGTTCGGGTTTGTAGCATGAGGTCCGGGTCGGGCTCAAAATTTATACCCGTGCACACCTCTAGCGCGTCGGTTGTGTAGTACACGTTTGACGCCCGTGCATGCTTTTAATTTTGTTCTTCGCACCATGACACTTCGCTCCAGCATCAAGACTGCATGAAACATCAGTATGCATTTTCCGGTAGTTATGCTAACTGATCGCTCCACCGCCCTTGCACTGCTATGTTATACCATGTGTAACATACAGTTGCAATTAGTCCATTTTTTGAGACAGCTTTCAATTGAAATTATAGAATAACTAAACTAAGAAGAGCCGTGGTATGATGTTATGATTTAGAGGCATCGATTTATGGAGACTTTCTTTCCTTGCATTTAGGGTTCTTTTCTCTATAACGCCTGCAGTGCTTTTGCACAAGCAATCATCTGCCATCAAAGGGGTGCTGCCTGAATGTGAGGCAGACAACATCGTCAACATTTTGGTGCTGCAAAAGCTGTCAACAACTGTGGGAGCCTTGCCACGAAACATGCTGTGTGTAAGGGAACATTGCCTCGGTAGGTATGACACATTGCCTTTGTTTTGTATTATATAAAGGCTTTAAATGCTCTGCTGGCTTTTTGCTATATGATTGCGTGCTATATGACTTTTTCTGGCTTTTTAGCTCAAGACTTACTTGTCCAGAAGTCTTGCCCATGTTATGCAGAAAATAATATCCTTTATGTCCCTGGCAGTGCTTTAATAGCTGGTGCTATATTTCGTTGCTTTATTTCAACAGTATGGGATTATTTCAAGTTGAGGCATGATTAAGTTAACCTGCGGTGTAATAGCACAATAACAGACATATCCTGTTGAACACACGAAGTAGTTGTCATTTGCGTAATACGGGAGTGCAGGCGCTTTAAGTGATGGAATATTTAGCATACTTGATTATGCTTGCATTAAAAGAATTCGCGGGAAGCCTGTATTGAGGTTGCAGAGAGGAGGGCCATTCAGTATTGCTCAGGTTATTTGCCTTCCACCCTCCCTTCATTACTGCGGCCTGCACTGTATGTATTTGTTCAAACAGACATGCAGTTACTGACAGCTTGTACATTTCTGGTTGCCTACACTGGCTTCAGACATGTAGATGTAATATTACTTTGATCTAAACCAGGCTATTTACTTTGCTCAAAGTGACAATTATAAATAATTATCTCCCCAAGCCATTGTAAATCGCCATTAGCTCCCAACTCGCTTTATTCGCAGCTTCAATGAATTTATTCTGTAACCCTAGAGCAAGACATTTGCAGAAAGGAGATCATCATGCAATATTCGTTCAAATTTTGTAAATTTTGGAGAATATTCTGTTTGTGTTTGCATATGCTTCTGTGTTCGGAAAACAGAGCAAACTTGCTACAGTGCAGGAGGGGTGGGCTGCAAGACAAAAGGAAATTATTAGTGCAGCTACTCATTCAGGCGTGCATTCTTTGTGCATTTATTGCTCTTATATATGCGCACCTTTGCCTGCATGCTTGCCAGGGCTTTCCCCATAATGGGTGGCAGTGATCTTGCCGCCTACCTCTCAGGAGGACTGTCCGTTTCCAACTACCTGCCCTCAACCAACTCACCTCCTGGGCTTCAAATTTGTCATACTCAAGGCCGATTTTCTGTGTTTGATGTTACCAGTTACGCCATTTAAGATACGCAGTGGGCATCATTGGGCGATTAGTTTCATTTCGGGGTGTTGTCACCCCTTATATGCCTTACTCACATTGTTTTTCTACATCCCCTTGCAACTGCCAAACGAAATAAGACGTATAAAACTGCCAAACTTCCGCAGTCTCTGAATGCTATGTCAACAACAAAAAAGCTTTTACATGAAATGATCCACGGATTTTTTTTTTATTGTCATGTCTAGTCAAACGGTTTAGTGAACTGCCACATGTCCAAGCAAATTGCAACTGTAAGTGCACGAAGGAGTCATGCGTTAGGGCAAGCATACGGATCTTGTGTTGCTTAGCTGCTTAACTCCACATATCCTCCGTTGTCAGACAAGATATTTTTTTTAGAAAACTGGATGAGCCAGAAGAAAGCAGATTGGATTCTTAGCAGCATTGTTACTTGTTATACGTGCGTTCCACCCCTGTATACATGAACTCGGCAGAATTGGGTCGAGTACGTCTGTCGAGTGAAAAATCATTTGTGGGGTTCATGAATACACAGTCAGGTCGATTAAAATAGGCGGCGGAGCGGGTCTCGTTAACTCGCTTGCAGGGGGTAGGTTAATTCTCTTAACCCGCTTAGATAAAGGCATGTAGACGATGTCCAGTCAGGGAGTCTAGTTATGGGGAACTCTGGGATATGAAAAAGCCTCTGGAGCGGCGACGAGCGTCACTCGAAACTATAGCGTTTTAGCGCTCATCAACGATAAAAAATTTTCGAAGCTCTCGATACTAAAAGGCAATGGGATCAAATACGAGTAAGAACTTGCACAATAACTTCGAATCTCGATGCTACGCTCTGCTACGATACTTACTCACTAGAAAGCGAGTTCATGTAGGCATCAGCCGGTTCGACAATGATGACCTTGATACCGCTGATTCAACCCGGTGCTGTCGAGTCCATGTACAAAGGGCTATTGTACTTGTAATTTTGGGTGAACTCTCAGTTCGTGTATTGCACATTAAATTTGAGCGATATTGGTGCTTTTTTGCGTATGTGCTGTTTTGTTTTGCAAACAGCACTCTTTCTCCAGACACAATCTTATTTTTAATTTGAGTACAAAATATTGTCCATTTTTGAAACAAAATAATTTGTGAGACTCTTAAGAAATTTTGATCTTGAAATATATTCACAAAATATCAACATTTTATAGATACTGAAATATAAAATGTGTGCGAAACAAGTTTTCAGCTCAGGATTAAACTGGTTTTTCAAGGAACATGTGATAGGGTGAAAGTGAAAAATCACTGTCGTGCTAGATGTATCATTTTTTTATGATCCCATAGTCACATCAAGCATTGTATTTTAAGGTGTGCTTAAGCAATGAAAATAATATTTGGCCTCAGATATTCATGCAGATTACTATTCTCTATACCAACAACTACTATGAATTGGTTTGAAGAAATCAGATGCCCCAGCACCACACTTCGTACCTGGACATAAAATCACCCATGTATGCCTAACTGAATGTAATCTTGCACGTGGAAGGTTGCCGATGGTATGGCCATATGATTAGCTGTGATGAGGGAAAATGCATACCTTGTAGGCTGCTAGCTGATAAGGAAGTACGATATCATTGTACTCAGATCTAGCATAACATTTTCCTGCCTATGCAAAGTAAATTTCTAGTACTTGCTCAGTTGCTCATTGCAGGCTGACTGTAATCATTTTAGCTGAACAAGCATGCACTGTATGATTACTAGAACTTCTTGTTGGGCATGTTCGTGTTTATTTATTATAAACTGAAGGCGCCAAAACAGTGCACGCACACAAGATAAGAACGGGACAGAGTTCCACTTACAACTGATTTATTGTGCAGAACAAAGTACATATATATCTCACTGCCGGCACATGCGCAAGGAACACATTCAGCTACATCACAAGCAGCATCATGTAGTTTAGGATAATCTACATTCAAGAAATGCTTTCTCAAAGAAAGAGGCTGTGGTATGAGGCATGGGCTTCTTGAACATATCTTATCTTAAACTACATGATGCTGAAGGGGTTCTTTGCGCATATGCCTGCAGTGAGATATATAGCTACTTTATTCTGCACAATAAATCAGTTGTGAATGGCGCTCTGTCCCGTTCTTCTTTTCTTGTTTGTGTGCATGTTTTTCTGGTGTCTTTAAATTATAATGAGCACTGTATGAAAACTATTCCTTGGTACATTACAAGTAAGGCAATTGTTTGTAGTAGAATGCAGCAAGCGATACAGCCGTGAAAACTAAAAAGTTGAAACTTGAAATGGTACGGTTATCTTGAGAATATTATATGCGTACATTGCCTTGAGAATGTCTGCGACGTACACATCTCCCTCAGTTAGCTGATTGAAGATAGGTTGGTTGATTCCGTCAGGGCAATTATTTCTTTATTCTGGCCGCAGTAATGTATGCGTGCTTGTAACTGGTGTACTGCAGAAAAATATTCTTTAATGTGTTCTTTAATATCCAGTTTTGCATGCTTAGTAATCCATATTGTCTATTGTAAGAATGTTTAAGAACGTTTTAAAAATTGAAAGTTCTGGAGCCTGAACTGTCATATTTTTAGGAACTGAAAATTCTATATGAACACTAAGCATCCACCTGAAGTTATCGGTTTGCCGGAAGCAGGTTTTTTCTTCCAAATATCCCTCTTTTTTTTTTCTGGAATGGATATTATTTTGCATATATGTTTATTATCCCTACCTCATAAGATGCTGCATGCCCTTGCAGGCCCAGAAACTTGTCGCAAAGTGCTCTAAAAGAAGAATGTGTGGCAATAGGCCTTCAATATATACAGTAGAACCCCTTTATAGTTAAGCCACTGAGGCCAGCGAAAATATTTACTATATTATGGTCTTTACTGTATCAGTGGTCTGTGATGACATGGTCCTGAAAGTGCTGTCTAGTAGCAGAGTCCTTCAATGCTTTTTCTGGTCACGAGACTCCTCCGTCACGCTATGGGAGAGGTTCATATACCGCCCGCGCCTGCCGCGCAGCGGCGCCACTGGGCACTGAAGGGCATCGTTCGGCGAGCCAGACGGCGAGCTCTCACTGTCGCGGCCGGCCGGCAAGCGTTGCTGCTGGTAATTTGAGTGCGAATTTCAACGTCTGCTGTCGTGTTGTGCGTTGACATCATATAACTCATGTGCTTGGAACCATGCCGAACACTTGTTGCGTACCGCGATGCCGTTCCGGCTACAAAGGCGTGACAGAGAAGGTCTCGTTGTTTCGCTTCCCTGCTGACAAGGAGCTGTCGGAAAAATGGAAGCGTGCAATACCTCGGGAAGAAGCTGATAACTTCAGTTTTGATTCTAAATATGCGCGTGTTTGCGAAAAGCACTTTCACGCTGCGGACATCATTCGGGTCGAGGAATTCGCTGTGAACGGCGACGCAGTATCATTGCAGTGGGGGAGGCTGGCGCTCCGCCCTGACGCTTTCCCAAGGATTTTTGAATCCTTCCAGGCTATTTGACGAAGCCCAAACAACGTAGGCGGTCGCCAGTAGCTCGAAAACCGGTAAGACGACGTCGCGAGTCATCGTGTTACATCCTGCCGACTCAAGATGCCGCCGAAGCGTGCTCGTCTGCGACAGATCCTGCACCCACCCGTGGGTGATGACATTGACGGTAAGAATTGCTTGTAGGCTTATTTTCTGTTTACTTATTGTCACGGCAAAACGGTGACTTCCTTTTACGAGTTCGAGAGGATTAGTTTTAAGCAGTATTTTAATCTTTTTGCAGTGGTAGCACTTACGACGACCGGCAGCGGTCGGGACCGGACCTCGGAAGCGACCTGCCAAACAGATCAAGTCGTCGGCTGTGTGACTTGTGTTGAAGTTCAGTCATTGAAGCGCCAGCTTCGTGCCGCAAAGCAACAGCTCGAGCACTGCCAGAAAAAGGTGGCGACTTTGAACGTCGAGGTTAAAAAGCTAAAGAGGCTTCACCAGAGCGTTGAGAATCTCTCGGAGCGCGGAAAGCTGGTATTTCATCAGAACGTGATGAGGGCAAATGCAAAGTCTGCGAGAGCTGTGCGGTAAGTGTCAAATGCGCACTGTGCGTTAAATATCGAAGGAGTCTCCTGCTTTTTATTAGTTTTTGTTACTATTTGGTCATGGAAAAAATAATATGCGTAATCTGTATTATTTCAATCTGAAAACTGTAAGATTTCAGTCGAGCTAGGGAAATGTTTCTTCTTTCAATGTGAAATGGCATCTTTTGCATTGATAACTGCGTTCATCATTTACCATAGCAGTGAATGTCACCAGAACATACATGCACTCTGCTAAATAACTGATGGTGCAGACTGAAGCACTTGTTTGTATTCACGTGTCCACATCATGTTAGCCTCCTTTTTATCCTATGTAGTATTACGCACTTCCGAATACATGAAGAATGCCTTTTGTAGCTAAAGAAAATAATGAATTCTTGATAACATATTTGCAAAATTACGAAATGCGGACAAGTTTCCTGTGTACTGTGGTTTTCTTCTCTGGATTGCCAGCCCAAATTGGCTTGTGTGCATATGCTGGCATATGTTACAACCATGCTTGCAAAACCCTCAATGTAGCTAACAGGCGTGATACATAAAAGGCTTTGGTGCTTTGCAGTCAGTTTTATGATGCACAGCTCAAACATATGTTCTATAATTCCTTCAAGGCGTGCACTGAAGCATTGTGGAGTTTAATTGGCATGTTTGCCCGTCACTTATTTGGCTGCCTTTATGTGATATTGCATTGTGTAATTGCACTGGGCAAAATTTATAGGTGTCTGAGTTCACAGCATGCCTATGAATGCGAAATAATTTTGCAGCCTTTCTGTGTGAGGTTGTAAATTCTCTGCTTTGATTTTGGTCGTGGGCCCCTACTTATTATAGTCGCTTGTAAAGGCCACATGTCGCGGCATACGCATGCGTTTGGCTTCTCTGTTTATTTCCTTAATGCATTTTCATCTTGCACGTACATGCATTTGATAGTATGATCATGAATGCAAAATGCACTGCAACCTTTCTCCACCAGGTATAAGAAGGAATGGCTTTATGACTGCCTACTGTTGAAAATTAAGTCAACTGCTACCTATACGTTCCTTCATGAAAACGACTTTCTACCTTTGCCCAACCCGCGCACCCTCTACTCATATATGAAGAACTTAAAGGCCGACTTCGGGTTTGATGCTAGCTTGTTCACTCTGCTGAAATGAAACTGCAAGAAGTCCCCGAAAGAGAACGACAAGGTTTGATGTTGTTTTTCATATTTCATGCTCTGCATGTGCCTTACTCAAGTAGGCTTCTATAAAAACATTTTTCTTTGCAGGTGTACTCATGTTTGACGAGATGAGTGTGCGAAAGAGCCTACATGTTAGAGAATCTGACATGAAAGTCGTGGGGAACGTGAACTTTGTTGAGCACACCCGGCCAGGGGACCAAGAAAAAGATGCTGACCATGTGTTGGTGTTTCTGTTTCGACCTTTTCTTGGTGGATGGTCCCAAACAGTTGGAACATTCTGTGCATCTAGTGCTTCTCCTGGCTCTGTCATTGCAAAACTACTACTAGAGTGCATATTACACCTGTCGAATTCTGGTGCTGTTGTTGATGCTGTGACATGTGACAACTCAACAAGCAACCGATCCGCCTTGAGGTCCCTGGGTAATTATCAGACATCACATTAATTTAACTTGTATGACAGCTTGTTGCATACTACTGTGAAACTGGATTCCCTCATAAAACTTGCGTGCTTCTTGTAGGCATAAATGGTGGAATGGGACACCCATCAACGTCATTTCAGCACCCTTGTGACTCATCAAAGGATAAATACTGCATCATTGATCCACCCCACATAATAAAGTGCATCAGAAATAATTTGCAGAAAGTTGGAAAGTTTCTGGTATGGAAAACATTATTATTTATGGCATATCGACATGCACAAAATATTTTTTTCACCAGGTACTCTTTTCTCACTTCATAGCTACCGCAAGGACAAGAAGTATACCATTATTGTTATAAGGAACTCTTGGAGTACGAGGAGCAACAGGCTGGACTCCGTGCTGTCCCAAAGCTCACAAAAGCACATGTACATCCAAATGCCTTCCAGAAAATGAGTGTGAAACTTGCGGTTCAGGTGAAACATTCTTCATGCACATTTTTATGGATGAATATATCGAATTACTGTTTGTCTATGAACAATGCTGGACATGTAACCTGGATGATATTTTTTCTTTCCAGCTGTTCAGTGCGTCCACTGCCACAGCTATGGAATTTTACAGCAGCCACGATGCCTGCAAAAAGCTGCATGGGTCTACAGCCACATCAGATTTCACCAGAAGAATGAACAGCCTTTTTGACGCTTTGAATTCTCGAAGGCCAGAGCACGTCCAGTACAATGAAGCTGAACACATTGCTGTAAGTTATACGTATGCCAATCTTTTGTGGGGAATGGTTCTCTTGTTTTATTATTGAACTCACAAATGTTTAACTTCCAGATTTTGAACGAGAATGTTGCATGGCTTGATAGCTGCTGCAAGTACATAGAAGAGCTTCCAAAACAGAGGCAGGTGTGTTTTCTCAGCAAGCCCACACGTGAGGCTCTTCGAATAACCCTTCTCAGCATTCTTTCACTTGTTGAGAACCTCCTGTCACCTGGGTTTCACTATGTATTGGTTGGAAAATTTGGTCAAGACCCGTTGGAGGTAATTATGATAGTTAGCATACTTTTGTTTTGAGCAATATCAGCAATAACAAAATATTTCTATTCCAGAGATTCTTCGGCATAGTGAGACATATTTCTGGTGATGGAGGCAGCCAACAGTCCAGCAGTTTTTGTTCATTTATCGAATGCTTTCAGTGAACAACTTAGTCCAGCCACCAAAGCGAGCATCAGTCAGTGGAGATAGACCACAACTGCTTCTCAAACTGCAAGACCTCTTCAACAAACAGAGCTCTACTACTAACCATGTGAGCAGTGCTATATTTAAAAACTTCATATTATTATTGAACATTCAGTTTTCGGGTTATTACTGCGCTGTTCAGCACAATGTTGTAGCTCTGTTGTGGGCATAGAAATCAGCTGGACACTAGCAGCCTTATAAATACCGCTATTTAAAATTTTCACTTTGTCGAGATTGTATTTGTCGTGCTTCTAGAATAGGGTTTTTATGTTCTTTGCTACGAATGAACTATATTATATTCTCACGCTATTAGGCTTTGAGGGCCTTCAAAGTGTGTCATACAGTCCAGTACGTGACTAATTTGTGGATATAGATAGCTGCATTACTGATGGAAGTGTAACTGAAATAAAATTGTTATTGAGCGCAAGGGCAATCCACAAAAGCACTAATTTTGCTAACCAAAATTAGTACCATTTTGGAAAAATGTAGTAATTATTTCTTTGGCCTTTTCTTTAACTAGCACTCCATCATGAAAAACTTGCAATGTAAATTTCAGGCTGACTCTCTAGCTGTTCTTCTGGATGACATCCTCTTGGAGCCTGGTGACTTCACATCTGAAGCAGCAGCTTCCCATCACCAGAACACCCCAAAAGAGGGTATACTTGACTACCTCGCAGGTTACATCACGAAAAAATTCTCAACACTCAGCTGCTCGAGTTGCGTGGAAACACTGAGAGCTGCCCAACAGAACCCTTCTGGACTGATACTTGCAAGGTCAACGGGATATCTGCAAGTTCCCTCAAACCAGCTAATCTCCCTGCTCAATATTGTGGAAGACCACATCGAATCATTTACAGTGGACACAATTGCTTGCAGTAACGTGTACATGAACATTGTTGAGAAGGTTCTGCTTGACAGCCGTACAGCCTCAGCTGCTGTTGGGTGTACATCTCACTTTGTGAGTACGACAGCAGAAGTGGTTTATTTCTTTCTGAGGACACGCTTGCATTTTTTCACTAGAGAAAAGAATAAGCAGATGCGGGCAACTGGGCGTGCCATATGTCCAGCAGGTGGTGGAAGAAAGCTGGTGTAAATGCAACACTGAAAGAAGCCACATCACAATCGCCAACTGAATTGCATTTTCTGCCGAATGAAGACCTTTTTCATTGACTTCCAGTTAACCTTGTCCTGTGCTTGCTGGTGCTCACACTATGCCAGTCTAGTTAATAAGCCCATCTCTTCATCTGACTCTATGCAGCACACTGCTAACATTTTCTGGGCATCTACTCTGTTGTAAGACACGGGTTGTCTGCTCTATCTATTACATGTTCATTTGCTCCTCTTGACTTAAGCTTGATTCCTCTGTTTGTGACTGCTGTGTGCGTGATCTTCATTTTTGCTGTGTGCATCAAGACGGTAATCCCTTATGTTCTTTGGCCAACGCACAAGAGTATGTAGAACATTGCCCATGCCTTGCTGCCGATGCAAGCTGATGTATACGTTTATTGTTTATCACAGCTCGATGTATAGGTATCGCACATTTGCCTGTATGCATAAGCGTTAAGTACTTTGTCCACTGCTGCTTTTGCCACTAAAAGGCGGCTTGCAGTATTGTAAAATAAACATCAGGTTGTGTTTGTTCTTCATTTCATGCAACTCCTTGTTTTGTCTTGTAATTACCACTATCATTTTAATTTCTACTGCTATTTGAAATGTTCCTATTCTACTAATTGAAATGTTCTTAACGTTATCCTCCCATTTGTTAGCCTCCAAGTTTCCGCGTCATAAGTTGGTGCCAGCACTAACTTTGCTCTTCCTTTTGGGGAATGAGTTCAAATGGAGACTACCGGCTAATCATCCTGCAGCTCATTCTTGTTTGGCTAGTTTTATTGTCATGGTCAGGTATCCCTGTCACTATATTTACCTCAATAAAAGCATTGCCAGTGTCCTTCAATGCTCTGCCATCGTGAATCTTTTTTCTATGCCAGTGCATTGAACATTACTCTCATCTCTGTATTAATTGTACTACTATTTTTGTTTATTTTATCTTTTATATTTACACTGTTACTCAAAATATATTTTTACTCCGCCTGCATACACGAGTCGCCTAGCAGCTTTGATAATTGCTTTATTGTGCTTTGTACTTATGAGGTCTACTACAAGACTATCGCTTCCCTGCATTGCCACGTCCTGTTGCAATAGTTACTACACCTTACTGATTTATTGTGTGCTTTCGCTCTTTGTGAAGCTCATGTCTTCAATATTTCATCGTGTAGTTAGCAAAAATTTTGTTCCACTGTATGCACAGCAATATGCGTCATTGATGTTCAAAAAGAATTTTCTGAGAAGTATTTGTGCGCTGTTTGCTGTAAATGTTGAAGAATGCCTGATGACAGCTGTGTAATCATATTTTCCTCTCTTGACATAATAAACACGGCAGTCTGTTAAAATCGACTTGCTATTGCTTTTTCATAAGTTATTCATATTAAGTTTTCTTATGCCTAGTGTGTATAATTCCATATTTTTGCAGATTGGATGCGATGGTGCAAAAATATGTAGATAATGTTTGTAATTCTTGATAGCTTTATGATGATGTGAGCATTATAAATAAAATTTAGTTTGTGAACTGCATTACAAGGCGCACTAAAAATAGGCTGGGTCAGTGGTAAATTGGCACCTAGGGTTTTGCTAATTAATTAGGCCAATGCGCCTACTGTGGTAATCATATAGAATTTTGCGGTGGGAGAACTACCGACAGTTCCTCTTAGCATCGAAGAAAAATTAGGTTCGGACACACAGACCAGAGATATGGCCCCTAACTGATGAGCCGCTGACCGTGTGCATGAGGTATATGGCAGTTAGTAACACAGATGCTTGCTAATAACAGTGCAGTTACAGCAGCTTAAAAAGGAGCCTAAGTTACAGAAGATGGGGCACAAATGAATACACAACTGAACAAATGCAGACTAGTTGTATTGAGGTTTATTGTACTGTATTGAGGTTTATTTTCCTTCCAAAAAAATGAAAGAGGGAAGTTTGGGGTATGAGACATCAGGGTAGTAACAGAAACCTTCAATGGTAATAACTACAGAACTAGTGACAACAATAAGGACTTAGAAGGCGTTAGCTGGCAAAACAATTGGAAGAGAGGTATGTAGGGAGGAAAAAAAAGAGAGGTCAATATAGAGGGGAAGCGGGTGCTTAGCTGCTGGGATGGCGATCTCCTATTCGAAGGAGGGCAGGGCTGCAGGTAGGTCCAGCAAGGCGGAATTTTGGGCGAGTTGCTAAGTGTTCATCATTTTGCACACAGCGTAACAAGAACGGGACACGAGACGAAACACAGAGCGGTTGTCTGTGGGAGTCTTTAGTCTCGTGTCCTGTTCTTGTTGCGCTGTGAGCAAAAAAAAATGACTGCAGGTAGGTCGTTGCAGGGCTGGTTCAGTGTCGAGGACGTTGGGACCAGAGCCTGACGTTGGCTCCCCGCGGGGCCTTGGTGTAACGAGGGTTGACATGGTAGGTTCTGATAGGTGTCGCGATCGCTAGCCGATCACATCCTTGCCTGATGCACACACCGACTAGCCCAAACGCTCTGTCCGACCTTGCGCTTCCACTGCCGGCTACATATACGCGTCTTGAAAGCTGGATTCACGCTTGAGCTGTCAGACCACAATTAGGAGGTGTTGAATGGGGACTACGGTCATGTTTCTGCGCGTATTTCGCCAACTGCAAGCTAACGGTTACGCGCTTCAAGATTTGAGATCGAAAACGACGATGCGAAAGCAGCAGACAAGCAACTGTCTTCGTAGCGCATATCGTTTCCTTCTCGCAACATCGTCAGCGTTATATCGTCGTCTACAAGGCGTTAGTGCGCTGCATCACGTTCAAAAATGTATAAGGGGGAGTTCGGAATAAACGGGAAGCTGCGCAGTTGTACACAAATCGTCTGCTTCAGAGAAGTATCTGTACGTCGTTGCGTTGTCATTTCCTTCCCTGCGCCTTTCTGATGGAAGGTCGTCATAGTGTTGTTAGACTAGATTGGAAGGAAAGCCAAACCGGCTGTCGCTGAAAGTTTCGACTAATCGGGTGCAAATACCTCCTGTGATTTAAAGCCGGCTGGGCCGGGCAGGCGGCTCCGCCGCGTCTCGGTGCCCTTGAGTGCCCAGCGGCGCCTCTGGCAGCCAGTGCTGACCCTATATGAAACTGAGGCGGAAGTTTCGTGACCAGAAAAAAGCATTGAAGGACTCTGCTAGTAGTTAAAGAGACACTTACTGAACATGAAAAAAAAAACCTAAATACCTTCCATCTGGCTTTTATCATCTCTTTGTGTGACTTTTTCATTATAAAATTTCTCTACATCTTGTGGAAGTACCTCTGAAACATGAAGACGTGATTACGAATGCAACCAAGTTCGATTTCATGCAAAAACTAAAGCTTTGCATGAACATAGTGTCCCTTTTTGCTCTGTCTTTTAAAAGGCAATAAATGATACATTCGCATGGCACTCAAGTGCTGTATGACCTTGCTCGCTGCACCTCCACTTTCTGCCACCACTGCCTCAGGATTTGTACTGCACATTGCAGTGAATGTTGACCCATTTCTTTCCCTTCCCTATTTCTTGCTGCACTTTTACTCCTTTACTTTCTGAATGGAACACGCCGCCTCCTTGCTATGTTTGTAGACAGCTTTACTTTTCTCTTCGGGCTGCGCGCTTTCCCTCACGGCTCCAAGACTTCTGTAAAGTACGCTTCTTCTGACTGCTGCTACGGCTAGTAGTAAAGCCACCTAAACGAACACTCGGGGTTATTGGTCTGTTTTCAAATACAAAAAGTCTTGGCCTAGCAACTCTAGGTAGTGCGCTGGAGTCGTCGCCATGGCCTGAGGCACTTTAACCGATTTCTACCAAAAACATCTTTACTGTAAAGGAGGAAAATGTACAGTTGCCTATGCAAAATGAACTGGGACTTCAGTTTCACTTTACTATATCAGAGGTTTTACTTTAGCGGGGTTCTGTATTTTGTACTCGATCATATAGAGCACCAAGACTTCAAATATGTGTTTAGATAAGTGTTGAGAAGGTGAGTTTAGATCTTAAGGTGATATATGCTTGTCTTCTGTGCAGATGTCATTTGTAAGATCCACGGGTCAATCTTCTCAACAAACTGTCCCTGAATGGTTGTTTCCTGCGGGGCCATGCTTACTACCTTGGCCATGCGCTTCTCCCGCCCCCTCAACCTCATCACTTGATCCATTGACCCTTCAATTCCAAATATCATGCTCAACACAGTCCACTGCCATTTACCATCCATGGTGGACACTGCCCTGGAATGCACCCATGCTCAGCCTCCTACTCCTGCAACACCTCAAGCACTACAAGGCAATAGTGCATCAACCCAGCTCAACATGTCCAGCCCCTTCCGTCATGACCAATGCACACTGCACCCCATCACCTCTATCTGCACTACCTGATCATGTGCTGCTTAGTGCCCTGTTTCCAATTGCACCTACTAGCCTCTCCCATATTAACCCTGTACCCAATGCCT
Organism: Amblyomma maculatum; assembly: GCF_055883805.1. Classification (NCBI taxonomy): domain Eukaryota; kingdom Metazoa; phylum Arthropoda; class Arachnida; order Ixodida; family Ixodidae; genus Amblyomma; species Amblyomma maculatum. The sequence goes on along the minus strand of NC_139348.1, from coordinate 60,373,879 downwards.
CCTGCACTGCATTTTGGCCCTCTGATCTCCTTTTGGCCCTCTGATCTCTCAATAAAATGTTTTCGGAAAATATTTTGCTTGCCTCATTTAATTGCATGGTTTTTGTGGCTCCTTAGGGAGATGACATGCAAGGTGGTATTGGGAAATGACTGCATAAGAAAACCGCAATTGTCAGAGTGACAGTTAAGCAAATGGCAGCAGTAAGGGCAAGGGTGAAATAACTGCATGGCTAAAGGTGGCTTAACAGTGGCAGTGCCAATGCCACGTGCACCGATGAATACTTGTTGCATGCCAATAAATACCAATATGTGAAACTAGCGGCACGGTCGCTTTATTGCCAATGTCACATGGGCCTATGAGTACTAATGGCATGCCAATACACGACACTAGGGGCACGGCCAGCTGATAGCCTATGTTGGCAGAGCCAAGACAGGTGCAATGTTGGCATATAAGCCGGATCAATATATAAAAATGTAGTAATTTCTCAAAAAACCAGTGTTACGCCAATGTTGGTACCAATTTTTGTCGACGTTGGGCCGGGGTTGGTGCGTTGCTGGTGTGCTGCCTGATTGATCTATAGGAGGGGAAGGGCGCGGTAACTGTCTCACTTGTTCTCTGTGGGCACCTCAACCACGCCGTAAGGGAAGGGAGGAAGGTGGGAGTGAAAGTGGTAAGAGAGAAAGAGGAGCCATAGTGGAGGGCTACGGAGTAATTTCGACCACCTGGGGATCTTTAACGTGCGCTGACAGCGCAGAGCACACGGACGCCTCTTCGTTTCGCCTTGTGCTGCCTGGGCCCGACCTCGGCGGCTGCATTTTGATAGAGGCGAAACGAAAAGGTGTCCGTGTGCTGTGCGATGTCAGTGCATGGTAAAGATCCCCAGGTGGTCCAAATTACTCCGTAGCCCTCCACTACAGCTCCTCTTTCTCTCTATCCACTTTCTCTCCCACCTTCCTCCCTTCCCTTACGGCGCGGTTCAGGTGTCCACAGCTACAAGTGTGACAGATACAGCGCCTTTCCCTTTCTGTGAACCAACCAACCAACACAAGCTTCAAGAAGGAACGTGCTTCGCCTTGTTTTTAGGCGCCCCTATTATACATTATGCAGTTTGTACTCCACACGAGGGATTTGAATGACATCAACACCGTTCGAAGTAATGCTAACCTAATCATTACCGGAACGCGTCGGGTAATCTTCCGACTGTTCACTCTGATCCCGCCTCCCTCCTTTCCTTTAGAGCGCGGTTTATATGTCCACCTATATTTGAGACAGATAAATGCGCCTTTTCTTTCCTCTAAACTAGTTTGACAATTTTATTCACAACGCCATATCTCAATAATATTGTTACGGGGTAGTTCAGCTTGTAGCAGAGGGCGTACGCGGAAGACAAGGCTTTCAAACAGACGTTTTCTGCAGGCACCAGCCGACGCTGTTGAACGTCGACTTCTCTCAAACTCATGAGAGTCTTCCTCTTCTTTCCTTATGAGTATGCACCGCCTAATGTGACACTACCCCGCCGGCTGAAAAGCACCATCCCGGTGCGTACTAGCGTCCAAACCAGGGTCCATGTAGTACGGCTTTAGGCGTGCAACATGGACCGTCTTGGTGCGTGGTGTAGAGGCATGGCGGGCGGGATGCAAGGGCGCAGTTTCGTATGTCACTGGTGTCACTTGTCGTAATATACGGTAGGGTCCTGTATAACGGGGCAAAAGTTTTTCCGAGAAGCCAACGCGGCGAGCTGGGGTCCAAGGCAGCACGAGAGAGCCGCAAGAATACTCGGTGTTGCAATGACAGGAATCATAGCGACGTTTCTGGGAGTCCTGAGAGGCTGCGAGTCGGTTGCGAGCAACAACGCGGGCAGCATCAGCTCGGGCTATGGTGTCACGAGTATATGAGCTGGCAGTGGCGACAGACGGCAGCAGGCTGTCAAAAGGAAGCAGAGGTTCACGGCCGTATAGAAGATAGAAGGGGGAGTAGCAGGTAGTGTCGTCACGCGACGAATTGTAAGCGAATATCACAAATGGCAGTGTTATGTCCTAGTCACGGTGGTCATCAGAAACGTACATAGACAACATGTCAGTCAGTGTCCGGTTAAGGCGTTCGGTAAGCCCGTTCGTCTGTGGATGGTAGGCAGTCGTGAAAGAATGACGAACGTTGCACAGCCGTAGGATCTCGTCGACTATACGAGCCAGAAAGCAACGGCCACAGTCGGTGAGAAGTTGGCGGGGAGCTCCATGAACGAGCATAACGTCGTTGAGGAGGAAAGCAGCGACATCAGTTGCACAACTGGTTGTTATTGCTCGTGTGACCGCGTAGCGTGTGGTATAATCAGTGGCCGCCGCAATCTATTTGCTCCCCGATGCGGACAGTCGAAAGCTGGTAAAACTGATGGCTTTTTCCGGCGTTGACAGCGGTCACAAGCAGCTACGTAGCGGCGGACTACGCGATATAGGCCTGGTCAAAAGAACCGACGGCGCACACTGTCGTATGTGCGAGAGACGCCTAGATGACCCGCTGTAGGAACGTCGTGAAGCTGTTGAAGGACGGCTGACCATAGGTGCTGAGGGACTACTAGTAGAAGGTCGGGGCCATCAGGTCGCATATTGTGCCGGTATAAGGTGCCGTCGTGGAGCACAAACAAACGAAGGGAAGGGTCATGGCGATCGGTGCTAAGGCGATTGATAATTTCGCGAAGCTGAGGGTCCCGGCGTTGCTCATGGAGAATGTTGAAAAAATCAGAAATAGAGAGCACGCAAGCGTCTTTGTCACATTCAGGTTGACTTGGCGGGTCGACTGGATGACGGGACAGGCAATCGGCGTCTCGATGCAACTGGTCAGACTTATAAACTAATGAAAAATTGTACTCATGAAGACGCGAGGCCCAACGTCCAAGGCGGCCAGTAGGGTCTCTGAGTGTAGAAAGCCAACACAGTGCGTGGTGGTCAGTGACTACTGTGAATGGCCGCCCATACGAGTAAGGGCGGAACTTTGTAATGGCCCAAACTAGGGCTAAGCACTCACGTTCAGTGATGGAATAATTTTGTTCGGCCGCAGAGAGGAGTCGGCTGGCATAGGCGATGACGCGAGGTAAACCGAGCTTACGTTGTGCGAGAACGGCACCAATTCCATGACCACTTGCGTCGGTGCGTACTTCAGTGGGCGCTGACGGATTGAAGTGAGCCAACACTGGCGGACCGGTCAGGTGGGCAATAAGAGCTACGAAGGCGGCCGATTGTTCGCGGCCCCAGGTAAAGGAGACCGCTTTTTTTCAGAAGCTGCGTGAGCGGAAGGGCTATTTCTGCGAAGTTTGGTGCCAATCGCCGGAAATATGAGCAAAGTCCGAGGAAGCTACGCTCGTCGGTGCTAGATTTCGGTATAGGGAAATACCTTACAGCGCGAATTTTGTCGGGGTCCGGCTGGATGCCATGGATGTTGACTACATGTCCTAGGACTGAGTTCCCGGCGACCAAAGGTACACTTCTTGGAGTTCAACTGAAGGCCAGCTCGTCGGAAGACGCCAAGAATAGCCGAAACACGATGGAGGTGGCCTTCAAAGGTTGATGAGAATACGATGACGTCATCGAGGTAGCACAGACATGTGGTCCATTTGAGCCCGCGCAATAGGGAGTCCATCATACGTTCGAATGTCGCAGGGGTATTACATAAGCCGAAAGGCATCACCTTGAATTGGTAGAGGCCATCCGGGGTGACAGAAGCCGTCTTTTCTCAATCTCTTTTGTCAACAGAGATCTGCCAATATCCAGAACGGAGATCGATGGAGGAGACGTAGTTGGCACCATGCAGGCAGTCGAGAGCGTCATCGATCCTTGGAAGAGGATACACGTCTTTCTTTGTTATCTTGTTTAGGTGTCGATAATCAACGCAAAACCTCCTGCTGTTGTCTTTCTTTTTAACGAGCACTAACAAGACGCCCAGGGGCTGCTTGACGGCTCAATAATGTTGCTTGCCAACATTTTCTCTACTTCTTCCTGAATGATCCTGCGTTCGGAAAGAGCAACTCTGTAAGGCCGTCGATGAATAGGTCGGGCATCTCCAGTATCAATACGATGTGTGACGACGGACGTTTGGCCCAGGGATCCGTGACCGAAATAAAAAATGTCGCTGTATGACCGCAAAAGGCCGGCAAGGGCGCTAGCATATTCGGGACGCAGGTCAGAGGCAACCATGGCTGAGATGCGGTCCTAAGGACTATGTGATGGGACAGGTTGTGCAGGTACGTCGGCGTGACGGTCGGACAGCACTGCAGAAATAGTAAAGCTGGACAAAGGCGACAGCTCGGCAAGGAAAATGCCCTCCGGGAGAACTTGTGAAGACATGCTGAAGTTGAGTACGGGAATGTAGGTGAGGTATTTCTCGACGTGTACAATGTTATGAGGTAAGACGATGTTGCGCTGTAGCGTGACGTCGGTGATGGGATCGACGACGTAATCGCCGTCAGGAAGGGAGGGAAAAGGTGACATGGGCACGTATACTGCCGACTCGGGATTTAGGCGAGTAAATGTACTGGAGCGGAGGCGGGGCTGGGAATGGTCAGCACTGGGGTCGTGAACACAATAGGGCAGGGTTAGGCGCAGAAGTCCGGAGGAACAGTCAATGAGAGCGGAATGGGCTTTTAAAAAGTCTAGGCCTAAAATCACGTCTTGCGGATAAGTAGTAAGGAGGGCGAAGAGCACAGGGACGTGGTGGCCGGCGATGCTAACGCGTGCAGTGCACATTCCAATGATGGCAGCAGTGTTTCCATCAGCAACACGAACTGTAGAGGCGTTAGCGGGCGTAAGAACTTTTTTGATGCGCTGGCGGAACGACGAACTAAGAACTGAAATATGGGCTCCAGTGTCATAAGAGCGGGCACAGGGACTCGATCTACGAGGACATTGATCAGGTTGCGGCGTGGTGCGATGGTCGAAACACAGTTGGCTGTCCGGGTTAGTAACGCAGTGTCACGTCCGGGCGCTGCGTTACCTAGTTTCCCTAGTAGGTGCCTTGGTACGTTGGGGACAAGCTGCGGCGACGAGTAGGTGACCGGGAATGGTGGGCTTGAGGCGATGGAGAACGGCTAGGACGACGGTCTTGCTCTATGTTCTCAGTACGAAGATGTGCTGGGGTGACAGAAACGCATCGTGGTGCATAATAGTTATGGCGGACAGGGCTGTAATAGGGTTGAGAGGGGGAGCCGTACGGCTGCGGCGTATGGCCAGCTCGACAGCAGACGAAGCAAATAGGTCTATCGTCAGATGTGCGCCACTCCGCAGGATTGCGGGTAGGGTAGCGCGGTGTGTAGGGCGGGGTTGTGGCAGCAGCAGCAACCACTGGGATTGGCTGTGGTGCAGGGTGTGGTGGGGTAGGATTTGAAACGAGGCCCACACTTGCGAATTCTTGGCAGACAACAGCCTGTATCATAGCTATTGTTGCCTGTGCAGGACGTGACGTATGTGTAACAGGAGTCAAGGCCTCGATTTCCCTGCGGACAATGGTAGTGGGGTTATTCTAACTTGAAGGCTGCTGTAATGTGGGCAAGTCGTCACATGAGGATGTAGTCGCCGTGTTGGGAAGGCGCAGAAACCGATGGACAACGCGGCGCTGCTTCGCCTGTTCGAAACGGTGACAGACTTGCAGGACTGAGTCCACCGTAGAGCAGTCTTTGCAGAGAAGTATATTGAATGCGTCATCAGCGATACCCTTAAGTATATGGCCCACTTTATCATCTTCGGTCATGGAGGTATTCACCTTTCGACACAGAGCGAGAACGTCCTGTATGTAGGCCAGGTATGACTCGGTTGACGATTGAGTCCGCGTAGCCAGGTCTCTTTTGGCTGCCAGAACTCGCCCAATTGGTTTGCCGAATAAGTCCTGCAGTTTGTGTTTGCAGATGTCCCACGTAGGCAACCCCTGTTCGTGATTGGTGAACCATGTCTTCGCCGTTCCCGCCAGATAGAAGATTATGTTTGCAAGCATTACGCTCGCATCCCAGCGGTTATTCTTGCTGCACCTTTCATATTCGTCGAGCCAATCTTCAACATCCTTGTTGTCTTCGCCGTTAAGGATAGGCGGATGACGGATTTTGGTTAAAACCATGGGGGCAGCTGAAGTTTCCGTAGCGGGTGATGCGTCCTGGGATGCCATGCTTACTGTGGTAGTCGGTGGGGTGAGCTCAGGGAAATGACGTCCACTGCGCAAATCCAGGCTTCTGGTGCGAAAGTACAAGGAACTGTGGCAAGGGGAATCGAAAGTACCTCCACCAATGTGTTACGGGGTAGTTCAGTTTGTAGCAGAGGGCGTATACGGAAGACAAGGCTTTCAAACAGACGTTTTCTGCAGGCACCAGCCGACGCTGTTGAACGTCGTCTTCTATCAAACTACCCCGCCGGGGTGGTGCAGTGGTAAGACGCCCGACTACTGTGCCGGAGTACCCGGGTTCGAACCCGACCTCGGTGGCTGCCTTTCGATGGAGGCGAAACGGAGTGGCGTCCGTGGGCTGTGCGATGTCAGTGCATGTTAAAGAACCCATGTGGTCGAAATTTCCGGAGTCCTCCACTACGGCGTCTCTCATAGCCTTAGTCGCTTTGGGACGTTAAACCCCACGAACCAACCAAACCAATCTTCTCTCAAACTCACGAGAGTCTTCCTCTTCTTTCCTTATGCGTATGCGCCGCCTAATGTGACAATATTAATAATAATTGGTTCTCAGGAAGGGGAAGGCGCAGTATCTGTCATACGTGTTTCTGTGGACGCCTGAACCACGCCGAACGGAAGGAGGAAAGTGAGAATGAATGTGAAAATACAGAAAGAGGAGAAGTAGTGGAGGGTTACGGAGCACTTTCAACGATCTAGTGATCTTTAACGTACAATGACATCGCAACAGCACACGGACGCCACTTCGTTTCGCCTCCATCGAAACGCAGCCGCCGCGGTCGGGATCGAACAGGGGTACTCCTGCGCAGTAATCGGGCGTCTTACCACTGCACTACCCTGACGAGGCCCATACGTTGCACCCACGTTATGGTTTCAATGACGAGAGCTCGTCGGTTCGCCTCCCACAGAGATTAAAGCTCGACTGGACTAGCAAGTTTGAGTGCATTAACCCACGAACCCTTCAGCTCCGGTCTGAATCCAGGGGGACCAGCGTTTAGACCACTGTTTTATGATTTTCGTGGTTTTCCGTTTTTTTATTTTTTTGTGAAGATGACACGATAAGTTTCTTTTACGATAGAGGTGTACGATTTCGCAGTAAAAAGTACTGAAGCATTGTTGTGTTAGTGGGTACGCGTGAATGAGAAACTGCAAGGTTACCCCACACTTGAATTATGGAAGCTATCCTTTCGAGTTATAACTGAGAATGAACGACCCCATGTCGCAGAAAAGCCAGTGTCGGCGTTGTCCATTTCCTAAAATTTGCAATGAACGAAAGACAAATGTGGTAAATATCCTCCATGTGCGTGAAATGCTATTGCGTAATTAACTGTGGAGTCGCCTCGGCATCGCATCGAACACGAACGAGTGCCTTCCGCTAAACGTGCACTGAGAAGAATCAAGTTTTAAGAAGCGGCGCTCGCGCTTACCGCTGACGTCATCGCTCGGCACACCTTGAGAGAAAACACACAACAAATAGAAACAAGAAAATACTTTACTAGGTTTAAAACGCTATCGCGCCTAAACCTTAATGGTGAAGATAACAGCTGTGCGCAGTGACGGAAGCAATTTGAACAGGTGCCTCCTAGTTGTGGTTGCCACGGAAATAAAGTATCAATTCCGCTGAAACTTGACAAAATTTTTGTTCGAGTTTCTGCGTTGGAAAACGTGAGATTCAAGCCGTGGTTGGGTGTAGGGATGGTTCCAAGGTGTCGCTTGTTCTAAATCCCTTGGGGAGGCAGAGTTCTTTCGCCTACTTTTTATGCAGAAACCTAATGTTCAATTCTAATGGCAGATCGCCAGCGCTTGGCCACAGCAGCTGTCTCTGCCAAGAGCCGTCGGTGTAAATGAGAAGGTGGTGTTGGAATGCCTCATAGATGACGGCTTCGGTCAGCTGCTGCAATGCACAGAGCATTGTGGTGCGTTTCCCCGCGATGCCGACGATATCTCTCTGAACCTCAGGAAAAGCGGGCCAGGGAGAGCACAGGTCATAAGGTGGCGTTGCATTGGTGAGCTACCCGTACTCGAGCAGCGCCGCTCCCATGCGCGAGTGGTGATGTCGCAGCCGATGTAATAGCGGGCCGCCGTCCGCTGCGCGCTGTAGGTGATCTATGTGTCGGAGTGCCCACCGCGTGGCCTGAAGTTGTATTGGCCGCGAGCCTGCCTCGGCCAAAGCAGCTGCGCATTGAGAGTTCTGAGGAAGGCCGAGGCAAATGCGGAGCGCTTTGCGATGCTCGACCTCCAGCTGCTTCCAGCATGGTTTGCGCATTGTGAAGAGCGGTAGCGCATAGAGAATTGCCCCTCCTGCCGCGGAGTTGAACAGCCGTAACACCGCTTGCTGGGAGATTCCCTGGCCTCGAGCAGTGAGCTGTGTACGGCGGCAGTGGTTCTCTTTATCTGCAGGCCGGCCTTGGTCGACGCGGGTCGGAAGGAAAGGCGCTGGTCTATGTCTACCCCCAGGTACCGCAGCGAACGTCGCCCCGGCAGGAGGGTCCCGTCCAGTGTGAGCGGCGTTGGTGGCTTGCACGAGCTCGGAACGCAGGCCATTGCGATGAACTTGCCCGCTCTGAGCAAGAGACCTAGGCCGCGCAAACATTCGTCCAGCCCCAATTAATTCCTTGCAATTTGTGGAATGTTTCAGCACCTATGGGGCTGAAACATGGAGGCTAACCAAGAGAGTTCTACTTAAGTTGAGGACAACCCAGAGGGCTATGGAACGAAAAATGGTAGGGGTAACATTAAGAGATAGAAAGCGTGCAGAGTGGGTCAGAGAAATAACTCAAGTTACCGACATTCTAGTGGAAATTAAGAAGAAGAAATGGACATGGGCAGGACATGTAGTGCGAAGAGAGGATAACCGATGGTCGCTTAGGGTAACAAACTGGATTCCAAGGGAAGGAAAGCGTAGCAGGGGGAGGCAGAAAGTTAGGTGGGCGGATGAGATTAAGAAGTTCGCAGGGGTCAAGTGGATGCAGCTAGCACAGAACCGGGTTAAGTGGAGAAATATGGGAGAGGCCTTCGCCCTGCAGTGGGTATAATCAGGCTGATGATGATGATGATGATGATGATGAATTTGTGGAAATAAGAGACCACCGTCATCACCCACTTTCCGCCCTCTCTGCCACACACACACACACAGAAACACACGACTCCTGCCTACCTCCCTTTCCTGGTAGTGCGCTTCATGTGTACACCGAGAATCTGGACATATACATGCGCCTTCTCTTTCCTCTAACCAGTTTAATAATTTATCACCACGAGTCCGTAAGCTACACCCCCGCTACGGTTTCAATAAGTAGAGCCCCTTGGTACGACGCCCTCGACTAGCATTGTTGAGCGCGTTAAACCGACGAACAATTGCATGGCCTCCGAGATCACATCCGCGCGCACGTTTTTCACGCGCGCAGTGGTGATCTCGGAGGCCATGACCATTGAATACCGTTCCGAACATCGGGTGACAAGCGATTAGACCACGATTTTGTTGTTTTTTGTGGTTTTCCATTTTTTTCTGACGACAACACGGAACTTTCCTTTGACGGTAAAGGTATACCGCTTCGCTGTAACAAAGCCAATCAATATCTAAAACGTTGAATAAAGCATTGAAGCAATGTTGCGTGTGGGCACTAGCAGAGTCCTTCAATGCTTCTGGCACTAGCTACGGGGAATGTTCAGGGTAGTCCCCACTCTAAGCATGGAAGATGTTCCGTCAGTTATTACACGAGAGCGATGGACCCCCTGTCAAACAAAATCCGGTTTTGGCATTGTCCGTTGCAACGCGAACATCCACACTGAAGGAAAGAAGCAAGTTATAAATAGCCTCCACGTGTGTGAAATGCTATTGCTTAATTAACGATGAAGCCCCTCGGCATGTATCCAACACAAATAGCAGAATCCGAGAACGCGCAGTTAAGCGAGTGGCAAATTACTTTTCCTCTGTACTTCCTTTTCGCTTGGCGTGCACGTAGCGCCATCATGCGTGTGGCGCACAGAATAAGATAGACAGGGCATGGCCTCCGAGATCTTCATCGGGTCGGCTCGGATCGGCAACGATGTTGCCGACGAACTACGGCTGCACCTTGAGGCCCGCGCGTTTCGGCAAGGCGGCGGGCATCGTTTCTACGTCCCGGAAGGATTAATAAATAAAAATGAGTATAGCAAGTTGCTCTATGTAGGAATTTGAAAACAGAGGCTCCCTTCTCAGTGCACGCCTCAACCGCATTGTAAGCGAAAGAACGCTTAGAATCACGTTTCAGAACAAGTAATTACCAAACAGTCATGCTTTGGACCAGTTGAGGAGTAAGGAGTGTTGTCATGTAGACTACGTCTTTGTGTCACTCAAAAGCCTGACACGCAAACGCTATCGCTCTCCATTCTTAAAGGGGAAGCTTAAGCGTCCTCCATAGTTCTTAAAAACTACCTACTTTTTCTTGCGACTTGTGCCTGAATAACAGCTGTGCGCAGTGACGGAAGCAATTTGAACAGGTGCCTCCTAGTTGTGGTTGCCACGGAAATAAAGTATCAATTCCGCTTAAACTTGACAAAATTTATGTTCGAGTTTCTGCGTTGGAACACGTGAGATTCAAGCCGTGGTTGGGTGTAGGGATGTTTCAAGGTGTCGCTTGTTCTAAATCCCTTGGGGAGGCAGAGTTCTTTCGCCTATGGTTATGCCTTTTGTTTCCGTTTCTGATGGACGTGTACAGGTGGTTTCAAGTCCAAATTCATATTTGTAATATAATGTAAATATTTAATACATCCGAAAACACATGTCAACTGCACACTGTGCATGGGATTGCTGTGTACCTGTATTTATTTGTCAAGTTATTTTACACTGTGTATAATTTCATTTACATTGTCATTCAAAATTGTAATATCATCACTACTAGCAGGTAATTGTTTCCAGAGTATAAATTGTGAATTTTAATCCATTTCTTCGACATAATGTATCTTATGTGCAGTGTCCTCTGTTCTGAACCGTGTAAATAAAATAAATAATAATTGGTTCACAGGAAAGAAAAGGCGTATCTGTCACACTTGTTTCTGTGGACACCTGAACCGCGCCGTAAGGGAAAGGAGGAAGGTGGGAGTGAAAGTGAAAAGAGAGAAAGAGGAGCCGTAATGGAGGGCTACGGAATAATTTCGACCACCTGCGGATCTTCAACGTGCGCTGACATCGCACAGCACACGGACGCCTCTTCGTTTCGCCTCCATCGAAACGCAGCCGCAGCGGTCGGGTTCAAACCGTGTACGTTTTCAGTTTTGGTCATTTGTCATCACACATGTCAATATATAATGTCTAAGAAAACTTTTATTGCGAAAGCAATACTACTTGCACTTTCAAGCCGTTGCCGTACCGTGGCGGTGCCACCATTGAACTTTCGCGTGACCTCTGTGTGACGCCACGGCGTAGAGCTGGGCGACCATCTCGCGCCGTCTGCGAGTAGTGGCGGTGCCACCACCGGTGGCCTAACTGCCGCGCTGTCCGCCAGAAGCGCAACAGGTGTTGTGACGTCACGCAGAAGAGCTGGGCGACCATCTCGCGCCGTTTGCGAGTAGTGGCGGTGCCTCCGCCGGCGGTTTAACATCTGCTTCGATGATACCACCTAGCGCTAGGGAAGCTCGTCGCAGTGAGCGTAAGACAGCAGCGAGCTACAGAGACGGAAGAACAGATGATCGTGTACAGAAATGCGTATCGCTATGCAATAAAAGAAGTGCAAACAAAGAGCCACTTCTTTACAGACCACCAAAGCGTCTTTATTGGCTTAAATAAAATTGAAACATAAAGTGACGTCATATCGTATCCAGAGTAAATCATTGTATAACCACCACAGTCTAACCATAACAAGCATATCCATAAGCACCACCACCAGCCGAACAATGCCTGAAGCTGGGCGTAGCCATGGGTATTGCTTTAGTAATCTACCGGGCGTAACCAAGCTAAGCCTTTGCCATTTTTTTTCTAAACGCACACAGCTGTTCTGTTGCGGTAAGTGTTTTATGTCTAAGTAGCAATGAATTGAGAGGCAAAATGTCTGGTGTGGTATGTGTTCTGCACAGCTTTAATAGCAATAAATAGACACGCAGAGAGAATCTATCATAACATCAGTAATACTGAATAACTGAATACCACGTAGCCGAAATTATGCACTGTTGTTACCCCCCTGTACCGGCAGATCGGCGCCACCAAGACTTCGCGTCCAACGGCCTCGCACAGGATTGTCATTGATGCCAAGCAACCTATGACTTCATTTGGCGCCTTATTTGGGCTATGCTGCCCATTAACGACCACCGATAGCAACAGAGCGCCGTGCCTCCAGTGCAAGGCCGAATTGTCCGCTCAAGGAGGTTAGTCCTTACGCATTCGTCGCCTCATTCGTGACGCGCCTCTTCTGGCGCGCGATTAATGAGAATTTCCACGGAAAGGGCGTTGCTCCATTTCCTTCACGTGGTCGCTATCCTATGACATTTCGGACACAGCAATAGCGCCTGGATTGTTTAGTATATGGCGAAGTTGTGGCAAAGCTGTATTTATATGGCGGGCATTGGCCGCATGCATATGAGCAAGGGAGCAGCTGCAAGATGCAGACGCATCTAAACCGTCTCGTCTTTTTCATGTCGGCTTTTGTTGCGTGCGGCGGTCTTTTCCATGAAGGCACAGCAGGGCCAGAGTCATCGTGCACCTCCCATCGTGGACTGTGAGTGCCTGTATTGCCTATCGTCGATTGTCAAAACTCAGCGTCAAATGCCAGTGACGTGAACCTAACGCAAATTTTCCGTGCGCGTCATGATCATGCCAGAGCTATATCGACATCGTTGGGCGCATTGAAATACGCCCCCCAAGCCTTTTTCGCCAGTGAGCAAGGGAGCAGCTGCAAGATGCAGATGCATCTAAACCGTCTCCTCTTTTTCGTGCCGGCTTTTGTTGCGTGCGGCGGTCTTTTCCATGAAGGCACAGCAGGGCCAGAGTCATCGTGCACCTACCATCGTGGACTGTGAGTGCCTGTATTGCCTATCGTCGATTGTCAAAACTCAGCGTCAAATGCCAGTGACATGAACCTAACGCAAATTTTCCGTGCGCGTCATGATCATGCCAGAGCTATATCGACATCGTTGGGCGCATCGAAATACGCCCCCCAAGCCTTTTTCGCCAGTGAGCAAGGGAGCAGCTGCAAGATGCAGATGCATCTAAACCGCCTCCTCTTTTTCGTGCCGGCTTTTGTTGCGTGCGGCGGTCTTTTTCATGAAGGCACAGCAGGGCCAGAGTCATCGTGCACCTACCATCGTGGACTGTGAGTGCCTGTATTGCCTATCGTCGATTGTCAAAACTCAGCGTCAAATGCCAGTGACATGAACCTAACGCAAATTTTCCGTGCGCGTCATGATCATGCCAGAGCTATATCGACATCGTTAGGCGCATCGAAATACGCCCCCCAAGCCTTTTTCGCCAGTGAGCAAGGGAGCAGCTGCAAGATGCAGACGCATCTAAACCGTCTCCTCTTTTTCGTACAGGTCAGTAATAAGCAATGTCCTGAATTTAAAAGTGACTCGTTATGTTTGGTTGTGCTCCCTTGCTCAGAGGTGCTATGTGAGTGTCTGGAGGGTTCTTTTGACTCATTCTGCCTTCTGGTGCTTTTGCTAAGTGGAGACGTAGAGGCCAACCTAGGCCCCTTGAATGTGTCTGAACAGCTGGAAGCTATATTCGAAAATCAGAAAATGTCATCTAGAGAGCTAAAATATATCAGGGAGAAGTTAGAGGGCCATATATCAGAGTCAAACCGAAGGTTGACTGCCATTGAAGAAAAAATAGAATCCTATGCACCAACCGTAAAGAGGGTAGAGGAATTTGAAAGTTCAATTGTGGAGCTGCAGGAGCAGATTTCATCACTGTGTAGCAAAGTTGAAGACCTAGAGTATCGCTCTCGGTGTAATAACTTGATTATCGTCGGGGTCAAGGAAGACAGCTCAGAAACTTCGAAGAGCCTAAAGGATGCTGTGGTAACAGAAGTGTTCGAAGGAAAACTAGGAATTAAAGTTGGGAGTGCTGAACGCATACACCGTATCGGCAGGCAATCTGTGGGTAAGAGCCGACCAGTGACAATACGGTTCTCCGACTGATGAAAAAATGAACCTCCTTAGGAATGCGAAAAAGCTAAAAGGTTCAGGTATGTCATTATATGAGGACTATCCTCCTCGAATACAAAAAGTACGAAAGCTGCTCTGGTCTACCGTTAAAGATAGCTGCAATCCCGAGGACAAGGTATTCGTAAAACTTGACAAGCTAGTTATCAATGGGAACACGTATGTGTTGGACGAAGAAAGAAAAGAAAGACGAATGCTTGCTACATCGAACGAACATAATGATGATTCTGGTGGGCAAACTGGTGATAGCGACAGTGCTGCCTCATTCTCGAAACGTGCAGTCACTCGAAGTCAGAAACTAAAGAACTATAAATGATGGGCAGATAAGAGCAAACCGTTGCGAATCATTTCTCTCAAAGCACAAAGCATCGCAAATAAAACAGCTGAATTCGAAGCGCTCCTTTGCGAACTGGACCATCACGCTACGTTTGTGACGGAAACCTCGCTACATTCTGAGATCACTGATGATATAATTGTTCCCCCCGCCAACAAAATTTTGCGACGCGATGGGCCGACCCGCGGAGGAGGAGTCGCGATAGTGCTTAAGGAAAGTTTACCTGTTGTACTTCTGGCTGGGATTCCCAATCATGAAAGTCTGCTTTGTAAGGTTGATTTCTGCGGCAACACTATTGTATTGGGTGTAGTGTATCGACCTCCTAATGCGGATGTCGCTTTTCTCGAAGACCTGTGATGATTACGCGCAACGCCGTCGTGGCGACTGAGTGTTCGAAGTTCATTTTAGCTGGTAATTTTAGCTTGCCTGATATCGATTGGTATCGCAAGAATGCTGTGGGTGCCAATTCTGATCATTCTGAGCTCCTTTTGCATATTGCCTTTACAGGTAATCTGAAGCAGATTGTTGAGAGACCAACCAGAATATGTACTTCTGTATCCCACATTCTTGATTTAGTGTTCATTAGCCATGCCCTTAAGTGTATTTCTGCTGATGTTTTGAAAGGTGTATCTGACCATAATCTCGTTTGGCGTACTTTTTCTCTGTCAGCTTATGTTGAATGCGAAAAACGACACATTGTCGTGAAAAATTTTAATAAAGCTGATGATGTGGGATTCCTCGATTTTCTAGAGACTTATTTTGACAGTGTTAAGGCTGAGAAGAATGTAAATGCATTAAGGTGCATGTTTGTGCATGCTTAAAAAACTATGCCTTGATTGCTTGACAAAGTATGTCCCTAATATTGGGAAGAAAAAGAAACATAACCCATGGATTACTCGGGACATAATCCGCACTAAACGTAAACTAAAGCGGATGCGGCTTTCTAGTACACGGAATAAGGCAAATGTGAGCATGTTGGGCAACAAAATAAGAAGTAATATCAAGCAAGCCTGGGACTCATTTTTTACCAATAAGCTTGGTCGCTTTCTCCGAGAAGCTCCAGAAAAGTTCTGGCGTTACATAAATGGCACAAAACAACGCAATATGTCACTAATAGCCAATGGTTCACCTGTCACAGGACCAAAAAATATTGCTAACGTATTCAATTAGTATTTTAAATCAGTGTATGCTGATAAAAACTCAAGTTTTCCCTCTAAGCCCGATGACTATTCCTCTTGAATGCCATATGTTGTCGTCTCCCACGAAAGTATTTTTAACCTACTTTTGAAACTTGACGCGAAAAAGTCCAGTCGGCCTGATAACATTCCACCAGCTTTTCTTCGCCGCTATGCAGAATGGTTGTCCCATTATCTCTTTGTTATCTTCAATGCCTGTTTGGCTCAGTGCGCAGTACCGTCAGAATGGAAAACTGCACGTGTCGTACCAATTTTTAAGGGAAACGAGCCAACTTGTGTATCTAATTACCGCCCGATTTCTTTGCTCTCGATCAGTTTTAAAATGTTTGAACATGTGATTTGCCGTGCCTTGACAAAATTTTTGGAATCCAGCAATTTCCTTTCTAACGAACAACATGAGGTTAGGCGCGGCTTATAAACCGTCTCACAACTGATTACCACTTGTCATAATTTATTTATCGCAGTAATAACAAGCTAGAAATGAACGCGGATTTCCTAGATTTCGCCAACGCCTACCATAAGGTTCCGCATACTAAACTCGTAGAAAAACTTTACATTGCCGGAATCAATCGTAATATTATTGACCTTAATAAAGCCTACCTAGAAGACAGATTTCAATATGTTATTGTTACCAATGAGTACTCTGATTCACTACCGGTTTCATCTGGTGTACCACAAGGATCCGTTCGAGGTCCTATTCTATTTCTGATCTATGTAAACGACATAACGAATAAAGTTGACCCAGAAGTTAGAGTTAAATTATTTGCTGATGACTGCGTTCTATACTCTACAATTAACTCCACAGTGGACCAGATTAAGCTCAACAGTAATCTGCAGAAGATCTCTAATTGGTGCACCCAATGGGGCATGTTTCTTAACAATAATAAATGCTTGGTCCTCAGAGTTTGTAAAAGGAAAACTGTCCTGACACATCCATATTGTATAGCTGGCGTAAAGCTTCCAGAATCCGCGTCAGTAAAATACCTTGGCGTCTAGATAACCAATAACCTATGCTGGAACGCTCACATCGATGTCATTTGCGGGAAAGCTCTGAAGACTCGCTGGTGCTTGCAGCGTAAACTGTCAAAGGCCCCAGCAAACGTGAAATTGGCACCGTACAAGGCTTTGGTGCGGCCTCGTCTCGAATATGCATGTTGTATATGGGACCCTTACATAGCCAAGAATATTTCAAAATTAGAAAGAGTGCAAAGGCTCCCAGCCCGTTTCATCTGTAACAGATTCAAGCGCACAGATAGTGTTTCAGACATGATCAACTCCCTAGGTTTAGAATCCCTTCAAGCAAGGTTTAAATTTTGTGCCTAATATACAACGATGTGATTAAAATTAACTCCCATTATTACATTACTCCTGTTTCGCGCGCAAGTACGCGTTTTAATCACGGAAAAATGCTAGAAGAATTTCGAGCATAGTCTAATATAGTTAGACATTCTTTTTTTGTCAAAACAATTGCAGAATGGAATAATTTGCCGATGTGTGTAGTGAACAGCCCGAATATAGAAATGTTTATTGATAACTTGAGAGCCTCACGCATGTGAAACCTTGTTTGTTTTTTAAATCATCTGTTTTGCCTTCCATGAAGCTCGTATAACTTTGTTGAACTTTTTTAATTGTATCTTTGCTCACCCCTGCTTGGAGTCAAACAATTCCGTAGTATTACTAAATAAATAAAAACAATACTCGCTCATCTTTGTTGTGATTGCATCAGTTACTTGGCAAAACATTTTTTTCTAGGAAGAGTAGCACTTTCAGAGGCAAGGGTTTTGCACGTATATTTATGACATCAACAACTGCATAACAAGGTAGTCAGGTCAAATTCTAGCTGATGTGCCTCCTTGAGGCTGTAGTTTTGTGGAATACCTACATCGCAGCCTTGCTATGTAATTCCCCTGTGTTCATGCACTTCTTTCTTCCTCTCTTCCATGCCCACTATGAAAGTAAGAATAATTTACTGATGAGCCTCGAAAATTGCCGATGGTTGCATTAGTTTCTAATGCGATATTTGCGCGCAGCTAATCAGCTGCTTCAACGTTTCGATAGATTGAGGTAAAGATTCAAGATATGTTTGTAAAATTATAGAATTTATTTTTTTGTATTATTCGATACCAACCAGTTTTTCTTCCACCATATACAAATATTGTGGGCCTTTCCTTTCCTGCAAAACACTAACTCTATGGACGGATGGGAAAACGTTTATTTTTATCGGTTTTAGATTTGAGGGTTAGGTTGCATTGTTGGCCGTGCCAGATAGCCACCAGTTGCGTCCCGTCGGCGACATCTTCGACCCACTCTGTGACCCGAGTCTGGACGCCTGGGTGCGAACAGCGCAGCGCGGCCTCCCACGCCTCCAGAGATGGAGTTGGAAGCAAATTGGCGGTTGCAGATAAGCCGCGAACTCCATGTAATGAGGCCTAAAGTGATGTCGATGCCACACTCTTTTCATTTGGGGTGAACCTGCTTTTTAAATATGTGCGAATATTCTTTGGGGCCGGGGAATGAGCGGGTTTGTAGCTGGCGTCAGATTATCTCCTAGGCCTCGTTTATTTAATTATGCGGGGGAGGAAAGATTCGCCTTTCCAGGCTAAAATGCCGAGTTGTCATGGAACGAGAGCACGTCCTCCCTCGTGCCCGCGGGAAACGAGGTACTCATCGCCTGGCAGACGAAACCTCTGGGGTATTCATGAGCCCTCTCGTTCCCGAGATTGCCCGAGTGAACCGGAACCCATACCAGTTCTATCGTCCTATCAGGGGATAGACGGTAGCTTTAAAAATATTTCCTGGCGGCAGGCGACAGACAGAACCTCCCGAAATTCCGTATGGCTGTTTTGGAGTCACTGAATATATCATCAGCTGCTGTAGAAGCGACGGCCAGAGCGATGAAAGCTTCCTCTGTAGCCTCGGAAGTTTTTTTTTGCGTACAGTAGCTAAAGGTAAGATGTTTTGAAGGCGTGGAATCACGCACCCCAGTCACCACACAAATCGTGAAACCTCGGTCTGTCTCTTCATAATTGACCTCATCTACGCAATAAACAGACTGGATTCATTTGTATTTGCTGTATAGTGCACGTGCTAGTCGCCTGCCTTCTTGGTGAACTGGGTGCATATTCTTAGAGGGGGGAGGGGGCTTGATAACACTCTCCTTCCTGATTGCGGCGGGCATTGCCTGCGATCATCCTCAGTGGGGTCGAACTTGATGCCTAGTCTTAGCAAGCCAAACCTCCCGGCTTTGGGGAGCGCCAGTTTGGAATACTGCGATACTAAATGCGCTTCCTTGAATCAAGTATGTTCCCATAACAAGCGCTAAGCGCTTACCGGTTGAGATGTTCCTCGATATTCGTAGTGCTTTCTGCTTGACGGATAAGACTCTGAACCCGTTGCTGTTTGTCTTGGTAAAGGTGCAGATAGGGCAGGGTGTGTACTAACCTGGTGAAGACGAAAGCCTGAATGAGTCGACAGGTGTCGCGTACTTTCGTGCCGCTTCTCTTGTTGGTGGTAGTGGTGAACTCTTTTATTGCGTCGAAAATTAGGGGACCAGACAGGGGACAGCGCTGGCTTAGAGGAGGTCGGCGGGGGTTCCTTGGGATGCCGCGGCCTCCACCGCACGCTGGCCGCACGCTGGATAAGCCACCGTTGGTCTGTAGCTTGCAAGTACGCAGGAGAGACTCTCACGTCTCTGGGGTGTTTGAGTTGTCTGTGTTTCAATGTGTACAAGTCCACGCCATGTGTATGAGAGTGGCTGGAGTTGAGCAGTGTATACACATGGGGCTATCTGTTCCGAAAGATCCTGCTGTATAAGATGGTGTGTGGGAAGCTGCCAGTTTGTAGTTTGCGCTATTGGACGGCCTCGCGTCTTGTTAGATCGCCGTGTGTGGGAGGATATGCACATCGTTTGAGTCGGTAGTGCTGGAGTATGTCAGTGTTAGTGGTTAGCAGACACGCGCGTGAGATATTAGTGTCAGCAGAAGCAGGGTGGCTGATCATACTCTCGGCTCGGCAGCTGAGATCTCGAGTGAGAGTGTGCGCCTGGGCATTTCCGCTGAGCGACTCGTGGGCTGGAACCCAAAGAAGTAAGCGAGATATTGAAGAGGGTGCTGTAGAACGTAGAATGTGTAACGCCTGGCAAGAGATGCGGCCAGCATCGTAGCTGCGAATAGCCTGTTGAGAATCACTGATGAGGACTTTGGCAATAGGGTCGGCTAGCGCTAGCGCAATGGCAACCTCCTCACCTGCGTTGACTGTTTCTGCATTGCGAATGCTGCAGGCTGTGTACCAGCTGCGATAAGGGGCGAGAGCTACCGCCACCATCGCTGGCCTCGATGGATGGTAAGAGGCGTCCGTATACGTGACGTCCGTGTCCGCTGAATCGTTTCTCGAGTTGACGAGCCCGGTCGACCCCTCTCGGCGTGGTGTTCCGGGTGAATCCGTTTTGAATGGGAGGAATGCGGAGATTTAGGCGATAATCCGGTGTTTTTCAGCGTAACTTGGGGCCGATCTCGACGGGGAGATCCCAAACTTGCTGCAGTACCGCTCGGCAGCATGTGTGTGTGAGAGCCGCTCATACTGGGCGATGAGGGTTGCTTCGATCAGTTCGCTCGCGGTATTGGAGATTCCGAGAGCCATGCGCTGATGGGTAGCTGTGGACATAGGAAGACCTAGGGCCGTTTTGTATGCTTTTCGAAGTGACGCCTCTAGCCGTTCGCTTTCGGCACGAGTGAGACGTAAGTAAGGTCCAGAGCAGGTGATGCGGAAGCAGATGAAAGCTTGATCGAGGCGCAGGAGTTTGAACTCTCACATGCCATGATGCTTGTTGGAGATTCGCCGATCTGTGCCACCGACTGGTCGATGCGTTAGAGCGTGATGTTGCTGGCAGACAGCTGAACTCACTCTAGGTAGCCTTAAATCGGATCCCATTCCTCTGGAACGCCAAGGTACACCACAAGGCTCGGTGCTTTCTCCTTTTCTATTTAATCTGGCACTGATTATGCTTCCCCCTAAGCTCGCGCCCTGCCGGGGCTGCAGCACACTTTCTACGCGGACGACATCACTCTGTGGGTAACCACGGGGAATGACGGCCAAATAGAGGATACGCTGCAGCAGGCAGTCGATATAATCGAAACTTACGCGTCGGGAGCGGGCCTTCCTTTTTCTTATTGCCTGATCTTGACATTAGAACAATTTCGCTAGGGGCCGCATCACGTCTGCCTCCCTCCGCTTCCTCCAAAGCGCCACTGCTCCGATTAGGGAAATGGAACTAATCTGGGTCCTGGCCCCCTCGTCTAATCCGGGGAACGAGGCGTCTCACGCGCAAGCCCGAGGTTTCGTCGACCGGGCAGCGAGCGCGCCCTCCCACCCGAATTTCACGAGGGACGGGTTACTTTTTCATGACATTACCCATCACTTCAGGCTAGAAAGGCGCACATTAACAGCATGTCCGTGAGCGTGCGGTTGAGGCGTTCGGTGAGGCCGTTCGTTTGTGGATGGTAAGTGGCTGTAAAAAGTGCTTAATGAAACAGTATCGAAGAATTTCGTCTACTCGAGCAAGAATCAACGGCGACGGTCAGTGATCAGCTGGCGTGGAGCCCCATGGAGCAGGATGACGCCGTGGAGAAGAAATGCAACCACGTCGGTTGCACAGCTGGTGGGTATCGATCCGGTAGCAGCGTAGCGCGTAGTATATTCCGTGGCCACCGTAATCCATTTATTCCCCGACGCAGAAAGTGAGAAAGTCCCGAGGAGGTCAAGGCCAACTCGGGAAAACGGGTCTACTGGGATGCCGACCGGTTGCAGGAATCCAGCAGGCATACCCGAGGACTTCTTCCGTCGCTGACACCGGTCACAAGAAGCCACGTAACGACGAACAAGTGATGGAAGCCTGGCCAAAGGAAGCGGCGGCGGACGCTGTCGTACGTACGAGATACGCCAAGATGACCCGCTGTGGGTGCGTCGTGCAGCTGTTGAAGAACGATGGTATGCAGGTGTCCGGAGACTACAAGCAGAAGCTCCGCGCCATCTGATCGCTTATTCCGTCGGTATAAGGTGCCGTTGTGCAGCACAAACAGAGCAAGGGTAGCATCAAGGTGATCAGTGCTGAGGCGATTAATAATGCTGCAAAGCTTGGGATCTAAGCGCTGCTCATGTCGAATGTTTGAAAATTCCGAGATGGCCAACACATATGTGTCATCGTCGCACTCGCTCGCAGGTGGCGTATCTACCGGGTTGCGGGACAGTCAATCGGCATCAGCGTGCAGCTGGCCAGACTTGTGGACGACAGAAAAAGTGTATTCTTGAAGAGAGAGAGAGAGAGAGAACTTTTATTCGTCCAACAGAGTGACTATCCCGCTCTTCGGGGGTTAGACCCGGAAGGTGGACAGTCGCCTTAGTTGCAGGCCGGTAGGTTTTGGATTCTGGGGGCATCTTCGGCCAGTCCAACAATTTCTCTTTGAGCTCTTGGGTCTGAGTTTCGCAGATGGGTCTCCCAGGTGTCTTCAGTTGTATTTTTAGCCCTGCCTGGTGACTTTGCACATTCCCACATTATGTGATTAGAGATCCCCTTTCCTTAGATAATGAACATAGGTCCGATCGTATTTCTGCCCATATATGGTTGACAAGAACTGGGTTCGGGTATGTATTTGTCTGTAGCTTTCTCCATGCTACTGCTTCCTCTTTGCCTAATGTGGGGTCTGGTGGTGGTAGGACCGTCCTGCTCAGTCTGTAGTGCATTGTTATTTCACTATAGTTAACCAGGTCCTCTTGTTCGCCTTGCTCCGGTGGCACTTCTCCAGCCCGATGTGTGAGATCTTGGGCTAGTTTGTGTGCCGCCTCGTTTCCGGGCACGCCTGCGTGGGCTGGCGTCCAAACAAGAGTGACGTCTCTTTCGATTCGCTTTTGATCTAGGATTCTACCCGCGATTATTGCTATTACTCCAGCGGCGTAGCTCCTGATTGCGATTTTGCTGTCACTATGTATTTTGCCTAGGTCTGAGTAAGAGCCAGTGCTATTGCACACTCTTCCGCTGTCTGTATCGATTTTTTTTATAGACACTGCTGTAACCATTTCTCGCTTGCCATTGAGTACGGCTACATTCATTTTTCCTTTGCCGCAGTATGCAGCGTCTACATGAGCAATTCTACCTGAATTTTCCGCCTCGAATCTCCGTGTCCTTATTTCAGCCCTTTTCTCTCGTATTTGCTTATTATATTCAGAGTGCATGTTCTTTGGTAATGGGGGGATATGGATCCGTTTCCGGACCTCCATTTTCATTTCCTCGGACGTGTCCCAGTTTTCCTTCGTTGGAAAACCTATTTCCCTCAATGTGTTTCTTCCACCCTTAGTTTTCTCTAGCCTTCTTTGTTGTGTAGCTGGTGTTGCCTCAATTATTTGATCTAAGGTGTTGTGTATTCCCAGCATCATTAGCCTGTCCGTGGAGGTACCTGCCGGAAGGTGTAGTGCTCTTTTAATGCATTTTATGATCATGCAATCGATCCTGTCTTTTTCGGCCCTTTTCAGGTCTAAGTAGGGCGTGGCATACCCGACCCTGCTTATTACGACAGCTTGTATGAGCCTTAATAGGTTACTTTCCTTAAGGCCTCCTTTTTATTAGCTATTCTCCTTATAAGGTTTGTTGTTTGTATGACTTGTCCTTCCAGTTTCTTTATCGTTTCTCCGTTGTACCCGTTCGTATGGAGTATCATTTCTAGCATCCTCATTTTCTTGACTTTCGGGACTGATCGTCCCTCCACTTCTATATTTACGTCCACTTGTTCTTTTTGCCTTAGGTGTTTCGGATTGTATACAAACAACTCCGATGTTTTTGAGGAACATTTCATGCCCCTCTCATTTGCATATTTTACAGTGTTGTTTGTTGCCTCTGGCACGTTTTGCTCGATTTCGGCATCGCTGCCTTTGTTTGTCCAAATGATTATGTCATCCGCGTATAGGCTGAATATTATGTTTTCTATTTTCTTTAGCTTTTCTGGAGGTCCACGCATGGCTATGTTGAAAAGTGTGAGCGATAGCACCGCTCCTTGTGCTGTGCTCCTGCCCCCCAGTTCGAATATCTGAGATTCTATCCCCTGGTATCTTATTTTTGCTTTGCTGTCTGTTTGAACATTTCTTATATATTCATACATACTTTCCCCTGCGTTTAGTTCCGTGAGGCCCTGCAGAATAGCATCGTGTTTTACACTGTCAAATGCCTTCTTCAGGTCCAATTATAAGATAACTTTACCATCTCTTGATCTTGATTTTACTATATCATGGTGTATCCTGAGCATAATATCTTGCGTACTAATATGTTGCCTAAACCATATCACATCCCGGGGCTACAGCTAATTCTCCTCCATGTATCTGGTCAGTCCTCTCTGAATCACATGTTCGAATAGTTTACCTACTCATGATGTGAGTGATATTGGTCTCAAATTATCAACCGTCGAAGGTTTTCCGGGTTTGGGTATTATCACTATCTCAACAAATTTACATTTCTCTGGGATTTCCCCTGTTTCCCAGCATCTCTGCATGAAATTAGTTAGCTCCACTACAGAGTCGTTATCCATGTTCCTTAGCATATTGTTTGTTATCTCATCGGGCCCTGGGACCGATTTTGTCTTTAGTCTACGGATTTCTGCTACCACTTCAGCTACCGTTATGGAGGCATCTAGTCGCTTGTTTGGGTGTCCCTTGTAGGTTTCTAATTTATCTTTCCTTACTTCTCCGATGTGTTTGTCTTTAAGTTCTTTATAGAAGTCATCATCGCTGCCACCACGATTGTTCCTAGCCTTTATCAACCTAATGGAAGTTTGCGCTTTAGTTTTCTTTGGGTCTAGCAAGTGTCGCATCATACTCCATGTCTTAGCCATGCCCATTTCGTTTTCCATTTGATTGCACCTGTCTTCCCAGTTTTGCTCGGATAGGATTTGTGCGTGGTCTTCTATTTCTTTGTTAAGCTTCCCTATCCTCCTTATAAGACTCCTGTTCCATTTTTGTTTCTTAAGTCTGTTTTCGAGACTCTGCTTGGCTTCCGACATGTGCAATAGCCGACTGTCTACCGCCTCTGGAGCATCCTCCCCCTGTACAATTTTGGTGTGCTTTGGACGTCTCGTTTAAGCCTGCTACACCATTCCTCAATATTGTTTGTGGATGGAATTTCCTCGGCGGTTCTCCAGTCTCTAAACTTGTCCCACTCAGTGATTTTGCTTTTTATGTTTCGCACTTTTGGCCCTCCTTTTATATTAATTAATATGATATAATGGCCGCTGCCTTGGTTTAATTCCATGTTGTACTACTGTAGACCTTCTATGTGCTTTGAAAGTGTGAGGTCCGGAAACGTGTCCTTGCTGACACTATTTGCTATCCTCGTCGGGCTGTCTGGGTTGTTATTAGGTGTGAAGCCTTGTTCCTGAATATCTTCCCATAGTTGCTGCCTTTGGAGTATTGTCTACTGTAACCCCATGCTTGATGTTGTACATTGAAGTCACCTACTATGAGTAGCTGTTGCCTTCCGCATATATTTTTAGCCTTTTTTATTAATGCACGGAATCTGATCTTTTTCTGCTCTGGCGAGCTGTAGATATTGAGTATGAAAATATTAGGCTCTGTGATGCTCCCGGCTAATACATCCATGAACACGTGTTCTATGTCCCTGGATCATATACCATGCTCCAGAGCTGCCATATTTCTTTTTACTAACGTTGTCACCCTCGTTCTGTCTCCTTTGTTACTATGTAAAGCTTGGTATCCTGCCAATTTCGCAGGACCCCCTGTTTCCTGCAGCGCTATTGCGAGAAGTTTGTTTTCTAATTGTTTAAGATGCTGCTGTAGCATTGGCATCTTTCTCCTAAAATCTCTGCAATTCCATTGCCAGATTTGATTGTTAATATTCGTCATTCTGTCCATCTTGAAGCTGAAGCATCGCTTCCTCTGCTTTTCGCTGCCACCCTTTGTTAGCTGCCAACTCCAGCTGTAATAGGCTAATATTCTCTGCCGGTTTTTGCATCCCTTCATTTATCTTCTGAATCGGTGCATTTATTTGTGCATCCATTTGTTTCATAAAATATGTGAAGCTTGTGATCACACTCTCTAGCTTCGTGAAGCCATCTTCCAATCTTGTGACACTAGTTTCCAGGTCTTGCGAAGACCCCATGTCATTGCTTTTCGGTTTTGCCGGCGGCGGTTGTATAGGTCTCATATCCTTGTCACTATTAGCTCCCGCCACGTTTCCTGCTGCTGTTCCTGCTACAGCTTTGGGTTTTTGCGTCTGTGCTTGTGCCTGCATTGGATTCTGCTGTTTTTCAAGTTTACGTATGGTTCCGTTTTGTTTTTTTATTATCTTTCGCATTTCCTCGATTTGCCTCATTAACTTGACTGAAGATAAAGCGCACAGGAAGACACACACAAGAGAAGAAGACACAGGACACGCGCTAACTCTCATCTGGTTTGTTTGCAGCCATAACAGCAAATATATGCTGAAAAGGGGTCATGCGCAGTACATAACAATAACATAAAGACAGAGTCAAAATAAGGAATATTACAAAACATGATCAAGGAATATCACAAAACACGATCAAGAAAACTGATCTCTGCCTTCCAGAGCCGCACCGACGTATCGCTGACACACCTATCTCCCCTTTTCCCGATATGAAATGCCTCCAAAAGCTCACGCGCTGTCTTATCACGGCCTCTGCCCAGAACCTTAAAGGAGTATAGACACCATTTTTTGAAGCGTCGGAAGGAATACGATTGCTTTCCTGGTTATACAGAGATGCTCCCCAAGCAATCCCAACCTCGCACATTTCCGCGAAGATATTTTAATTTGATTTTAAAAACAAGCCAGGCAAGTACTCCGTTTTTCAAAACCCATTGGCATCGACATCTCTGTGACGAAAACGTGTACATAGGTAAACAACATGACGTCATCAAACAACTCTGACGTGGAGTCGGCAAAGCAAAGAGCAGTGACGACACATGGCCGGATTCGAACAGCGCCGCCGCCGCTTGCGGCCGTGCCTGAGAAAGAACTCCGCTTCTGCTCGCTTTACTCGATGGCTTCTTCGTTGGTGCATGTTACAATTACCTCACCGGTGTACGTATGGAGACTGCCTGCTAAACTCAGGCTCCAACAGCATGCCTGCACAAGTGTAGGGCTTACGGCAACGGTGCCTGTCGATGGCGCGCCGGGAACATACTGCGCCGCTCCCCGCCTACCCTAGACGTCGCTAGCCCTAGCTGGTTTCACATCGAAGCGCCAACGAAAGGCGCTTCGGAACGAGCTAACGCTGTAAAAAACTTCGGAGTTTAGCGCCGTTTTACTGGCAAGCCCATCTCTTAAAATAATTTCTTGCTTTGCGCGACGCCTTCAGCAGCGGAGCTAGCTCACTGACATCAGGTGCGTCGCACCGGGCAGCAGCAGGAAAAAAAAATTCGCTTGTATCACTGTAAATATTTCTACAGGACCTCCGTATTGGCCGAATAATCCTCTCAATTTAATCGTGACTGATAGTCCTTTGTACAAATAGCTATGTAAGCGAATGAACAGCGATCTGCGATAGCCAGATTACCGATAGCGGATGCTGAGGCAGCAATGACTTGGGAGCCGATCGCGGCGGCCACGGCTTTACGCACCAAGATTGCCTTGACTGCGCTAGATGGCGCCACATACTTGGACGGCGGCACGCAGGCCTGCCGCGTCGGGACCAATCAGCGCGTGAACAGGCGTGAGCACGGGAGCCATCGGGAGAGCTTACGGGTTACGGTGGCTGATCGCGTCATTACTAAAGTATTTTTTAGAACAGCTTGGCTCACAGTGCTGGCCAACCGGACTGATAAAGCAGCATCTTTACGGTTCCTTTGTTCAACATTCCTACCAGTCGACATTTCCTGCGCGTCAACCGACCAAGCTTTCGTGGCTGCTGCTGATTTCTGCTTCGTCGCTTGAGTCGCAGGCGAGCGGGTCGGAATTAAATTGCCCGGCAATGTTAGCAACATCCGCGCTATTGGGCGAAACAACGTCGCAGTACTAATTATGCTACGCTGAAGCGCTGCTTGACGACGATATGTTTTCGTGCACGTGCGACAGCAAGCAGACGAAAAACACGACCCGAATGCGTCATCAGATTTTGTGTTTACGCGATCACCAACCTTGCCAGTAGGGGGCGCTCGTGTGGCGTTCTCGTATCTTTGACGTCATCGCGCGCTCGTGTCCGGAGAGATCGAAACCGAAACTGGCCCTGATAAATGCACTGATAAAAAATTAATTGATCTGTGCTGGGGCTTTTTGGGTCGCAGTCCCTTTGTTTTGGACCACTGTGGATCGAATAAAGCAAAAATACGGGAACAGAAAATGTACGTGTCTATACTCCTTTAATGTCCTCCAGTCGCTGCTCGCACGCAGTGCAGTTCGCGCAATGCGCTGCCAAATTTGCTAGCCAATGCTTAGGGTCTGCCCTCACGAAGTCGTGCCCGCATACTGTGCAGTTGAGTTTTAATAGGCAAATACAGAGGTTGCTGTCTGCTGGTTACCCTTGCGCGGTCATTATGTCAGTGACAGAAGCCCTGCTCCAGAAAACCAAAGCGAGCCATGCTTGGAAAAAGACTGCTCTGGTGAGAAATACGGCTAAACCTGTTGTGGTACCATATATGCATAAGGTTGCGCACCACGTGAAGAAAGTGGCGAACAGACGTGGCGTGCTGGTGGTGTTCTCCGCTCCGAAGAAGATGGCGGAGCTGTGCTCACGCATTTCGCGTGTTGGAAAACCGAGCGGTTGTGAGAAAAAACATGCTAAGCGGTTCGTCGACTGCTGCATGGGGGTCGTTTATGAGATCCCGCTGACCTGTGGGAAGGCCTACATTGGCCAGACCGGGCGCTGTATTAATGATTGAGCAGGGGATCATTTGCGGGCTTTAAGGAGTGGAGGGACAAATTTGGCAGCGCATTGCGCGAACTGCACTGCGTGCGAGCCGCGACTGGCTACATTAAGATTGTGGGCAGAGGCCGTGATAAGACAGCGCGTGTGCTTTTGGAGGCATTCCATATCGGGAAAAGGGGAGATAAGTGTGTCAGCGATACGTCGGTGCGGCTCTGGAGGCACAGATCAGTTAGAGATCAGCTCACTATTCATTGTTAGGCGTTACCTCCCCCGTAGTTGGAATATACAATCTCTCCAAAAAAGGCGGAAAAAGGTTCACTTGCCCAGAAACTTGATGTCTTCGTGATCATCGTGGCTTCCGCAGTTGAATACATCAAATATTCGAGGTTCAGACTCGTGGACGCCAGAAAACGTATATTCCTGAAGGCGGAGGGCCCAACGGCCCAGGCGACCAGTAGGGTCCTTCAGCGTAGAAAGCCAGCAAAAGGCATGGTCGCCGGTGATGACGGAGAATGGGCGGCCAAGCAAGCACGGGCGAAACTTTGTAATGGCCCACACGAGGGCTAAGCACTCACTTTCTGTGATCGAGTAATTACGTTCAGCCACAGAAAGGAGGCGACTGGCATAAGCAATGACGCGAGTGCGACCCATCTGCAGTTGAGCGAGTATGGCACTAATACCGTGACCACTGGCGGCGGTGCGTACCTCCGCTGGTGCCGAGGGATTGAAGTGCGCCAGGACGGGCGGGTTGGTGAGGGCTGCAATGAGCGCAGAAAAGGCTTCGGATAGTTCTTGGTCCAAGCAAAATGGAGCGTCGTTCTTCAAAACAGTGGTGAGTGGACGAGCCGTCTCCGCGAAGTTGGGTACAAACCGCCGAAAATAGGAGCAAAGCCCCAAAAAACTACGCACGTCACGGGTACAACGGGGTGTAGGAAATGCACTTACAGCACGTATTCTATCGGGTAGAAAACCACGGGCGTTGACCACGTGACCGAGAACCTTCAGTTCACGTGGGCCGAAGCTATATTTCTTCGAGTTCAACTGAAGGCCAGCTCTTCGAAAGATGCCAAGAATAGAAATAGCTTTAGAACGTTGAAGAAAATACAATGACGTCATCGATATAGCACAAGCACGTCGTCCAATTCAAGCCGCGCAGGAGAGAGTCTATTATGCGCTCGAATGTTGCGGGCGCTCTACAGAAGCCGATAGGCATCACCTTGAATTGATACAGGCCATCAGGAGTGACGAAGGCGGTCTTCTCTCGGTCCCGTTCGTCGACTGCGGTCTGCCAATAACCGGAACGAAGATCAATGAAAGAGAGAAAGCGCAACTGGACTTCACTCCTTCTTTTAACTTTCTATCTCCTGCATCCCATTCCCCCTTTCTCAACTTGTGCCACAAGGCACAAGTTGAGAAAAATAAAAAGAAAGCTGGCACCATGCAAGCAGCCGAGGGCATCATCTATCCTGGGTAGCAGGTAAATGTGCTTCTTTGTAATTTTGTTGATGTGTCGGTATTAAACGCAGAATCTCCAGGTATTGTCCTTCTTTTTAAAAAGCACGACAGGCGACGTCCAGGGACCGCTCGAAGACTCTGTAATGCTTTTTGCTACCATCTTGTCCACTTCATCTTGTATGACGCGACGTTCAAAATGGCGACTCGATAAGGTCTTCTGATAATTGGACGATCGTCTCCGGTATCGATACGATGTGTAACGAGGGACGTTTGTCCTAAGGGGTGGTCACCAAAATCGAAAATATCGGTGTACAAAGTCAGAAGACTCGTAAGTGCTGTAGCACGGTCAGGGCGCAAGTTAGGTGCGACCATTCCTGATATGCGGGCCTCCGGAGGTGGGGACGGTGCAGGTCATGTCGACACTTTAGCAGTAGGGTCAGGAAAAAGAACGGCAACTGTGACGTCAGACAGTGGGGTCAGTTTAGTGAGACTAATGACCTCAAGAAGAACGTGCACAAAAGGGCCGAAGTTCAAGACTGGAATATAAGCGTTGTTATTTTCTACGTGCAGGATGTTATGAGGGAGAGCGATTCTACACTGCAGTGTCACATCGGTTATGGCGCAAACAACATAGTTACCATCAGGAATGTAGCGGAAAGACGACATGAGCACATACATTGCAGCTTCTGGTCGCAGGCGAGTAAATGTAGAGGAGCGGAGACGAAGCGTTGAAGTATCAGAGGTCTGTTTGTCAAGACAGAGTGGCAGGTCCAGGTGAAGCAGTCCAGAAGAACAGTCAATGAGCGCAGGATGTCCAGTTAAAACGTCGAGTCCTAATATAACGTCGTGAGGGCAACTGGTGAGGACTGTAAATAGGACAGGGATATGGCGGTCGGCAGTGGTAATTCTCGCAGTACACACCAATCACAGTAGCTGTGTTGCCATCAGCAACATGAATGGTAGATGAGGAAGCGGGTGCGAGTACTTTGTTGAAGTGTTGACGGAGCGAGGAACTGAAGACAGAAATGTGGGCACCAGTGTCAATAAGGGCAGAAACTGAGACTCCGTCCACAAAAATGTCAACGAGGTTACGTCTGGGTGCGAGGGTCAGTTCCGAGTTTACACTTCGGGTTGGTAATTCAGCGTCAATTCTGGCCGCTTCACTCGCTAGTTTCCCGATTAGGTGCCGGCATATGATGGGGAGGAGATTGTGACGAGGCCCCGGTGAACGGGATCGACGAGACCGTAGAGATGGAGATCGGCTGGAGTGACAGACACTTCACACGGCTTCGGTGTGAGGTTTACATGGGTGAGGAGGGAAGTGTACAGGTCCATTATATGCGGGGCGGAGCTATTCAGGTTGTGCAGGGAAGTGTCGAGGTCCATAATAGTACCGACGGTCAGCGTTGTAATAAGAAAGAGAGGCTGGGAAAGTACGACTGCGGCAATAACGTGAAGTGTGGCCTGCTCGACAGCAAATAAAACAAATTCGCCTGTCGTCTGAGGTGCGCCACTTTGCAGGATTGCGACTAACGTAGCGACGTGGGGGAGCTTGGATAGGTTTGGTTTGTTTTGGTTTGTGGGGTTCAACGTCTCAAAGCGACTCAGGCTATGAGAGACGGATAGTGGTTGCAGCAGCCACTACAGGAGCAGGATGCGCTGGTGACGAGGGCGGTAGGGTGTTGGAGGAAAGACCGACGTTGGCAAGTTCCTGGTGGACAACAGCCTGTATCATGGCCATGGTGTCGGGCAGTGGAGATGGGAGTGGGGCAGGAGCTAAGGCCTCGAGTTCTCGCCTGACGATCTGAGTCATGGTTGTGGACTTAGAAGGCTGTTGCAGAGGAGCCAGATCATCGCAGGATGATTTAGCGGCCGTGTTCGGAAGGCGCTCAAAGCGATGTACCAGGCGTTGTTGTTTAGCCTGCTCGAACCTTCGGCAGACTTGAAGCACTGATTCGACGGTAGAGCAATCCATGCAGAAGAGGATGTTGAACGCGCCATCTGCGATGCCCTTGAGGATGTGCCCTACCTTTTCACTTTCCGGCATGGAGCTGTTCGCTTTGCGACACAACGCGAGCACGTTTTGAATGTAGGCAATGTAGGACTCCGTGGTGGATTGGGCGCGAGACAAAAGTTTGGTTTTGGCTGCGAGAGCCCGCCCAATGGGCTTCCCGAACAAGTTGTGAAACTTTTGCTTTGAAATTTCCTTGGTAACAAGCTCGTGCTCGTGATTTTGGAACCACGTGCGAGGGGTTCTCGCCAAATAGAAAATTACATTGGCCAGCATGATTGTCGCGTCCCTGAGATTGTTCCTGCTGCATCGCTCGTATTCATCCAGCCAGTCGTCAACATCTGTCTTGTCTTCGCCATTGAAGATGGGAGGGTGGTGGATGTTTGAGAGGACGAGTGGCTGCGCCGATGTTGTTCCGGTGGTAGAAGCTGCCTCAGAGGTCATAGTGGCCGTTGTTGACGTTGTGATCCCAGGTAGGTGGCGGCCACTGCGCAAATCCAGCTTTCGGCAGCCTAAATGGATTTATGTGTGCACACGGGGTTCTTTTGTCACCTCCGCCAAGATGATACTTGGCAAGGTTAGTCCAGGATGACACAGCACACAAAACACAGAAGCACAGCAGCATCAACCTTCTTCTAGCACCAAACGTTGCTACCACTTTGTCTTCTGTCATTGTTGCTGATCGTTGTCTTCTTCAACGTCCAGCGATGCAGGGCATATATGTCGCAATATGATCACATTTTTTTCGAACTGCGCAAATTATCCACCTGCTGTGGAATTGATACAGCTCCCTTCTCCCGAGCAGTGGGAAGCCGTGCTGGTCAGTTCGGACCCGTAGATTTACTGCGGGTCATCGAGCGGGCTAATATGATCACCTTAGCCATGGACCAGCGGTAATCTAGTACGTCTCACCTTAGACCTGCTTGAGCGACGAAATAAATCTTTGCAATCCAATCCAGGACTTCGGTGGCTGCGTTTCGATGGAGGCGAAACGAAGAGGCGTGCGTGTGCTGTGCGATGTCAGCGCACGTTAAAGATCCCCAGGTGGTCGAAATTACTCCGTAGCCCTCCACTACGGCTCCTCTTTCTCTCTTTACACTTTCACTCCCACCTCCCTTTCTCTCTCCCCCTACGGCGCGGTTCAGGTGTCCACAGACACAAGTGTGACAGATACTGCGCCTTTCCCTTCCTGTGAACCAGTTATTATTATTATTATTATTATTATTATTATTATTATTATTATTATTATTATTATTATTATTAAATAAAGATTGATTGATTGATTGTTATTATTATTTATCCAATCCAATTGTCCCCCTACTTGTTTCCGAAGAAACCGAAGTATCGCGCAGGTTTTTTTAAAAACTACCTACTTTTTCTAGCGACTTGTGCTTGAATAACAGCCGTACTCAGTGACTGAAGCAATTTGAAATGGTGCCTCCGATTTTCGGTTGCAACGGAAGCAAAGTACCCATTCCGCCATAATATGCCAACACCTGTAATATTAATAATATTAAACTGGTTCACATTACGGGAAAGGCGCAGTATCAGTCACACTTGTTTCTGTGGGCACCTGACCGCGCCGTAAGGGAAGGGACGAAGGTGGGAGTGAAAGATGAAATAGAAAAAGCGGAGGCGTAGTGAAGGGCTTCGGAGCAATTTCGACGACCTGGGGATCCTTAACTTGTGCTGACATCGCAAAGCGGTGAGTGGAGGGTGGCTGTTCCTGGCCCTACGGGGCTGTTATAGTAGGTGAACGCCGCTTGCGGTTGGGGCTAGCCAGCCACCGGCATTATCTGTTGTAGGCCGTCATTGCACCCGGCACTGCTTCGGTAGTAGACGACGGCTAGTGTTGCGGCGCGCGTCTTTCTCTCCCTCTTCTTTTTATTTCTTCTCTATTATCTCTTCTGTCCGCACGATGCGGGGGCGGGGGGGGGGGCAAATTCGATCTGGCGACCTGCACGCGGTCCCTCCCGCCAGCTGGATGGGCCAGAGCTGTTAAGGCTGCTAGGCTTTGTCCAGTTGCAACGGCCAGCGGTCAGTATGGGAGCAGCCGGAACCCATACTGAGGGGTTGCGATTCCCCGGGGAGGTTGTCAGCTTACTCCCTGCGGCATTGTGAGCGTGCCGCGCCCACGTAGCCCGATGCCTAACACGGGGGCAAGTCTGAAGGGGTTCGGACTGGGCATGTGAAATCTGGTTAAAAGCAGAACAAAATTTCTAATGTACGGGGCGGTCGGCAGGCCGACTGAAAGCCCTGCCCGCCGCCTAGGGAACGGTGGCGTAGCTGCAGAGTACTAGAGGAAATGCAGTTAGCTGACTCCGTATGTTGGATCAAAATTACCCCTCGCTGCGAGAGAGTGCATCTCCCAGCCGCAGACACGTTGGTTTCCGCTGCCAGGGGGAGCGGGTCCTCGCGGGGCCGCGGCTGGGGCAAACCAAGTCCAGGTTCTGGGGAACTTGCCTTTAGGCTCGAAAAGGCGAAAAAGACGGTGTCAAAGTAGCCTACATGGTTTCTAGTAAGCCAGAAACTTGGGAAAAGAGGGTGGTCGCACAATGTGCTAAAGCACATGTGTCCCTCACTGTCAGTATCTTCAACCAACACGCAGAACTATTCAGGGGAGTCAGACCCCGCAATGATAAGGGTCAGTTGGCTGGCCGAGGGAAAGCCCAGCCGGCTGTTAAGGGGATAATGGCTCAGCCGCGTAGTACGTGAGGAACCGCGGCTGGCTGATTCATATGCTTGCACTTAAGGGGAAGTAAAGTCCCCTTGTGAGGAACCGAGTCGGTACGACTGACCGAGGGAAAGCTCAGCCGGCCATTAAGGGAACAATGGCGCTGCTCGCGTAGTACGAGAGGAACCGAGACTCTTGACTTGGACCTCCTCCAGGGGGCAACCCCCCGCAGAACCGAGGTTTGGTAGGCGGGCCATTGGAAAGCCCAGCTGGCCAGCTAAAGGTGGCTTAGCCCGCGCAGTACGCAAGGAATTAAATTGGTTCACAGGAAGGGAAAGGCGCAGTAACTGTCACACTTGCACTGTGGACACCTGAACCGCGCCGTAAGGGAAGGGAGGAAGGTGGGAATGAAAGTGGAAAGAGAGAAAGAGGAGCCGTAGTGGAGGGCTACGGAGTAATTTCGACCACCTGGGGATCTCAAGGAACCGCGGCTTGCTAGCCGCGGTAGAAGGCGGGGGGTTCTAGACCCCTTGGTCCTGGGCGGTAGTGCTGGCCGAGGGAAAGCCCAGCCCGCTGCCATGGGCCAGGTGGCGCTGCTCGCGAAGTACTAAGGGAACCGCGGCTCGCTGAGTCAGGGCCAAAAAAAAAGTGGAGTGGTGACCCCTCAGGGCCGCACCTCTGTAGGTGCGTGCACGAGTATCTTTGCGGACATAATCAGACGGTGAACCTGGCGTGGAGAACCAGATATTAGCCGTCAAACATACTATGTTGGAGAGAAAACGGTGAATGGAGGGCTGTCTACAACAGGTGACTCTGGGCACCTCTCTTAGTACCTTGTAGTAGGGCTGAAATAATCTTAGTACGGCGAAAAGCGCCCCTCCAGTAGCCCTAGTACAGTCGGGGCGAGGGATCCTGACTTGGGGACGGGGAACCCCAATGTGGCCCAGCAGCCTGTCTCATGTGGCGGAGACCCGGCGAACGTGATGTGGATGTGAATGCGCTTCACGTTCGCCGGGTCTCCGCCACATGAGACAGGCTGCTGGGCCACATTGGGGTTCCACGTCCCCCAAGTGGATGTGAATGCGCTTGAAAGACTGTGCCGGAGTACCCGGGTTCGAACCCGACCTCGGCGGCTGCGTTTCGATGGAGGCGAAACGAAGAGGCGTCTTGTGCTGTGCGATGTCAGCGCACGTTAAAAATCCCCAGGTGGTCGAAATTACTCCGTGGCCCTCCACTACGGCTCCTCTTTCTCTCTTTCCACTTTCACTCTCATCTCCCTCCCTTCCCTTACGGCGCGGTTGCGGTGTCCACAGAAATCAAGTGAGACAGTTACCTTGCCTTTCCCTTCCTATAAAATAAATTTTAAAAAATGCGCTTGAAGGCCGAGGGCCGTGCATTGGCTAAAGCGAGTGCTCGCCCTCAACTGAGGCCAAGGAATTGGAGCTCGAATCGAATCAGGATCATTTGAGAAATCCCTAAGCTGCCCCGATCCCTCCTACAATCCCATAACCCTTTCCCTATATCCCATTTCCCTTTCCCTTGTCCCATCCCTTCCCTCTACTTCCCAGGGGAGATCACGGGGGATCTCCCCGGGCCCGCTCTCCGGCTGTGGGCCGCTGCGTAGAGATTCCCGCATTTTTTTTTAACCTTCGGGTTCTTTCGCCTACGGGTGCAAACACAGACCAAGATTGTCCTTCGGGACCAATACTTTTATATTCGATTGGATTGAGCCTTTTATACCTAGAGTGACACGGGCAGAGGCATATTATTTTATCCTCTTTTTGGCTGCCTCACCATATTTGATGATGATGATGTCCGCACGATGCAGCGGATGTGGCTCAGCTACAGAGCCTGGAGCAGGCCCGTGCAATTTCTTTCCCTTCTCCCTACAGCTGGAACAACATCGCACAGCACACACGCCACCGATTGTTTATCTATTGTAGGCCGTCACCGCACCTGTTACCGCTACGGCTGTCGTTGCGGCACGCGTCTTTTTCTCCATCTCCGTTTTCTTGCTTCTCTATTTTCTATTCTGTCCGCACGAGGCAGCGGAGGTTGCCCCGCCAGGGTGGTGAGTGGTAAGACGCCCGACTACTGTGCCGGAGTACCCGGGTTCGAACTCGACCTCGGCGGCTGCGTTTCAATGGAGGCGAGACGAAGAGGTTTCCGTGTGCTGTGCGATGTCAGCGCACGTTAAAGATCCCGAGGTAGTCGAAATTATTCCATAGCCCTCCACTACGGCTTCTCTTTCTCTCTTTCCACAGTCACTCCCATTTTCCTCCCTTCTCTTGAGGTGTCCCCAAAAAAACAAGTGAGACAGTTACCGCGTCTTTCCCTTCCTATAAATCAATCAGGCAGCGGAGGTGGCTTAGCTATGGAGCCAATAGCAGGCCCGTGTATTTTCTTTTCCTTCTTCCTACAGCCACAACAACAACAACGCCTCTTCGTTTCGCTACTGTAGTTTCGCCTTCATCGAAACGCAGCCGCCGCGGTCGGGATCGAACCTGGATACTCAGGCGCATTTCGGTTTTGGTCATTTGTCGCCGCTCATGTGAATGTCTAATGTGAATTTCTAATAAAACGTATTCTTCACACCTTGGAGAGCAAGATTTTCTTCACCAGTGATCTTGCCCTTTTGTTTCCGTGTCTGATGGACGTGTGCTGGTGGTTTTCAGTCCACTTTCGTACTTGTAATATAATGTAAATATCTATGCCTTTCACAGCTGTATACATCCCAAAACACATATGTAAATGTAATACACACTGTGCATGCGATTGCTATATATGTCTGTACCTATATTTATTTGTCAAATTATTCTACACTGTGTATAATTTCATTTTCATTGTCAATCAAAATTGTAATATCATCATTACTAGCAGGTAGCTTTTTCCGGAATACAAATTTCGACTTTGAATGTATTTCCTCGACATAAGGTATCTTATGTGCAGTGTCCGCTTCGCTGCTCTTAACCGTGTGCGTTTTCAGTTTTGGTCATTTGTTATCACACATATCAATACATAACGTCTAACAAAAGTTGTCTAAACCCGCACAACTCAACTGTTGTGATAACTGTTTTATGTCTAAGTAGCATTGATTGATTGAATGTCCTTTATTGAATGGGAAGGCTCATGGCCATGAATGGGGATAAAGGGGAGTAGACATAATCTTCATTGTTTAGGTCGTCACTCGAATCACATTGCTCTAACCAGGCCACTAAGCGAGGCATACTTGGCAAATATAATCTGTGTGTTAGCATCAGTTTCTAGAAGGGAACGGTATTTCAGGCGGTAGGGTTTGATCTCGGAGCATCCATTAGAAAAAGCAGGGCAATCCCAGAGTAGATGAGATATGCCGCCGCGAGTTAGAGGCGCTCAGTGAGGCACGTAATCATTTTCTCTGTATACTGACGCCAGCGGGCCATAATACGTGGCGTGTAAGCCGCATGGGCAAAGAGCTTATTCAAAGACTTTTTGACTTCGGGTGAGATGGGTTTTTCTCGTAAAAGGTGGGTCTGGTGTGACCACCTGCATGTGATGCTGACTGAGGCTGCGAAGACTGGTCCGAGTATAGTGCATAAGGGCAAGAGAAGGGGTGAGTTGCCCGCCCAAGGTCGAGTAAGGATTAATCAAGGAGGGTGGGGAAGTAAATGTGGACATCCCACCTGCCAAGGCAGCCGCGCCGTGTGCCGCCGCATTGCCCCCTGATTCGTCCGAGTGACCTGGGGTCCAGTTAATAGCGACAGTTCTGGTCGCGAGTTGGTGGCGTTTAAGGAGGCGCTGTATAGCCGTAGCTGTTGCATCTTGCGAACCCGGTGTAGCTATTTCCTTGTAAGCTTCATAGGAATCAGTACGAATACGTATTGATCCAGTTCCGGTGCAAGGCACTCATGACAAAGCTCCCCAAATCGCGAGGAGTTCAGCAGAAAGGGGGGTACCTTGAGAAGTGGCAGGCATAAGCGCCTGAAAAAAAAACTGATTTTTTTATAGGAACCCTATTGCAAAAACCAGTGCCACTGGGAGCCAGCGCCCCAGCGCCATACCTGATTATGGTCCCAGTATGACGCTGGACACTGGGCGCACTGGGACGCGGCATACTGGGACGCTCCGCGCTGGCGGCACTGTTCGCCCGGAGAAAAAAGGCGTGGGATAAAAATTAAAAAGTGAAAAGTAACGAAACAAGTTAGGTACATAAAAAAACCTAAAAGAAAGTAAAAAAAAAGAAAAAAACTAGCGCACCAAGCGTGCCTCGAACTAAGTCCCTAGGTACATACCAATCACTAGCTCGGCACGCTAACCACTCGGCCACGCCGAGAACTGGATTATCTATAAACATTTTTGCATTTTATGTCATGACCCGCATTTATAATGTTGGGACTTCATGTTTCGCAGTCTACAGGCCATTGCTACCGCTCTAACAATTGCAACTTCTTGATCATTTTAGCTTGCTGTCTGCTCTCACAACTTGCAACTAATGTTCTGGGTGCCTATGAGCGCTATTTTGTGCACTGGAATCATTTTAACATGTGGAGTTTGACATCGCTGGCAAATTTACCAACGCCGGCTCTTCGGTGGTGCTCTGCTACCGTGGGCGTAACTTTTGCTGAACACGGAGCTTTACTAGAAACCTTCAAGGAAAAACGTGCGACCAAGCTTCAATACCGGCAAGCGCCGCAGCGATGACCCTAATTGCGTGTAACTAAACCTTATTTGTATGTAAACATTGCGGGAAGCGTTGCGATGATCGAGGGCTCGGCTGCTTGATACGCAGAGTAAGAAGGAGCGCAAAAGCTTGAGAAACACGCCAAATATTATGTATTACAAGCGCTGTATGTTGTTGCGCTTTTTCTCTCATGGACCCATCGCTTGGTAAACTACTCTCTTCCTCTTTTTAGTTTTTCTTTCTGCTGTTGATACTGGGCCGTGGTGCAGGCTACGCTGGCCTGAGATTGAGCCCGCATTGAACATTTTGGCAGTAATCATTGTGTTAGAGTGCCCTTAAGATCAGCTGTGAAGTTGGTTATGCATGGTAGGCCACATTATTCAATTCCAGCTTTAGTAGTGCGTTAATCGTCAGTCTGTCATGAGATCGAGGCGCGGCGATCGTTGTCGCTCTCGAAACGCTCGAAACGACCTATCGAAACATGGAAACTCTAGAAAAAAGATACCGCCTTTGTTTTCTTACAAATGCGCAACGACTTCGCAGCAAAAAGCGCTTGCTTGAACCATATTTTTCATATGCCCCCCGATGGTC
This sequence comes from Amblyomma maculatum, assembly GCF_055883805.1. Taxonomy (NCBI): domain Eukaryota; kingdom Metazoa; phylum Arthropoda; class Arachnida; order Ixodida; family Ixodidae; genus Amblyomma; species Amblyomma maculatum. Next base: position 60,333,794 of record NC_139348.1, on the reverse strand, counting down.
GATTGAAAGTACGCTGTTTCCCTGTTGGCCCCTGAGGGATGCTACTCCCGCTGACGCCGCAGGCCGCACCGGCTATACTGGTGCACTGGGACCAGTGCGGCCTCAGCGCACATACAGCGCTTCTCCCAGTGCATCGCGGATGCCAGCGACACAGCCAGCGTCAAAAGGCTAATCCCGGCGTTTTTCTCCCATCGCACCAGTGCAGCCAGTGTCTTCCCGTTACTGCTCCAGTGAATATCGCAGACCTCCAGCATACCCAGCAGATCCAGAGCAAAACAAGCGCGAAAATCTTACTGGTTTCGCACTGGAGATGCTGGTTTTTGCAATAGGGAAGGGAAAGGCGCGGTAACTCTCTCACTTATTTTCTGGGGACACCGCAACCGCGCCGTAAGGGAAGGAGGAAGGTGGGAATGAAAGTGGAAAGAGAGAAAAGAGGAGCCGTAGTGGAGGGCTATGGAGTAATTTCGACCACCTGGGGATCTTTAACGTGCGCTGACATCGCACAGCACGCGGACGCCTCTTCGTTTCGCCTCCATCGAAACGCAGCCGCCGATAAGCGCCTGAAAAAGAAGGGTTGTCTTCGCATACCCAGCCCTTAGATGCAAATTCGCTTGTAATCGATGCGTCGGTGTATATGTCAGTCGTATCACGGATTCGCTCTTGTCGGTGTTGGGCAGCGAGGAGCTCTCGGGGAATGACAAACTCGCGGTTTCTAGGTCTGCGATGGAGGCGTGTGACTACTGGCATCTCCTAAGGGGGAAGAGATGCATCGCCAATTCTCAAAGGCAGAACTGCAAGCAGCCCTCGGTAGAGGCCGAGCTCGCGCCACACCCGGGCATGACCGAGTCAGTTGGCAGGAGCTTCGCAATCTCGACTCGGCAGCCCAGGATGCCCTTCTCGACATTAATTATTCTTATTGAGAGACCGGAGCGGTACCGGATAATCTCAAGCTTTCTCTTATTATTCGTATCCCAGATTTATACACAATGAAGTAATCAAATTCTTGAAGGCGAAGGCTCCATCGTGCTAGGCGCCCCGATGGATCACGGTGATTGGCCAGCCAGCGCAAAGAACGGGGGTCAGTAACGACTTCAAACGCGCGGCCATAGAGGTAAGGCCTAAATGGCATAGTTGCTCCCACAACCGCAAGGCATTCCTTTTCCGTAGTGGAATTATTTGTTTCAGCACGGGAGAGCCTGCGGCTGGCAAACGCAGTGACCCTTTCCACGCCAGCTTGGTGTTGAACGAGTACAGCGCCAAGGCCGATGTTGCTGGCGTCGGTGTGGATTTCGGCGGCAGCGTCTTCATAAAAGTGCGCAAGAACAGGGGTAGTTTGCAGTCGTATGCGCAGCTCCGCAAAAGTATCCTGTTGCTGGGCGGCCCACACGAACTGTGTATCATCCTGCGTGAGGCGGGTGAGGGGTGCGGCTATCTTGGAAAAGTCGGCGATGAAGCGGCGGTAATACGCACACAAACCCAGGAAACGTTTTAAACTCCTCTTCGTGGCAGGAACGGGAAATTTGGCGACAGCGGCAGTTTTGTCGGGGTCTAGCCTAACGCTTGCGGCACTCACAAGAACATCGAGAAACGAGAAACTCTTTGTAGCCAAAGTGGCACTTCCCGGGCTTGAGCGTCAATTCAGCTGACCGGAGGGCATCTAATACTGCGCGAAGGCGTTCGAGGTGTTCTCCAAAGGTTTCAGAGAATACGACCACGTCATCGAGATAAACTAAGATTTGCCATTTGATGCCGGCTAGAACGGTGTCCATCATGCGCTGAAAAGTAGGCGGCGCTGAACATAGGCCGAATGGCAGCACTTTAAACTCATACAGTCCATCTGGGGTGACAAAAGCAGTTTTTTCGCGGTCCCGCTTATCGACCTCAATCTACCAGTACCCGCTCTTCAAGTCAATGAAGGAGAAGTACTGGGCGCGAAGAAGCTTGTCGAGCGAATCGTCGATACGGAGCAGCTGGTAGACGTCGTTTTTAGTAATGTCGTTCAACCTTCGATAATCAGCACAGAAGCGAAGGGTGCCATCCTTTTTTTTTCACCACGACAGGGGACGACCACGGACTCTTGGAGGATTGAATGACACCATCACGAAGCATCACCTGAACTTGTGTCTCAATCGCCTCACGTTCCGTCGTTGAGATGCGGTACGGCTGTTGGCGTATGGGGTGGGCTTCGTCGGGAGTAATTATACGGTGCTTCACAAGAGGCGTGTGCCGAATTTTTGATGACGTCGCGAAAGAGGCACTGTATTTTAGAAGGAGAGAACGCAGGTCGTGCTGCTGTGTTTGCGAGAGATCTGTACTAATATCCAGACGATCAAGGGATGGGCGCACATTTTCAACTTCTCCGAACTTAAAACATTCAGAAACGTCCGCTAAGGCGTCGGCGAATGCGATTGCGGTAGCGCGGAAAAGATGGCTGGGTTCGTTCGTGAAGTTAGTCACCAGGAGCTCAGATCTGCCGTTACGGAAATGGATGAGACTCAGCGCCGAGGTGATGCCATGGGTGAGCAAAAGGGACTGGTTGCCCTCAGCGACCGCCGTTCCGTCACGTAATTAGATTAATTTATTGATGAGCCTCGAAAATTGCCGATGTTGGATCACTTCCGACTGCGATATTTGAGCGTAGCTCATCAGCTGTTTCACTTTTCGATAGATTGAGGTAAAGATCCAGGATATGTTTGTAAAGTTACAGACGTTTTGTTTTTCATATTATTCGATACCAACTAGTTCCTCTTCCATGAAATACAGATATTATGGGCCGTTCCTTTTCTGCAAAACATTAACTGTGTGGATGGGAAAACTTTTATTTTCATCGGGTTTTAGATTTGAGGGTTAGGTTGCATTATTGGCCGCGCCAGATGGCCGCCAGTTGTTTCCTGTCGACGATCTCTTCTACCCACTCTGTGACCCGAGCCTGGATGTCCGGGTGCGAACGCTCCTCCAGAGACGGAGTTGGCAGCAAATCGCCGGTTGCGGATAGGCCACGAACGTCATGTAATGTGGCGTCGACGCCACACTATTTGCATTTGCGGCCAACCTGCTCTTTAAATATATACGGACATTCTTCGGGGCAGGGGAATGAGCGGGTTTGCATCTGGCGTCAGAGTACCTCCTAGGCCTTGTTTAATTATGCCAGGGAGGAAAGATACGCCTTCCGAGGCTAAAATGGCGCGTTCTCGAAACACAGCACATTTTCGTGGACACCATGTCCGGTTTCCGCCCTCAACACTCTGCACAGGATATACTCCTTCAGCTCCACCACCACATCCTAGATCCTGTCGAATGTCCCCATAACGACAAGGTGGTCCTGGTCTTGGACCTTAAAGGCGCATTCGACAATATGAAACAAGTAATCCTCGATCACCTCAGTCACACCAACTGTGGTCACAAAACATTCAATTATATAAAACAATTCCCTACAGTACGCCAAGCCTACATACGCATACCAGATGCGGAACATGTGCTATACAGCATCGGCTCGAGGGGAACACTTCAAGGCGCGGTCTTGTCTCCCCTCCTCAACAATTTAGCCATGCTTCACCTTCCCTCCAAACTGGCTTCTCTTCCCGGGTTACATCATGCACTTTACGCGGATGATATTGCCGCGAAATCTTCAAAGCTGTATTTGTTGTTGTTTTTTTTTGGCATCCGCCGGCATGCGGCCTTGTCACTGTGATTCTGGCACGCGCATCGTATCTGTATTCCATGTTTGTTCATGCTCGCTGTCGCAATACGGCGCGTTATCATTTTCTTTTTCACGAACGGTGGGCAGAGATCTGTCTCGAAGATTTCGATCATTTGTGTATTTTTTTACAATGTTCCAGGTTGTGCTAGTAGCAGTTTGCGATGTTATATAGATTGTTGTGAGCAGCATTTAAATTGAGCGTTGACGAATGTGACGGGCATTCTTTGTTCGACGATCGACGAACACACTGGATCCCGCATCGACACCCCGCATCGACGACACACTGGACCGGCTCTGCAAAGGGACTTCCCATCGATGGACATGAAGAGCGGATATTGGCAAATTGAGGCCGACTAAAGAGGTCACGAGAAGACCGCATTCATCACACCGGACGGCCTTTTCGAGTTCAAGGTAAGGCGATATGGCCTCTGCTCCGCACCAGCGATGTTTTAACGAATAATGGACAGTGGCTGGCTGGCTTGAAGTAACATATTTGCCTGGTATACTTGGATGATGTCGTTGTCTTCCCGTCAAACTTTGAAGACCACTTGAAACGGCTGCAGACAGTTTTGGAAGCCATCAAATCACCAGGACTAACGTTAAAACCAGAGAAGTGCCACTTCGCTTACAAGAAACTGCGGTTCCTAGGTCACAACGCTACCAAGGATGGTGTTCGGCCTGACCTGGAGAAAACAGCTGCAATCGCACAATTTCGACCTCCTGCTGACACAAAAGCCATGCGCAGGTTCCTTGTGTTGTGCGCTTATTATCGACAATTTGCCAGGGACTTTTCGCGCATCGCCGAACCGTTTACATAGCTCACAAAGGCTGACGTACTTTTAAATGGGAAGCGCCGCAAGAAGCCTTCGACGAACTTAAGCACCGTCTGCGGTGCCCACCTGTACTTGGCCACTTTGATGAAAACGACGAGACCGAAATTCATACTGAGGCGAGCAGTCTCGGCCTAGGAGTCGTTCTCGTCCAGAAGAGAGCCGGACAGGGAAAATGTAATCGCCTACGCTAGCAGCTCCCTCACAAAAGCCGAAGTCAGCTACTCAACTACCGAGGAGTGCTTCGCAATCATCTGGGCCACTTCTAAGTTTCGTCCTTACCTATACGGTCGACCACTCAAGGTGGTAAGCGGCCACAACGCGGTCTGCTAGCTGGCTAATTTGAAAGACCCCTCCGGCCGCCTTGCCCAATGGAGTCTACGTCTTCAAAAATTGCACATCGCAGTCGTCTACAAGTCAGGCCGCAAGCACTCTGATGCAGACTGCTTGTCACGTGCCCGCGTTGATGCGCCAGCGAAAGAAGACGACGAAGACGCTTTTTTGGGACCTTGAGGTACTTGAGGCGCGCAAGGAAAGAGTGCTGACGTTGAGAAGATATTCTATCCTGCGGTTCACTGAAGGTTTTTGGTGCCTTGTGCTTCTTCGTGGTGAGGCCTTTCCACGTTCGGGGGGATTTTGGTCAGGTTTCAGGCTAGCTTCATAAGATTTGGAATGTAAATTTGGTTTCATTACTTTGCACACAGGCATGTCTTTCACCTCCCCGGGAGGCGGCTCGGCAGATTGGTTTGCCAGTCTGCTGATTGAAAGCTTGCCTCTAAATTCGTTGTCTAAAAATAGTGTCGATGTGGTTTCTGTCACACTCATACTTTTTATTTTTATTTTTTATGACCTCAAAGGCCCCATTGAAGGGGTATTACATGAGGGAGTGGGTTTCAGGGCATAATATTGCTTCAAGTAATGATTTGAACAGTGATGGGTCTGTATGGAGCGCGACGTCGGCAGGCAAGTCATTTCAGTCTTGCTGTGCGAACGAAAAACGAATATAGATGCGCAGATGTACGGGCTTGCGGAGGATGGGTTGTCTTTTTTCGGTTCGTGCGGCTAGAGGTGCGGTATGCAGGGATGACAACAGATTAGTGCGAAAGATGATAAAAGAATTTATGTAATAGAGAGAGTCTTGCGATGCTACGCCGGTTAACTAAATTTGATAAATGAGCATTGCAGTTTCGTTTGGTTACACTTTCATGATAAGAATATGCAGAGAAGATGAATCTAGCGGCGCGGCTTTGTATTGCTTCTAGTGTGTTAGAAAGATTAAGTTGATTATTGTCCCAAATAGCGCATGCATATTCTAGTTTGGGCCGCAGAAATGTTGCATAGGCTAGTGATTTTAACGATGGTGGTGCTAGACGTAGTGTTCGCCGAAAATACCCCAGAACTGGATTTGCTTTTTTAGAAATATGACTTACGTGGCATGTCCACTTAAGATCATGTGTTAAGTGAAGGCCAAGGTATATATATATGTGGTTATAGCTGCAATTTCTAAGTTAGCTATTAGGTACTTAAAAGGTGGTTCAGAAGGACGCCTGTGAAAACAAAGTGAAGTTTTTTTCACGTTAAGAGACATGAGCCATTTACTGCACCAAGTTAAAATGCGATCTATGTCAGATTGAAGAAGTTGGCGACCACTGTGAGTGATTATGGGAGGGTAAACAACACAATCTACAGCAAATAGGCGTATGTTAGAGCATATGTCAGTTGGCAGGTGGTTTATATAGATAAGAAAAAGCAGGGGCCCCAGGACTGCGCTGGGGTACCCCAGATATAACAGAGCAGTGAGAAGAAGAGCATTTATTAGCGAGAACAAACTGTTGCCAGTCAGTTAGAAAGTTATGAAGCCAGTCAAGTACCAGGGAATGGAGATTAAGACGTGGAAGTTTCAAAAAAAGCCGCCGGTGGGGAACTTTGTCAAACGCCTGTTCGAAATCTAAGAAGAGGGCGTCCAATAGAATGTGATGATCAAGGTTGGAGCTTAGGTCATTAATAAATAGAGCTAACTGTGTGTCGCAAGAAAAGCCATTTATAAAACTATGTTGGCTAGCGTGAAAGAAATGAACAGATAAAAGAAATTTCATGATGTGGGAAAAGATTATATAGTCCATTAGTTTAGACGGGACGCTAGTAATGGATATAGGACGGTAATTATGACGGGAAGATGAAGGCCCTGTTTTTGGTACTGGAATGACTTTACCCCATTTCCAGTCGTGCGGTACAATCAATGCCTGATGAAAGCGATTCCTGAAAGATATGAGACAACAGGACACTTGTGACGTGTTTTGTATTCTTTAGTACCTTTGCGTTAATATCATCAATAATTATTTTAATAATGCCGTGGGGTTCAAATGATATATCGGGCATAGCAGGAAAACCAATGGATGGAAAATTCGGTAGGTCCCAATCTGGTTGACGAGTAAATATAGAACTAAAGGTCAGATTTAATACTTCAGCAACATCATGTTCCGCAACTGTAGCCATATCATAATGAAGTGTTATTGGGTTGCTAGGGTTAGCATTGATACAGCTCCAGAATTGACGAGGGTTTGTGCGTAGCATTTCAGGGAGCGTGGTATAAAAAATGATTGCTTAGCTTTAAAAACATGGGCGCTAAATTGTTTTTCGGCCACGTAATACTTCTGCAATGTATTAGGGTTCTTATTTCGTTTGGCTGTTCGAAATAGTCTTTTCTTCTTGTTATTAAGACTATTTAATGTGTTATTGAACCAAGGGGCATTAACGCGCTCGCTTACAGTAATTGTAGGGATGTATTGTTTTACAAGATTATTCATTTTATTCCTAAAAAGAAGCCAGTTAGTGTTGGTAGACATTCGCTCAAAGTCGATAAGAAACGAAGTACAGAAATTTTCGAGTTCACGGTTAATATTTAGATAATCGCCTCTATCATAAAGAGTAAGTTTTTTTCGTTGCTTTCTTAGGTTTTGGTAGGTGGTTGAGAAACGTGGCGTGAAATATTGAATGATCACTAAGTCCAGGAAGATGTGAAATGATAACAGATTCTCTGGATGTGATGTTAAAATCATTTCAAGTGTGCTAAATGACTGTGCACTTTCTTTTGTTGGTGAAGAGATTAGTTGGGTTAAGGCAAAGATTTGACATGTGTTGACAAAATGGCTCTCTGCGGAATTTGATGTGATCTCAGAAGAGCAAGACCAGCTTATCGCGGGAAAGTTAAAATCCCCTAATATAAAGACAGCAGCATACGGAATCTTCGTGTTTATGGTATTAATAGCATCATGAAATAGTGGAATGAACGAGGCGTCGCTGTCTGGAGCGCTGTAAGTACTGCAGATTATCACGGGCGGAAAGGAGGCACGAGAGCAGATGAACAATATTTCAAGGGGTGAGTCAGTCTGTAGATTAAAACATTGAAAGTTACGATGGGAGGCTATCAGCACGCCTCCGATTCGCCTGCCTACTCGATCGCGGCGGAAAATCTGGAAGCTCGGGAAAATGGTCTGCACTTCTCTGTAATCTATTAGTTCATTTAGCCAGATTTCAGTTAGTACGACGACATTGCCTTGGGTGGTGTCTATGAGACTTGTGAGGGCATCGCGTTTAGGAAGAAGGCTTCTTATGTTAGTATAAAAGAAAGATACAGTGTTGAAAGTCGAGTGGTGGGAGGGACTTGTGGATAGCTATGAGGAGCGGGGAATTACCTGTTGCGAAGCTCGAGCAAACGTGTATGTAGTGTTTCCTATGGTCAACTTATCATGCCGGAGGGTGAACTTCCCACGCTGGCCCTTTGCAAACTGCACTCGGTTTTGCGGCCTTGGTGAGTGTTTTGGCAATAAACTTCGGAGATGCTGAAATTGGCGCCTTTTAATTTCTTTACATTAGCGAGGACCTGTTCTTTTATATTAAAGTGGGCTAATCTTACCACTGTCGGTCTGTTTCATGCTGTCGAAACGCCCGAACTGAGACATTTAGGTTAGTATTGCAGAAGTCAATAATCAACTTTTCAAACTCCGCCCAAGTTTCACAATCACCATCCTTTACACCAAAAAGCAGAAGGTTAGGGCGGCGAGGCTGATCCTCTGAGTGATCTAGTCGGCGCACAATGTCCTCTATTTTATTTGCATTATCCTGCGCCTGACACTGCACGCTATCAACCTGTTGTTCAAGCGAGCCTAAAGATGCTCAGTCGTTTTCAATTTCGACAACTCTAGATTTGATTTCTTGAAATGATTTCTCATGTTTAGCCAGTTGAGTACAAATCGCTTTCATTTCGCTTAGAATGGCTGTTTGACCAGACTTGATATCGTCCAGTGCCGCTAACACATCATTTTTGCTATCGACGCCTACGCAGGTCCCGGTGCTATCGGCTCTACCGCGCTTCAAAGGCCCGGGATTTTGCTCGATATCACCGCAAAGGATTAAAAGATCAAGCAATACACGTAAGCATTCATTTGCAATGGAAATACAGCAGTGCGGGCTCGGCAGTACAACCAGACCAGCAGGCGATGGAATGCTGAAAATGAAAAATCCAAAAACTATTCACAGCAACTCGAGAGTCTGACGGATCACTATCCTGACATCTCTGAGGTGCGACCTTTAGGGAGACGAGGTATAGTTTGCAAATTTGCAAACATTAATTCTATGTCAGATCTGCTACACTGCAGTTCTTTTACATCGATTCCTGTCAAGGCCTTTATTTCTGAACAGCTGGCTTGCACTAAAGGTATTGTGCGTTGAGTGGATCCTGCATCTACTGGTCAAGAAATTTTAGAGGAATTTAAGGACGCAGTAGCTGATGTTCTTTCAGTGTATCGCTGCTCTCGCACGGTGGCCGCGGTGCGTGTTGCTACAGAGTCAGTTAAAACAACATTTGCCGGTCTCATGTGTCCATCTGAGTTGAAAATTTGGCCAATTGTCTATCGCATTGACCCGGTACCTCATCGCCCCTTCAATGTACCACCTGTTGGCGATTTGGACACACTGGAAGAGCGTGTAAGTCTGCGGCTAGATGCAGGGTGTGTGGGGAAGGACACTCTCCTGATAGCTGTACTGCTGCAAAACCTAGCTGTTGCCTATGTAGTGACGAGCACTCGGCTGATGACGCCAATTGTGAGAAACATTCTCAGGAGCAGGCATTACTGGAACTAAATCAAGATAATTATTGCTCTCGAGCAGATGCTTATGCTCTTCTTGATCGGAAAAGGCACACTTATGCCAACTGTGCGCGCCCTTCTAGTCCAGACGTTGAGGCCACATTGTCTACCGCAATTGTGACAACGGTTGAAAGAGCCCTTTCTGTCGTGGTTGACCGTATGTTTACCAGGTTTACTGGAGCTTTGTCTGGTATTGTTGGTATAGTCTCCTTGCCCACCTCAACCTGTGCTAACTCCAGCATCTAGTTCATCTCAAACCTGTGCTGAAAGTTTAAATGCAGCTTCTCCTCTAGTGCTGGCTCACGTGCAGCCTATCAACAGTATCCCTGTAAGCATTTCTCGCAAAGGTGTTTGCTCTAATGATGTTGAAATGGCATGCCCTACTCAGAAGCGCTGTGCTTCTACCTCACCTTCAAAGTCCTCTATTTCCCAGAACAAAACTAAAAAAAGGGCTTTCCAAAGTTTTACCGTAATCCGATGTGTTAAAAAAGGCTGTTGCGGCCTCAATTTTAGGAAAATAATCATGGCAGGTGTACAATTTCTTCAGTGGAATTTTTGTTCTATTGTATCTTCCCTTCCACAATTATATCTACTCCTTTCAACACATACGCAAGACAGTGCTCTTGCAAGAAACTTGGCTCTCTCCCGCAAAGTCATTTACCTGAAATAAATTTTGTGTTTTCCGCGCCAGTCGTGTAAACGGTAGGGGCGGGCGGTGGCTTACTGAGTTTGATATCGTCAAAATTATGTCACCGGGAAAAAAGAAGCAAAACAATAATGAATCCTGAGTGTGAGATTTTGGCTGTAGGTATCACATTACCGCAGTGTGGCCCTATCACAGTCGCTAACTTCTACTGCCCCATAGGCGTACGTAGCACAGACTAGTTTGACAGATTATTTACAAATTCTAATAGGGTCGTTATTGCAGGCGATTTTACCTCGCTCCATACTCTTTGGGGTAACTACTCTGACTCATGTGGACACCTGTTATGGACATGGATGTCGGAAAATGCTTTGCGCTGCTGCAATTCTCGGGCGATAACTTTCATGCACGGAAATTCACGATCTGTCATTGATTTATCCCTGGCAGCAGGTGGGATAGGTATAGGAGGATGGTCAACAGTAGACAGTGGTACATCTAGTGACCATTTTTAATAACATTTACCATCATGATGAGCCCAACAAGAAATAGCACTTTTGATCGTAAACTAGTAGGCAACGCCAAATATGCAGCTTCGCTACGATCCTCTCTCACATCAAACCTTTGTTCATGTAGGACCGACAAAGCGCAACAGGCATATTCCTCAATTGAGAATGCAACTGTAGATTCCCAGTTCACTGTACGGTCTGCAGTAAACAAGTCGCCATCCCCATGGTGGATTGATGGGTTTGGGAAAGCCTTCTGCCGTAAGAAAGCAGCATGGAAAAGCCTTTCGTATAACCAGAGCACAGTAAACTGGATAAACTACAAAGTATGTTCGGCGTCATTTAAAAGAGCCATAGCGCAGGCAAAGGACGGGTACAACGAAAATTTAAATACGTTTTTGCAAATCCTAAGCACAGGAAGGCTTTGTATCGTTTCATGGAACAAAATCGAAACTCACACATTTCTCAGTCATTAGGTTCAGTAGTGTTGTCTCCCCAGGAGGCAAATGATGAGTTGGAACAAATTGCACAAGGGCTAGCAGTACGTTTCCAGGAGCAGTGCAGAGTTCCCTGGCGCGCTCCCATTTATTGCTCAGACTATGTTGAGGTCGAAAGGTCAGAACGCCTATCTGTGATTTCTTCGATGCAAAACTCGGCTCCAGGCCCGGACGGGGTTACGGTGCGTATGCTCAAAATGTTAGCAAATGAATTCACTCAGGAACTCCTGGATCTGGTCAACAAATCATTAGAATCTGCATGGCTGCCGCACGTATGGAAAGTGGCGAAAATTATATTGCTCTTGAAAGACCCTGGTAAAGGATTTCATGCTGAAAACATGCGGCCGATAGCTTTGACTTCGAATCTAGTAAAATTAATAGAAAGAATTGTGCATGGCCGCCTCTCAAAACATATTTCAGATGTTAATGCTTTGTGGTCTGTCCAGATTCGTTTCCGCAATGGATGCTCAGTATGGTCTGCACATGTAGATTTAGAAAGCAGGATTCGCCTTGCAATGTGCAACAAGGAGGTATCAGCGTTAGTGATGCTCGATATTGCTAAGGCCAATGACAACATTGAACATTCCATTCTACTAAACAAGCTGTCATTATTACGTCCTCCGTTCTACATTTATGCATGGATTAGGGAATTTTTAAAAGAACGAGAATTCTTTTGCGCTGATGGCTCATTAATCCGAGATACCTATGCACAGACAAGAGAGGTGCCCCAGGGCTCTGTGCTCTCACCACTCCTTTTTAATATATTCATGTGCGATATTCTCGTTCATCCAGATGTCAGTATATATGTATATGCAGATGACATAGCATTCTTCGCATCTGAAAAAAGATATTCATGACCTCTATCGTTCAGTACAGGCTTACCTAAATACACTTGAGGTCTGGCTGGACGAAATTAAATTGCTTTTAAATGTGTCCAAAAGTAGTGTGCTAGTTTTTAAAACCAAAGCCCCCTTATATGTTTGGTTAAACTACAACTCAGATGTCATACCTCAAGTGGAATCTGTGCGGTATTTAGGCATTACGTATGATGCTAGTATGGATTGGAGGCCTCAAATCAAGTCTAATGTTCGGAAAAGCGAGCGTGCCCTTGGTAGGCTCATAAGGATAAGTAATAGGAAACTTGGTATGCGTCGAGATACTCTTCTACTATTGTAGAAAGCCTAAATAAGACCGATTCTGGAATTTGGCTGCAGTCTTTTTTTCTGGGTGTCCAAAATATAAGCTGCATCCTTTGCTGCTTTTAGAGAGACGGGCGCTGCGCCTCTGCTTAGGGCTTCCACAGTCAGTCTCTACCAATGTTCTGTACTTGGAGGCCCGCATTCCGGACCTTAACTCCCGTTTCCGCCTTCTAACTGTTAGATCATCCTTGCGATCATTTCAGGCTATTCCCGGTGTGGCTATACCTACGTTTGTGTCAAACCCCGCCGCCCTCTTTCTCACTCACCAGTGGCCAAGGGTCTGCATGCCCCAGGTTGTTTTCACACAGAGCATTTTAGCAAACATTGGTGTGGACCTCAGTTCTATATGTCCTATTCGTTGCTCAACTTCCTTCGTCGATCTAAATTATGATTCTATATTTCTATTTAATGTGAAGCACTTACCTTTAAGTCTAATATCCAGTCTCCTATGTGATCACCTTGAAAAGTTCCCCGATCACACTGTAATTGTCACTGATGAGTCTGTGACTGCGCAGAAAGCAGCGATTGGACTTTTTTCAGTCTCTTTCCTGGAGTTTTTCGGTGCGTGTCCTGGATTAAACACTGTATTTTTAGCACCCGGGCATCCTGAAGAGTGAAGTTGAATGGGCCATAGCCAGCCTTGCTAAGAATAAAGCTAGCGGCATTGATGGCATTCCAGCTGAGTTGCTTGAAAACCTCAACCATGATGCTGTTAACATTCTGCATGCATTATGTCAGAAGATTTGGACAACCCTGCAGTGGTCACAGGACTGGAGGAGGTCAGTTTACATCCCCATTCCAAAGAAAGGCAGTGCCAAAGATTGTTCCAACTACCGCACGATCGCGCTTATTTCGCATGCTAGCAAGGTGATGTTGAAAATCCTCTAAGGTAGGCTGCAGCAGTATGTGGATCGGGAGCTTCCGGACGTGCAAGCTGGGTTTTGCAAGGGCAGAGGAACTAGAGACCAAATTGCCAATCTTCACTGGATCACGGAAAAAGCAAGAGAGTTCCAGAAACGCATCTACTTCTGCTTTATTGACTATGCGAAAGCGTTTGACTGCGTAGATCACAGCAGATTGTGGCAAGCTCTCCAAGAGATGGGAGCTCCAATTCACCTCATCTGTCTCCTCAGGAACCTGTATGAAGGGCAAGAGGCCACAGTCAGAACTGGGCATGGTCTTACTGATTGGTTTCCGATCGAGAAAGGAGTGAGGCAAGGCTGCATACTGTCGCCCTGCCTATTTCACCTATATGCAGAGTGCATCATGAGGAAGGCCGGTCTGGACGAGTATTCAGCTGGAGTGAAGATTGCTGGAAAATGTATCAACAACCTTAGATATGCGGATGATACCACTTTAATGGCAGAAAGTGAAGTGGAACTCACGAGACTTCTGATGCGCGTACAAGAAGAGAGTGAGAAGTTCGGGCTTAAACTGAACATTAAAATACAAAGATCATGGCGTCTTGCCCTATCAAGTCCTGGAGCATCAATGGACAAGAAGTGGAAGCTGTGACAGATTTTCTGTTCTTGGGCTCCAAGATTACCTCTGAAGGAGACTGCAGCCATGAAATTAGGAGACGCCGGCTTCTGGGAAAGAGAGCAATGGTTAGCCTTGACCGCCTAGTAAAGAGCAGAGACATTAGTCTGCCAATCAAGACCCGTATAACTCGTGCTATGGTCTCCCCAGTTGTGATGTATGGATGCAAGAGTTGGACTGTGAAAAAGGCTGACCGCCGAAGAATTGACGCGTTTGAATTGTGGTGCTGGCGAAGACTCTTGAAAGTTGCTTGGACTGCCAGTAGGTCAAATCAGTCGATATTGTCGACCATAAACCCTGACTGCTCATTGGAGGTAGTTTAACAAAACTTGAAGTTGGGCTAGATGGTGCATTGTAATTTGACTGAAGATGAAGCGCACGGGAAGACGCACACAAGAGAAGAAGACACAGGACACGCGCTAACTCACATCTGGTTTATTGCAGCAATAACAGCAAATATATGCTGAAAAGGGTTCATGCGCAGTACATAAAAATCCCATAAAGACAGAGGAAAAAAATATAAGGAATATTACAAAACATTATCAAGGAATATCACAAAACCCGATCAAGAAAACTGATCTCTGCCTTCCAGAGCCGCACCGACGAATCGCTGACACACCTATCTCCCCTTTTCCCGATATGGAATGCCTCCAACAGCTCACGCGCTGTCTTGTCACGGCCTCTGCCCAGAATCTTAATGTCAGCCAGTCGCGGCTCGGTTAGAGGGATGTGAGTTAGCGCGTGTCCTGTGTCTTCTTCTCTTGTGTGCGTCTTCCCGTGCGCTTCATCTTCAGTCAAATTACTCATTGGAGGGTCAAATTCTAAAGTTAAAGCTCAGCTACTTTGGTCATCTGATGAGAAGAGAGGAGTCGCTTGAGAAAGGTTTGATGTTGGGAAAGGTTGAGGGTTGCCGGAGAAGGGGTAGGCAGTGAACGCGATGGTTAGATGGCGTCCTCGAGGCACTGCAGATGAAGTTATGTGATGTTAGGAAGATAGTGAGAGACCGGAAAGCGTGGCGTGACATGGTCCATAGGGTCACGAAGAGTCGGACACAACTGAACGACTAAACTGAACTGATTTTTAGCAGAGTGTATGGCAATTGGACTAGCACTACTAAAAGTTCCCTGCAGTCAATCAAAAATAATTTTTCTATCAGACTCTCTTTCTGTTTTTTTTTCACTGGAGTCGGCACGGGATGCTCGTTTGAGCCGCTCACTAAAGTATTTCATACCGGAGTGGGTGAAAGAAATACGCTTCCTCTGGATCCCCGGTCACAGCGGTATTTTCCAGAACGAAGCGGCAAAGTTCCTGGCTAAATCCGCTCTTGATGCATCTGTTTCATGTACCATCCCTAATATCACTATTTTTGCAATGTCCTGTTTTCCGCGGTATCAATACCTAGCTGCTTCATGCAATGATCCCTTGCTTCTACAGCCTAATACCAGCATGTCATATCTCATGGAAAGTTCGTCCATGTAAATCACGGCAGTGTGAGGTAACGATGACGCTCATGAGATGCAGGATTCCTCGCCTAAATCTTTATTTATGTAGATGCGGGATCAGCTCCACAAACCTTGGTGAGGCTTGCGGTGAGATTGAAAATATAATCCCTTCCTTCTCGCTTGCTGAAGGTTTTCACATCAGAGGATGGTACATTTAGAAACTCCAATTGCAGGCTTGGGATTTATGTTGTCGGTCAACTTCTACTCTTCTTAGGTGCGAGTGCGAAAGGATTTGCGTTGCCTCAAATTTGTCACTACTTACATAACTACATCACAGCTACGGATAGATTCCCTTGCTAATTGTATTCCAAATTTACTAACTTCCAAATTTTTGCTTCGTATTTTTCCTTTCAATCAATTTTGTGACCTTAAATCTTATGCTTTTTTTAGTTGGCAATTGCTTTATTACACTAATTTAGTTTGTGTAGGAAACTTCGCAGTCCACACTGAACCCTGGCCAATCCTCCTTCGTGCGTATGTGCCATATATTCAAAGCAGAAGAAGAGGAAGAAGAAGAAGCGCCATCAGTTTCGCAGAACAACATAGATCAGACACTGAGCTGAAAGAGCTAGCCGATTACCTAGAAGAAAAGACCACTTCCCCTCTTGCTGTCTTGAGGCGACATTTGTCATCGTTCGCGTTAAGCAATGGCCGCCTCGTTAAGAACTTCGCACCCAACAAGACCGCGCAGCTTCTTGTGCCGAAAATCCTCCGAATGAAAATTCTGCAGGCGTTGCACGATGAGCCCACAGCCGGCCACCTCGGGTTCGCCCACACGTTGCGTCGAATCCAGGAGAAGTACTACGGCCGCGACTGCCTGCCGAAGTTGCCCACTACGTGAAGACATGTCGTGCGTGCCAACGACGCAAGACGCCGCCGATCAGACCAGCATAACTACAAAATCCAATTCCGCCCCCTGACCTGCCCTTTCAACAAATTGGGACGGATCTCCTCGGCTCCTTTGCAGCTTCGTGTTTGGGTAACAAGTAAATTATCGTGGCCACTGACTACCTTACCCGTTACACCGAAGCAAAAGCACTGCCCAATGGTACCGTGGCAGAAGTTGCCAATTTTTTGTCGAGCAAATTTTCTTGCGACATAGTGCCCCAGAAGTGCTCATCGCGGACAGGGTAACGGCGTTTACGGCAAAGCTGACGCAAGCCATCCTGGAATACAGTCATACAAGCCATCGACGAACAACTGCATACCATCCCCAGACCAATGGCCTTACGGAGTGCCTGAAGAAAATGATCGCAGACATGATCACCATGTATGTCGACGCTGAACGCAAGACCTGTGACACCATTTTGCCGTACGTGATTTTCGCGTATAACACGGCAGTCCAAGAGATGACCAGAGCGACCCCGTTCAAACTTGTGTACGGCAGGGAGCCTACGACGACGCTCGACGCAATGTTGCCACGCGTAACCAACGAGGACAACTTTGACGACGACGCCTACCTGCAGCGTTCAAAGGAAGCCCGATGACTCGCGCGGCTGCGTATCAAAGACCAAAAGTGCACCGACACCCGACGATACAGCTTACGACGGCGCCACGCAGAGTATACTGCAGGAGACCAAGTGTGAGTCTGGACTCCACTTCGCCGCCGTGGACTGAGTGAGAAGCTGCTGCGTCGATACTTTGGGCCATATAAAATCGTTCGCCGCGTCGGACAACTTTACTGTGAAGTCATTCCCGACGGTACAACAGCATCACAGCGACGACGCGCGCCCTAAAAATCGTACATGTACGTCAGAGGCTCTATTACGCCCGTTAAAGAATCCGTGGTGTTTAAACTTTGTAATTTTTCTATGTAGGTTTCTTTCCTTATTTCGGAACATCGAGGCGATGTTGTGTAAGGGGGGAGTAATGCCGCGAAACCTTCAAAACTGTATTTGTTGTTGTTGCTTTTTTTTGGCCGCCGCCGGCGTGCGGCGCTGGCACTGTGATTCTAGCACGCGTATCGGTTCTGTATTTCGTGTTTGTTCATGCTCGTTGTCGCGATACGACGCGTTATCACTTTCTTTGTCACGAATGATGCGCCGAGGTATGTCTCGAAAATTCCAATCACTTTCGTATGTTTCTACAATGTTCCAGGTTGTGCTAGTAGCAGTTTGTGATGTTATCTAGATTGTTCTGAGCAGTCTTTAAATGTAGCGTTGAGGAGTGTGACGGCATTCTTTGTTCGACGATCGACGAGCACGTTTGTTGCTATCACTGCAGCCAAGTTGTTAAGTTCTTTTGGGGGCGCCAGTTAGCCCAATAAAGAGTTAATTTCAGTACCATAAAGCCTGTGTCTTCTTTTGATGTCAACGGCCTTGTCACTAATACGTGACAATATCACAATCGGGGTCCTGCAAGGCAGCCTGGTCGACATGGAGTCCTGCCTGCAGGCAGCGACAACCGTAGTCGACGACTACGTGACCTGCTGCGGACTTTAGGGTACCCCAGCTAAGTTTGGATCTGTGGACGTACGTCCCTCCTTTCGAAACACAACAGAGCTTCGCACCAGTCTCAACTCGGGACCGATCCGGGAAGCCTTGATCCGTGTCCTTGGCCTCTTTATACGTCATCAACGCAGGGTTGACACCACTCCGGCCAAACTTCTCATGGTGGGAGGCCGGGTCTCGCATGGTCCGCCGGGTCTCCAACAGCGGGCGGATTACGAAGCAAGGATGCACTGCAGCTTGCCTATGCCTTTGTAACGAGCAGAATCCTCTAATCGAACCCCTACTTGTACCTGCGTAAACACGATGATGATCAATTGGAAGCCATCCACCAGAATGTCATCAAGCGGGCTATCGCTCTTCCGGTCAGCCCGTCCAACCAGATACTTCTGGCTGTGGGCGTGGTGAACACCTTCCGGGAGCTACGAGAAACCTACTTAGTAAGCCAATACACGCGTCTTACACAGACCACGTCCGGTCACCGCCTCTTAGACCGACTACACATCAAACACGATTACCACATTGAGAAAGGGGTGAGAGTGCCAGAACTACGGAGACGCGCCCTCCGGGTCCGACACCTTCCCCGCAACAGGTCCAAATAAGACTTTAACGGTCGTCGCCAGGCACTCATGAAAGCGTTGGAGCGATACTATAGCCACCAGCAACAAGAGTATTATGTGGATGTGGCTGGCCCATACCATAGGGGATGGTATACGGCTGCAATCGCACAAACCACAAACACGGTTAACGGGCTAACTTTCAAAGCCTACAGCCCAACGCACGCGGAGGATTTTTCTGTCGCTCTGGCTCTCAGTATTCCCAAGTTGAAACACATCCTCACCGATTCGCGAGGGGCCTGTCGGAACTATAGGCTGGTGGGCTCCCCCGCTTGCCCGGCGTATACTGCAATCTAGCTGCCGATGCATAGATCCAACTCCGCATAACCTCATTTGGGCACCCGGTCACCAGGGACTCGCGGGAAATGAGCAGGCCGATCAGGCCGCCCGGGCTCTCTCTCCCTGGGCACTCTCTCCCCGGGCTATCTCCCTGTCCTTGGATGCCTACTCCCAATCAGACAATCGGGCCCTTACATTCAAAAACATTACCAATTACTACAAGGAGCAGCACAGGCGCTACCCGGCCCCTTGTAAGGGACTGGATCGCGTTGACGAGCGCCTCCTCATCAAAAGTTTTACCAATACTGTACTTCGCCCGGTGGTGCTTAAACATCTAAACCCAACCTTTGATGGTACGTGCCAGTACTGTAGGCAGGTGGCTGACACCTTCCACATGGTCAGGGCGTGCCATTCAAAGCCACCCATTCGCCCCAACCCCAATCCAACTAGAGAGGTCTGAGAGGCGGCCCTGCTCGGCTTTCAAAACCTCAAGGCTCAAAAGGCCTTAGTTCAACGGACGCGGGCGGTGTTGCTTGCCAATGGGTCCCCGGAATAGGGGCTCCACTTAGTATTGTTAGGGGAGGAGATTGATACGTTACTAACCCAAACACTTCTCTGTGACCATTTAATTGTTAATGAATGTTTTAACCACCACGACCCTCCCGAAAATCTGTATGACTGTTTTGGGGTCACTGACTATAACCTCTGCTTCGGTAGAAGCGACAGCCAGCGCGATGGCTGCTTCCTTTGCAGATTTGGAGGTTCTTGTGCGTACCGTAGCTAAAGCTAAGATTTTTGGAATGGCGTGAACTCACGGGCCCCAGTCACCGCACAAATCTTGCAAACCTCGATCTTTCACTTCATATTCGACTTCATCTACGTAAGAAACCGATTGGATTCCTTTGTATTTGCTGTGTAGGGCTCGTGCGCGCGCTCGTTGTCTGCCTTCGTGGTGAATTGGGTGCATATTCGGAGCCCGTATATGGCTCCGATTGACATTACATTAGATGGCATAGTCCATTTGATCACTAGCCTTAAGGTATCCTCTTCAAGTGGCATTGATGAGATCAATTCCAAAATATTAAAAAACACTATTTATGTGTCTAGTACTCTCTTACTTCATATATTTCGGCAATCATTATTAACGGGCATGCTCCCTGACGATTGGAAGATAGCAAAAGTAGTACCAGTTTACAAAAGTGGCAATAAACGCTCCCGCGCAAACTACCGCCCCATTTCACTAACATGCATCTGCTGCAAGATGCTTGCGCACATTATTGCGTCTAATATTTATGGTCACCTGGAATCTAATACTTTCTTCTTTCCCAATCAACATGGCTTTAGAAAGGACTTTTCTTGCGAGTCACAGCTTTTCGAATTCACTACTGACCTTCATTCCAATATGAACAACTTACAAATTGACTGCGCCTTTCTAGACTTCTCAAAAGCATTTGATCGCGTAGCACACTGTCGTCTAATAACGAAGATTTCTGCTCTTAGCTTAGACTCTCTAACTTTGTCATGGATTCGCAACTTCCTTTCTAATCACCAGCAATTCACAGTTGTTAATCATTATTCCTCTCCTCTCTCAGATGTTACGTCGGGTGTACGGCAAGGAAGTGTCCTTGGTCCGTTACTCTTCTTAATTTATATCAATGACTTACCGAACAACATTTCATCCAAAATGCGAATATTTGCTGATGACTGCCATATATATAGAGTAATAGAAAGTACTGGTGACCATAGCGCACTTCAATGCGAGTTGTATATAATTAACAATTGGTGTAACACATGGCTAATGACCTTGAATGTCTCCAAGTGTAACATAATCTCTTTTACTCGTAAGCCAGCTACTTTTCACCTTCCTTACACCATTAGTAACAACATATTGGCGCGGAAAAATGAATATAAATACTTAGGTGTTCACCTAACACCGAATCTCTCGTGGGTGAATCACATAATTACCATTTCAGCTAATGCTTCCCGGTCTTTAGGTTTCCTGCGCCGCAACTTACATAGCGCTCCTTCCAATGTGCGTAAGCAAGCCAATTATACATTTGTTAGATCTCAACTAGAATACGCCTCTTCCATTTGGTCTCCCCATGAAAAATACTTAGTCGATATAATAGAATCGATCCAAAACAGGGCCAGTCGTTTCATTACACGGAATTATAGTTCTCATTCAAGCGTAACACAAATAAAGGTGGAACTTTCGCTCCCTCCGTTAATACTGCGTCGAGATATTGCCCTTCTATCTCTATTTCACCAATTAATCCATGCCACTCATTCACCGTTATCGCACCTGCAACGACCCTCTTATTCGTCAACCAGATCCCACTATAACTACAGTTTTACACGAATTTATGGCAGTACTCATGCCTTTAACTTTTCGGCCCTGCCACGTGTTATACGCCTGTGGAATGACCTTCCAAACCACATCGCCTCTCAGCGCAATCGTGAAATTTTCCATGATCATCTAGTCAAACATTTTATCGACAACTGTACTTAGGACGTTCTCATCTGTATCAGGCAGCCATGACTTTGTTTTCACTTTATTTTGCTGTCGCATCACATGTGGTTGCTACGTTGTTACTATTTTTTATTTTCCCATCTGAAATATATGCATCTGTTTTTCTGCCAGGTTAATTTATATGTATGTTTTCTTGTTAATTAATTTGTTCATGTTGCGCTTTTTCTTTTGCGTGGTTGTTATATTTGCAATGATTGCTTAATATATTTTCATATTTAACACTGTTTATTCCTGCTGATTTTGCTGCTTTTTTGGGCACTATTATATGTATCTACACTTCATCTTGTACCCCCCTTGCACAATGCCTCCATGGAGGCCTGTAAGGTATTGTAAATAAATAAATATTCTTAGGGAGAGCGGGAGTGGGCTTGATAACACGCTCCTTCCTGATTGCTGTAGGTATTTGCCTGCGGTCCTCCTCCGTGGGTTCGGAATTGATGCCTAGCTTTAGCAAGCCAAGCCTCTCGGCTTTGGTGCGCTCCAGTCTTGAGTACTGCGTTATTAAATGCGCTTCCTTGAGTTCATCAAATATGTTGTGCATTCCAAGCGCTAAGCGCTGACCGGTTGAGGTGTTTCTCGGGAGTCCTAGTGCTGTATACTTGCCGGATACAACACTCAACCCGCTGCTTTTCGTCTTGGTAAAGGTGCGGATAGGGCAGGGTATGGACTAGCCTAGTGAATACGAACGCCTGAATGAGTTGACAGGTGTCGCATTCTTTCGTGCCCTGTCTCTTGTTGGCTATTCACTTCATTGCACTAATAACACTGCCGTCGAGACTCATCGCCATCCAGAGGCCACAGCATACGCCATACGCGGACGAAATTAGCCTGTGGGTAAAGAGGGGAAGTGATGCCCAAAAAAGTGTGCTTTAGGAAGCAGTCGACACCACCGAGACTTATGCTCTACGGACGTGTCTTGAATGTTCACACCTTAAATCCGAACTCCTTGTAGTCCGAGAAGGCCCCAATCGAAAGAACAGATCTTCGCCTCCGGCAATCAAAGGTAGAGCTCAAAGGCTACCAATCAAAGAAGTAGACACCATCCAAATCCTAGGCATGTTCATTCAGAGTACCGACAGAAACTTACAGACATTCGATATACTGACTACAGCCACCACCTATACAGTCAGTCTAATTAGCTCTAATTAAATTTTAATGGATGTGAAACAAAGAGGCGTCCGTGTGCTGTGCGATGTCAATGCACAGTAAAGATTCCCATCAGGTAGAAATTGCTATGAAGCGCTCTACTATAGGCAAACCTTTCATTCTTTCCGCGTTCACTGCCATCTTTCTTGTTTTTTCGACTGCAGGAAGAAGAAAAAGAAAGTCCACGGGCCTGCTACTGGCTGTGTAGATAAGCCACCTCCGCTACCTTATGCGGGCAAATGAGAAACTATAGTAGAATGAAATAAAAAATTTTAGGGGGCGCTTTGGATCCCTAAACTGTGATGAGCGGAAAGCCCCTATCGGAAGGTGGTCCGAAGCCCACCACTACTTCACCTCTCTCTCTCGGTTTTTGCTCCTATCTCGTGATTTTTTTTCTTTATTGCCCGGTCTTGACACATTGCATTTAACGAAAACAAAATCAACAAAAATGCCACAAATGCTATTTACATATGACAGACTAAAATTCACGCATACACAACATTAGCTCTAGCCTTGAGAGTCATTCGGAAGCTTCTGCTCCAGCTTTCTGGATTGCCAAAAACCCCCGTCCTAGCTTTCCAAAAATAAATTCTGGCAGCAGTGAAACTTTATCGCAATGGTAACCCGCCATTCGTGAGCGCCATTTACAGTGGATGCCCATGAGCATAATTAAATCAATTTGTACCCCCTCCTCACCTTCTACGCATAAATACCGCATGCAATGCGGGTCTAGCGGAAAATCTTTATTTAGGGTTCTTTGCAATGCCTCCCAAAAATATATCCCTTTCCAGCAGTGTAAAAAACGTGGTCGATTGTTTCGGGCTTCCTGCGTATTAAAAAGTGTGATCCCCAGAATATAAATAATCACTTCCTACAAAACTGCTTTACCGGGGAGGTTTCGGTATACAATTTAAACAAGGTTTTTTGCTCCTGGCGTCACCTGCCTTCTTTTTACCCTTTTTAATACATCTTCACCTGGGCCTCCATTATACAAGCCTCTGTACAAAGGCACAGGAAACATAATGTCACACAATGCACACTGCAATTATTGCGCTGCCGTTGTCTTCACGTCTTCGTTGCACGCTTATATTACTGTCCAGATGGAGACGTTTGTTTGGGGATAGAAGAGTTTGCTGACTGTCCTGGAGCATAATGTCATTGCAGGTGACGAGCCCGATCGCGCCTTCGCCTACGGAGTACCTTGCGGTGCTGACATATTGCCAAGAAAGAGAATAGAACACTTTGTTGCCTGGGCTACCTGAAACTATTTGAATTTCTCTGAACTCTGTGGAGCAAGAATTGTAAATTTTTGCGGTACAGAAATAATCTTTCTGCTTGCGAAAAATTTTATTTCTGGCTTTCGATTCACTCAGATTGAGAGTGACAGCAAAGGAGAATATGACACTAGGCATGACTGCTTCTTCGGCCACAATGAAGTTTTGATCTTTATCGAGCATAATGCTATGTTTGGGGTCGTGAGATGCTATAATGATGACGTGGGCCACACTGAGGCTGTATTCTGCTGCGTCCACGTAGACCACGTCGTTCTCACTTGCATGAGCTTTATGCAATGCCTTGACAAAAGTTTAGCATCTAGCTTGATTGTGAACTGGAAGAACGTTTTGGGCAGCGGGTGAACTAGGCGTTTATCCCTGATTAGTGATGGGATGAGGTGACTGTTGTGGATGCACGTGTCGTCTGAACATTTAGCGAGGCGACGAGAATGGTGCCTGCATTTGTGGAGGAAAGTCTATTGAGCCGTGCTCTAAGTTTAAGTCGTTCTTGTAGTGTACTGTGTACTCCCTTGCGGATGAAAGGGTGAGGGAGCTCATTTTGGGAGACTTCAGGCCGACTTCCAAAGCGGCAAGCCTGTGGTCAACCCGCGCTTCGCTCTTACCATTATGGCCACTCTAAACTCATCGGGCCGAGTTCGGTCGCCCAGCTCGGCCCTAGGTTGGGGATTGACCTCTTTAAGAAGGCCGATAATCGGCATTCGACCACGGGCCGACGAATATGGCAGACTTTGCCAGCCTACTCCCGCTGTCTGGTCATGCATGAGTCATGGCTTTCTCAAGCACGGTAAATCATAGTCACATCCCGGCCACGTCGGCGGTACCCGCTGCCTGATGGTTCATCCATCATTAATCAAAGACTGCCGCATATAACGAGGGCACAAAAAAGACAGGATGAGCATTGTCCTGTCTTTTTCTATTTAATATACACCAATTTGCCCAGCTTCCTGCCTTGATTGCATTGGTTTATCTATGCCAGGGAAATGGTCTACTGTTTCAAGCCCCGTGATTTATCCAAGCAATGCCTGCAGTTCAATTCTGCATTCAAATTGATGCTGCGGCACTCATTTTGGATGCACATCATTTGTTCCAAGCGGACTGCAACTTTATGGCACCTGCAATACATAATGGCGAAGTTCTTCGGTTAATAAAAAAGCAACCTTTTATTATGTAGCATAAAAAAAGCTGTCATACAGAGAAAGTTAGATTCAAAAAGCAATTATTATTGGCTTTCTCAAGTAATCGAAACCGGCCTGGAACCTCTGTAAAATAATTGTGGGCGTTTAAGCATTGCTCTAACCTAGTGATAGTGCAACTCATCGAGTGTTAAACCTGTAAGTGTTGCAGCGATAGCCTCTTTAACACCCGGTATTTAAACCGCGGTGTTTCATAAATTGAATCACAGGTAAAGAAAAGGGAACTATATTTCACACGTGTTCTGTGGACACCTAAAACGTGCTGTAAGAGAATTGGATTGGATTGCAAAACATTTATTTCGTTGCTTAAGCAGGTCCATGGAGAGACGTACTAGACTAGACCATGGCTGGCGGCGACCTCAATAGCCCGCTCGATGGCCCGTAGTTGAATCTTCGAGTCCGAGCTGACTAGCACGGCTTCCCACTGCTCGGGAGAAGGGAGCTGTATTAATTCCGCCGGTGGCAGATCATTTGCGCAGTTCCACAGAATGTGGTCGTATCTCGCGCTTTCACCGCATTTATTGCAGTTTGGGGTTGTATTGGCCTAGGTACATCGAGGCAGGCACCGCCGGATTTAGGAGGGAGCGCGTGTGTAGTCGGCGCCAGGTAACTTCCTGTTCCTTTGTTAAGGATTTGTGGGGAGGCGGATATCTGCGCCCTCCTAGCCTGAAGTGGTGGGTAATATCATGTAAAGAAATTCGCCCGTCCCTCGTAAAATTCGGGTCTGAGGGCACGCTCACTGCCCGGTCGACGAAACCTCGGGCTTGCGCGTAAGCCGCCTCGTTTCCTGGATTAGACGAGTGGGCCGGGACTCAGATTAGTTCAATTTCTCTAATCGGGGCAGGGGTGCTTTGGAGGATGCGGAGGGAGGTAGACGTGATGCGGCCTCCCTCGAAATTGCGAATGGCTGTTTTAGAATCACTGAACATAATATTATCGGACGTGTTTGCTCGGTGAAGATGGCTGCGATTGATGCGGCCGATAACGGGAAACCATTCCCATTCACAGCGGCCAGTGCAAACGCTTGTCTCTGTGTATGCAATATTCTGCCGCGTCCACGTACGCTGCATTGACGTGTCGGCCGTACTTGGCATGTAGGGCGCGAGCGCTCGCCATGCGTCGACCTTCGTCATGCGTGGGGTGCATGTTCTTGGGTAACGGTTTAATGAATAGAGCTATCCTAGTGTGTGTAGGTGACTGTTTTCGCGTCCTTCTCTAGAAGTTGCTCGCACAAGTGTAGTCTATACAGAATGGCCCCACCCGCGTTCTTGCGAGTGATTCATCCGAGCTGGGAGACAAGGTGTGCCTCTCACAGCTCCGATAGCGTGTTGCATATCCCAAAGGCCAGCAACCTTTCCATAGACGTGCTGTGTGGGAGCCCAAGGGCAGCCTTGTAGGCCTGTCGGATTTTGCCTTCGACCTTCATTCTCACCGCCAATTGTACTTTCAGTAATGGGATAGTGTAGACAATCCTTTTCAGTTCGAAAACATGGACTAATCGACAGATATATTTGTTATTTCATTCATTTTCGTTTGTTGGCGATTCATCTGATGAGTCCTACAGTTTGAGTGACCGTGGCAGTAAGTCTGTTGATTGCTTCGGTGTTTTTGTGATATTTCTCTATGTACATCCCAGTATGCGCATAGTTTGAACTTCCCTGACTGTTGGCCTCGCACATTCAAGGGGATCGGGGGGGGGGGGGGGGGGCTGGTTTGCATTTCTTCCGCCGGCTTGGCCCTGAAAACAAGCAGTTCCAATTTCACGTGCGAGCATTCAAGACTCGCTCTCACCGCTTAAGTTTCGATTATGTCGACTGCCTGCTGCGGCGTACCCTCCATTTTGACGGCATTCCCCGTGGTTACCCACAGGGGGATGCCGTATGCATAGTAGGTGTGCTGCAGCCCTGACAGGGCAGTGGGCTTGAGGGCAAGTGTAATTAATGCAAGATTAAAGAGGAAAGGCGAGAGACCGAGCCTTGTAGTGTGCCTCGGCTTCCCGAAGGAAATGGATCTGATTTATGACTACCTAGAATGAGCTCTGCTGTCCGCTCGGATAGGAATGATAGGACATAATTAAGTATCCGTTCACCAGGGGCCCATATAGATAGATTAGTAAGGATTGCCTTGTACAAGACGTTGTCGAAGGCTTTGCTCAGGTGTAGCCCGAGTACCGCCTTCGTCCTGGTTCCACATTGAGGGTCAAGCACGTCCTTCTTTAGCCGGAGCATCACGTCCTACTTAGTAAAGTTTGCCCTAAAGCCAATCATTTTTGGAAAAGTCGCGGTCTTCCGCATAATTTTGTAGTCGGTTAAGGATGACATGTTCCATTAACTTTGTGATGCAATACATGAGACAAATGGGCCGCAGATTCTCGATCTAACGTTTCGGACCCGGCTTTGGTGTGAAGGTTGCCCGCGCGTGCCTCCATTCCTGGAGGATGTCGCCTTACCTCTAGTAGGTATTCATTAGTTCCGTCAGGGCCGCGAAAGACGTCTGGTCTATGTTTCTAAGCGTTTTGTTTGACACTCCGTCACGTCCCGCCGCGGTGGTGGTACGGAGCTGACTGAGAGCAAACCACATCTCGCCATCTGAAATGTCGGCATCCAGGGTGTCGTTGGGGAGACCCTCATACGCGGGTAGTAGGTCTGTGTGGGACGTTTTCAGGTAGTGTTCGCAGTTCGGCGAGTAGCTAAGCGCCCGTACCCTGGTATTGGGGAAATAATTTCGTGAGCAGGTCTCGTTGCATGCACTTCGTCTGTGTGGGGTGTCGGAGGAAGAACCGTCTTTTTGCCTCCAAGCTGAACGTTCATATTATCACAGATTTCCTCCCATTGTTTTTCGTGCAGGCCTAGAGTGTACGCTTCAATATGGCGGTCGAGTTGCACTATACGCTTGCGTAGATTTCTATTGTGTTTCTGTCTCTTCCTTTTGTGTTAAGCTTTCAGGCGCTGCTGATTTTGGTTAGTGTGAGACCAGGTCAGGTATCTGCGCTAACGCTGTTGCCGACCCGCGTGATGTCTTGGGGATCGTTAAAAATTTTGAGGCCCAGGCTTTGGATAGAATGCCATAGCTTTGTACCCTTGGGGCTGTTTTTCCTATAACTGCGAGCCAAATGGTGGGCATTTAAATCGCTTACCGCAAGGAGCTCCGTTCCTGCGGTGATGCGAGTTGCTTTAAACAGTAGCTCGGGAATGTGTGTCCTACTGTCTTATGGTGAACTGTATAGGTTAAGATAAGTTGCGTATAAAAAATAGCTGGGGCTTAGCTTTAGTTTAGCCTGGAAATTGCGAAAGCAATGTTCGCAAAGCTACGCAGAGTTTTTCGCTTGTTGTGGGGCACATTGCTGAACTCCTGCGTACCCACGAAATGAAAGGCATATTTTTTAGACGTCTCCAAACTTTATTATTCATCCACAGATTTTTCTTTCTGTAGCCCAATCAACTGCAGCATGCCCTACAAGCTCTTGAAACTTGTATGATGCCAATCTCTTGCCACCATTTTCAGGTGGTCGACCGCCCGTGGAGCGTAGCTGCGGCACTCTGAAGAGCTGACTTTGTCCCCCGTCTCTCGCTCTGGTTTGACGTCAGTAGTCACGTGACCAACCGCCGCCGCCGCTCGACCGTGGAGCGTAGTTATGGCGCGCCAAAGAGCCGACTCGCTACCCCGTCTCTCGCTCTGATATGACGTCAGTATTCGCGTGACCGACCGCCGCCGTCGCTCGACCATGAAGCGTAGCTACGCCGCGCAGGTGGTGGTGGTAGTGGCTATTTATTGTATATACAAAAGGAAAGAGAAGATGTTTGCCAGCCCCGGTATCTGCCGTCTGATATCTGAAGCACCTGAACTGGGGCGGCGGAAATAAAGGGATAGCGAGGAAAAGGTTGAGGAAATCAAAGATGTGAGCGATAGGGAGAAAGAAAAGAGTAGTTAAAAATAAAAGAAATATATACACTATGACACAGTATACCGTAGTTTTCTTGAGGCCCACCCGCAAATGTCTTACGTCACTGAGCACTCGGCACATCGGGCGGGCTTCCGCAATAGCTCTGCGTCCAGGCAACTGTTCACAACGCACGCACTGGCGCGTTGTACTTACAAAACACTGACGGCTGTCGTGGGCGATCGGCCGTTATTGTGCGAAATAGCACACGCGGAGCGTTCAGTCACAGCGCGCACAATCTGGCGAGGTGAAATAGGCGGGCCATCAAGCCCGCCTGTTCGATATACTCACACAGGCTCACGTGTGTTCGCTCGCGGACGCGCGCACTGCCCGGCGGCCACAGGAGCACAGCTACGCTGTCCGAAATTACCCCCTGCACTCTGTAAGCCGCCAGCATCTGATGTCGTGGTTCGGCTAGCGCAGCGCAGTGCAGTAGAAGACGCTCGAGAGTTTCCACCGCGCCACAGCCGTCACGCATGTCACTGGTGGCAAGTCCGTGGCGCATCCGTCGTTCCCCAGGCAACACGCATTCAATGCGCGCCCGGAGGATCATTGCGCGCTGCAGCCGAGTCAGCGAGCGGCCGCTGACACTGTGAATGCGCTCACCGCTTGCGATGCGTGAGTCGGGGTGCCGCATCCGGAGGTGGTCGTCGATTACCGCACGCACGTCCTCCAAAGCGAGTTGCTCGTCGCTAGGAGGGAGTTCATGTGCTGTTGTCGCGAGCTCGTCGGCACGTTCGTTGCCCTCTATGCCGCAGTGTCCGGGGATCCACTGTGCCGGTATAGCGCAGCCGCGCTCCGCCAAGCGCTTGAGACGCACGCGAATCTGACAGAGCAGCGGAGTTCCTCGGCCGGTGGTTCGAAGGCGGCTGAGGGCAGCGCGGATGTCACATAGCACGGCACACCTGGATGGCGGCGGAGTGGAGGATCCAGGCCTAGGCGTATGCTCAGCAGCTCCGCCGTGGTGGAAGAACCCATAAATGACAGGTGCAGCTGTCTGTGCAGTTGCAGGGCGGGGATGGTAGCCGCCGCTGCTAGCGAGTCTGGCCACGGAGCCGTCGGTGTAAACGAGGAGGTGGTGTTGGTGTTCCTCGTAGATTACGGCTCTGGTCAGCTGCTGCACTGCACAGAGTGGTGTGGTGCGTTTCCCCCCGATTCCGACAATCTCTCACTGAACCTCCGTAGCAACGGGCCAGGCGAGAAGAGGTCGTAGGGAAGCGTTGCATTGTTGAGCTGCTCGTACGAGAGCAGCGTCGCTGCCCTGCGTGAGTGGCGATGATGTCGCAACCGATGTAATAGCGGGCCGCCATCCTCTGCGCGCTGTAGGCGATCGATGTGTCGAAGCGCCCGCCGCGTGGCCTGAAGTTGTAAAGGCCATGCACCTGCCTCGGCCAAAGTAGCTGCGCATTGAGAGTTCTGAGGAAGGCCGAGGCAAATGCGGAGCGCCTTGCGATGCTCGACCTCCAGCTTCTTCCAGCATGGTTCGCGCTGCGTGACGAGTGATAACGCACAGAGAATCGCCCCTCCAGCCGCGGAGTTGTAAAGCCCTAACGCAGCTTGCTGGGAGATGGCCTCGAGCTGTGAGCTGTGTACGACGACAGTGGTTCTCTTCATCTGCAGGCAGGCCTTGGTAACCGCGGGTCGGAAGGAAAGGCGCTGGTCTATGTCTACCCCCAGGTACGTTCTGTGCGGTACCTGGGGGTAGACATAGACCAAACTGCACTCACTATGACACTGGTTAGAGCGCGGCTAACGAACACCGCCCTACTCCGGAGATGCAGAGTGTCTGTCTTGTCCTTGAAGGGAGCTCTCCTCCCGCGCGCCGCTCACCGACAGCACAACACAACACACGCGCACACAGCCGTACCCCTTGGGGAAGAATAGGCGTTTCCAGTCCGTATACGCCCCTCCCCCGGAGTCAGTGTAATGGCCCAGATGTCGTGCCGGGAAGACCGCATTAGCGGAGGCGGCACCCGGAATATTCAACAAAAAACGGTATGGAAACCGGGTTAGTTGGGTGGAAACCTTCGCCCTGCATGGGTATAGTCAGGCTCATGATGATGATGATGATGATGGTATGGAAACAAATGTCACAATATTTTGTTTCTTAGCAAGTTACAGAGCTCCAACGTGTCCCTTTGCAGCACCGGCAAACCACCTCGGTGGAGGTCGTGAAGCAATTACCGCTTCATCCGTAGCTGTAATAATTTAGCAGATATTCTGTTTCAGACAAAGTCGAAGCACTGAGTTGATAAACAGAATGAGGTTGATATATCTATGCTGCGCATATGAAAAATTTTGACGTCAACAAGGAAATAGCATGCGATCAAAACATGAGCACAAACAGTTTCGATAAGAGAATTGAGACAATTTGGGGTTTCATTTTTCCTATCAATGAACTGGTATTAGATATACACTAGTTAATGCTTTCTAAGTGTAGATTTTGTTCTCCTTACGACGGTATAGTTTTAACACAACTTGCAACGATGAGCCTTCCCAAGTAGAACAAAAGCAATGGGCCTTGATTGGCATTCTGGTGGCAAAAGCTGGCAATAATATAGGTCCTGCATTGGCATTTGGGCAAAATCATACTTTTTCAACACTAGCCCCATCATTCATGCCAATAGTATGCCAACCCGTCACCATTTTAATGTCATGAGTAAGCCTGCATATAGCCAGCCCGTCGCCAAGGGTATGCCTGCGTACAGCCAACCTGCCCCCATGCTCGCGCCAAAATTGCGCCCACGAAGAGCCTACCTATTCTAACGCTCCTGCCGAGACTTTGCCCATATCCAGCCTTCCAACCCCCACAATTCTGCATCGATTATGACTATATCCAGCCATCTTTCCCGATACTTGTACCATGATTACGTCCATATCCAGCCATCCGGTTCCCGCTTTTGCACCATTACTACACAAATATTAGGCCGGAATATTGATAACCCGAGATTCATGCCAAGGCTAGGCATATAAGCAGCCATTGAACCCTGGCTCAGAATGCTGCCACTGCAAGGTGGCCGTTCAGTTTGTATGGTAGTGGTAAATCCATCCAGGGGCACCCCACTTAGTTCTACACCATATCCTCTTGTATATTCTGCAATTTTGTTGTCTAATTGACAAGAGAAGCTGTAGTCAATGGTTTAATAAACAATGTAGATTCCAAAAATTCTTTCTTACACCGCTTGTCCTTCCATATAAAACCGTTTGCATATGAGCGACGAGCGGTCATGCAAAAAAGGAACCAAGTGATCGAAGCAACAAACTAATTTATTGGAAGTGCCACGAGAACACGTGGCAAGTCAAGACACTGCTATGGGCGTACAGGACAGTCTTGCAGAATGTGGTTGGGATGATTGGGGCGCTCTTTGCAGGCCCAACGAGTGGCAGAGACAGCAGACGGATCGGACTGTAGGAAGGGGTGGCGAGCCATGGCTGCGGGGCTTTGTGTTGCGAGCTGACCCATCACAAGGATTAGCCGGTATCGCTGATTCGCTGGGAGGCCCTGGATAGCAGGCTCCTGGCAGCCACCCATGCATAACTCATTACCGTCAGGTCCACCGCTGGCTTTTCGCATATAGCATCAGGACAAGGTAATTGGGCACTGACATGCAAGAAAGTAGGAAACTAAATTTGAACACATGCCCAAAGGAGCAAAAGATATACTACAAGAATGCGAAAAAGTTCTGATAACAAGAATTTACTATATTCTAAACAGAAGGGAAAGAAAAACAAAACACGAAATCAAGAAATCCAGGCACATGTGCTAATGACAAGGCATTAGCCTGGAATCATCTCTGCAATTTCTGATTTTAAAACACTACGTGATAGATTTCATTCTAGTATTTGCTACAGCGGCGCGTAAAAGCCGCCAATTCAATACACTTCTAAAAAATGTGACGCAGATCTAATACACGGATGGAGGCTCTGGACTATGCAAGTCAATGTTTTATGTTAGACCACGTTCGGGCTGATTTTCAGATGCTTGTACTAGTGCCTTAAGAATGCCATTCAATCCTTACAAAATAAGGCGGTCTTTAATTCATATAAATCCGGCAAGCGCCATGCCGGAAATGCTGCACCTAGCCCGTCTAAGACATACAATAGGAGCTTGTCTAAGCCATACTCGCAGCAGTTGTTAACGACTCGATTCGTTAGCTTTCCAAAAAGGTATTTTACAGCTCAGTTTTCACTCCAGCTAGTTGCCTTCGTTTTCTTTATTATGCGCCAATTCAAAATTTGTGACTGCCAAACAAATACACTTCATACATGTTTTACGGCTAAAACTGCATATGTTAAAGTGCCTATATAACATACATATTGCTCATTACAGAAGAGAATATCAAAGAATCAGTGCCTAGGTCGTACACTGCTCCATTTTAAAAATTGTACAGGTAATATAGGGGAAGCAGCAGACAAGTGTCATTGTGGTCAGTTTTTTTTGTGTGGCACTGACAATATGGGCAGAGTAAGGGACAATCAGGACCATTGTTGATGGTGTAATGCAGTAGCAATTCCCATACGGGTAGAAAAGAGGACAAACAGGGCGATCATTGGAAGTGTAACGCAATGGCAATGCCCAAATGGGTAGAACAGAGGACCAAAAGGGCCATCATTTAAAGTGTAATGCAGTGGCAATTCGCATATGGATGGAACAGAGAGCAACAGGGCCATCATTGGAAATTTATTGCAGTGGTAATGCCCATATGGGTGGAACAGGGGGCAAACAGGGCCATAATTGGAAGTGTAACGCAATGGCAATGCCCATATGGGCAGAACATAGCCCAAACAAGGCCATCATTGGAAGTGCTAGAGAGTGGCAACATGGGTCCAATGTAGGGCCTAATTTGCCAATACTTTGCCACTTCTTTCCAAATACTGGGTCATTCATTAGTGCTGCCTGGGTTTTTGCCTGATATTCTTTTAATAGAATGTATCAATCTTGCTTTGGATCTGTATTTGTACTCCTGACATTTGTGAATATTTTAGTGTGCTGTTTTCTACTTGTTTAAACTGGTATATCGCCATTCCGTCGCTGACTGCCAGATTCAGAGGTTCTTGGTCCCCTCTCAATCTGTAGTAGCACCTTTTATTCCTTAAACTTTTCCAGCATGTAATTTTTTTTCCAAAAAATATGCATTTAATTGGTAATAAATGTGAGCTGAAGTGCATAAAGACTATTGTGAGTACAGAAAACGAGGCGGAAGCGTGAAACCATTTCAAAATTAGTTTATTTCCCCTTGCACCAAAGATAGACCATTGGGCATCTTGTTGCCTTATGAACATATCTTCATGTGAGTCAAAAAATGTGAGTGTAAAGACATAAGACAGGTTGCATTATACACTCATGCAACTGGTCGCAAGTTTTTACACTCACTTTTGTTCGGGTATAGTAATTGTTAAAGATTGTCCCCAAGCTCAATGACCACTTGCACGTTCTCAAGCTTTTCTGACGAGCGACTGCTGCAGTTGCTGATTCTATCACAGTCATGCTGCTTGTTCCCTGGTTGTTAAAGGATGCCTTGTGTTTTATTTATC
The DNA here is from genome assembly GCF_055883805.1 of Amblyomma maculatum. Taxonomy (NCBI): domain Eukaryota; kingdom Metazoa; phylum Arthropoda; class Arachnida; order Ixodida; family Ixodidae; genus Amblyomma; species Amblyomma maculatum. The sequence goes on along the minus strand of NC_139348.1, from coordinate 60,299,252 downwards.
CACAAATTCCAGTTCAGTTTTCCCTATTTCCTGCTGCAAAGAACGGAAATTTATGGACACGTACTTTAGCAACATTCCGTGCCATCAATATTTGTTTTGAAATTTCTTGCACAATTTTTGCTCACGTGTATAACGTGATCTCAAAGTTCTTTGTTTCGGTACCCGGGAATTTTGCGCAGCGCGAAGCAGCCATGTGCCACGTGATGGGTCATATGCGACTAGCGCTTTTTCATGAGGCACACTTTGGTTTTTATAACCCTGTAACTACAGCATATAAAAATGCTTTGCTCTCAAGATTTACTATGTGCACTAGTCATTGCGCAAGAGACCTACAGACATGTTCTGCTACGATGTGCGGTTAGCCTACGAAGGCTTTTGGTAGCTGCCTTCGACTCAAGTTGTCCAGGCTGTCGAGTTTGTACGGCTATGTCTGCGATCAAATTTAGAGCAGACAACAACATGTATGAATATACGAGACACTATTCCGTTTCTGAATAACACAGAGCTATATCAGTACACGTTAGCAAGAGGAAGGGGTGGCATCGGTACATAGATTTGTCATGATAATCTAAAGTATGTCCCATGAGATACTTCTTATGGCCCTAAATCTATTGCCCGTACAGCGATCAAAAGTTGTCTTTATGGATTGAATGTAGAAAGAGAGCAATATATAAGAAAATTTTGTAAACGTGTTTGCATGGTATGCAGTTGCACGTGCAATACATTTTATTTTATTTTTTATTTCAGATGCCCTAAGGGCCCTTGTGGGCATTATTTATGGGGGGGGGGGGTATTCATCAAATAAACGCAAATAATTTACAATACAAGCAAACAAAAAGCTGTAAGCAGAAATGGGTGCACAAAAATACATGAATAATTTATACAGGCGACAGGAGCGCGTTTTCGGAGATTAAAATAATAATAAAAATGCACGTCTGACAAAACAGGGGAATACAGTATTTAAAAAGGATGAAAATATTGCAGTCGGAAGTTGTGGAACATGGAACAGGGCAATGTTTCAGGGCACGTAATGGAGCACGTAACAATGACGACAAATAGAAGAGTTAGAAAGGTAAATGGACATAATGGCGGTTTCAGAAATACATTGGCTTTAAAATTGTGCAATATATTCTGATGTTCCCGGCTTTTATTAAGGAAGGACGTCGACACAAATACAAAGCAACTGAAAAAAAAAATTTTTCTCTACAAATTGTGATAGAAGTTCCCTCCACTGTTACTTTCATTAGGTTATAGCAGCGCCACTTCATCGAGCTCAAGTCACATTTGATGCTGCCTATTTAATAAAAATTAAGACATATCGTCCAATGAGGGAAAATGTCGGTCATGGCAATAACGGACAATTTAAAGCAAGGGGCAAAACAGCAGCTGCTTCCCAACCGCCATATAGGTGCTTTGGATAATGCTGGAAAAGTGAGAAGTTTGAGCTCTCGTAGCTTCATAAATAACAAATTATAGTAGCATGTCTTCATATCCTTTCTCTTGCCTACATTTTGAGCCCTGTTAGCAAAATTTTGATTTGGGGTTTTTATATTTTATTTTGAAAAAACACAGAAGCTCATTATTTGGAATAATTTTTATTATCCGTCCCCTTGATATATAAAAATTATTGTAAATGAGCTTGATTATTGAAAAAGTGCCTATTATGTCGGAGAACGTGAGGAAAATGCGGCTTTTGGTCGCGAAAAAAAATTCTTAAACATGGGTTCATTTCGCATAAGTGTAATAATTGATTTCTTTTTTGAAGCAATAATTTATCAGAATGGTGGAAGAACACCTACATTGCTCTTTGGCATTTGTAGTTTGACTGCGCAAGTTATATTAACCATCGCTTAAGCGACTCTACTTGCTTTCGCCATTGCTAAATCCGGGCGCAGCTCTGTGTGCCAGAAGTGTACCAGTGAGATGCTATCGTTCATATTTTTTCCTCTCTTAGTATTAACGTTAAGAAGGAAATAAATATACAGTTCACAAATGAGTGCTACCTGCAGAATATATAAAAAGTGTAACAGGTATCAAAATAACAAATAATTAGTCAGTTTCATCTCTCGTGGAATCACTCCGATGAATTTACAATCGTAAAATCAATGCTTTTACGCTGCCTGTGACGACTGTGCTTCTATAAAATTGCTCTCGTGCTAAAAGCGAATATACTTGATTTGTTCCATTTAATTCTATCCATGCCTGCATATCTGCAGCAATACCAAAATTTTAATCCATTATACTATATTGGACCTTATATCATGCTCAATTGTTGTGCTGCAATTTTCAGAAGCATCTAGCAATTTTGCCACCAACTGCATCAATAATGAAAACAATAAACAATTAAAGGACTTAGTCGTGATATTTTATCTACATTACATAGCATTGTTCTTCACGTTTTCAAGTTATTTCGCACTCAAGTTTTATTTTTCATGCAGCAATTTTGATTTAATTTTTTTCTATCGAGGTGCATTTGCACATAGTTGCAATAATGCTCTTAGGAGTGCGCGATGTGAATATTATGTTCTAATTATATAGCTTTTTTGTACAGTCTAATACTCACTACCTCCCCGCAAATGTCCCAGCATGGTCGCAGGTGAAGAAAACACAGTTTGCAAGAGTTAGTTTGCGGCATTTTCCTCTTTTTTTGTTGTGTATATTATGTTTTTTTATTTCATTTGTGAAGTAACTGCAGTCACTCTTCAAAGGCATAGGGTTAGGGAAATTTTAAAGGGGAGGAAGGGTATTTATTTCTAGTCACCTCCAACGACCACACTTTTTCATGAACCTTATTCACTATCAGGTTTCGCAGGCGGCAGTTGTGACAACCCTATATTGTAGAGACGCCATAATGATGCCCACATTACTTTATAAACCTTATTCACCATCAGGTTTCGCAGGTGGCAGTTGTGACAGCCCTGTATTGTAGAAATGCCATAATGATGCCCGCATTTCTTTATAAACAATATTTACTATCAGGGTTAGCAGGCGGCAGGTATGACAACCCTGTATTGTAGAGACGCTATAACGTTGGAGGGTTCGGAACTAAAAGTGCTGGTAGGGGTGGTGGTGGTAGTGGTTATTTATTGTGTATACAAAAGGAAAGAAAAGATGTTTGCAGCCCCGGTATCTGCTATCTGATATATGAAGCACCTGAACTGGGGCGGCGGAAATAGAGGGATAGCGAGGAAAAGGTAGAGGAAATCAAAGAGGTGAGCGATAGGGAGACCGGAGGCGAAACGCGTCGGAAACTAAAAGCACAGAAAAAGTTTCCGACGCGTTTCGGCTCCGGTCTACCGGCGCCTTGCCTGCTGCCTGCCGTTCATTAGTCGGACACTTGAGATGCCGTTTGCAACTTCGTCCAACCAGAGCTCGGATTTCACATACGCTGTGCCATGATTAGCTGAAGGCCCTCTCTCTATCTTCCTTTCCCCCTCTCCGATGTTGCGGTGTGCGTGCCGTGTGCGTGTCGTTTCGATGGAGACGAAACGAAGAGACGTCCGTGTACTGCGCTATGTCAGCGCACGTTAAGATTCCCAGGTGGTCGAAATTACTCCGTAGCCCTCCACTACGGCTCCTCTTTCTCTCTTTCCACTTTAACTCCCACCTTCATCCCTTCCCTTACGGTGCGGTAGCGGTGTCCACAGAAAACAAGTGAGGCAGTTACCGCGCCTTTCCCTTCCTATAAATAAGTCATAAGTCATGCGGTGTACGTGCAATGGTTGCCCAACGGGGGTGGTGCAGTGGTAAAGACGCCCGACTACTGTACCGGAGTAACCGGGTTCGAACCCGACCTCGGCGACTGCGTTTCGATGGAGGTGAAGTGAAGAGGCGTCCGTGTGCAGTGCGATGTCAGCGCAAGTTAGAACCCCAGGTGGCCGAAATTGCTCCGTAGCCCTCCACTAGGGCTCCTCTTTCTCTCTTTCCACTTTCACTCCCACCTTCCTCCCTTCCCTTACGGCGTGGTTGAGGTGTCCACAGAAAGCAAGTGAGACAGTTACAGCACCTTTCCATTCCTATAAATCATTCAACAAATCCATAAAATTAAGCTGAAATGACGTCACGTGAATAAGCTCTATACGCGTACTTTGGCTGGAAAATTATGACCTTTCATGCAAGGTACCTCTATACATTACAGTAAACCCGTCACCGGCCCCCTCGTCTCGCCGGGGTGGTGCGGTGGTAAGACGACCGACTACTGTACTGGAGTACCCGGGTTCGAACCTGACCTCGGCGTCTCCGTTTCGATGGAGCCAAAATGAAGAGGTGTCCGTATGCTGTGCGATGTCAGTTCAGTTCAGTCGTTCAGTCGTGTCCGACTCTTCGTGACCCTATGGACCACGTCACACCACGCTTTCCGGTCTCTCACTATCTTCCTAACATCACATAACTTAATCTGCAGTGCCTCGAGGATGTCATCTAACCATCGCCTTCGTTGTCTACCCCTTCTCCGGCAACCCTCAACCTTTCCCAACCTCAAATCTTTCTCCAGCGACTCCTCTCTTGTCATCAGATGACCAAAGATGCTGAGCTTTAACTTTAGAATTTGACACTCCAATGAGCAGTCAGGGTTTATGGTCGACAATATCGACTGATTTGATCTTTGGCAGTCCAAGGAACTCTCAAGAGTCTTCGCCAGCACCACAATTCAAACGCGTCAATTCTTCAGCGGTCAGCCTTTTTCACAGTCCAACTCTCGCATCCATACATCACAACTGGAAAGACCATAGCACGAGTTATACGGATCTTGGTTGGCCGACTAACGTCTCTGCTCTTTACTAGGCGGTCAAGGCTAACCATTGCTCTCTTTCCCAGAAGCAGGCGTCTCCTAATTTCATGGCTGCAGTCTCCTTCCGAGGTAATCTTGGAGCCCAAGACGAGAAAATCTGCCACAGCTTCCACGTCTTGTCCCTTGATGCTCCAGGACATGATAGGACAAGACGCCTTGATTTTTGTCTTTTTAATTTTCAGTTTAAGCCCAAACTTCTCTTACTCTTCTTGTACGCGCATCAGAAGTCTCGCCGGGGAGGTGCAGTGGCAAGACGCCCGACTACTCTGCCGGAGTACCCGGGTTCGAACCCGACCTCGGCGGCTGCGTTTCGATGGAGACGAAACGAAGAGGCGTCCGCGTGCTGTGCGTTGGCAGCGCACGTTAAAGATCCCCAGGTGGTCGAAATTACTCCGTAGCCCTCCACTACGGCTCCTCTTTCTTCCCACTTTTACTCCCACCTTCCTCCCTTCCCTTACGGCGCGGTTGAGGTGTCCACAAAAACAAGTGAGACAGTTACCGTGCCTTTTTCTTCCTATAAAGAAATAAGGCTATAAAGAAATCAGAAATCAGGCTCTTGACTCAGTTTCACTTCACTTTCTGCCATTAAAGTGGTGTCATCCGCATATCTAAGGTTGTTGATACGTTTGCCATCAATCTTCGCTCCAGCTGAAAACTCGTTCAGACCGGCCTTCCTCATGATGCACTCTGCATATAGGTTAATAAGGCAGGGCGACAGTATGCAGCCTTGCCTCACTCCTTTCTCAATCGGAAACCAATCAGTAAGACCATGCCCAGTTCTGACTGTGGCCTCTTGCTCTTCATACAGGTTCCTGAGGAAACAGATGAGGTGAATTGGAACTCCCATCTCTTGGAGAGCTTGCCACAGTCTGCAGTGATCTACGCAGTCGAACGCTTTCGCATAATCAATAAAGCAGAAGTAGATGGGTTTCTGGAACTCTCTTGCTTTTTCCATGATCCAGCGGAGGTTGACAATTTGGTCTCTAGTTCCTATGCCCTTGCGAAACCCAGCTTGCACGTCCGGAAGCTCCCGATCCACATACTGCTGCAGCCTACCTTGGAGGATTTTCAACATCACCATTCTAGCATGCGAAATAAGCGCGATCTTGCGGTAGTTGGAACAATCTTTGGCACTGCCTTTCTTTGGAATGGGGATGTAAACTGACCTCCTCCAATCCTGTGGCCACTGCAGGGTTGTCCAAATCTCCTGACATAATGTATGCAGAATGTTAACAGCGTCATGGTTGAGGTTTTGAAGCAACTCAGCTGGAATGCCATCAATTCCGCTAGCTTTGGTCTTAGCAAGGCTGGCTAAGGCCCATTCAACTTCACTCCTCAGGATGCCCGGCTCGAGATCAGTAATCACAACCGTCTTATATTTGGTTTGCACATTCGGGCCCTTCTTGTACAGCTCTTCTGTGTATTCCTGCCACCTCTTCTTTATCTCTGAGGCTTCAGTGAGGTCCTTGCCTCGTATGTCCTTTATCATGCCCAGCTTAGCAAAGAAGCTTTCTATGATAACTTTGATTGTGTTATACAGAGCTCTTGTGTTCCTTAATTGGCTGTTGTCCTCAACTGCTTGGCACTGTATGTTCAAAAAGGCATTCTTATCTCTCCTTGCTATTTTCTGAAAATCCGCATTGAGAGCCTTGTATCTTTTTCTTTCCCCCATAACTTTTGCCATCCTCCTTTCCTCAGCTATTTGCAAAGCCTCTTCAGATAACCAGGATGCTTTCTTGCATTTCTTTTGCTTTGGAACTACCTTAGTAGCAACTTCTTGTATTATATTACGAACATCAGTTCACATCTCTTCGGGTTCTTTGTCTTCTAGATCTAATTCTTGAAATCGATTCCTCACTTCCACAGGATATTCTAATGGAATTTGATCCAGATCATACCTGAATGGCCTTCTAGTTTTCTGCGTTTTCCTCAATCGAAGCTTAATTTTGGCAACAAGAAGCTGATGATCGGGGCCACAATCGGCCCCAGGCCTTGTTTCTACTGCTTGTATAGCGCTTCTCTATCTCTGCCGGCAATGCATATAATCCATCTGTTTCCTGTACAGACCGCCCGGTGAAGTCCATGTGTACAGGCGCCTCTTGTGCTTTTGAAAATGAGTATTCGCTGTGGTCAGGTTGTTTTCTTGACAAAACTCCGCTAGTCTCTGTCCAGCTTCATTTGGCTCACCAAGACCGAACTTGCCTGTAATTCCGGATATTTCTTCACTCCCTACCTTAGCATTCCAGTCTCCTATGAGAAAAACGACGTCTGATGATGGGGTGCGGTCTAAAAGGCATTGTAGGTCCGCATAAAATCTTTCAACGTCAGCTTCTTCAGCAGTAGTGGTCGGTGCATAGACTTGGATAACTGTTATGTTGAAAGGGTGACCTTGGATCCGAAGTGAAATCATTCGGTCGTTTTTGGGGTTGTACCCTAGCACTGCTTTGCCCATTCTTCTGTTTACTATGAGAGCGACCCCATTCCTTCTCTTGGATTCGTGCCAACAATAAAAGATAGAATGGTCGCCGGAGTTAAATTCTCCCATTCCGGTCCACTTGAGCTCGCTGATACCCAAGATATCAGTGTTCAATCTGTCCATTTCTCACTTGACGACGTCCAGTTTACCTTGCATCATAGATCTTACATTCCATGTTGCTATGTGATATATCTCCTTGCAACATCGGACTTTCCGGTCGCTTCCCGACACATCCGCAACTGAGTGTCCTTTTGGCTTTAGCCCAGCCGCTTCATCCGTCCTGGAGCTACTAGGAATCACCCTTTGTTCATCCCCAGTAACATGTGGGATGCCTTCCAACCTTGGGGGCTCATCTTCCGGCGCCATATCATCAATGATATTGTGACTAGCCATAGGGTTTTCTTGGAGTGGGTTGTCATTACCTTCTCCAGTGAATCACATTTTGTCAGAACTCTCTGCCGTGACCTGTCTATCTTGGGTGGCCCTACACAGCAGAGCTCACGACTTCATCGAGTTTCGCAAGCCCCTCCGTCATGACCATGCAGTGACCCATGAAGGGGTGCTGTGCAATGTCAGCGCATGGTAAAGATCCCCAGGTGCTCGAAATGACTCCGTGGCTGCTCGTTCTCTCTTTCCACCTTCACTCCCAACTTCCTTACTTCCCTTACGGCGCTGTTGAGATGTCCACAGAAAACAAGTGAGACAGTTACCGCGCCTTTCCCTTCCTATAAATCAATTTCCGGCCTCCTCGTCTTTTCGCACTAACTACGATGTTGTGGCTGTAGGAAGAAGGAAAAGGAAATGCACAGGCCTGCTACTGGCTCTGTAGCTGAGCCACCTCCGCTTCCTCGTGCAGACAGAAGAAAAACTGGTTGATTTATAGGAAGGGAAATGCACGGTAGCTGTCTCACTTCTTTTCTGTGGACACCTGAACCGCACCGTTAGGGAATGAGGAAGGGGGAGTGAAAGTGGAAGGGGAGAAAGAGGAGCCGTAGTGGAGGGGTACGGATTTCGACCACGTGGGGATCTTCAACATGCGCTGATGTCGCACAGAGAAGAGAACTGATTTATTTATAGGAAGGGAAAGGCGCGGTAACTGTCTCACTTGTTTTCTGTGGACACCGCAACCGCGCCATAAGGGACGGGAGGAAGATGGGAGTGAAAGTGGAAAGATAGAAAGAGAAGCCGTAGTGGAGGGCTACGGAGTAATTTCGACCACCTGGGGATCTTTAATGTGCGCTGACATTGCACAACACACGGACGCCTCTTCGTTTCACACAGAGAAGAGAAAATAGAGAAGAAAGAAAAAGAAGAGGGAAAGAAAGACACGCACCCCAATAACAGCCGTCTTCCACCACCAGCGGTGGTGGGTGCTATGACGGCCTACAACAGATAAAAAATCGGTGCCAGGCTAGCCTCCGCCGCAAGCCATTGCCCTGGCAGCTGCTCATACTGATTCTAAAACAATTATCTCCGACTCGCGAGGGGCCTGTCGGAACGTCGAGCAAGGCTGGGCGCCATACTTAGCCTACTGGCTACTTCAAAATTGCACCTATACCGTGGACCCCGCTAACCGGAAAATAGTATGGGCTCCTGTTCATATGATTCTCGAAGGGAATGAGACAGCCGACCCCACCGCCCGCGCGCTCTCTTTCCGGGCTTCCCATCTCGACCCCCTAGATAGGATCTCGAATTGGAACCCGCGTATTCGTTTAAAGGCATTGTTCTTTACTATCAATCTTGTCATAGCTTTTACCCTCGCCCGAGTAAAGGTTTATCTACGGCAGAGGAGAGGCTTCTACTTCGTCTCTATACCAACACTCTGCTGTGCCCGGCAGCACTAAAATATTTTAATCCCTCCTTCACGGGCAGTTGTCCGCACTGTGCGGAGAAGTCTTCGGACATCTACCACATGGTGTGGGCTTGCCCATCCAACCCAGCTGTTCCTCCTCACCCCAACCACACTCGGGAGGATTGGGAGGCGACCCTGCTCGGCTGCTATGACCTGCAGGCCCAAAAGGCCTTGGTCGAGCGCACCCGGATAGCGGCCGACGCCACTGGGGTCCCATACTAGGACCCCATCTAGTATCTGTAAGGGCTGATAGTCAAAGATCCGGCCCATGCATACATCCACCCCTTTTAAATCAATAAACGTTTGTCACCACCGCCACCACCAAGCGGCGGTGACTGATTTATTTAGAGGAAAGGAAAGGCGCGGTAACTGTCTCACTAGTTTTCTGTGGACACCTCAACCACGGCGTAAGGGAAGAGAGGAAGGTGGAAGTGAAAGTGGAAAGAGAGAAAGAGGAACCGTAAGGGAGGGCTACGGAGTATTTTCGACCATCTGGGAATTAACTTGCGGTGACATCGCACAGCACACGGATGCCTCTTCGTTTCGCCTTCATTGAAACGCAGCCGCCGAGGTCGGGTTCGAACCCGGCTACTCCGGCACAGTAGTCGGGCGTCTTACCAGTGCACCACCCCTCCGCCTACGTAAATGTGAGGACGCGGGTGAGGGTTTTGTCGGCCAGGGGCGTCCTTGCAACCGCTTGCCGGAAGGCTACCCGCCTGAATCCCCGTGAAAATGCCGCGTCGTTGACAAAGCTAGCCACAACGTCCAAGCAAGTGAACAAGTATCCTCGAGAGCAGCCGTACATAGAACCGTTAGGGCTGTCTAATGTTCGCTCTAAGTTGAAACATAGCTCTTTGCAAAGTATTTGTTGAAACTGGTAGAGTTTGTATTAATGTTTTGCCGAGAAAAAGCCACGTGTCATGACAATAACAACATTCAATCTCGCAGTGGCTGCCAATACACGAAATGCAACTTTTTCAGAGGCAAGAATTTATTACGTTGATTTGTCTACTTTTTGCGGTTTCAGTCAATGCATAATACTGCGTTCATGTCGATGAGGCTTCCCCTGATGGGGCTGGTACAGATGGGTCACCGCCGCTTGCGGCAGAAGGCTAGCCTGGCACCGAATTTTTCTGTTCTAGGCCGTCATTGCACACGCCACCGCTGGTGGTGGACGACGGCTGTTGTTGCGGCGCGCGTCTTTCTTTCCCTCTTCTTTTTCTTTCTTCTCTATTTTCTCTTCTGTCTGCACGAGGCAGCGGAGGTGGCTCAGCTACAGAGCCAGTAGCAGGCCCGTGCATTTTCTTTCCCTTCTTCCTACAGCCACAACAACAACAGTGGGGCTGGGGTAGGTAGGTCCCCTTGGCTTGTGTTATAGGCCGTCATTGCCACCGCTTCGGTGGTGGACGATGGCTGCTCCAGCGGCGCACGCCTTTCCCTCCGTCTTCTTTTTCCTTTCTCCTCTGTCTGCACGAGGCAGCGGGACGGCGCAGCTACAGAGCCTTTGTAGGCCGTCAATGCCACCGCTTCGGTGGTGGACGATGGCTGCTCTAGCGGCGCACGTCTTTCTCTCCGTCTTCCTTTTCTTTTCTCTTCTGTCTGCGTGAGGCAGCGGGGGTGGTTCAGCTACAGAGCAAGTAGCAGGCTCGTGCATTTTCTTTTCCTTCTTACTACAGCCACAACAACAGGCCTGGAATCGCGAGGAGGGGGAGTGGCAGATCCTGGCCCTGATGCTTCGTTTCCTTTCGTTTAACGTCCAAAGCATCCGTAGTCGCGATAAACAACGAGAAGTACTACAGCTTGCCCGTTTGCATCCCAGTGACATTTTATTTCTGCAGGAGTGTAATTTTCGCGCCCGTGCAGACATAATTTTTTTTCGGTGTCGCTTTTCTGTCGATGCCTTCTTTTCATTCACGGACTCTTGGTGTTGCTGTGTGTATGATTTTCCTTAACCGCGAGTCCTCATTGTACATTTGGGATGGATGGCTGTATCAATGCAGTGGACATTTTCCTTGATGGCCGGATGACTCGCTTTGTAAGCGTCTATGCGCCAGTCACTCGCAATTTCAGGAACGATTTCTTGCGGTTCATTAGGTCACATTTCCTAGACGATGTACTTTATGTGCTCTTGGGCGATTTTAATTGCGAGTTGGTTTCCTCCCGCGACATCAGGGGCCTGAACCAAGCACGTCAAATTACAATGCCAAGGAATTAAGCCAGCTTGGTCTGTCATTGCGCCTGCAAGACGCCTGGGTTAATTTATACGGTGACCAATTCATTGCAACACGTGTTGAGGGCCAAAGTGCGATCCTTCTCGACCAGGTGTACATAGCCTGCGGCCTGACACCCATCCTTCCCAGGTGTGACGTGCTGCCATGCACTGCACGTTCTCGCAATGTGAGCGATCATTTGCCTTTCCTTGTAGCGCTGCAAGCAGCGGCTGGTCGCTCCAATAGACCCTGATGTGGCGGATGGACGCATCAGCACTGTACGATGAAGAGTTTCAGAGAGAAATCCACGCAAACTTAAATTCCGCAATTGCGGATATGACTTTGGTGACACCAGTGGTGTGGGATGAATTTAATATACACTGCCGAGAAATCCTTTTGCGCGCGGGAATAGCACGGCGCGTTCGCATCACCACAGCGCTTAATGAAATTCTCCGGCGTATGAGCATAGTTCGCGACGGAGGACAGCTTACATTTGCTATGGGCGAGTGCGCTCCGTGTTCGGTACTACCGAAATTTGGTGAATAACTCGCGCGTGTCCCATACCGCCGGAGTGTACACTTCGTCGCTCGAAGGTGGCGCCGATCTCGGACACGCGCGAGCCCTAAGTTAAAGTAGCGACCGTCGCACTCGTGCAGAATCTGTCGCCGAGAGGACGGCTCCACGTCCTCGGATCCTGCCGAGATCAGAAGCACCTTCCGCACGCATTTTGCACGCCTTTTTACACCGCAAGGTCTTCACCAATGTGAAGACTACGAGGAAGCTGTAGGGACATTAGTTGGGCCTCTACCTCAGCTTGCTGCTGACTCGAATACGGAACTTTGCTCACCAGCAACTTTAGAGGAGATTCAAAGTGAACAGTTCTAGTTCGCCAGGCTCAGATAGCCTGCTGACGGGTTTCTACAAAACGGTTTACGACATCCTCGGTCCTTTCTTGCTCCAGGTAGTAAATACCTTTCCGGAAAGCGGGACTAAACAACCCTCATTTGGCTCGGGACGCATTGTGTTGCTCCTAAAGAAGGGTATGACTGCAGCGACTCCATCATCGTGGCCACCAATAACCCCACTCAACACTGAATACAAGTTGGTGGCCACGATTCTTGTTCGAAGGCTACGGGTCCACTTGCAGGACCTGATAAGCCCGTACCATCGACCTAAATGAAACGATCGGGAGGATTGCTGGGTGGCCCCGGGAAGTGTTGCGAAGATCTGCAGTGGCGCGAGAGGAGTCCTCGCGCTAGGCCGGACTTTAAGTCAATGTTCATCCTGTCACCATCTTGTGCCGTCTCTTTGCTTGTCACCGCGTAAAACTATTATCTACTCTACCTACCCCTCCTGAACCCATCACTATCACATAGGTACTTGCGCACGAGGACATCCTCGAAAATGAGCGCGCTTATGCGTTTGCTCGAGAACTAAGCTTCAGAGCGCCGGTAATGGCCTTTGGTTGGTTGGTTGGTTGGTTGGTTGGTTGGTTGGTTGGTTGGTTGGTTGGTTGGTTGGTTGGTTGGTTGGTTGGTTGGTTGGTTGGTTCATAGGAAGGGAAAGACGCAGTATCTGTCACACTTGCTCTGTGGACACCTGAACCGCGCCGTAAAGGAGGGATGATGGTGGGAGTGAAAGTGGATAGAGAGAAAGGGGAGCCGTAGTGGAGGGCTACGGAGTAATTTCGACTACCTGGGGATCTTTAAAATGCGCTGACATCGCACAGCACACGGACGCCACTTCGTTTCGCCTCCATCGAAACGCAGCCGCCGTGGTCGGGATCGAACCCGGGTACTCCGGCACAGTAGTCGGGCGTCTTACCACTGCACCATGGCCTCCCCAAACCTTCATTATACACCCCCATCGAACCTCTTGACTACACTACAATTGTTTATCACTGTCGTCGTTGCCGTTTCACGTACCCGCAACCACATCACGCGCTCTGTCACATCGACAGCACGTACTGGCGACAACACCAGACACATTCGAATTTCGACCACCTGGGGATCTTTAATTTGCGATATCAGCGCACATCAAAGATCCCCAGGTGGTCGAAATTACTGCGTAGCCCTTCACTACGGCTTCCCTTTCTCTCTTTTCACTTTCACTCCCACCTTCATCCCTTAAATTACGGCGTGATGCAAGTGTCCACAGAGCAAGTGTGACAGTTACTGCGCCGTTCTCTTCCTGTGAACCAATTATTATTACTATTATTCCCATCTCAATTTGCCCACATCTTTCACCCCACGCACTTCCCACCAAACTGCACCACTTGCAACACCACCCCACCTACCCTCTACCATTACTTACGACAATGCCCCCATCCCGTCCGCGTTCCTCCCGTCAAACACCCCACCCTCTCCTCCTGGGAGGCTGCCCTTGGAGCCAGGCAATCTCTAGATCACTTACAGCTTGTCGAGTGAGCTAAACTAGAAGGAACAGCCAGAGGGCTCCTGGACTAAGAGGTCCTCCTGGGAGTGTTTAATTTTTTTTTATTTAAATAAGGTTTTTTGTCCTTCTTCCTCCTCGTCCAGGGACATAGATTAGGGGAAGCTTTGAATTGGAGGAAGGCTATCATCGGTTCCTGCCATGACTGTGATGCCTACATTTTTTCTATGCTCTTATTGTGGCTTGAAACACAAGTGAAATTTCATACAAAGTTACCTCGACACTTCACAGTAAACCCGTCTCCTGACTCCTTGTCTCTTCTACCGTCTACACTAGTCGCACTGAATAAACCCTGCTGCGGAGAATGAGTGAGCGAGGGCGCGAATACGCGCTCTCCTTGGCGCACGCCAAACCTCTGTGTTCTCATAAAAGTGACATCTCGTTCGTGCTCTTTCGCCTACGTGAATGCGAAGGTGCGGGTGAGGGTTTTGTCGGCCAGTGGTGCCCTCGCAACCCCCTCGCAAAATGCTGCCTGCTTGAATTCCCGTAAAAATGCGGCATTGGTGACGAAACCAGCCACAACGTCCACGCATGTGAACAATAATCCACAGGAGGAGCCGTGCACGAGAACTGTTAGGGCTGTCGAATCTTCACTTTAGGATGAAGCTCAGCTTTTGTCAAAGTATTTGTTGAAATTACTATCATTTTGCAAGTATTTCTTTCTCGACTAAAAGCCATGTGTCATGACAGAAAGAAGGTCCAAGCACGAAGGGACTGCCAATACAGCTGAAGTGCGTTTATTCGGCCGCAAAAGTTTATGAAGTTGGTTTGTGCATGTTTTACAGTTTTTGTGCATGATAAAACGTTCATGTCTTGTCCAGGATCTGACATACACACGCGTTGTCCGCGGTGTCTGTGCCATGAAATACGTTATGTGCAGTGTCCCCTGTACTTAAATGTATACGTTTCCAGTTTTGAAACGAAAAGCTTCATTACGAGGGTCAGAGCCTAGCTTCGCGTATGCCGTATGCCATGACGTCACAGCCAAGGCAAGCTGCGCAGCCCCCTCGCCAAGCTCTGCCAGCGTTGCCTAGCAACGTTTAAGAGATGTGTGGCTCCTCCTCATTAAAATTAGTCTCCATCCGGGAATCGAACCTCCATGCCTTGGATCCATATACGAGCACTTTACCGCTGCGCCACCTACCACGTTTTTTTTTCAGCATGGTATTTATTCCATGCCTTTCAATGCAGGAACGAGCTATATACATATTTACAAAATAATCAGCCTTTAGGCGAAAAGTCCAATTGAAACATGCAACACCACACCACACAACTAAGCACAACTTCTCTAAAATGGTGGCAAGGAAAGGCAACACATCAGCAATTGCAGCCAGTCCGGTTGATAATCTCTATCTTCGTAAGTGTCTCTAAGCTGGTTCACCATCTAGCCAAAATGAGTACTGGGAGAAACGAAAATAAAATCATTCCGATCCAACATACGCGTTTTCCACAGACTGTTCAATCCAAGGAGGAAAATAATGTCAAAGGGTTCTCGGTCATATTCGGTGGCAACTAAGTAACGCACGCTGTGGCAATACAAAATAAAGTCTTTCTTCAGTGTTCTTTGCAGAACGTCACAAAATAATATTGCATCTTTGCAGGAAATAAAACAATGTTTGATGTTTTCAGGTGTATCACATAGCCGACAATTAACAGAAGAAACGAAAGTATTTTTTTGAAGTCACACTTTACCAGGCAGATGTTCGGCATGAAGTTAAAAAAAAATATTTTAGTAGAAGGCGCCCTCTTTAATACATTATACCCCATACAATTAAAACAGAGTGAATTATATAAGGGAGGCGGGAACAACATACATTTCCCGTGAAACAGAGAATAAGTACTCATTAAAAAGCGAATAGCCAGAAAATACACTGAATTGTAAACTTCTTTAATAAAACCAAATAATAAGGGCCGATTGGTAAAATTGGAAGAGACCACTAAGTTGGGACGAAGGTTCACAAAGTTAGTTTGCAGGAATGCTCTGGTAATTGAATAAGAGCTATTTCGGAAGAAGAAGAAACGAGCAATTAACTGTCTGACATAGAGATGTGGCAAACCTAGTCTGCCAGTAGAAACAGGTCTGAATATGTTATCGAGGCGCATAGGCTCAAAACTGTGGGACCATGTGAACGTCGCAAACATTCGCTAAACAATTGGGATGTAATCCCTCGCATAATGAAGTACCTGTAAAAAAAAATATTTTATTGGAGCCAGAAACATGTTACAGGCCTGTGCTCGACTGAAAATTGACAGGCGGTGCGGAACAAAATTCTTAGTTTAGCTTTGGAGTGCCAGGACCAGCTCTTTCAAGTAGCGCCCATTAGACTTCAATGTAGTAAGCGGAACTCCAAGGTATTTAAAGGGAATACGAGACCATTCAATTCCAGCATAATGAGTCGGCATTGCTCCCCGTGAACCGAATCACAGCCCCGAACGTTTAGACCTATTCATTTGAGCGCCATATACAATGCCAAACTGCTCAGTGGTGGTTATAATTTTGTCAATGCTGGGTTTGTCAGTGCAGACAAATGCCAAATCATTAGCGTACGCAAGCAATTTGACTTTATTACTGTAGGCAACATAACCACGCATATTGTTGTTAAGCAGTACACTCAAACAAAGTGCTTCTAGATACAGGACAAAGAGTAGCGGTGACATAGGTAGGCCTTGCTTCACAGATGATCGAATTAGTACAGCCTCTGAGAGGGGACCATTAACAATCAAGCGAGTGGAACAGTTGTACAAAGTTGTACCCCTTTAAGAACAGTTGATCCACCGCTCGCACGCTCGTGAAGAGGAAACAGAAACGAATGTGGGACACGATCAAATGTCTTCGCAAGGTCGATCTGGAGTATAGCAAGCTGCTCAGAAGAGCCAGAGCAAGCTGCTCATAAGAGCCAGAGCAAAATTCGAGAATTGTACATGCAATATGTATGTCATTTTGTATGGAGCGGCTCCTCAAGCCACACGTCCAATGAGATCCAATGAGAACCGTCACCGCATGTTGTAAACGAATTGATAGAACTTTCGCAAATTTTTTGTAGTCACCATTTGCCAACCTGATTGGCCGGTAGCTATGCACTATTAGTAACTTTTCTTTATCTGTACTCTTCAGAAATACGTCTGTGTGATTTCTAGTAAAGGACTGAGGAAGGAGCCCGACATCAAAACTTAAGCGAAAATCTGCAGCAAGACAAGACTCAGCAAAAGTTTAAAAGTTTTGTAAAACTCGCATGATATGCCATGAGGGCCAGGTGTTATAGAGAGGGGTAATTGATCAATTGTCTGTTCTATCTCTTCCAGCGTGAAAGGGTCATTGATAAGAGCACAGTCATCATGTAATAAAGGCGTTATAAGAGATGTGAATGTAGCTAGTAGGCCCGATTTAGAAGTACAGAAGCGTCACTGAACAGTGCCATGTGCTAGCTCACGTACGCAGAGATGATATCACACGTTTTCGTTACTAGGTGCCATTGGACATTACTCCCGGTATCAACTTGGCAGTAGCATGACGGTTCTCATCAAGTAGAGTTTGTCGCGTGGGGTTTCACAGTGCAAAGCACGATTTGTACGAGATCGAACTCGGGCACCCATATACCTGTCAGCTTCCTCTCTTGTAGGTTAAACTTTATCCTAGAATATCGTCTAAATATACCCCAGGTGCCTCACACTCTAATTCATTGAGGTTATACAAATTCTTAAGCAATATCTTCTCTTGAAATGTTCTGTAAAATGACCTAACAGACCCAATTTCAGTAGCTATCGCTCGCACCTCTTGTTTAAACAGCTCCTAAGCAGCAAATATTGGCATGGCGCCAGTCAAACACACTTCCAAAAGGCAAACTCCTGGTCATTTACAAGCGAAGAATTCAGATCCAAAGCTTTCATTTGGGCCTAAATTTTGAACAGTAAGTTCACCAGAGCCGAGCAATCACCATACCAACATCTGAAAAAGAAACCGGTACAGTTTCACCTAAATCACGGGAAACCAGTGAGGAAAAAACATAAATCCTGTCTAGGCGCGCGCAGGACTTCCCTTGGATATGCGTGAATAGTGTAGTTACATGAAATGAGGCCCATGTATCAATAACTCCTGAGTCGTCTCTAACAAGCGACAACGCTTCACCACTTCTGGCTCTGTAACCACTAGGCATGGCACGATCATTTAGGTAACATACACAATTAAAGTCTCCCATTAGGACAACATTGTTATCACAATATTGATCAGTTTCCATGGCTTCCTGTGGAGCAAAACGTCACAGCTTGTTAGCCGCCCTTCAGAGTCGGTATAGTAAGATGATGCAGAATAAGGGTGAGCCTCTCGCAAAAACAAGAAGCAACGCGCCGAAAAACCAACATCATTGTTCACAATAACATTGCAATTTTACAAAGAGGGTCCTTGTGCCCTCTCTGTATCCTGCTCACTCTCAATCTTCGTTTCCTGGACGGCGACGAAATCAAGCCGCCTGCTGCTGAAAAGTCGGCGAAGCTGCACCTGCTTCTGATGAGACCTAAGGCCTCGCAGATTCAGCGTTGCAAACACTACCTCCTCAGGAGTCGCCATGGCGACCACACAAGAGTTAATTAGGCTTGCATTTGTCTCTCCGGAGACGGCGACGTCGCCTCCGGACCTGCACCACGACTGCGGGAACGCGAATTTGACACTTTCTTTTGTGTTTCGACGTGCACCGACGGCGGCGATGCTTCACACTTACCAGATCACCATCTTCACTTGAGTCAGATGCTCCATGTGCCCGGCTCTTATGAAGATGCTCTTCAACAGGAGGGGCGCCCTCAGTTGCAAGATGAGTGGGCTGACCTGCAAGCTCTTCCTCAGCATTGACCTGAGGGGCTGGAGTAACCGGGGTTGCAGCTGTGGTAGGATCAGAGCAGTTGGCAGGCCCCCTAGCATGTGCCAGATTCGGCGTCTCATATCGTGGCAGCGTCTCACGTTCGTACACTTTCTCCTCGCTTTCCTTGGCATCACCCCGAGGAGAAACCGATGTATTAGCTGTGGAAGCCGTGTCCATAGTAGCGCCTGAAAGGACACCAGCCGCGTCAATCACTTCCGCAGTGACCATTGGATGCTCCAGTAGAGCGTCGTCGAGGGGCTGCACACGATGCCGCAGCTTATCCGCATCGATTACAATGCAGTCTTCTACGGTATGACGAAGCATTGGCAGTCCTCCCAACGCGGCATGCGGCACCGTCTACAAATATGACTAATAGACATAGCGGTGGCCTGCCTGGTATTAAAACAAGGTTCTCTATCCCACAAATAGTCGGCACATGTGGGACGTCACCAACGCCGATTCCTTCAGTGAGAGACACAACAACATCCCGGTTCAGAGTTCTCAAATCTTTAATTTTTAGTTTAGTTTAGTTTTCCGTCGGAATCGAAGCCACCTTCCCGTACGCATGTAGTGCCTTACCTAACGGAGGCATCTTCCAGCGCTAGCAAAGCCACAGAAGCTTCAATTTCACCACTTCTAGTTCTGGGTCCGCGATGACACAGCGACGGTCCTTAACAACGAGATCGCCACAACCCACAAATTTCTGCTTGGATTGTGCCGCGTTGCAGGTGCCCACCCATACATGGGACATTTGAAATTGACCAGTTGAACTAATTTCTTTGAGGTCCACAACATACCGAAGGGTGTATCTGAAGTCTTGTGCCCGGTATGTGTGCCCGGAAAGGTCTGCGTGCAAGAAAACAGTCAGCGACCGGCTTACCAGATGTAAGACCGGACAAAACAATACGAAAGTCAATACTACTGGCATTAACCTGAGCAGTACCTCGACCAGAGGCCGACTAAAACCTTTGTGCGGAGAACATCGAGAAACGCAACCGCTTGGAACAGCGTCACGCTCCGGGTCGTTAAGCACTCTTAATAAATCCGCTTGTCTACCGTGAGGAAGAAAAATAGACATTGAATTTCTGTTGCGCATGTAATGTATTTTGGATGAGTCATCAACTACTCAAAGGAGACTCAAGATTAGATTTGTTTTAACATCAGACCCGCAGTAGACTTTCATTTGAGATTACACAAGAAGTTTTGTGCTTGGAACACGCAACAGTATTTTTGTGTTGGAGCTAATGTGAAAATACATCCACTTTCCCAAATTGGGAAAAGTATACATCACTAAGTGAATATATATTCTTTTCTTGTTAACTGCACACGTTCAGAGCACTATGTTTTCATTTCTGTTTAGTATGTGTAGGATGTTGCCTAAGAAACAACTATTGTGTGTTTTAACATGAGATCCGCAACAGACTTTCATTTGAGATTGCGCAAGAAGTTTTGTGCTTGGAAAACACAACAGTATTTTTGTATAGGAGCTAATGAGGAAAACATTGACTTTCTCAAATGAGGAAAAGTATACATCACTAAGCGAATATATATTCTTTGCTATGATTTCATTTCTGTTTAGCATACACTATAAAAACAAAATCTTTTTCGACATTTGTTTCATTCAAAACACTGTTACACCCTGAGTCTTGCGTGTTTTTGTCATCTGCAAATCACTTCTTGTATAGCGAAGGGGTGTTAAGGTTGGACAATATGCTTTAGGGTGTTACGGGCAAGAATATCATTCAACATGCTGGGGGTGGGGCTGCGTAACTTCGTAGCCTTTTATACACAACTGGCGCTGCTGATATATATAACCCAACACCTGAATAAAGCGCTAAAAATAACTCTAAGACTAAAAACTACACACGTGTTTTCTGAAAATGAAACTGAAACTGAAACAAAATTTCACCGCCAGGAGGCCGCCGGTAGCTACCCATGCTACAGTGGCTGCCCACGCTCCTACTTTTCAAATTTCAATATATGGCCGTTAACACGCCCCTGCTCCGAGGTCCATGTCGGTGTAAATAAAGTCCTCTCACTCACTCACTACCTCACTCACTCACTCACTCACTCACTCACATGGTGGTGTCCGTTTCGATCATGTTTCGGCGAATAATGAACGTTTTTCTTCGATTGTTTACCGCCGTGAAATATGTTACGTTTCGCGTGCATATCTGTTACAGAAGTGAGTACGCTTGTGAAGTGCCTTTTAGATGTGGTGCTTAATGCAAACGGGCACTTATTGCATCGGCTTTGCTCAGACGAAAGGACCGCTTCACGGGGTCTTGTTTGAGATGTTCAGAAGAAGGCATGGACGATGTTTTTTTCTGCGAGACTCAGAGCTATATGCGCCGACTACATTGCACTCGCGCTGAAATTGCACTGGTTGGTTTGGAACCGGTAATACGAAGGCGGACAGCGTACTGCACGGCTGACGCAATCGCCTGTAAAGCTAAGCATATTCTTACGGACATTGCGCTTTGTGGGAACAGTGTCCTAACGGACTGTTGCATTCTGTGTCTTTTTGTGCCGGAACGCTCCGGAGTGTGCTGAAATGAAAAAGTGGGAAACGCGCTTGTTTTCACCTGGCTGCCAAAATGACATCGCACATGTGGTTAGATGTCGCGGCGAGTTAGGCAGATTTCGCGCAAGGACATCAGTCTCAACTTTCTTTAACAGAAATAATGTGTGTGATACGTTTTCCTTGCATTTAGTACACGCAGGTGGTTCACGAAACGGTTTTAGTTTGACAGTTTGATACTTCGCACAGTTTGCAACCTCTCGGCTTCTTCTACCGTTTCTGTTCGCGCCGAAAGGTCCATGTTGGCGTACCCTAATTATCCTCGCACCCTCAGCTCCCTCCTCCTCTCTCATCTCTTACATTTTGTGCTCGCTCACCTGAAACCTCTTTCTTCCTATCTCTTTTCTTTTCCTCACCTCCTTTCACTCGGCGCGCACCGCTTCCCCTCCCCCTCCTTCTTTCTTTTTTTACTCGGAGCATAGGCGCGCGCCGCCGCCTTCCGTCCTGCTATTTCGGAGCGTCCCCGCAGCCGTTCTGTTTACACTTTTGTTCTCCGCAGCCAGTCAGCGTGGCATGCCTCTGCGCTCGCTCTGTCGGCCTCGAAGGGCGCAGTCAGCTGGCTTGGTTGCATAATAGTTTATTCCAAACTGCGTGAACTATATGCCGCTGTCATCAACCTGTGACTTTCCCGGCTTCAGGATTTGCGTTTTTAATCACAATGGGAGCATTTTTCATTATACCGGGATCGTATTTCGCGATTGCATGGTGTCTGAAGTTGCATTTTTATTGTGCTGCTTTTGTTATGGCATTTATTTTTGCTCTCGAAGAATCGTTTAGCTACGTGTACTATTTTCAACAAGCCTTTCAATAAGGCACTTGCACACATGCTAAGTGAGCTGATGTGGTTCAAATCATCCAGTTTTCATTATTTTTGTGGTGATATTTCAACATAACTCTTTGACCGCATTACTTATTTTTTGTAGGGTCTTTAGTATTCACGACTAGAATAAATGGATATTTGCTATGTCTCAGCATTCAAGTAGAGGTCGACAGTTTGATTTCTGTGGCCAAAAATTGTTCCGGATGATGCTCTTATAGAATTTGGTTGTGACCAGATGTTTACTTTTTTTCTTCTCCTTAAATATACATATGAAGCGGTTATAATAGCCTTATCCGCATGTTTACCTGCTTCGCTCATTACAGTGCGCATATTGCAAGCAAATTTGCGACTTACTGTTATTAAAAATTTCCATTGAATGAATGAAACGCCATACTTGTACAAGGTTTGAGTCATCTCATGTGACACTGCATGGAAGCCAAAGAGAAATTAGCTGCTGTCGGACGGCGGCAGGTGGTGAAGGGTGGTTGATCCTGGCCCTGATGAGGCTGGGACAGGTAGGTCACTGCCGCTTGCGGCGGGGGCTAGCCGGCCACAGAATGTTTATCAGTTGTAGACCGTCATTGCATCCGCCACCGCTTAAGTGGTGGATGATGGCTGTTGGGGGGCGCGTCTTTCTCTCCCTGTTTTTTTCTTTCTTTTCTATTTTCTCTTCTGTTGTTGTTGTTGTTGGGGCTGTAGGAAGAAGGAAAACGATTGCACGGGCCTGCTACTGCCTCTGTAGCTGAGTCACTTCCGGTGCGTCGATCGTGCGGACCGAAGAGACAAAGTAGAGAAAAAGAACAAGGGAAAGAGAAAGACGCGAGCCGAAACAGTCGTTGTCCACCACTTATTAAGCGGTGGCGGGTGCACGAGGCAGCGGAGGTGGCCCAGCTACTGAGCCAGTAGCAGGCCCATGCATTTTCTTTTACTTCTTTCTACAGCCACAATAACAAAAACGGCACAGAAGACTGGAAAAAACTCTGATCCCGAGGTAGTAATTGCTTTTCGCAACGTATATCCAGGCATTGCAGAGCTAAGCCTTCTTTCAATTTTGAAAGCTTTTTTCTAAACACCATCAGGTGTGGTTTGACCGCTGCAAAGTCGTTTTGCTGCCTTCTGTCTAATGTTTTCGGTTATTAGTGAAACACTTTGTCCTAACATAATTCCACTACCTGATTCCACTACTCCGGGGCATGGCACGCTCAGGTGTCAAATCGCTCTCCCAATCT
The DNA here is from genome assembly GCF_055883805.1 of Amblyomma maculatum. Taxonomy (NCBI): domain Eukaryota; kingdom Metazoa; phylum Arthropoda; class Arachnida; order Ixodida; family Ixodidae; genus Amblyomma; species Amblyomma maculatum. Next base: position 60,275,991 of record NC_139348.1, on the reverse strand, counting down.
GACAACGGTAGCGGCCTACTCCACCATGCCTTGCAGATAAGTTAGAGTTGTGTAGTCAGAAACTCTGGTTCCACCTTGAGAGACAGGAATGACCATTTTGTGGCAACATGTTCTTTGAAGAATCGAAACGCACCATAGTGCCCTTCAAAGAAGAAAATAGCAGTACCTAGGCTCGGATATGACGGTGTACACATAGTGAGAGGTACGTTTTCGTGACCGAGCTTGTTTTCTATACACATCTTGGTTATATACATCTTTTATTCCTTTTTCTTAACAGAGCGAAGACTGCCTGATGACCTGTCAAGTAGCATGCAGCAGTCTAAATTTTGTTTATAACTTGGTAGTCTCCAAATACCATCTCGTAGATTAGATTACTCATTGGTGTCAAGTTCATTTGGTGCCACAGTATATCGCACCCGCTACAAATAGGTCCAAACGGATTGTTCACAAAGTCTGCTTCATATTTACGGGTCACAGATGCACTTTCGGCAACTCAAATGGGGTGATAGTCACACGATACCTTCACATCCTCTCCTGTTGGTTCCCGTTGACTCAACTCTTCCATAATTCCCATCTCGGTGGCTATGCGCCGTTCATTTCGCTCGGCAATCTGGCATAACCGTTTCGCAAGTCGTTCCTCTAGTTCCTCTATCTGTTCGGGTGTCTCCATCTTTCACTGCAGCATGTTACGCGCATCCCCTCCTTACATCTGGTATGAACTGTATTTTACACTCGTGTTCGCTTGCCAAGAAGCTATTTTCTTTGTTTGGGCGTCTCTGCTGCTCTGTATCTTTGAATCATCACTTGACATTCTTCTTGTTCGGTTGCCTCTGTTGCGTGAACGGGCAAATCACCACGCGGCCGCGACCTCTGATTTCATGTACAACGCACCTCTTGCTCCTCTCCGATTCCGGTGCGATCAAGCCAGATTGCATGAGCCCATTTTCTGGGAAATACGCCTTCCCGAAACAAAAACGCCCAGCCTTGTAGTGTGGTAGGCCTTGCCAGGGTTATCCGTAGGATGATGATAGTCGCAGGTTGAGGCCTGTACTTTCACAGCAGGATTACACTCAGCGCATCCTTCCTTCCATCTGACAGGGCACGTTTTGGGGGAATGTTCGTCTGTCACCCATTGTGCCCAGGGCGTTCCTTGCTATTCTACATGACGAGCACAGCGCGCCGAGTCTTCATCCGGGGTAGGCACGAAAGACCGATGGCTGAGAAGCCACTGCCGTTCTACCCAGATGCATCTGGGAAAACTTGGCATCGATGTTGAGGTGCCAGACGCAAACCTAACCGAAGCCGCGCCTTAGCGAATTAGTAGGTGCATTCTCAATTATCGTGAATGATGAACAGCACACCATGTTGCAGAAATGGAATAGATGGGCTGATCGCTCACTAGCTAACCTAGCGCGCGATTTCGGCTGGAAGAGTCATTGGGCCATTTTCCCAACGCCCCAATGCCTCGGTGCCCAATGATGGGTGTCCTGACCATGGAGCACCGGCAACACTGCGGCATATGGTTTTCGAATGTTGCGGTGCTCGCGTAGTGCGGCGCCTAGTAGTTTATAGCAAGCCCAAGCACCGGCTTTATTGCGGTGCATTTGACCAACGTGTTACATGTGTATATTTGGTATTGTGGTGCTGCCACTGTTTGTTAGAGGGCAGACGACAGCCCGCCAGAGCAATGTATCCGAGGCTGCAGTTCTTGCGCATCCTCCTATAGACCTATGGGTCAGGAATATTGGAACTAAAAAGGAGCACAGGCCCCGCGGCGCTGGCATACCAGATTCATTGTTACATGGGATGGCAGGCCTTTTTTATCCTGTCCTCGAAAATTAGCTTGCTTTGCTGCCTTCCTTCCATGCTTCACTATTTCAATTTGTGGATATAGGGAACCCAAGCTCAAGTTTTGCCGCGCGATGGCAGCGCCGCATTCCTGAAATGATGGCGAAATGTGAAACGATGGGACGTCGCCAGAGCAGACGCTCCGCTAGCTTCCTGTGCAGGTGCGGTAATCTAGTTGCGCCTGGCGGTTATTTGGCGATACAAAAACGCTTCCGCTGATGCGAAACGGAGGTACTAAGTAGCATTGTGTCATGGGTAGCCACAATAGTAGGCGAAGCGCCAAAAGGCGAGGCTCACGTGTGGAACTTTGCAGATTTCATTGGAAGCGTTTCCAGAAGACCTGTTTTCCAACCGAATGACAGCATTCTGAGAAGTCTCCCGTTCTATGTGGAAACAAAAAAGGCCAATGTTCCTCTTCTCCATAAACTCAGAATTGTTCGACAGTTGACACAGACGTCTTAGAGAGGCATCAAAAGAGTACAATGGTTTAACACCATGTATACGAAGGGAAGGAGGTGGAGGATTATCTTGCTCTTCACTCCGCGCGTGTCTTGCTTTGCCTGCTCTCTCCCTGCTTTGCGAGTACTCTGAAAGCAACCAAATCAACAGATATCCAACGTGGGACGTCCGCGTTCCACAATGATGTGTGAATGTGCCCTACGACCAAGAAAATATCTAGGAACGAGGCCATTTTTTTGTGGGGGGAGGAGTGGAAAACATGCTTAGCTGAGCCGTTTTTACAGATTTCCGCAAATTGGCCAATAAACTAACCAACATTATTATTAATCATACCAAAAATATGTTGGAAGTGCAATACAAAAGCGATCCTAGTTTTGGCTCGATTGACACTACTCGCACGGAGCACCCTATTCGCGTCACAGGTTTCGTAAATGCAAACCAAATATAAATGAAGCACAACTATTTAATAAGTACCGAAATAAAGCACGATTGTTGTACAAGCTTGGATTTCACCTTCCTTCCGAGCCAGCGAGCCGATTTTGTCACGTGCAGCGAGCGGAGCACGCATCTGCTTTTGAGACTGCTAGCGTTCGTGCCTTTGAAGAAATATCTCCTTCGGACTATAGCTTATTCTTCTACTGCAAGATTTGCTTCAGTAACGTCGTAATAATAAAAACAAAACCGTATATAGATATCATGCTACAGGCCAAAGCGATGATCAACAAGCGAGCAGCTTTATTTCAGAGTACTGATAATACTTCCGGAGTTTTTAAACATATTGTAATGTAGCGTGTGCAACAGCAGCCGCTAGACGGCTGCTCATCGAGGGTCTCGTGCGTGGACTCGAAAAAGTGGCCTCGTGACGTTCGATGAGAAGAAGCTGAAGTCGGCTGCTGTCACTCGGTGCTCTGGACCTGCTCTCCTGTGCCTGCTAGATCAACCCCGTATTAAAAACCAACCATCTGGTTGCGGGCCTAAACGGCTACGTGACAATATACGACAATATAGAGACATAGCTGACTTACCTCGAGATAAACTTTCTACGTTTTCGCTAACGTGGCAAACGCATTCACAATCAATATTTACTCATCGCTGTCTGTCGTCTGCTCTACAGTGCAGACGTGAATAAAAATCTTCTCGCCTAAAATTATGTTTCCTCCATGGAAATACGCGGCAGGTTGTCCATTCATCAAGACGGAATGCAGGCGGCATGTCGCGATGCGCCTGCGGGGGCGCGTCAGGGCGCGTCAGGGCGCGTGCTCGTTCGAGAGAATGCGCGCGGCGCACGTCGCGAGGGCAGCGAGCCGAGCAGGCGGCGTCCTAGTGTGTGTTTTTCTGCCACAGATGCCGTCGCCCATCAGGAGCAGCAGCGGCGCCCAGCCATGATTTGGGAGCCTATAGATCTCACTGACGTAAAGGACCAATTCATTTCCTTTACTTTGCTTACTGAAACTCTCCGCCAACTCTTCGTTGCATACCTTGTACCTTAGGGTCGGCAGATCCTCGCACGTGGATCTAGAGGCGGTGTTGGGGAGCCGGTCGAGGCGATGCGCAATGCGTCGGTTTGTCCCACTCGAAGCGTCGACAAAACTATAGAACGGAGTCAACCGTAGAACAGTCCCGATAGAGCAAAAGATTAAAGGCATCGTAGCCGAGGTTTTTGAGGATGTGCCCTACATTATCAGCTTCCGTCATGTCTTTATCAACCTTTTGGCACTGGGCCAAAACATCTTCGATGTATGTGATATAAGGCTCGGTTGAAGTCAGGGCCCGAGTGGCGAGGTCCCTCTTGGCGGCGATCTGATGGCCCAACAGGCTTCCCAAACAGGTCTCGGAGTTTGTCTTTTCAAATATCTCGGGAAGGAATATCTGCTTCGTGTGTTTCGAACCACACGCGTGCTGTGCCAGTGAGGTAGAAGATGACATTGGACAGCATCAGCGTGGCATCCCACATGTTGTGCTGGCTAGCACGTTCATAAAGCGAGAGCCAGTCCTCGACATCCACCTCGTCGGTACCGCAGAATGGGTCAGGTTCAAGGGGCAGGCTACGACGACGACAGTAGGAGTTGCAGAGGTAGGTGGATCTGCGTCACTTGTAATCGTGACGGTTCCGAGGTTTCGGCAGCTGCGGAGATCTAGCGTCATGTCGTGTCGAATCCGCGAACTCCACCAAGATGTTACGAGGATGTATTTATTGTAACTTGTGCTGCGATAAGCGAAACTCAGCGCAAAGTCTTCAGGGGACGTGCAGCATCCACACTCCCAGCGTCATCTTCTAGAACACGTCGTCGTCCACGTGTTCCTCGGTCGTCGTCTTCGTCTGTCAATGACCACTTCATTGGTCACGCTTTTCCCGGTAACATTATCTTTTACATAATCGAGTCTCACTCAAGCGCACAAAAAATGTTTACTGCGAAATCGCTATGTTTGAAACCTAAGCAACAACCAGCCACATTTCCATTTGACACCTGCTTGAGATCTTTACCTCTCATAATGTAAAAAACTTTTCAGCGCCTATTTTGTTCACGTTCTGTGGGATACTAGTCACTCATCCGACATCACTGAAAAGCTATGTAGCAAATTTTGTTTAGCCAAACAAATATTTTGATGATACCAGCCTGCTCCGATTCACAGTATTTAGTTCGTGCTTTTGCGTATTTTCACGAGCAACCGACATTGTTGCTGCGAAAGCAAACTCCGAAGGCCAAAGCGAGACCTCGGGTGGCCACACCTCCGCAGTGAAGAGGAGCTTGTTTCCCCTGGAAATCGAACTTCCATTCCTCGGAGCGTGATTCCGATCTCTCAACGGTATGGATGGATGGAATATAGGAGCGTCCCCTTTGAAACGGGATCGTAGCAGTAGCTATCATGCTCATTTTTCTACCTATATCTTAATTATTGATTTAGATTGGTTAAATAAACCATCATTCTATTTATTAAATTTTTGTCTCTAGATTAGTAACATTATGTCACTTCTCTGCTTTTAAGCCACCAATCTTCCAGTCTTTTTTTGCTAGTTTCCACCACCCGTTTATTCACCCGGCCACTGGTATCTCTAAACCCCAGAGCTCCAGGAAATGTGACTGCGTCTGCATCAAATTTCGGATGGATACCATTACATTCAAGTATAATATGGTCAATCGCTTCACTGGAGTTACCACATACAGCACATCCGTCATCATCATCATCATCATCATCATCATCATCATCATCAGCCTCATTATACCCACTGCAGGGCGAAGGCCTCTCCCATATTTTTCCACTTAACCCGTTTCTGTGCTAGCTGCATCCACTTGACCCCTGCGAACTTCTTAATCTCATCCGCCCACCTAACTTTCTGCCGCCCCCTGCTACGCTTTCCTTCCCTTGGAATCCAGTTTGTTACCCTCAGCGACCATCGGTTATCCTCTCTTCGCACTACATGTCCTGTCCATGTCCATTTCTTCTTCTTAATTTCTACTAGCATGTTGGTAACTTGAGTTATTTCTCTGACCTACTCAGTACGCTTTCTGTCTCTTAATGTTACACCTACCATTTTTCGTTCCATAGCCCTCTGGGTTGTCCTCAACGTAAGTAGAACTCTCTTGGTTAGCCTCCACGTTTCAGCCCCATAGGTGAGTACAGGCAAGATGCAAGTGTTGTACTTTCCTCTTGGGCGATACCGGTAAGCTGCTAGTCATAATCTGCGAGTGCTTGCCAAATGCGCTCCATCCCAATCTTATTTTTCTTGCTATTTCCTTTTCATGGCCCGGATCTGCGGTTACTACCTGTCCTAAGTAGACATATTTGCTTACTACTTCCAATATTTCGCTACCTAATGTAAACTGCTGTTCCTTCCCGAGGCTGTTGAAGATTACCTTAGTCTTCTGCATATTGATTTTCAAGCCTACCTTTCTACATTTCCTGTCTAGGTCATCAATCATTATTTGCAGTTCATCCCCCGAGTTGCTTAGCAAGGCAATGTCATAAGCAAATCGCAGATTACTGGGGTATTCTCCATCTACCCTTAGCCCTAACTGCTCCCATTCCAAGTCTCTGAGTACTTCCTCTAAACAAGCTGTGAATAGTACTGGGGAGATTGTGTCTCCTTGCCTAACACCTTTCTTTATGGGAATTTTGTTACTTTCTTTATGCAGAACTATGGTTGCTGTGCAGCCACTATATATATCTTCCAGCACTTTCACGTACGGCTCGTCTATCCCCTGATTTCGCAATGCCTGCATCACCGCCGAGGTTTCAACTGAGTCAAATGTTTTTTCGTAATCAATGAATGCTATGTATAAGGGCTTGTTATATTCCGCGCATTTGTCTATCACCTGATTGATGGTATGAATATGATCGATAGTAGAGTACCGTTTCCGAAACCCTGCTTGATCCTTTGCTTGATTGAAGTCTAAGATTGTCCTGATTCTATTAGCGATTACCTTAGTAAATACCTTATACGTAACAGACAGCAAGCTGATTGGTCTGTAATTTTTGAGGTCCTTAGAGTCCCCTTTCTTGTGAATGAGGATAATGTTTGCATTCTTCCATGGTTCCGGTACCGTTGATGACACCAGGCACTGCGTATACAGGGTGGCCAGTTTTTCTAGAACGATATCCCCCCCCGTCCTTCAGCAAATCTGTAGTTATCTGATCCTCTCCAGCTGATTTCCCCCTTTTCATAGTTTCTAGTGCTTTCTTGACCTCGTCCTTCGTCACTGGTGGAACGTCTGACTGTTTTTCCCTTCCGCCAATCTCATTACGGTCCTGACTACTTTGGCTACTGTAGAGATCTGTATAGAACTTCTCGGCTACTTTAACTATCTTTTCCATATTAGTGATGACGTTGCCCGCCTTGTCCCTTATCGCATACATCTGGCTTTTGCCTATGCCCAATTTCTTCTTTACCGCTTTAAGGCTTCCCCCGTTCTTTACAGCATGCTCAATTTTCTCCATGGTATACTTCCTTATATCGGCCACTTTGAGCTTATTGATTAGCTTTGATATCTCGGCCAATTCGATCTGTTCTGTTGGATTGGAAGCTTTCATACTCTGGCGTTTCTTAATCAAATCTTTCGTCTCCTTAGACAGCTTACCGGTATCCTCTCTAACTATCCTACCGCCTACTTCTACCGCGCACTCAGTAATAATATCTCTGAAATTATTGTTCCTTGCCTCTAGGGTAATGTCGCCATCCTCAGAGCTGAATACCTATGTAGCGAGATCCTGAACTCTTCTGCCTTCTCCCTCACCGCCAATTCGTTTATGGGTTTCTTTCTTACTAATCTGTTGCGTTCCTTCTTCAAATTTAGGCTAATTCGGGACCTCACCATCCCGTGGTCACTGCATCGCACTTTCCCGATTACCTCTTCATCTTGCATAATGGCGGGGGTTGAACACATTATGAAGTCGATTACATTTTTAGTCTCTCCGTCAGGACTTTTCCAGGTCCATTTCCGGTTCTTCCGTTTACAGAAGAAGGTATTCATGATTGGTAAGTTATTGCGCTCTGCAAACTCAACCAGTAACTCCCCCATGCTAATCCTAGAACCAATGCCATAGTCACCTACTGCCTTGTCTCCTGCCTGTTTTTTCCCTACCTTGGTATTGAAGTCTCCCATTAGTACAGTATACTGCGTCTTTGCTTCTCGCATTGCCGATTCAACATCTTCATAGAAGCGTTCAACTGCCTGGTCATCATAACTACATGTAGGTGCATAGGCATGTACAACCTTCAGTTTACACCTCTTATTAAGCCTAATTACGATGCCTGCAACCCTCTCATTAATACTATAGAATTCATCTATATTGCCCGCTATATACTTATTGACAAGGAAACCTACTCCTAGTTGTCGCCTCTCTGGTAAACCTCGATAACCCAGTACATGCCCATCCTTCAGTACAGTATATGCCTCATTCGGCCTCCTAGCCTCACTAAGCCCTATGCCATCCCATTTCATGCCCTCTAGTTCCTCTAACAGCACCGCTAAACTAGCTTCACTAGCTAGTGTTCTAGCATTAAACGTTGCCAGGGTCAGTTTCCAATGGCGGCCTGTCCAGCGGAGCCAGGCTTTCTTAGCCCCCCCTGCTGCGTCACAGCTCTGACCGCCGCCGTGGTCAGTTGTTCCGCAGCCGCTGGTGATTGAGGGCCGGGGTTTTATGGAGCTTATCATAGGAGGTTGCGGCCAATTACTGCACCAGGCTGGCCAACTCCTGTTCTGGTGAGGGAGTGCGTTGCCGGAGGTGTTCACCGGCATCTGGTCGCACCCCAAACCTATGTATACAATTCCATCGACACGCGGATTTTTTTTCTTTTCATCCGGTGGAGCATTGCGCGGAACCGGGATTTGAACCGCGGTCCTCTTGCATGCGAGGCGGATTTTCTACCAATACGCCACCGCTTCATTTGCGTCATCTCCATTAGTAAATTTCTTTTTGTAGCTGCGTGTTCTAAGGCACCCTGATCTAGCTTCAAAACGTAGGGCACTGGCTCTTGAGTTCTCAAAGAAATCTTCCTTCCTGATCTGCATTTTCCACTTTCGGTACAATTCTGCACTCTGTTTCTTTTCCATCGAATTTTTCCAATTTTTACCTTCTGTGTTTTTCACCTGTTGCTTAATGCTCTTTATTTCTCCGTCCTTGTGACTACCATACTTACTAGTTAGTTTCCTTGTTCTTTTCCTCCATTGCGAGTCAACGCTTTTTAAGTACAGGTATCTAAATACTTTAGCTGCCCATCTGTTAGTGTTCAATTTCCTCCGGCGTTCGACATATAATATTGCCACCTAGCGTTGCCAGGTGGCGAATGATTGAGGTGTGAAAGGAGGACGAAGTTGAAAACGACGACAAAGTGTCGCTTGCGCGTTTGCGTCTGTGCTGCTGTGTTGTTGTGTCTGGACTACCCCCTGCTATCATTGGTATCCTTAGTCCCCGTGTACGTGACATTCTGGTGAAGGAGCTGGGTGAAACGATCGCCTATGCAAGAGTCTCCATCTGCAAGACGTCGCGCAAGCCCTGTGCCATTGGACGCCCCAGTGCATCGCTCCAGTCGACGGCTCCAGGGAGTGTCTCCGGAGGTTCAGCCATTAGCAGCCGCCATGACATCCAGTGCTTCTGCTCAGCACGTAACGGGCGTCACACTGGCCTGTAACTACACCTTGCAGGCCCCTCGGGTACCAAAGTGTTTCCATAGGGACCTCTGAGGATGTGGAGGACTGGTTCCTTCAGTTTGAACGTGTCGCTGCTTTCAACCAGTGGGACGATGGACGATGCTGCCAAACTAGGGAACGTCTACTTCAGCCTTGAGGACGGCGCCCGTATCTGGTTCGAGAACCGAGAGCAATTATTAACTTCGTGGCGGGAATTTCGTCATCAACTGCTCGAGGCTTACACTAGCGCGGATCGTCGCGAGCATGCAGACGTGCTATTCACTCTCGCATCCAAAGGCCGAATGAGAGTGTCCAAGCGTACGTCGAGGACATGACGCGCCTCTTCAGGCGAGCCGATCCCGCCATGTCCGAGGACAAAAATGTCAGGCACTTGATGCAGGGTTTGAAAGAGCAGCTGTTCACAGGCCTTGTGTGAAACCCACCGTCGACTGTAAACGGATTCCTTGCGGAGGCCATCATAATGAAAAAGGTGCTACAACAACGTGCCGTGGCTTATGAACGACCTTTTCATACAAGCACAATCGCGGAATCATTTGCATCTTCTGAGCGGCATCCTGACGCATTACGCGAACTGATTCACAGCGTCGTGCGCGAGGAATTAAGCAAGTTCTGGAGCCATCTGCAGCAATCGCCAATTTCCGTTTCTGCTATAGTGCGGGAGGAGGTGCGGCAGGCGCTCAAGAGCCCTCTTTCGCCTGTGGTTCCGAGCCTGCCATTGCTGTCGGGGACCGACAATCGTCCCACATATGCGGAAGTTCTGCAGAGTCAGGCTCCCCCTTCACCACGGCCCATTCTCGCGTCACCTACAGTTCCGCTGCCCTCGGTGCAGCCAGTGCAGAACTTCGACAATCGTCCGCTGCCCCGACGCAAAGCCGACATTTGGCGACGCCTGACCGCCGTCCGCTTTGCTTCCACTGCGGTGAACCAGGACATCTCTACCGGGATTGTCCGTATCGACGCCTCGGTCTTCACGTCTTCCGCATCGACTCGCCTCCTCCCCGGTTTGGTCAACGACCCCGAGTTATTGAGCACCTGGCGGAGCAGCGTTCTTCATCTCGTACGCAGCGTCAGTCCCGCTCCCCTTCACCAAGGCGCTCCTCGTTCACCCACGGTTCCTCGCTACAGGACCAAGGCCGCTCGTCTAGCCCTCATCGAGAAAACTTAAAACAGCGACCTTCGGAGGTGAGGCCGCTGGTGGTCGCTGTGTTTAAGACCTCCCGTCGTCGCCGCTTCGATCCGACCACGAGCTGCTGGTACCGTCACCTAGGGAAGCAAAAAGCGTTTCTCTGGACATTCCGGTTATTTTAGACGGTCGCATTACGGTCAACGCATTAGTGGACACCGGTGCCGATTATTCAATTTTGAGTGGTCGCATGGCGACTGTTTTGAGGAAGGTGCTCACTGCTTGGCCAGGTGTGTACCTTCAAACCGCCGGCGGTCATATAGTTACTCTAAAGGGGATGTGTACGGCTCGCATTCAGATTAACGGACGTACGTTCCTCGTTAGTTGCGTTGTTTTAAGTAACTGCTCCCGTGACTTTATCCTCGGCATTGACTTTCTACGGGAGTACGGAGCAGTTATCGACCTGTGAAATAGACTCGTCACGTTTTCGATGGGAAAATCTACCGAACAAGATAGTAGCAGTCCTTGCAATGCCGCACTTCGTGTTTCCGCCGAGAGCATCTCGCTGCCGCCGCGCAGCAGTGCTCTTGTGGAAGTTACCTGTGACGATTTCTGTACCGGTGATGCTGTAGCGGTGGCGAACCATTCACTCCTGCTTGCTCAAGGCATTTGCGCTCCCCGAAGTTTATTGTCGTTTCACAATGGCCGGGCTGCACTCCTTGTCACAAATTTTCTAATGAGCACCGGCGCTTGTCCCGGGGACTGCTATCGCTTTTTCTTACCATGGTGAGCACGATCCGGTCTGTTTTGCATCCATGGCAGTAGAAACTAACGAGCCATCTCTTGACAACATCGACTTTAACTGTCACTTGTCAAAGGAGGAAAGGTTCGTCAAACGCCCATCACACAATATCGCATCATTACTTATGACGACGCTCGCCCTATACGACAGCAGCCTTATCGTGTGTCTGCCAAAGAACGAGAAGTGATCCAGACGCAGGTTCAGGAGATGCTGGATGATGGTGTTGTGCAGCCTTCACAAAGTCCGTGGTCTTCACCAGTAGTCCTGGTCAAAAAGAAAGACGACACTCTTCGATTTTGCGTCGACTATCGGAAATGGAATAATGTGACAAAGAAAGATGTATACCCGTTGCCGCGCATCGATGACTCACTGGACAGATTGCGACGTGCGAAGTATTTTTCATCTAATGATTTAAAAAGCGGCTATTGGCAAATCGAAGTAGACGAAAGAGACCGAGAAAAAACCGCATTTGTCACTCCAGATGGCCTATATAAATTCAAAGTACTCCCATTTGGATTGTGCTCTGCCCCAGCTACATTCCAAAGGATGATGGACACCGTCCTCACTGGCCTCAAGTGGCAGATCTGTCTTGTGTACTTGGACGACGTAGTTGTTTTTTCCGAAATATTTGACCAACACCACGAACGCCTTCGAGCTGTCCTGGAAGCCCTCCGTTCTGCTGATCTCACGCTGAAGCCCCAGAAATGCCACTTCGCGTATACAGAACTCAAGTTCCTCGGCCATGTTGTAAGCGCTGATGGGGTGCACCCGGATTCCGATAAGACTGCTACCGTCGCACGATTTCCCGTTCCAGCTAATAAGAAGGCTGTTCAGTGCTTCCTCGGCCTGTGCGCATATTATCGGCGTTTCATTGCGGACTTTTCTCAGATCGCAGAATCTCTGACGCGCCTTAAAAGAAAGGACACCTCGTTTTTGTGGAACTTTGAGCATCAGACGGCCTTCTCTTTGCTTCGTGAGAGCCTTCAAACATCCCCTGTTCTGGCGCACTTCGATGAAGCGGTTGACACTGAGGTACACACTGACGCCAGTAGTATCGGTCTTGGCGCGGTCCTTGTTCAGCATCAAGACGGGCTTGAGCGAGTAATAGCCTACGCTAGCCGCACTTTCTCTCGTGCCGAAATGAACTACTCCACCTCAGAAAAGGAATGCCTGTCGGTCGTATGGGCTACTATGAAGTTTCGCCCCTATCTTTCGGCCGGCCATTTAAAGTCGTCACGGACCATCATTGTTTGTTCTGGCTGGCAAATCTGCGAGACCCATCAGGACGACTTGCACGCTGGAGTTTACGGCTTCAGGAGTTTGACATAAGTCCGGCCGCAAACACGAAGACGCCGACACGCTGTCACGAGCACCCTTGACACTGGCGATACTACAGCAGATGACGATAGCGGTTTTCTAGGAGCCCTTAGCGCATCTGAGCTCAGGTATCGACAAAGAGCTGATCCAGACATCCTTCCACTCATAGATTATCTGGAAGGGCGTGATACGATCCTGCCTAGACACCTATCTCGGCACCTTTGTTCCTTCTGCATACGGCAAGGCGTCTTGTATAAAAGAAACTCCCAGGGCCAAGACAGAACTTACCTTCTGGTAGTGCCATGCGAGCTCCGTGAGGATATTCTCCTTGCTTGCCGTGATGAACCGACGTCTGGTCATTTGGGTTGCTCAAAGACTCTTGCTCGAGTGCGCAACATGTATTACTGGCCAGGACTCTCCGCAGCTGTGAAACGCTATGTACAAAGATGTCGCGAATGCCAGCGCCGTAAAACACCACCCCAGAAGCCTGCCGGATTTCTCAAGCCCGTTAAAGCACCCCGCATTCCGTTCGACCAAATTGGAATGGATCTCCTTGGCCCTTTTCCTTTGTCGCAGACGGGAAACAAATGGATAGTAGTCGCTACTGACTACCTGACACATTACGCTGAGACAAAGGCAATCCCTCATGCCACAGCTTCCGAAGTAGCAGAGTTTTTCATGCACAACATGCGCCCCTTCCTACGTTATTACTGACAGAGGAACAGCTTTCACTTCACAGCTTATCGACCGCATATTTGAGCTGAGTTGCACGACCCATCGCAAGACCACAGCGTACCATCAACAAAGCAATGGTCTTACAGAAATATTAAGACGATTGCGGATATGTTGGCAATGTACGTCGGTGTGCAGCACAAGGCCTGGGACGAGGTGCTGCCGTACGCCACATTTGCGTATAATAGAGCCTTACAAGAGACAACGCGCTTCTGTGAGGTTATTTTTTTTAATCTTCTGGCCACCTTGTTCTTTGGCTTATTCAGAGACAGCAATCTAAATAGATGACCAGACCGACCAATCTAACGACGAATAATTTTATGTATACACATGGACGGGACGAGAGTAGGGCAAGCAAGTAGGACGAAGACTAAACACTAAACTGTCTACAGTCACCAGTTCGTTATGTGGAGAAGCCGGTGCAGACGCTCTGGGTGGTCAGAGTTTTGCAGGGTCGGTGAAGTAGAGCCTCGGTAAGCCAAGCGGAAGGCTAGGCCACCGGACGGGGCCCAGTAGAGGCAAGGGGCCTCGGGTTGCCTTTCCACGGCAGATGCGTCAGGCCGCCCCGACTTGCCTGGGCTCAGCACGGCGTCAAACGCTGGTGCCAGTGAAGAACTGGCGCTGTGGCACTCCCGGGCCCGACCACCGTTCCGAGCTTCGTGGACAACAGGAGAACAGGACAGGATACGGCCGGCAGGCCCCAGGTCTGGATCTCCGGGTCAGGCCTGACAGAAGACGCACTGCTCCGAACTCCCTGGACAGCCGATCGGCTCCGCTGCTCGCCTGTTCTCCCCTGCTCGTGCCTCACGCTCCTCGAGCCAACCTCCACGTTTTCCTCTTGTTCTTTCTCCAAACGTGGTTTTTTTTCTTCGTCTTTTATCAAATTATCACATGTTCTTCACAAATATGCCCCCCTTTGAGAAGTTTTTTTTTTCGGGGAAAAAAACTTGGGGCCCTGACACTGATGCACTCTTTCGGAGGACCGCGCACCACAACACTGCTGCACCCATCACTGCACACCTGACAGAGTGGCCACACCATTGCTTATGTCTGGTGAGAGTCTGAGTCACTCGCGCACACAAAATAAAAGAAATTCGTACTAATACAAGTAACATTACACTCAACACTTGTCAGAAGAAATAAACTCCTAGAAACATACTATGAACAGCACGACGCCTCCAGAAGCTTTGTATGAAACGTGCTCTAAGACGATATATCTCCCACGGCGTTGGAAGACAGCACAGAGATTAACCTTGTCTCTCGTATCATTCTCGACTCACCAGTTCACTATTCTGTATCGAGTCTCGGTACCCCAGTCCACTCTGGGACCAAGGTTCTTCACTGAACGTTGACAACGGAGTTTTCGACTCGACGTTATCAAGAACTACGAAGGATGAAACTTGTAGGGCATTCACTGGCTGGCGCTCTTCGTAGCTTTTTGTGTTAATGGACATGCGTCCTAATGGAGCGTTCCTCAGGTTCCCTTTCGGGACAGTCTTCTGACATGCATCGCACGACCTCACAAACCGCTTAATGTCAGCTTGCACCCCTGGCCAGTAAAAGTCATCAAGCACTCGTGCGGTAGTTTTTCTGACACCCTGGTGGCCGACAAGCGCACTCCCATGTGCCTGCACGAGGACCTGACGGCGTAAAACCTTCGGAACGACCACTTGTTCAATTGTTTTTCATGGAAAAAGTTGGTAGGTCCGGTACAAAATGCCGTCAACTAGATGGAAGGTGTAGGCCGTCTGCCCTTTTCCGTGATAGGTTTTCTTAAGCGTGCGACGACACACGTCTAAGCTGGCGTCCTCTTCTTGTTTCGTGCGAAAAACAGACCGAAATAAGTGGAGTACGGTTTGAGTGGCATCCAAACCAGTCCCTGAAACATTCGCCGCCAGAGTCTGGAAAGAAGCACTGGACCCATCATCACTGGCAGGTATGCTTCTCTGGCCCGTCAAGACTGTTGGAGCGTCGGCGAATGGGGCGCTTGCACCCGGAACGTTGCCGATAATTACGTCATATAATGGCGTCGGCAGGCACCTAGAAATAGCTTTGCCTGTGAAGTATGGCGACTTGATAATAACCTCCGCCTCAGGCGCTTCGATGTCAGAACCATCCGCTAAACGTAAAGATGCTCGTTCACCGGTATATGCAGCCTCGGGCACCAAAGCCTGACGCACCACGATGCTATTAGAACTAGTGTCGCGCAGCACCGACACTGCTTGTCCGAACACTTCTCCATGCTCCACTGGCATGTTGTTAATAATCTGAGATGGACTAAGAGCCGAATCGTCCCTTCGAACATCTAGGCATGTTCTTCCCAGCTGACGACCACGGCGGGAATCTCGAGGGGGCGTGCAGCAAGCAGACGTCTCCCGGTCATTTGAATTTCCATATCGACACAACTGGGTCTTATGCCCAGGTTTGCGACATAATGTGCAATATGGGTCTATCTCCTGCGGTTTCGCAGAATTCTGCTCAGCTCTATCTTTAAAAACCGCGAGGTTATTTTGTCGCTGAGCCTGAAGAAAGTGATCGGTGGCCTCAGCAATCTCGTCCACCGTTTTACAATCTCGTTCTCGCAAGAAGAGAACTAAACGATTGTGACAGCTGTTTAAAAACTGCTCAGCCACCATCATGTCCCGAACCACTTCAAACGTGCGACCTTGTCCTCTCCTCTCAACACAGCGGTCAAAAAAACTTAACAGCCTTGTGGTGTACTGGGAAGCTGTCTCACCATCTTGTGGCTTGCTTCCACGAAACTTCTCTCTGTAGCCCTCAGCCGTGAACCGAAACCTCCGAAGTAAGGCAAGTAATTCACTGAGTCCTCAGGAGAGGGTCGTCCAAAGACTCTGAGAGCTTCTCCGCCGAGGCACAGACTCATAGCCGTGGCCCACTTCTCTTTCGGCCAGCCCTGGCCAATGGCGAAATATTCAAAACGCTTCAAATACGCGTCCAAATCGTCCCTTTCCTCATTAAACAGTGGAATCAATCCATGAGGACTAATTGGGAAAGACGGAGCTGGTACGGTACAATGCTCAGCGTTTCCAGCACTAGGGGCGTTTTCTCCCAATTCCGCAAGTCGTACTCGTAGCTGCAAATTCTGGTTTTCTTGCTCCAAGCGCTGCTTCGCTCTTTCATGTTCTGCAGCTCTCGCTTCGCGTTCTGCAGCCCTCTTTTCGCGTTCGGCAGCTTTGTCTTCCCTTGCCTTTTGCAATTCTTTCTCAACCCCCTCTCGCAACTCGATTCCCTGCAAACCTATACGTTCCCCTACCGCGAGCAATTCTGGTGCACTCATTTTTCTCCAATCTCTAGCCGCGGGAAAATGCTGCTTGGCCGGTCTGGTCCTGCCGTGGACGCCAAAACTGTGAGGTTCTTTTCTTTAAATCTTCTAGCCACCTTGTTCTGTGGTTTATTCAGAGACAGCAATCTAAAAATATGACCAGACCGACCAATCTAACACGAATAATTTTATGTATACACATGGACGGGACAAGAGTAGGGCAAGCAAGTAGGACGAAGACTAAACACCAAACTGACTACAGTCACCAGTTCGTTGGGTGGAGAGGTCGGTGCAGACGCTCCGGGTGGTAAGAGTTTTGCAGGGTCGGTGAAGTAGAGCCTGGGTAAGCCCAGCGGAAGGCTAGGCCACCGGACGGGGCCCAGTAGAGGCAAGGGGCCTCAACAACAGATGCGTCAGGCCGCCCCGACGTGCCTTGGCTCAGCACGGCGCCGAACGCTCGTGCCAGTGAAGAGCTGGCGCTGTGGCACTCCCGGGCCCGACCACCGTTCCGAGCTTCGTGGACAACAGGAGAACAGGACAGGATACGGCCGGCAGGCCCCAGGTCTGGATCCCCGGGTCAGGCCTGGCAGAAGACGCACCGCTCCGAGCTCCTTGGACAGCCGATCGGCTCCGCAGCTCGCCTGTTCTCCCCTGCTCGTGCCTCGCGCTCCTCGAGCCAACCTCCACATTTTCCTCTTCTTCTTTCTCCAAACGTGCTTTTTTCTTCGTCTTTTATCAAATTATCACATGTTCTTCACAGCTTCACACCATTTCGACTTGTTTACGGATGCGAAGTTCAGAGCATGCTCGATTCCATGCTCCCATGCCCAGATGATGACCAGCTATTCTCAGATGCCCAGCAATATGCCATCCGCGCTGAGGAAGCCCGCCAGCTCGCCCTTTTGCACTTCGGGCAGCAGCAGACCACTGACGCGCACCGTTAAAACCCCCGGCACCGCCAGGTTGACTACAAGCCTGGAGACCACGTCTGGGTATGGACACCAGTTCGCCGTCCAGGCTTGTCAGAGAGAATCTTTTCCCACTACTTCGGGCCGTACAAAGTGTTGCGCCATGTGAGTGACCTGAGTTATGAAGTTATCCCACACGGTGCCACACAACCAAAACGTCGAAAGCACAGCTCGGACATTGTGCACATTGTGCGACTGAAGCGCTACCACCGATAGCGTATGGCCACCCGCTGTGACCACTCTCTTGCCTTTCACACCGTTTTTACAGGCCTTTCTCATTTTTTTTGGAAGGGGGGGGGTAATGCCACCTAGCGTTGCCAGGTGGCGCATGACTGAGGTGTTAAAGGAGGACGAAGTTGAAAATGACGACAAAGTGTCGCTTGCAAGTTTGCGGCTGTGCTGCTATGTTGTGTCTGGGCTACCCCCTGCTATCATTGGTATCCTTAGTCTCCTTGTACGTGGCAATATTTAACTCTGAGCTTCCCGTACTTCGAAAGATCCCCAGCCCATAACTCCCTATACCGCCTCATTTGTAGTATTGCCGTGGGCACCTAGTGCTAATCGTCCAACGGATCTGTGGTTTATTTTTAATGTCGACTGTATCTCTGATTTTAGGCACAAAACCGGATTTCCGAAAGTAAGTCTGGGCACCATAATTCCTTTCCAAATACCCCTGAAAGCCTCATACCTATTGCATCCCCACAATGCCTTATGCTTCATTATTCCGGCATTCCTTCGCCCTTTGGGCTTAAGTGATTGCTCGTGCTTGCCAATGTATGCCAATCCTTCATTTACCCATACCCCCAGATATTTATATTCTGCTACTCTATGTATTTCATGGCATTGTATTTTAAGACTCTGATCAGTTGAGCCGTTGAAAATCATCAAACCCGACTTAAATGCGCTGAAACTGAAGCCTAGAGCGTCCCCTTCGTCTCCGCAATACTTAACTAGAGTTTGCAATTCTTCCAGACTCTCAGCTAGCAGTACAATATCGTCTGCATACATCAAACAGGGGAGGCGCTGCTCTACCGCCTTTCCCCCTAATCTATATGACAGGTTAAAACCTAGGTTCCTGTCTTGTATCCTCCGTTCCAGGTTTATCATATAAAGCATGAACAGCACCAATGTTAGAGGACAGCCTTGTCTTAATCCTTTGCATACTTTGACATCTTCCGTACCTCTTATCACTTCCCACGTAATTTCTACTTTGTTATCCCGGTATATTTCCTGTAGGAACTCTATTATCTCATAACCGATACCTTCATCTTTTAATATGTTCCACAGGTGTTCCCTGCTTACGTTGTCGTACGCCCAGTTTATGTCCAGGAAGGCCAAATACAAAGGTCTATTTTCCACTCTAGATATTTCGATGCATTAGGTAAGCACGAACAGGCTATCATCTAAGCGCCTACCATTTCTAAACCGTTCTGAAGTTCTCCGAGTGTCTTGTTACTTTCTACCCATGCTTGCACCTTTAATTTCACCGCCTGCATGGTTTACCTGTACATTACAGATGTTATGGTAATCGGCGTGTAGGATTTGATGTGCATCCTGTTCCTTTCCCTTTATAAATCAAACTCACTTTACTCTGCCGCCAGCTGTCCGGAATTTGCTTATTCGTTATGACTGTTTCCAGAGCTTTTAACAACGTTTCCTTACTTTTCGGACCGAGTTCATTAGTCAGCTTGATCGGAATTCCATCTATTCCTGTAGATGCGTTTTAGGAATATTTGTTTCCGCCGTTTTCCAGTTTATATTGGTCAGTTCTAAGCTGCTTTGTATTCTGTGGATCGGTCCTCTGAGCAGCGCACCTGGTGACAGATAGCGGAAACATGGTAAAAAGGAATAATAGCGGGTTTAAAGCTTGCCATACTCGTTGCTTTAGTGGCGCAATTATTCTACTTCCGGCCACCCCCGAGTGCGGACTCAGGTAGAATGTGCTCCAGTGGAGCGGCAACAGCGGTCCTTGCCGGCCGCGGAAACAAGCTTGAAGATTGGGAAGATAAGGATTGCCAGATCATTTTGCCAACATTGCCCATCGGACGTGTTGCTTTAAACACCATGTTTCTTCATGGCGACGTGTGAGCGAGGCCTTTTCGAGTTGAAAAATTCCGGGAGGCTCTGGGTGAGACTGGAACGCTCCCCGACGTGGTCGCGTTTTGGACATACGAAATCAACCATGTCGGGCGGCTACGCTGAGAACTTCCGAAGCAGTCAAGAAGCTTCTTGCAGTCATAGAACTAGAAGTAAAACAATGCCGATATCTTGTTATAGATCCGGAAGACCACCAAGATGAAGCTCAGGCTGTACTGGATGCTTCACGGCATGGACGATGAGGACATCCGTACTGCCTTCGCAACATTTGGGTAAGTTACGGAAGTGACCCGCGAGCGCTGGTGGGTTCAGGGCATCAACGACAAGGGTTCAACAACAAGAACTGTCCTCCTGAAGCTGAAGCCCGGGTTCAAAGTCGATGCTCTGCCCCACCAGGTACGCGTTGCCGGAGAGTTAGCCCTGGTTGTGGTTCCTGGACGACCCATGCAATGCCTGCGTTGCCATGCCACAGGTCATGAACGGCGAGAATGCAAGGCGCCCCGCTATTCACAGTGCAGACGCTATAGCCATTTCGACAGCGAATGCGTCCGCACCATCGGCTACGGGTCATGGGTCGAGTGACGAGTCAGCGCAACCTCTAATGGACGTGGGGGAGGCGGAAGAAGCGGCGAAAGGTACCGAAGGGTCTGGGAAGGCGATAGAGGAGACACATCCTGTAGTGAGCAAGGATACCAGCACGCCTGCCAGCGTAGGGAGGGCACTGAAGCGGTACTACCTCTCCAGAGAGACGGTGGAAAGACTAGCGAAGAAACCAGCTTTACGGACGTCAATGCTGACATTTCGTTCAGATGGGAAGTGCAGCAGACTAATACCGGCGGCAACAACACCAGCGTGCCGGCTCCGGCTAAGCGACCACACGCCAAGACCGACACCGAGATCAACAATGCATCAGCCTGCAGCGCTGGAGAGCGGCCAGCTAAAACGCCCCAGGTACGGCACTCAATGTTCAAGCCACGGCGGTAGAACAGGCGGGTCGTCGACAAGGTTCTATGGCAGCAGGCTGAGGCCCTCCCACCGGATGACTCCGGTGTCATGGATGACGTCTAGCAGAACGCTAGACGCAAAGGGTAAGCGCCATGCTCTCGGCCTTCTTACACATCGCGAAAATGGCTCCTGCATCCCCGTTGAAAGTGGCTTTTTCTTTCCGGCCTGACCTCTGACATTAAGTGTGGCCACTTAATGTCAGAGGTCTGGCAGGAAAGATAAATCAGAGCCGAACCAAATGCACCGACTTTTAACAGATTAGGGGATCGATCTCTTGGTTGTACAGGAAACAAAAATTGAAGGTGAAGAAGTGATGAGGAGCATGGTGCGGCATTTCACGTTTATATTTTATGCGGTAATGAGTCATGCATTAGCACTTCTGCAGGATGTGTCCTTTTTGGTTAAAAGCTGCCAGGTCGTGCGGTGAAAGCCAATTTCTCATGTTTGTCGGGTAGGTGTGTTTTTGTTGATTGCACACTCGGCAACGCTGAGTGGCGCATTGTATGTTTGCATGCACCAAATCAAACACAGGAAAGGGCAGCGTTTATGGAAAGCATTGAACAGTATCTCAGTTTGCAAAAACACCTCATTATTATGGGCGGCTTCAACTGCGTCCTTAGTAGCCACGATAAACCAGTGAGCGCGGATTCAGAGATGTAAGCGCAGAGGTACTGCCCAAAAATATTGTGAGGAGGGGGGGGGGTTGAACCTTGAGGATGTGGCAGAATTTCTTGACGGCGCGTGCGGTGTAAAATACACACATTTTCAGCGTGCAAGCCACGCTCGTCTTGACCTGCATATATGTTTCGCTTGATGTGATTCCAAAATGTAGTAGCTACCATGGTGTTCCCGTCTCTTTTTCTGACCAGTGTTTAGTAATATCTGTGATAGGATCACAAAAACGGGGCATTGCTTTAAATTGAGACCAGTACAAATTAAATGACAAGTTGATTAAAGACGAAATTTTCCGAGATGCAGTAACGCAAGAAATAGGCAAGATAGACCCTAGTAGTACACTGAGAACATGGCAGCAATGGGAGCTTTGTAAGGAACAGCTTAAAATATTAGCGATTTCTAGATCTAGTGACCTTGCCCACGAACAGAAACATATTGAACGCAACTTAAGGTCCCTGCTTGGAAAAATGCTTGAAAATGAATGTGCAGCGCCTGGCAAATGACCAGAAATTATAAGGAAGATTTAAAAAAAATCTAACTGATAGAGGAAGAGCGTTATCGCGGTGCGCTTGTGCATGTGACAGAGGAAGAGACAGCTGCTGGGGAGGCACTGTCGACACGAGCGCTGAAATTGAAACGGCGCACGCACAGAGAAATCACATCGTAAATATAGAAAGGGGCGGTGTCTTATCGGATGACAATGGGCATATTTAGCGAGCATTCTTCCAATACTATCAGACACTGTTTGCATTGCACGACTTTGATATGAGAGCGTTTAAGGACAGGTATCTTGGGGCACTACTAAGATAAATGAAGAAAAGAAGCAAACATTAGAGCTTCCAATAACTGAATCCGAGGTCGAACTGGTGATGAACAATTTAAACCCGGGAAAATCACATGGTTCAGATGGCTTAGGTGCGGCATTTTATAAAGAATTTAAACTCGAAATAGCACCAGTCCTGACTGTAGTGTTTAACGAACCTTATGACGCAAACGAGCTCCCTCCTTCTTATGGAAAGTCCCACACAGTACTCATACCCAAAACAGATGAAGCAGATAGGCTACTACAAGTAATATCATACCGACAAATTGCGCTCATGAACGCTGATTACAAAATTTAGAGGAAGGCGTTAGCACGAAGACTGCAGTCGGTAATCCAGGAAATTGTTGGGCCACATTAAACGTGTGGGATAAAGAGACGGTCCATTGCTATACATAAAGCAAGCAGTGTATTAGAATGTTGTGATGGGAGGGGCAATAAATGGCCGTATGACCATCCTCCACATTGACATTGATAAGGCGTTCGACTGTGTTGCCCATGAAATTCTACCCAGGTAGCACATGCGACCGGCCCGATATTGGAAATTGATTGGCGACTTCTGTTCCACCAGTGGCCCGGCGTTGCCTGTGCGCTACCAATAATGGTATAGCCATGCGATAACATTGACCACTCTTGGACCAGTGATTTACATGTTCCCCCCATGATTGGCAGTCATGAGCTATGAACGGGCAATAATGACTTTGCATATAGAATTGCTTACCAACATTGTATACACAATGATATATGATGGCCAATATTACCCAGCCATCGGCCATGTATTGCCCATATTTCGCGAATCATGGCATGCATTGGTAAATATTTTTTGCCAGTATATATGGCTTGCCGACATTGAATATAGCTTGGCATTCATTGGTCAATAACATCCCGCCGTTCTTAGTAGCTTGCCAAAATTGTATGCATCTTCAGTTCCAGTGACCGTTATTCCCCGAGTGGTGGCCACTGGCCTACATTGAACGTATAATGGCATGCGTTGGTAAATATTTTCAAGCCAGTATTGGCGGCTTGTTAACATCAAACATATCTTGGCAAACATTGGTCAATATCCCCCTGCCAATTGTGATGGCTTCCCAACATTGTGTATATCTGCAGATAAAATGGTCGATGATGGCATACAATGGTAAATAAATATATTCCTCCCAGTATGGCTGGCTTGTAGACATTTATTACATCTTGGCATATATTGGTTCATGTTATCCATCCCATTGATATCCAACAATGTATACTGGTTGGTTTCAGTGGGCAATATTTCCCAATAAGCTGTAGTGACTGGCCAGCATTGCAGCTATCATTGGATACATTGGGAAATATTTCAATGCCAGTATTGATTGCTTGTCAGCATCGAGTTTATCTTGGCATGCATTGGTCTGGTCAATATGCTCCAGCCAGTCGTCTTGACTTCTCAGCATTGATCTGCATATAAAGTGGTTGATGTTGCCTGACGAAGTGTAATGGCTTGTCAAAATACCATACATCTTTACATAGGTTAATCGATATTTTTCCCATCATTGATAGAATGTCAACTTGAAATATTTAATGCCATACAATGTTCAATATTTTACTACTAGTTGAGATGGTTTCCCAATATTGTATCCATCGTGAATTATAGTGGTCGATATTTTATGGGTAGCTGCGATGGCTTGCCAACATTGCACGCATTATTGTATGCATTGACTGATATGATCTCGTTAGTATAGCTAGCTTATCTACATTGGACACTTTTGGCACACGGTGGTCCATGTGGCCGCGCCATGCTTGGGGACTTTACAACAATGAATATATACTGGGTTGTAGTGGTCGATATTGTCCACTGAGTTTTGATGGCTGGAAGAACATTGTACATAACATGACGTGTTCGCCGGAATTGGCTTGCAGATATTAAAGATCAATATTAAAGAACAATACTGTCGTGTCATTCGCGATGGCTTTCAAGTATGTTTTATACATCGTCAAAAATATAGTAACAGTAGTAGAGATCATTTTTTCAAGAAAAATGGCTTAGGCTCTAAGGGCACGGTTGGTGTAGGGCCCTCCTCCTATGCTCCGGTGGCTGAACCCCTGCCGGCGTAAGGCTTCGTTTTCTTGACAACCCATGCCATGAGATAAAGGCAGAGATTCTTGAGCCATAACATTTAGAAAGCCCCGAAAGGAATGATTGGGTGGCACTACACATGCAAGCAGGGCATGCTTCTTGCAATGATGCTGTCGAGTCGGACGCGTGACTAATGCCGTCTACGAAGCGCTTAGAAATGCCCAACTGTCGCACTGTTCTCAAATGTGAAGTTTAGTACAGAGGTCGAACGCGCTGCAGTTACGGACTCTACCATTCCTTCTGTACGTCTTAAGCATGATGCGTGAGAACACTCATATGTCAAAATTTTAAGAATATTTCGTCGCCCTCCTCGATAAAATTGCAACAAAACAGGCGCACAATTTGTTTTAAGCTGTCAACGGTCGCTCCCTATGTATAGAAACACAATACGGCGCAGTATACAAGCATACTTCTGCAATCTGCAGTAGGCCAGTAAGACGTGGCCCCTTCGAAGTCATATATACTATAGGTTGTTAGCCCGCTTAATTTGCTGCGATGAGGTTTTACATCCATATCCTGAAAACTTTGGTCCATAGCTGGAAATAGACATATAAATGCTTTATTAATGCACTATTTCATTTGCATGGTGAAAGAAAAGATAAAATTCTAGAAAACAGAGGTCGAAGAGATTGCGCTAGTGAAGGCAAATGCTGCACCGTTTTGTCATGTATGCTAGCTAACGACTCAACGAGGCGCTAGCACCGACTGTATTCCGCCGTAGGTGGTCTTGTAAGCACAGAAGACGGGCTAGCTACAGCATATTTTGTGTTGTAATTTATATGCCGGCGTGCTCTGCTTTGAGTGCTTCAGCAAGGGACGAATGATGAACAAACACATGCTGTTGATGCAGCATAGCTCATAGTCAAAAGGTAGATCCCCCACATAAAAAAATAAAAGCATTATTTTCTATACGTTCGCTACTTTGGCCTAGCAGAGAAAAAAATCAAGCTTTCTCAAATTTTCTGGAATGAAGTGTATTTAAATTCAACAGCACTGCACGCTCCCAAACTTTTTACTACAAGTTGTGTACTTGCTGTGGCAGCTGTTGACGAATTTGGACTTAATATTTCCTGGTAAAGACTTAAAAGAGAAAATATTGAAGAAGCTTGACGCATAGCAACCCCACTATTGGGGACAGGAAATAAGTGTCAGTGAATATTTTTGTTTTACAGAAACAAAAAAAAACATGAATGCGTGCCCACCACCGAAATATTTGTCATAAAAGTATTGTTGCCTGGTCATGCCGCTCTTCAAGAAAATACTTTCTGTACGAAATCTGTATAAGCGCTGTATAACTCTCATGACCTGCCTTCGAATATTTTTGCAAAGTCGGCTTAACGTCACGCGTTTAAATGGTTGTTCCTATGCAGTATTCTGGGACGATTCCCTATGCGCTTTAGGCACATTCTCAAAACACATTGCCACCAAACCGAGGGTATATCAATCTAGAAATTACGTTCGCTCATTTTTAACAGTTTAGAAAAAATGTACCGTCTTTTCCAAAAGTAACCAGGCAGCAGGGTTTCCTTCTCAACCATGTTTGGAGCCCTTGATCTATTTCAAAACGCAAACAATGGTCTTTACAGATAAGAGTGATGTGCTTTTTTTCCGCACAGGTGATTAATAATTTGCCATGTCCTGTAACACGCCTAACTAAAGGGCTAAGGATCAAATCGGGCAGCTTGGTTGCTTTTGGCAAAAGACGGTACGTACTTTTAGACAGGCGGCTGTTTGCGACGTAGCGGCGCCAGCCTTCGCCGTGTCAGCGTACGCATTCTTCGTTCCCACGCCTGGGCAACGTCCATTGAACCCCGGCGGAATTGAAACTGCGGTGTCATATGAAACCATGCTGACAGCGCTACCACGCTCACACGACTGGCGTCGGCGAGCTCTCTTTCTTCGTTCTTCCCTCCCTCTCTAGCAGCGCAGGTTCGCGCTTCGCGGGTTGTGTGCTGCAGGCAGCTCCGCTCGCACTCGCGGAGAATTAACAGTAGAACCACGACATACCTCGTCCCGCCTCGCGGAACAGTCTGCAGCTCCGTGTGAGTGCCACTGACTATTTTAAGATATATGTTCGTAACTGAGTAGGTTTTTGGGAGCCTTTGTTTTGTTTTCCACCCATGTTGCTACATTTCCCTGCAGGAGGAGACTCGGGATTACTAGGAAGGACCTTTGCGTGCCAATTTCCTCTTCGGCTGCTTCAGTTTAGCTGCATGCAAGGCTTTATTCATTTTTATGCAGTGCGGCGTATTAACTGGAAATTGATCCTCTTGTCAGGCATTGGCACCTGATAAATAAGATTAAGATAATGTGCCTATCTGCTGTTTATGTAAGAATAAGAAAAGCTTTTCCTTTAACTCGATTGCACCAAACAGAAAATATGCTTTTTTTCATGATTTCTGATTTCAGCACACTGACCTGGACAAACTAATTTTGTAGAAGTGGCAAAGCTTACTGCTTATACGATTTCCCAAGCTGTATTAAAAAAAACAATACTGCATAAATTGTCTCTTATTTTTGTTTTCGCTTGCAGATGTTTGTACGAAAGCTGCTCGAGCATACATCTGCAAGGGTTGCTGAAGGCTGCTGTCCTTATAACCGAGCGCAAAATGCGCATGCTATAGATGTCGGCTTGGCAGACACCTGAAGCTTCCTTTAAAGCGGCGTCTTCCTAAAACCTGGGATCTGCCGACACCTTGAAATGAACCCAACCAGAGTTGAAGTCCTGGAAGTCTGAAAGAATTCTGCCTATAGTTTTTTTCCCCACGTACCACATGCACATGCACACCTAATGCATAACCATGAAACGAACAATTCTGGCTTTTTTGTGTGAATGCATGTATACTTTCAGAATGCTGTATATATATTAGCTACATGTCAACACCTGCATGAAAATAAACTCAACCCTGTGTTTGGCGCATGATGGCCTTACCTGCCTCTGCACCGTAACACCCATCAAATAAAAAAATAATCACAAAAGCAACATTAACCAATAAAGGGGTTGCCTGGCTGCCAATTATGCAAAGCCAGTGGAGAAGCTTGGATGGGCGATGTTGGGCAGCCGATGAGCCTAGCTGGATAGCAGTTAAAAGCCAGTGAGTAAGCTTGGTTGTAAGTATTGGATAGCGAGTGAGAGTGGCTGGTTGTACGTTATATAGGAGGCAGTGGGTATGCTTGGGTGGAAGGTATTGGGTAGCCTTTCAGTGAGGCAGCATGCCAATAAATAACCTAGTCTTTCATTGGTTGCCCTTGTTGGAAAGCCAGTCTAGTAGATTGGAATAAATCATGGCATGGGTAGCACCCCAATGAAACACCATTATTAGTCCCAATATTGGGGCCGGTTTCCCCCGATATTGAGCTGATGGCGGTTCATTGATGGCATGCTACTTGGGTATTTTGTATAATGGACCATAAAAATGTTGGTTTTGTTATTCGTGAGGGCGTGGCCCTGGCATCCCGAAATTGCACTACGAAATTAGTCATAAATAAAAATCTGGGGGCCCCAGTAGCGTGCAGCGTTCTGTGTGGCAGGGCTCCCCTCTCAGCCCCCTTTTATTCTGCATTTGCATTGAAACCCTTTGCCTAAATTTCTTGGAGAATGAGAATATTACTGATTTTGAATTGCAAGCCATGGAAGTGAAGCTGCTGGCTCGCGCCGATGATGTTGCGGTTTTTACAGTTAACTAGGAGGGTACAACCGAAGTTGTTGATTCTGTAAAAGCCTTTAGCGAGGTTACAGGCTGTAGGGTAAACTGGTCCAAGTACCTGGGACTCTGGCATGGTAGATGGCAAAGTGCTCCTGATAATTTTGCACACGTGTCTTGGGTGATGACTCCGCGAAAGTACCTTTGGCGTGCCACTAGAATGCTATCGTGATAGCGAGACATATTGGAGACCATGCACAGATGACATGAGGGAAAGGACAGATAAGTGGAAAGGAACAAGCTTATCAATTTTTACCAGAGCCACAGTGTGCAACCTCTTCTTCATTTCTAGGATGTGGAATGTGATGCAAGTTTTACACTGTGCAAGATTGAGTGTGCAGAAGCTGCATAGAATATTCGCGGTTTTTGTGTGGGCTTCAAAATGGGGAAGTTGCAGCCACACGAATTTATTTAGAAGTGTCAAGGATGGCGGCGTGGGCTTAGGGCATCTTTTTTGCGGCAGATTGTCAGCAGATTTCGGTTCCTGCGCGACGTTCATGATCTAGTTTTATTCACTGTCTGTCAAATTAGTCTTGGACGTTCATTGCCAGATTTTGTTGTGCCAACCGAATGTTACACGGGAGGTATTTTTGGTTACTTTAGAGAAGTTGTTCGAAGTGTGCGATTTCTGCAAGATTTGCAAAGGAATATTTATCAACTGCGAAAAAGAAAAAATATACAAAGATTTGTGCCGCGTTGTTCTTCCAGAGCCCATCTATAGGGCAATATACAGGGGAGGCCTTGACAGGAATGTACAAAAGAGGGTAAAGAGAATGAAAGTGCCGGGAGCGGCTAAAACTTTCTTTTTTATGTTACGCACTGGAACTTTGCCAGTAACAGTGATTTGCACGAAAAAAGTTTATTTCTTCCGTGGGGTGCAGGTTGCTTAATTTGTAAACAGCGAGAAACGATAGATCATGTATTTCTTTACTGTTGGGAAGGGGTTTATTTTTGGGACCTACTTCAATGAACCGTAAAGAAAGAATTACCTATTCATTCTTACAGAATACGGTACTTACCTATGCAAAATGAGGAGGGGGTTCCATATGATTCAATCATGCTAATGGGCCTCCACAGTATATGGAGTTCACGCATGGCAGGATATCACTGTGATCCGGATGCGTGTCCTGCTCGAATTTTTTTCCGCGAGGCTGTCTATTGGTTTATCGAGATTGTGAAGTTTGTCGATAATAATCCAGAGTAGAATTCATCAAAAGTAGAACCTTTGATGGATCTAAAGGAATTTTAGATTGAAAAAGCCAGCCCCTAGCAGGCTTATTATATCAATGTCTTGTGTGTGTTTGTGTTGTGCAAAAGTCAGGCAATAAAGAAAAAAAAAGCTTAAGGGGCGCAATGAATTGACACTACTTACCCCAGCACTGAGGGAATAAAACATCTGTTCAAATCCTGTAATAGCAAATTTTTGCTTTTTTTTTTGCTTTTTTACCGCAACAATAAAATAAGCTGCCAAGATCTGGGAAGTATTCTCCTTTTGGTTACAATATGTAGTGTTTTTTTTATTAGCCGCAAAACCAGATGTGAGCAGAGCCACGAGGTGGTGGCATGACAATGGTATTACCAATCAATTACCTTCACCGTATTTATTTCCTGCCTTCAGTGTGTGTATGTTGCCTCTACGTTGCGTTCAGAGACACCTTTCGGTTACTGCTGCCGTTTAACCCGCTGAGAGGCAACCAGTGAGGAGAAAAACATTGCGGGACCCAACCGTTCAGGAGACGGAATTACGCTCCCTCGGATCCCCTGCCGAAAACTTCTATCAACTGAGCCACACCCAGGATGTTTCCCGTAAAAAAAGAAAAACTTCATTTACTCAAACTTGTTCATGTCTGAGATTGCCGGCTGCTTAATACCAGCCCACCATATCTCTAGCCCGACAAAGCACGACCATCAAAATATCAAGCTTCTAGGAGGCATACACACGCATGTAGGTACGGCAACCAGTTTGGAGGTTCTTCGCGTTCAGCTTATGCTCCTTTTACCAAAGCACACTGCTCCCGAAACACGGATTTGGGCGATCTTGATTGCTCGGTATGCCTCTTCATCTTTTCCAAACACTGAGCAGTCACGTCAACACAAATAGGTCATAAGACACAATAGAGTTTTTGTCAAGAGGCAAAAATCTAATAGTATATAGTATTTTTTTCAATCTCCTTTTTAACAGTTCGTTGCATTTTGTCTCAAAAGTACATAGCATCACAACGCAGAATAAAGCAATGTTTGATTGTCTCAGGTACGTTACAGAGATGGCAATTCAATGTCCAGGGCACAAACATCTGCTTCTCATGAAGAAATGTCTTGACAGGAAACGTCGTGGAGTGTAGTTTGAAAAAGAACGTTTTTGAGGCTGCCTGAATGCACATTTGCCTAACAAGCTTTAGAACACTGGTGTCCCAAAACCCCAGGTAACGTTG
Organism: Amblyomma maculatum; assembly: GCF_055883805.1. Classification (NCBI taxonomy): domain Eukaryota; kingdom Metazoa; phylum Arthropoda; class Arachnida; order Ixodida; family Ixodidae; genus Amblyomma; species Amblyomma maculatum. Next base: position 60,245,465 of record NC_139348.1, on the reverse strand, counting down.
CCAATACAATGTTGTAGGAAACAATGACTCAGTGGGAATCTGGGCCATCTTCTTTCTCGAGAGGCCATATGGGTAATCTATAGAGAAACGCACAGTAAGACAATTGAAAGCGTCAGCAAAGTCCTGAAGGAATCCTCGTAAATGCCCCTCACGAGCCTGACCACTCGGTGCAAATCAGTGAGGCAAATGAGGACTAAGACGCCTAATGAGCACAGCTGCATAGAAACGGGCAGTTTGGCGACTTGTAACAGAAAAAACAGAAAAATGTTAATGTACAACCAAGTGAACAAGGCCCAATACACCAGACTCTAAGCGAAGCAACAAATTTTCACGCCGCATGGGCTCCCATTCAAAGCGTCACACAAATGTTGCAAATATTACGTGTATTACTTGAACTTTCCTCCTCGGAGTGGGCACGGGGGCAGAGCTTGCAGCATGATGTTTTACGCTCATCCTCCTACAATGCAGGTTCTACTTGCGCTTTTCGCGTTTTGGCCGTCAACGTCATCCTGTGGCTCGACACATGTTACAACGCCCCTTGGAACATCAAGCACATCCAAAGACGAAAGTGATACGATGCCCTTCTTCAGCCGAGTTCCTGCCGTGATGCTCGCCTACGATCTACCAGCCGCATCAACCATGCCATCACCTTCGACAACCGATACAAGTGGACCGCCTGTCTGTTTCACCTTCAGTGGGCACGGGGGCAGAGCTTGCAGCATGATGTTTTACGCTCATCCTCCTACAATGCAGGTTCTACTTGCGCTTTTCGCGTTTTGGCCGTCAACGTCATCCTGTGGCTCGACACATGTTACAACGCCCCTTGGAACATCAAGCACATCTAAAGACGAAAGTGATACGATGCCCTTCTTCAGCCGAGTTCCTGCCGTGATGCTCGCCTACGATCTACCAGCCGCATCAACCATGCCATCACCTTCGACAACCGATACAAGTGGACCGCCTGTCTGTTTCACCTTCAGTGGGCACGGGGGCAGAGCTTGCAGCATGATGTTTTACGCTCATCCTCCTACAATGCAGGTGTGTAAAGCCTTTCCATTATTTACAAAGAAATGCGACGACCCCTTCCTTTTACTGTTCCCGTGCCCACGGGTGTTCTGTGAAACAATTTGCGAGTGTTTCTCTGTGGCGCTGTTATTGCTCTGCTCCGGGGACATTGAGTCCAACCCTGGTCCCAATACGCGATCCGAATCACTTACGGAAATCGACTCATTGCCGGACGATCCTGCTGAGCAAATGAACACTCTTTTTCGTTTACTGAAAGATGTTCACTCTCGTTCACTGCAAACTTCGAAAAGTCACGTTGAATTGGCGGCTGATATCAAAGCTATCAAGAATAGTCAAAAGAACATGGAAGCTAAAATCGCCAGTATTCACAAAAGAATAGACGACCTAGAAGAAAAAACCAAAGTGTTCGAGCAGTACGACGCCGATTTTTCCGCTATTCAGTCTTCTGTACATGAAATATCAACGCAAAATAACCAATTTCGATCCCGGCTCGATGAACTAGAAGACCGATCGCGTAGAAACAATCTAATCTTTCATGGCATTTCAGACAGTAAAGAATCTTGGCAGGAAACTGAAGCAAAAATAACATCGCTTCTAAACTCGTCATTAGTCACATTTTCAGCAGACTCAATTGATCGTGCGCATCGCCTAGGTTCCTTTGCGCCTAATAAGTGCCGTCCGATCATTGTTAAGTTCGGCAACTACAAAATAAAAGAAAAGAAACTTGCAATGCGTAGTGATTTCAAAGACAAGGACATTGGTGTTAGTGAAGACTTCTCGGCCTCTACCCGTCTCGCCCGTAAAAAATTAATCGAATTTGGCAACAGTCGGGATGGGTCTCCCAAGTTTAAATTACGTTACAACAAACTGCTTCTAAACCACAAGTGCTACATTTACGATCCCATTTCTTGCAGTGTTAAGGAAACCAAGTCAAGCGATAGCAACGTTAATACCGATGCTACCTCGTTTATTGAAGCCGCATCATAGGAGAGAGTGAGGGGTAGTAGCCATTTAAGAGTAGCTCCCGTTTCTGTTCTTTTTACTAATATTAGAAGCGTGGTTAATAAATTTGATTCCTTATCGTCAGCAGTCGACTCTAGTTCTGCAAACATAATCGTTTTGACTGAGACATGGCTTTCTGCACACATACAAGATTTTGAAATTTTCGAAAATGCGCGTGACTTCACAATTTACCGTTGTGATCGAAATGGCCACCGTGGAGGGGGCGTTCTTGTTGCTATTTCAAGCGACATTCCCTCATTGCGTATCTAAATAGACACTAATCTAGAAATAGTCTGGTCACTAGTAACCCTAGGTCATCTGAAAGTGATATTTAGTGCATGTTATCGCTCCCCTTCATATCCCTCTACATTTAATAACGACCTTCATGACGCCATCAACGCGGCTTGTGCATTATATCCTTCGTCCCCCCTATTCTTGCTTGGTGATTTTAATTTTCCAAATATTACTTGGAACGATCCTTTTCCTAGCTTGTTATCCTTTTCAGCCCAAGCCAAAGAATTTCTAGACGTTTGTTCTATTTTTTCCCTAACACAATTGGTATCGCGTCCCACAAGAGTCACCGACCATGTTGCAAACACCCTGGATTTGATTCTAACTAATCGGCCTAACTTAGCTTCTGATATTATATTTCTACCTGGTATAAGTGATCACTCGTTGCTAAACTTCAGTCTCAGCCTGGATTGCCCTAAGCCGAACAAAAAAAGCAAATTGATTCTTGATTACAAAAAAGCCAACTTTGAAGCTATCAATAGAGAATTATCGGCCTTTCTGGACAATTTTTTGACTAACTTTCACGACAGTACTGTTCAGACAAACTGGGATAGTTTTGCAGCCAAGGTAAAAGACTTAACTGAAAGATACGTTCCAAACCGCACCATCATTTCAAATAGTCACGCCCCGTAGTACAACGGTCATATCAGACGCCTTTCTAACCGAAAGAAACGCTTCTATCGTGCAGCTAAAGCATCGCCTACTAATTCACGTTGGACGGCTTATAAACTAGCTTCTTCAGAGTACATCTCCGCCCTAAAAAGCGCTAAGCGTCATTTTCTTTCCAATACTTTGCCTTCCATGTTGAAAACTAACGTCCGTAAATTCTGGCGCGTAGTTAACCCTTCCTCTGAAAACTTAATTATATTACAGAACTCGTCTGGCCAACAGGTTTCCAACACCCAATGTGCATCTTTCTTAAACGATATATTTGTTAAAAATTTTTCAAGCGCTCCTAGTCCTCACTTTCCTGAATCACAGAACTACAACTACCCGACCATGTTCCCAATTTTGGTAGACGTAGCTGGTGTTGCAAAACTTATTGAAAATCTCGGCTATCATGCTTCTCCCGGTTTCGATTCTATCAACGCTAAATTTTTGAAAAACACTTCCACTTATAGTTCCATCATACTAACAAAGATTTTTCAACAGTCTCTTGACACATGTACATTACCTACGCAATGGAAGATTGGGAAGGTGGTTCCTCTTCATAAGTCGGGAAGCAAAAACATCGCCAACAATTATCGTCCCATCTCTCTAACAAGTACATGCTGTAAGTTACTAGAGCACATAATCTTCAAGCAGTGACAGTATTCCTTGAATCAAACTCGTTCTTTACAATGGCACAACATGGTTTTCGTAAGTCGTACTCATGTGAAACTCAGCTCTTATCTTTCACCCATAAACTGCACCACATTCTGGATCGATCCTCATTCGCTGATTGCATATTTTTAGATTTTTCTAAGGCTTTCGACAAGGTTTGTCATAAACTGCTCCTTCACAAACTTCGTCATCTTAACATTGAACCAAACGTTTTAAAATGGATTGAATGCTTTCTTACTAACCGCTCACAATTCGTATCAGTAAACGGTCATAACTCTTCGCTTTCTGATGTGAACTCCGGTGTACCTCAAGGATCCGTACTAGGACCTTTACTCTTTTTAATTTACATAAACGACCTGCCCTCTGAGATAACTTCTAACATGCACCTCTTTGCCGATGATTGCGTTATTTTCCGTGAAATTAAAAACCCAGATGATATTAACTGTCTTCAAACTGATCTAACTGCGATTGCTACCTGGTGTGAAAAATGGTTAATGCAACTTAATATTAGTAAATGTAAATGCATGCGTGTAACAAGGATTTCTAATGACTCGCATGTTTACTGTTTGAATAACGTTCCTTTGGAATCAACAAACTCATATAAGTACCTGGGCATAATTATTTCATCTAACCTCACGTGGACAACCCATATTGAATATGTAATTAACAACGCTAACCGCATGCTTGGTTACTTACGCCGTGCCTTTTCGAGAGCTCCATCGTCATTAAAGTTATTGCTATATAAAACACTAATACGCCCTAAATTAGAGTATGCATCATCTGTATGGGATCCAGGTTATGAAAAACTAATCACCGCTATAGAACTTGTTCAAAATAACTCCGTCCGTTTCATTTATTCTAATTACAGCCGAACCGAAAGTATTACAGCCATGAAGTCCGACCTTCAACTTCCATCATTAAGATCACGTCGCAAAATATCTCGCTTAGTCCTGTTCCACAAGCTCTATCATCATCCTAGCCTGAGTGACGAATTCTTTCTTCAACCTCACTATGTATCCCATCGCATTGACCATCATCATAAAATCGGCCTCGGTAGATGTAACACACGCTTTCTTACAGTCATTCATACCCCGAACATCGACTGAATGGAACCACCTTCCCGCAGATATTGTTTCCATCAATGATAACTCAAATTTTCGTACTTCTTTAGCTAATATTGTATACTGACAGGACTTTTGCACTGCTTCTTATTGTATCTAATCTTTTGTATTTATTGTTGTATTTTAGATATTTTTGAAATTCATACCCTTGTAAACGATACGGTTATGCTTATTTTGTTTTGTTGTTAACCCACTCCCCTCTTCAATGCCTTTACGGGCCCTGAGGGTATTGTAAATAAATAAATAAAATAAATAAATATGCAGAAGTTGAGGGACATACGCAGGCTTTGCAACCAAAAATGTGTTGCAGACTTCTGCCCTAGCAAACACTGAGACTTCCCTACCCATCTAAGCTTGTATGTGTCAACGCACCGGTACGATTTGTAAATACCAGTAGGATGCGCTGTGGCGAACTTCGTGCAGTGGAACCACTAGGAATTGAAAAGGGCTGAAGTTTCACCATATGCCACCAAACTGGCTTGAACTATTGACCCAAAGGCGCGATCAAAAGCCTTTGCGTTTATCCTAATTAGGAGACGCACCTGATACATCGCAGAATTGTTTAGTCGAGATTAGTCTCACGTGCACTCTGTTTGTCAGAGGGCGATGACATCAGCGTAGGCTAAGATATTTACTTCACATTGAGCCAGAGAGAAACAACGGATAGATGCAGCGTTAATTATACTGAGAAAGAAGAGTTCCAGATATAAAACAAACAACAATGGAGGCTGTGGACATTCTTGACGAACCGATCATTCCAGTAGTATTATCGAACTTCATCAAACGTTTTCGTGCTTTATCAAACGCCTGCGTCAGATCAGTTTGAATCATAGCTACTTGGGCCGTCTCATTTGATATCGTCTCCAATACTGAATGTTCATTATGCAGTGTCAGAATACTACGACCTCTGATACCCTATACCTGATGCGGACCTTTCAATTCCATACTGACCACCTGCCGTTGAAAACAAAAAACCTTGGCAAATTTTTGTAAAACACATGACAGAGGGAAATTGGATGATATTCCTCAACAGTTTACAACCAATTAGAATCTTTTCTTTCAGCTATGTGGCCGGCAATATTGTGTAGCCGCAATAAAAAGTAGGAGGCAAGAAACCCACATCATAAGATGCTTTGAAGAACTTCCATCAAAACAGGCGCGCTGCAAGCTATAAAGTCATCCGGCCTTGCATTGAAGGCAGTAAAATGTCGCTTTGCCTACGAAGAATTGAAAATTTTAGGACACGTCGTCAATAAGGGAGGGGTTCTTCCTGATCCCGAGAAAACAGTTACCATCGCGAATTACCTGCCGCCACGAGACCAGAAAGACCTTCTGCGCTTCCTCGGGTTATGTGCGTACTACCGCCTTTTTGTGCCAAATTTCTCTAAAATTGCCGCGCTCATTACGTATCTCACCAAGGCAGATGTGCAGGTTCTAATGGGAAACACCGTAGCAGCAGGCATCTCAAGATCTTTAATGCCACATCCAGTCACAACCCGTTCTGGCGCCCTTTGATGAACACGTTGATACGGAGTTACACACAGATGGGAGTAATTTTAGTTTGGACACTATACTAGCTCAGGTCCAAAAGGGTCAACAGCGTATACTGGCTTACGCATGTCGTTCGTTGTCGAAGACGGAGGGCAAATATTCTGCCACTGAAAAAGAGTGCCACGCGATTGTGCGGTCAGTTATGAAGTTCAGGCTATGCATGTACAGGAGACCTTTTAAAGTAGTGATGGATCATCACGCACTTTGCTGGTTAGCCAGTATTAGCAAAGAAACTTTATGAAGCATATGCAATGTGTGACTTGAGAGACCAATGTGTCAGTATGCTTTCAGTGGTTTTGTTGAAGGAGAAATTAGAATTTCTGCGCAAACCAGCAGGATGTTAAAGACAAGGAAGAAGTTGGCTGCAGACGTGATGTGAAGGGAGATGTGCTGTTTCTTGTCAATATAGTTGTCAGTGCAGCGTTGTCTTTGTGTTTGTGTGTGCTTCCTATGCTTGGTGTTGTTCCCTGCTCTGCTGCCTTCCTCCAAGAGATGTGTGACCAACTAGCTCAACGTTCGACTTTATTATTGCTCAACTGCCATGTTTTGAAGCGAAAAGCTTCACTACGAGGGTTGGAGCCGAGCTTCGCGTATTCCGTATGCTGCGATCGAGTGACGTCACGCCCAGCGCAGGTGGCCGCAGCTTTCGCCTTACTACCCGTATCAGACCACAGCTTCGCGTGTCTCCACATAATCTAGTTCTGCGCACGCGCGTGACGTCACAGCCAAAAACAGCTATGCAGCCCCCTCGCCAAACTCTGCCGACTTTGTCTAGCAACGCTCAAGAGATGTGTGAATTCTCCTCTTTAACAAAAATTAGTCTCCATCCTGGAATTGAACCTTCATCCCTGGGATCCCCAGCCAAGCGATTCACCACTGCAACACGTCGCGGGTTGTGAAACGCTCTTCATAATTTCGCTTGTCTACCGTGAAAATTGCAGCTGGCACGCAACAGGATTAATTGAAGAAATATGGTAGAGGTCTTCGCCCTGCAGTGGGTATAGTCTGGCTGATGATGACGGTGATGATCATGACCGTGAAAATGATAGCGTGATTCAGCGAGTGACTCAAGGATGCGATGTCACCCATGCATGAACCGTCAGCTATGAGAACCAAGTTGGAACGAGTGCGCTCCAACACCGCCGGGTGGCGCTTCCTGACTTCCGGAATAGGAAGGCAAGAATAGAAATACAAAAATAGATGGAATTCCGATCAAGCTCATTAATGAACTCAGTCCAAAAAGTAAGGAAACGTTGTTAAAAGCTCTGGAAACAGTCATAACGAATAAGCAAATTCCGGGCAGCTGGCGGCAGAGTAAAATGAATTTGATCTATAAAGGGAAAGGAGAATGGATGCACATAAAATCCTACAGGCCGATTACCATAACATCTGTTATGTACAGGTTAGCCATGCAGGCGGTGAAATTAAAGGTGCAAGCATGGGTAGAAAGTAACAGGATACTCGGAGAACTTCAGAACGGCTTTAGAAATGGTAGGCGCTTAGATGATAGCCTGTTCGTGCTTGCCCAATGCATCGAAATAGCTAGAATGGAAAATAGACCTTTGTATTTGGCCTTCCTGGACATAAACGGGGCGTACGACAACGTAAGCAGGGAACTCCTGTGGAACATATTAAAAGAAGAAGGTATCGGTTATGAGACAATCGAGTTCCTACAGGAAATACACCGGGATAACAAAGTAGAAATTACATGGGAAGGGATAAGAAGTACGGAAGATGTCAAAGTATGCTCAGGATTAAGACAAGGCTGTCTTTTATCACCGGTGCTGTTCATGCTTTACATGATAAACCTGGAACGGAGGATACAAGAGAGTGACCTAGGTTTTAACCTTTCATATAGATTAGGTGGAAAGGCGGCAGAGCAGCGCCTCCTCGGTTTGATGTATGCAGACGATATTGTGCTGCTAGCTGAGAGTCTGGAAGAATTGCAAACTCTAGTTAAGTATTGCGGAGACGAAGGGCACGCTATAGGCTTCAGTTTCAGCGCAGTTAAGTCGGGTCTGATGATTTTCAACGGCTCAACTGATCAGGGTCTTAAAATACAAGGCCATAATATACCTAGAGTAGCAGAATATAAATATCTGGGGGTATGGGTAAACGAGGGATTGGTATACATTGGAAAGCATGAGCAATCACTTAAGGCCAAAGGGCGAAGGAATTCCGGAATAATGAAGCATAAGGCATTGTGGGGATACAATAGGTATGAGGTATTGAGGGGTATTTGGAGAGGAATTAGGGTGCCCGGACTTACTTTCGGAAATGCGGTTTTGTGCTTAAAATCAGAGGTACAGTTGACGTTAGAAATAAATCAGAGATCCATTGAACGATTAGCACTAGGTGCCCACGCCAAAACTACAAATGAGGCGGTACAGGGAGATATGGGCTGGGAATCTTTCGAAGTACGGGAAGCTCAGAGTAAAATATTATATGAGGAACGCCTGAAGAAAATGGACAGTAACAGATGGGCAGCTAAAATATTTAAATACCTGTATTTAAAAAGCGTTGACTCACAATAGAGGAAAAGAACTAGGAAACTAACTGGTAAGCATGCTAGTCAAAGGACGGAGAAATAAAGAGCATTAAGCAACAGGTGAAAAACACAGAAGGTAAAAATTGGATAAACTCGATTGGAAAGAATCTGAGTGTGGAATTGTACCGAAAGTGGAAAATGCAGATCAGGAAGGAAGATTTCTTTGATAACTCAAGAGGCAGTGCCCTACATTTTGAAGCTAGATCAGGGCGCCTTAGAACACGCAGCTACAAAAAGAAATTTAACAATGGAGATGACGCATGTGCTCTATGTGGTAACTCCAGTGAAACAATTGACCATATTATACTCGAATGTAATAGTATCCATCCTGAAGTTGATGCAGGCGCAATCACTGTTCCTGAAGCTCTGGTGTTTAGAGATAACAGTGGCCGGATGAATAAACCGGCGGTGGAAACTAGCAAAAAACTAGTGGAAAATTGGTGGCTTAAAAGCAGAGAAGTGACATAATGTTAGTAATGTAGAAACAAAAAATTTAATAAATAGAATGGTGGTTTAGTTAACCATTCTAAATCAATAATTAAGATATAGGGAGGAAAATGAGCATAATAGCTAGTGCATACCACCCCGTTTCAAAGGGGACGCTCCTATATTCTATCCATCCATCGAGTGACAGATTCTGCTCCTCTCCTTTCCTGTAAACGAATCATACAACACCGGTGAACTTAGACGCGCTCGACATGGAAGCCAAGGAGACTTTCGCTGCTGGCGAACAGCGCAGAAGACTGGAGAAATTACCTTCTGATCCCGAGGTAACCACTGCTTTTCGCTTGCATATATACAGGCATAGCACAGATAAGCCATCTTTCATTTTTGGTCTCCTGTTTAAACAAGTACCACTTATGATACAACTGACAGACCATGGCGTCGCCATACGTTTTTGAAACAAGTAGGTACAGCACGCTAACAGAATTCTACATAGAGAAGACATTTATTTATCTTCCACCGCACGTTTCAGCCCCTTAGGTGAGTACAGGTAAGACGCAACTGCTGCTAGTCATAATCTACGAGTGCGTAACAAATGCGCTCCATCCCAATCTTTTTTCTTCTGGTTATTTCCTTTTCATGGTCCGGATCTGCGGTTACTACCTGTCCTAAGTAGACATATTCGCCTACTACTTCCAGTATTTCGCTACTTAATGTAAACTGCTGTTCCTTCCCGAGGCTGTTGAACATTACCTTAGTCTTCTGCATATTGATTTTCAAGCCTACGTTTCTACTTTTCCTGTCTAGGTCATCAGTCATTATTTGCAGTTCATCCACCGAGAACCTTAGCAAGGCAATGTCATCAGCAAATCGCATATTATAGAGGTATTCTCTATCTACACTTAGAACAAAGAAGGTTCTTTTCAAAATGAGGGCAACCCAGAGGGCTATGGAGCGAAAAATGGTAGGGTTAACATTAAGAGATAGAAAGCGTGCAGAGTGGGTCAGAGAAATAACTGAAATTACTGACATTGTAGCGGAAATGAAGAAGAAATGGGCATGGGCGGGACATCTAGTGCGAAGAGACGATAACCGATGGTCGTTAGGGTAACAAACTGGATTCCAAGGGAAGGAAAGCGCAGCAAGGGGCGGCAGAAGGTTAGGTGGGCGGTTGAGGTTACGAAGTTCGCAGTGGTCAAGTAGATGCAGCTTGCACCGGACCGGGTTTATTGGAGGAATATGATATAGGCCTTAGTCGTGCATTGAAAATAGCAAGCTGATGATGATGACCACTCAACGTATATGGAGCTATTCGTAGTCCGCTTAGGCGAAAACTGAAATCTGACACGCCGTCGGAGGTCCAGCGTACCTCAGACATCAGGCCTACAAGACCCTATGAGTAACAACTTGTTTTCTTTTTAAGTTGTCATAATTCTGACAATCGCTGTAGTTTATGTGCTAGATTCTTTTTTTTTTTTGGGGGGGGGGGGCAGTCTAGAAAATTAAATAGAAAACTCTGAAACCTTTTTTCGTAACAACCTTTCTGAAATTCCTGTGGGACGTCTTGCGGAAAGCATCTCTGACCACATACGAAAAATTTCATCTTTCGTCTTTCGCAACACTGATCTTCCAAGCTTTGGCCACTTTGTCATTTCGTCTGCCATGCCTTCTTTCAGGAGGCATCACCGCTAACACGTTTGTTATCTACCTTTCGCTTTCGAGAGAAAATACTAGCGCTTCTCGTTTGAATGCTCAAAATCAGTATAGTCTAGTCCAGAAACAATTGAGTAAGTTTCTCCACACCTGGCAGCAGTGTGACGCAATATTCGAACCTTGTTGCAGCCTCGTCGTTCTTTTTGTTTCAGTCGCTACAACCACTCAGAATACGTTTTGCGACCTAGCGCCAGAAGTAGCGAGCGTGTTTATTTTCATGCCAAATAACCTTAATGAAATGTGTAAGGCTTTCATGCTGTTCCTTGATTGCATGCCGGTATTTGGGCCCGCATAAATTCCTCTAGCTGCTCAATTTCTGGTTGCAGTAAACGGCCAGTTTTTTATTTGTCTTATTCCATTACAGTATTTTCTCGCCGTTGATGTCTTCTGCAAAGGTGCAGCATGCGCGTTTATGGATATATACTCTTTATTTACATTTAGGCTTCAAAAACAAAGCTTTTCCGAATTCATGCGTTCAGAGTATGCAGAAACCTTTGCATGTGCATATGCATGGAATAAAATAAAGAGTTCAAAGAAGCTAAACGCTATATCTTAAAGGCCTCGCCTTCAAAAAACGGATCTGCGAGCCGTGGTCTCACCCGATGAGTGAAAAATCCAGTCTCCTAAAAAAAAACCTGGTTTATTTCGGATAAACATAAAAGCACTTATTAAAAAGAAGCATCAGGCGCCGCTGCGCTGCGAACATGCTGTTCATACGCGCGACAACAGAACACCGAACCGGGAAAAATGTCAGGGTTTTACCGCGGCGAGACAAAACATACAGCAGAGCAATAGGGCCAAAGCGCTAACGGCGGCACAAGCAACATTATTCCTCGCGAGACAGCAACTCACACGAATACGCCTAGGCCGTTTCTGCAGGCGCTCCTTCAGTCTTTATGCCGTCAGTCTTCTTTCTGTCGTCCGTACACACCCCGCTGGCCTATTACGCTCGCGGCCTGCCAGCGCTGGCCTCCCTGCCAGGGCATAAAGGCCCCGCGCCTTGCTTCCATCGCGCTTATCTACCTTCGTCCCTTCGTCTTTTGCCGCTAGCATCCCGCCCCCAAGATTATCTGCTAGCTCATGTGCACTCGCGTTACCCGTGCAAACAATAGAAACAAGAACACGCGCGCGCGGTTTAAAACACTTAAAGGGCATGCGAAGCCCCACACTCCTCCCCTCTCAAGACGGGGCACCCCCCGCTACGTCAAAGGACCAACGAAAGAAGGGCACTGGGAGAGGTACAAAAACAATGCTGCTGTCCAATTACATTTCGAGCTTCTTTGTGGAAATACAATCGCCAAGCACTCTTTCTCTGTTACCATGCAGTTTCGCGCCTGCGATGAGAGAGTGTAATCTGCAAATTCCAGGGGCGAAGCTTCCCTTCGTGCTCCTGAAGCAAAACAGCACCGATTCCATACTCACCTCCATCAGTCTACACTGTAAAGGGTCGGTTTAGGTCCGGGAGCCGCAGACGAGCAGTATAGGTGATAGCCATTGACAGCTCCCGAAACGATCCCTGTTGCGTGTCTCTCCAGGACCAACCGCCACCTTTCCGTAGAATTTGATGAAGGGGTCTTGCTAAGTCGGCGCAGTTTGGAATTTAGAGTTGGTTGGTTTGTGGGGTTTAACGTCCCAAAGCGACGCAGGCTATGAGAGATGCCCTAGTGGAGGACTGCGGAAATTTCGACCACCTGGGGTTCTTTAACGTGCACTGACATCGCACAGCACACGGGTGCCTTGCTTATCGCCACCACCGAAAAGCGGCCGCCAAGGCCAGGATTTGATCCCGTATCCTCGGGAACAGTAGTCGAGCGCCGTAACCACTGCGCCACCCCGGTGGGTACCAGTTTGGAATGAAGTGGCGGTAGAATCCCACCATGACCGAAAATCACTACAGGCTTTGGAAGTTTGTTGGTGGTGGCAGCTGCAATATCGCGTGCAGTTTCTCCTCGTCAAGCCGGACACTGCCCTGTTCAACAATGAAACGAAGCAATTGGATTCTACGTGAAACCAACTGCACCTTTCAAGGGGGATGCTGATGCCTGCGTCCTTCATTCGTTGCATAAACTTAGGTAAATTAATCAGATGCTCACCTAGCCTCTCTGAAAACTCCACGACGTTGATATATTTTATGCCACTGCGTTGTTGAATTGCGCTTCTCCGAGCACTGCATCTATCACGCGCTGAAAGGTAGCTGGTGAATTGCATCAACCGAAAGGCAGTCGGACAAACTCGAATAATCATCGACGGCAAGGGATTGCAGTTTTTTTCAAAGCCATTCTGCTCAATCGGTATTTGCAGCAAGCCACTGCTACAATCCAGAGTAGTGAAGAACTTTGATGATCCAAACGTATACATTACTGAGTCGACTGACGGAAAGGGGTACAAATCTCTGACTCTTACGGGATTCAGCCGCCGATAGCTGACACATAAGCGTGCTGTGCCATCTTTCTTAGGCATAAGAACAACGGCAAAAGACAAAGGGCTCTTTAAGGATCTTACTGCACCGGTAGCCGCTATTTCATCCAGAGTGGCATCCAGGAGTCTTCGCTTGTGCACGCTCAATGGCCTCGGGTTAAACTGCATCGAGCGGAGGCTGCCGGTGTCAATCCTGTGTGTCATCGCGTTAGCTTTTGCGGACCCTCCGTGAACATAATAGCGAAGGGTTCAAATGTCGCCCGGAATCTGGATCTTTCCGTTTGTGACCCAGTGAAAGACTCCAGGACCGTGAGAAGACCACTTTCTGCTACTCTGACTGAGAGGGGGTCTGCGACCAGAAGATTTGAGTGACGCTCTGTTATCTTTGTGATGAGTTTGAGTGGCTCTGCAATTATACCGCATCGGTAGCTGCCTGAATGTAGGTCGACAATGATTTCTGCCTTCGAGATGAGCATTACAGGACAAGAGAGTCCGTGAAAATGCAGAAAACACTCCCTAATGTTGCGACCATTCACGCTGTCAGACATGCTGCAGAGGTTGCCGACGCTATCTGTGGCGATGCCATCCGAAGCTATGTGGTCAAGTCTCGTAACTGGAAATGTCTTGCATCGCCTCCTCGCTTGACCTCATCGCCAAAAACAGAAACAGCGGAACTTGTGTCCAGTAGAGCGGGCACTTCCATCCCAGCCATTTTGACAGCCACCAACAGTCCATTATCAGGGCAGGCATCCTGGATGCGGAAAGTGGACGGAAAATCGCTTACTGTTTGGTCCTTGATGTCCTGTGACAGTGTTTCACGCTTCAAGGGACCTCCGATCACCTCTGGTGCCGGGGCTGTCTGGGCCAGAGGAGACGACTTCTTTCCCCGTCTCTTGCGTCCCTTAGGTTGACGTCTGCAGCAGCCCCGTACCCCGGCCGCCGGGTGATACGACAACCAAAATACCAGGCTCTGTGCTGGCCACGTTATTCCTTCGCCGAATTGTAGCAGGCGGCAGCCGGAGGAGGCCTGTTCAGGTCTGCCGCACCCGGCAGTTGGCCAGTCCCTGGAAGAGGCCCGGTCCGGCCTGCCACCCCCTGCCGTCGGCCAGTCGGCGGAGGCGGTCCGGCCTGTCACCCCCTGCAGTCGACCATTCAGCGGAGGAGACCCGGTCAGGCCGGCCACCCCCCGCGGTCGGCTCGGTACAGGAGGAGGTGCACCAGGGACTGCGACCTCATGGAAGTCACCTGCCCCCATACAGCAGCTGGGGGTCACCAGGCAGTGTGCTGCCGGTGATCCGAGCCAAGCAGAGGACTACTCGAGGCAGGTCTCCGCTGGGGGAGGTGGCTTGTCGTCGAGCTCCACCAGGAAAGATGCCTCGATGCGGAAGGCTTGCCTGGCCATGTCCTCAAAGTCCATTAACTGGCGGCGTCTGGGGCATGGCTGGTACCTCGGATGGCAACCGATGTATGGCATGAGCCACCGTCTATGGTTCCGGAGCTCCAGGATGTGCATGCTTATGCAGTTCTTCAAACCTGTGCAAAAACCTCTGGCCAACCCTCGTTTTTGCCTTGCGTCCTGGCACAATGCTCATCCTTGATGCAAAGGATGCAGTCAGGCAGCAAAACCTTATCGAAAACGCTGCACAAAGTCCCGTTTTGTTGTGAATGGCCGCTGTCTACGCCTCCAGGTTGCTGCGGAACCTATTATAGCTACAAGAGTCACACGTGTGACCAG
Source organism: Amblyomma maculatum (assembly GCF_055883805.1). Classification (NCBI taxonomy): domain Eukaryota; kingdom Metazoa; phylum Arthropoda; class Arachnida; order Ixodida; family Ixodidae; genus Amblyomma; species Amblyomma maculatum. The sequence goes on along the minus strand of NC_139348.1, from coordinate 60,230,293 downwards.
ATCACCGTCCGAAATTGCCAATGGCATCTGATAGCCATCCAGCTCATGAAGAAAATCGTAAGCAGATTTCTCGCGGCGTATCCTTCAAACCTCGGCACGGGCAAATTCAGCTGCAGATGGTTATCGCGTTACAAGGGAGTGAGCGTCAACGAAACTTGTGCACTTTCCATCATTTCTCTGAAATGTGCTATTGATGCAAGTAGCTGGGACAGTAGGCCAATCATTCCAATATCGAAATCCGACGGTTCGCTCTTCCGGTCTCCTCATCGCTCATGCACAGAACCTGCATGGGTGCGAGCTGGAAATTCAGCTGTCAACTGAGCGCTTGCGTCAGGTAAGTTGAGATTACCCGCCATAGCTACGCACGAAAACATGGAATGTTCTCTCTAAAGTTGCAAAACTCGCGGGGAAAACCAAAGTTCGAGCAAAAATCACGTTGGGCGCGAGATGAAGGCCTCGCCTTCAAAAAGCGGGTCCGCTGAGAACATGCTGTTCATACGCGCGACACTGGAACACCGAAGCGGAAATAATGTCAGACCTTTACCGCGGCGAGACAAAACACACAGCGGAGCGAACAGGGACAGCAATAGGGTCAAAGGGCTAACGGCGGCATAAGAAACATTGCTCTTCGCGAGACAACTCACGCGAATACGCCTAGGCCGTTTCTCCAGGCGCTCCTTCCATATTCGTGTCGCCAGTCTTTCCGTCGTCCGTGCACACCCCGCTGACCCATGACGCTTGCTGCCTGCCCTGCGCAGGCCTCCTCGCCGGGGCAGAACGGTCCCGCGCCTCGCTTCTGTCGCGCTTATCCACCCTTGTGTTTCGCCGCTAACATCCCGCCCCCAAAAATATCTGCTCGCTCATGCGCACTCGTACTGCAGCGCAAACTGAAAAACGCGCGCGCGGTTTAAAACACGTAAAGGAGCTGCGGAGCCCCACAATCAATATGCATTAAGAAGCGTTATAATATAGAGCAGTAGGGTTACATTTGGCTATGAATATGATTATCTGGGCGTGTGACACGGCACAGATGAAATTCCATGAGTGATGACATGGAAGGCAGAATAATAATATTCTACTTTTATTTGCCCTAGGTTTCAAATCCAGAAATATAAAGAAATATTCACTTTTTACAGCCTTTCACTAGTTTTTCTGCATTTCGTTTTTGCTCTCTTTCATTTGTAACAATTATCCCATAACTTTGTGTAAGGCTAATAACTGCAACCTACGAGCAAATATGCATTTATCTGAGATTATAAGGCTACATAAAATGGAACTCTGAAAAGGCAGATAACTGTCAAGCAGAGCAGCGGTTCTCAAATCATTCGAGACCACCCATTGTCAAAGCGCTGTAGCCAATTGCATTTCAACGGGCAGCCACCAACAATATCACCTAAATCATTAAATATTTCATACCTAACAAGAGCAACAATACACATTATCGATACTCACCGCGACGCAATTACTTAAGCACAATGCAGCCTGTTATTAAATGGTCTTTGTCCCCACTTTAAATTTGAGTTCGACTACTGTACGATGCTTGCAGTATAGGATTGTGTACAATGTCATTTATACTGCCCATTTTTTCTTTCTATGGTTGTCTATTTGAACAATGAACGCAATAACTACTTGCGGATGTGCCTCTTATGTTTTTATTTTTAGAGATTCCATCTGTGAAAGCAGGAATTATAGTTTATTATTCCCAGGACTCCATCTGAAAATAATTGTCGGGTTCGTTATATCAATAGGGCGGCAAGGATAGGCTGTCCACTCAGCCTGTTCATCCTCTCCAGCCAGGCACTGTTCCCATCCCTGCACAACCTTTGAACACCTGGGTGTCTCATAGCAGCCTAGCCTCAACTACCTGGACCCCCCGTACCACTTAACAAAGACTGGTCTTGTAATCATTTCATACATATCCAAGGATAGCTTATCGAATTAGGCTACTTAAAGACTTGAGTACCTGAAAAAGTTGTAAAAAATGGGTATGATTTTTGAATTAATATAGAGTGCTTTTTGAAATGCGTTTTCCTTCCGATCAAACAGCCAGTAGTGGAACCTTTCCGTCCCCCGAGTATTCTGCAGATAGGCATTGAAGCCATGCATCAGTCAAATATTTTTTTCTGACTCGTTTTGCTCGTTTATTTTATGTGTACGTTCTAATTGCTAACAAGAATAAAGGTTCATTGAACAGTTTTCCACAAAATTTTAACCGTACATAGCTCTAAAGAATTTATAGTAAAATCACGTGACAATCAGTTCAGTTCAGTTCAGGCGTTTAGTCGTGTCCGACTCTTCGTGACCCCATGGACCATGTCACGCCACGCTTTCCGATCTCTCACTATCTTCTTAACATCACATAGCTTCATCTGCAATGCCTCGAGAATGCCATCTAACCATCGCGTTCGCTGCCTACCCCTTCTCCGGCGACCCTCAACCTTTCCCAACATCAAATCTTTCTCCAGCGACTCCTCTCTTCTCATCAGATGACCAAAGTAGCTGAGCTTTAACTTTAGAATTTGACCCTCTAATGAGCAGTCAGGGTTTATGGTCGACAATATCGACTGATTTGATCTTCTGGCAGTCCAAGGAACTCTTAAGAGTCTTCGCCAGCACCACAATTCAAACGCGTCAATTCTTCGGCGGTCAGCCTTTTTCACAGTCCAACTCTCGCATCCATACATCACAACTGGAAATACCATAGCACGGGTTATACGGATCTTGGTTGGCAGACTAATGTCTCTGCTCTTTACTAGGCGGTCAAGGCTAACCATTGCTCTCTTTCCCAGAAGCAGGCGTCTCCTAATTTCATGGTTGCAGTCTCCTTCCGAGGTAATCTTGGCGCCCAAGAACAGAAAATCTGTCACAGCTTCCACTTCTTGTCCATTGATGCTCCAGGACTTGATAGGGCAAGACGAAATGATCTTCGTCTTTTATGTTCAGTTTAAGCCCAAACTTCTCACTCTCTTTTTGTACGCGCATCAGAAGTCTCTTGAGATCCACTTCACTTTCTGCCATTAAAGTGGTATCATCCGCATATCTAAGGTTGTTGATGCGTTTTCCAGCGATCTTCACTCCAGCTGAAGACTCGTCTAGACCGGCCTTCCTCATGATGCACTCTGCATACAGGTTAAATAGGCAGGGCGACAGTATGCAGCCTTGCCTCACCCCTTTCTCAATCGGAAACCAATCAGTAAGACCATGCCCAGTTCTGACTGTGGCCTCTTGCCCTTCATAAAGGTTCCTGAGGAGACAGATGAGGTGAATTGGAACTCCCATCTCTTGGAGAGCTTGCCACAATCTGCTGTGATCTACGCAGTCAAATGCTTTCGCATAATCAATAAAGCAGAAGTAAATGGGTTTCTGGAACTCTCTTGCTTTTTCCATGATCCAGCGAAGGTTGGCAATTTGGTCTCTAGTTCCTCTGCCCTTGCGAAACCCAGCTTGCACGTCCGGAAGCTCCCGATCCACATACTGCTCCAGGCTACCTTGCAGGATTTTTAACATCACCTTGCTAGCATGCGCAATAAGCGCGATCGTGCGGTAGTTGGAACAATCTTTGACACTGCCTTTCTTTGGAATGGGGATGTAAACTGACCTCCTCCAATCCTGTGGCCACTGCAGGGTTGTCCAAATCTTTTGACATAATGTATGCAGTGTGTTAACAGCGTCGTGGTTGAGGTTTTGAAGCAACTCAGCTGGAATACCATCAATTCCGCTAGCTTTGTTCTTAGCAAGGCTGGCTAAGGCCCATTCAACTTCACTCTTCAGGATGCCCGGCTCGAGATCAGTAATCACAACCGTCCTATGTTGGGTTTGCACATCCGGGTCCTTCTTGTACAGTTCTTCTGTGTATTCCTGCCACCTCTTCTTTATCTCTGAGGCTTCAGTGAGGTCCTTGCCTCGTTTGTCCTTTATCACGCCCAGCTTAGCACAGAAGCTTCCTTTGATATCTTTGATTGTCTTATACAGAGCTCTTGTGTTCCTTAATTGGCTGTTGTCCTCAACTGCTTGACACTGTATGTTCAAGAAGGCATTCTTATCTCTCCTTGCTATTTTCTGAAAATCCGCATTGAGAACCTTGTATTTTTCTCTTTCCCCCATAACTTTTGCCATCCTCCTTTCCTCAGCTATTTGCAAAGCTTCTTCAGATAACCAGTTTGCTTTTTTGCATTTCTTTTGCTTTGGAACTACCTTAGTAGCAACTTCTTGTATTATATCACGAACATCAGTCCACATCTCTTCGGGCTCTTTGTCTTCTAGATCTAATTCTTGAAATCGATTGCTCACTTCCACAGCATATTCTAATGGAATCTGATCCAGATCATACCTGAAAGGCCTTCTAGTTTTCTGCGTTTTCCTCAATCGAAGCTTAATTTTGGCAACAAGAAGCTGATGATCGGTGCCACAATCGGCCCCAGGCCTTGTTTTTACTGCTTGTATAGCGCTTCTCCATCTCTGCCGGCAAATAATATAATCGATCTGATTCCTGTACAGACCGTCCGGTGAAATCCATGTGTACAGGCGCCTCTTGTGCTGTTGAAAATGAGTATTCGCTATGGTCAGGTTGTTTTCTTGACAGAACTCTACTAGCCTCTGCCCAGCTTCATTTGGCTCACCAAGACCGAACTTGCCTGTAATTCCGGATATTTCTTCACTCCCGACCTTAGCATTCCAGTCTCCTATGAGAAAAACGACGTCTGATGATGGGGTGCGGTCTAAAAGGCATTGTAGGTCCGCATAAAATCTCTCAACGTCAGCTTCTTCAGCAACAGTGGTCGGTGCATAGACTTGGATAACTGTTATGTTGAAAGGGTGACCTTGGATCCGAAGTGAAATCATTCGGTCGTTTTTGGGGTTGTACCCTAGCACTGCTTTGCCCATTCTTCTGTTTACTATGAGAGCGACCCCATTCCTTCTCTTGGATTCGAGCCCACAATAAAAGACATAATGGTCGCCGGAGTTAAATTCTCCCATTCCGGTCCACTTGAGCTCGCTGATACCCAAGATATTAGTGTTCAATCTGTCCATTTCTCGCTTGACGACATCCAGTTTACCTTGCGTCATAGACCTTACATTCCATGTTGCTATGTGATATATCTCCTTGCAACATCGGACTTTCCGGTCGCTTCCCGACACATCCACAACTGAGCGTCCTTTTGGCTTTAGCCCAGCCGCTTCATTCGTCCTGGAGCTACTAGAAATCGCCCTTTGTTCATCCCCAGTAACATGTGGGACGCCTTCCAACCTGGGGGGCTCATCTTCCGGCGCCATATCGATAATGGTATTGTGACTGTCCATAGGGTTTTCTTGGCAGGAAATACTGGAGTGGGTTGCCATTACCTTCTCCAGTGAATCACATTTTGTCAGAACTCTCTGCCGTGACCTGTCTATCTTGGGTGGCCCTACACAGCAGAGCTCACGACTTCATCGAGTTTCGCAAGCCCCTCCGCCAATACAGGATTAACTGCGGCAATGTTCGGCAATTCCTACCGAATGCAAATGTATTTTAGGGGTGTGAATGGAAAAGCAAATGTTTGTCCCGTGTAGGGAAAGCCACTGGTTTTCCAACCTTTGAAGTGCCGATAAATAAGGAAGGTTGTCCTACAAAGGCTATGAATGGAAATACCAACAAGTCAATATTGATAGTGTTGTAGAAGACCTTTACCTGAGCGATACGTCGTCAACGGTCAATAGAACGTTCTGCGATCAGTCGTGAGACGTGTCAGCACACGTACGAGCGTCGAAGCGAGCTTCGTTGTCGTTTTCTTTCCTGCCCGTCACGCGCGTTGAACATGCTTGTCGTCGTTCTCTTCAGCAATAGGCGCTGAACATATCAGAGCCCAATACCTGTTTTACAACTTCCCTGGGCGAAAAGACGCCATCCTGGTGGCGCATGGCCATGTGACGATGGCCGGATCGTAGTAAGGTTTCAGGCGGTTACGGTGTACTATTTCACGATTTCGGCGACGGTGGTCAGTGGATGGTGTAAGGGGTTCGATGAGGTAGTTGACGGGGGATGTTTGCTTGACAATACGGTAAGGGCCCTGATACCTGCTCAGAAGTTTGGATGAAAAGCCGGGACTGGGGGAAGGCACCCATAGCCAGACCAAAGAGTCTGTACGGTAAGTAGGAAGAAGTGCAGATTGATCTCGGGTGGTTTTCTGCTGTTACCCGGAGTGAGAAGTGAAGGACCGGGCAAGCTGGCGGCATTCTTCGGCATAACTTGCAGCTTGTGAAACAGTCGTGAATTCGGAAGAATCCGGTCGGTAAGGGAGAATGGGGTCCATGGTACAAAAGGGCTCACGACCGTACAGGAGGAAGTATGGTGAGAAACCGGTGGTTGCTTGTGTGGCAGAGTTATAAGCGAATGTGACGAATGGAAGAACGCGGTCCCAGTTGGAGTGGTCGGAAGCGACATACATTGCTAGCATGTCGCCCATGGTGCGGTTAAAACGCTCAACCATTCTATTTGTTTGCGGATGGTACGCGGAGGTGGCGCGGTGAACGATTTTGCATTCTCTAAGAACAGCTTCGACAACTTCAGAAAGGAAAGCGGGACATCTGTCACTCAGCAATTCTTTGGGAGCCCCGTGGCGAAGGATTATGTGATGGAGGATGAAGGAGGCAATGTCTTGGGCTGTAGTAGATGTCAAAGGCGCCGTTTCGGCGTAGCGTGTGAGATGATCGATTGCAACGATGATCCAGCGATTGCCTGTTGATGTGCTAGGAAGCGGGCCATATCGGTCTATTCAACACGCTCAAAGGGCTGAGCTGGGCAGGTCAGCCGCTGCAGAGGAGCGGCGGGTTGGCGAGGTGGGTGTTTTCGGCGCTGACACTCTTGGCAGGACTGGACGAACCGATGAACATAACGGTACATCCCACGCCAGTAGTACCGGTGTCGCAGGCGAGTGAAGGTTTTCAATAAGCCGGCGTGGGAACACTGGGGTCGTCGTGGTAATGGGAGCAAATCACGGAGCGTAGATGGGTCGGAATTACAAGCAGCCACTTTCTACCATCTGGAAGGCAATTCCTACGGTAGAGGAGCTCGTCTCTGATGGCGAAATAATGAGACTGGCGACGGAGAGTGCGGCAAGGAGGTCGTGAAGCGAGGCGAGATAAAAAATCAAGGAGTGAGGTGATCCATGTGTCTTTGCGTTGCTCGAAAGTCATATCGGTGGGCATGTCGGTGGGATGTAGAACGGATATAGTAGGAGTGGCTTCAGACGGCAAGGGAGAACGTGAGAGAGCATCAGCATCAGCATGTTTACGGCCAGAGCGATAGATGACGTTAATGTCGTATTCTTGGAGCCCCAGAGCCCAACGGGCCAGTCGACCAGAAGGATCTTTCAAAGGAGGCAGCCAGCAGAGGGAGTGATGATCGGTGACGACATCAAAAGGACGGCCATACAAGTAGGGGCGAAATTTTGCTATTGCCCACAGAATAGCGAGACACTCTTTCTCGGTGACGGAATAGTTTGCTTCAGCTTTTGTTAGGGTCCGACTTGCGTAAGCGACAACCTACTCATCAAAGCCAGACTTGGAATGGGAGCAGTTAGGGATAAGGGTAGATGGAGAATACCTCAGTAATCTGCGATTTGCTGATGACATTGCCTTGCTAAGCAACTCGGGGGATGAACTGCAAATAATGATTGGTGACCAAGACAGGAAAAGTAGAAAGGTAGGCTTGAAAATCAATATGCAGAAGACTAAGGTAATGTTCAACAGCCTCGGGAAGGAACAGCAGTTTACATTAGGTAGCGAAATACTGGAAGTAGTAGGCGAGTATGTCTACTTAGGACAGGTAGTAACCGCAGATCCGGACCATTAAAAGGAAATAACAAGAAGAATAAGATTGGAATGGAGCGCATTTGGCAAGCACTCGCAGATTATGACTAGCAGCTTACCGGTATCGCTCAAGAGAAAAGTATACAACAGTTGCATCTTGCCTGTACTCACCTATGAGGCTGAAACATGGAGGCTAACCAAGAGAGTTCTACTTAAGTTGAGGACAACCCAGAGGGCTATGGAACGAAAAATGGTAGGGGTAACATTAGGAGATAGAAAGCATGCAGAGTGGGGGAGAGAAATAACTCAAGTTACCGACATTCTAGTAGAAATTAAGAAGAAGAAATGGACATGGGCAGGACATGTAGTACGAAGAGAGGATGACCGATGGTCGCTGAGGGTAACAAACTGGATTCCAAGGGAAGGAAAGCGTAGCAGGGTGCGGCAGAAAGTGAGGTGGGCGGATGAGATTAAGAAGTTCGCAGGGGTCAAGTGGATTCAGCTAGCACAGAACCGGGTTAGGTGAAAAAATATGGGAGAGGCCTTCACCCTGCAGTGGGTATAATCAGGCTGATGATGATGATGATGATGATGATGTTTATTCGAGTTCATGTCATGAATATGCTTTTACCGAATGGATGAGACATTGTAGCAAAGGTTTGTGCTCACCATGCTGTTCTTTCGGCGGATCCTGGACAAGCTGGATGCAGCCTTGCGTTTGTTGACTGTATTCTTTTATACTAACAAACATTTTGGGGTTCTCTATGATAACTCTTCCCACTTGCGATTTATGCGATATTTTTTTTTCTAATTTGTTCTTCCTACATTTTTCTCGGATTCATCTGTCCTCTTTATATGTTCAGGCGGTTTTTCTGTGATAACCTATGGTTCGGTGCTGTATGTTTGTCGCAAAAAAATAATTTATATTTTTATGTTTTGAGAGCTTTGAAATCAAAAATGGGGCAGAGAATTCTGTATCAGATTGGCTCAAATTTATTTTTGTGACAAAGTCATGGTTTTGCGGTGCTCGCCGTGACATCGCAATGGTTTCACCTTCCGTGAGGATAACGCTGAGCAATAAGAATGAAAATTATGTGTAGTGTTTGGAACAAGAAACGTGATGGTTTCTAAAGCAAGCAGTTCGGAAGATTTGGTATTCAGTTCAATATTATGAAGTGAAATTTGGTTTGGGAAGGAGATATGATGCGAACAAAAATACCATATGGCCGGCACAAACATAAGTGGGCGGTCGAGATTAGGAATATTGTTGGTACTATATAAAAGTTTCTTTCACAGGAATGGGGCATTCGGAGATACATGAATGATGGTTTAACCAACAGTTGTTATTAACCCTGCGGTTGCTGATGATCAGAGCCCTTATTTATCGGTAGAGTGTACGACATGGCTCCGCTGCAAGGGACAGCGGTGGGATGCTGTGCAAAAGTAATCAAAACAAGATGATTTTGTCTTCTGGCACCCGCTATCTTGAGACCCTTCTCCGTGCGAGGCTATTTTATGGCTGGCGGAAAAGCTCCCTCGGTGGTAGACTGTCACTGGCCTCGTCGTCGCTCTCTTCAAATTTTCATGGCTCGTCCTATATTGGAAGCAGGTGATTTATTTGCCATTGCTCACTGGTGGGGTTTACGTGCACCGTTTTGCCGGCATTGCGTTTTGTGAACAATGAAGAAACAATCCCCTCTCACTGGTATAAATGTAAGCACTAAGTCGCTACATCGGCTGTCGAGAGTGCAATATATCATACGTACGTTAAAGCCCATGCCAAAATGAAAGGCTCTGCGCTACCCTCCTTGCTTATGGAACACAGATGTACGCAAAATTTATACTCAAATAATAAATGTTGCCATGCTATGCCGCACAAGCATAGTGCACCACAGACAATAAAAATTATGACCTCAGATTGTCTTGTGTTGTTTATAACACACTGCCTTCGCATCTGGAATACGGAAACTACAAGAATATTCGCATTAGTTTTAGCACAAAAACTTATTGTGAAATTAATTTGTAACATGCCGCGGATAGTGCATACTTATGCAAGCATTGATGAAATTACCATCGTAAAATCACTGGCTTTACAACACTTGAGATGTTTGCGCTTATATAAAACGGTTCTTGGGGTAAGAGGGACAACGCTTAAAATGTTCCATTTAATCCGATTCATGACTGCATATCTGCTGCGGGACCAAAACTTCTAGTCCTTTTCACTATATGCCACAGTTATGCCCTGTTTGTATGCAGCAAGTTTCCAAAGAAAATGAATATTTTTGCAACACATGGAATGGTCAATGAAATTCATTAACAATTAAAACAATTACTTCCCAGAATTTATTCATTTGACGCAGCGTTTTTGTTGACATTTTGAACTTAATTTGCACCCATGTTTTACTGTTTTAATAGCAATCTTGATATTCATTTCTTTCTGCAGTGTTCAATGCATACATATTTGCCAAATGACACTTGATACAGATGCCTAGGAATTATTCTCTTCTAATGAATTGCTTTATTTGCACAAACCATTTTACTATCGCGCGAATGCCCAACCACTGGTTCTGTGAGCGTGATTTTCACGGCCTTTTCCTCTTTTTTGTAATCTTGAGGCAATAGGTAATGAAATAACTTTATTTGATTTCTTTTCTGAAGTAACTAGAGTCATCAACCGGGGGTCCAGGGGTGACAGAAGTTTTATATACTGGGAGGCTGTTCATTCTAGTCGGTTCCTGCCGTGACTGTGTTGAGGTGTGCACAGAAAACAAGTGAGATACCACGGCTTTCCCTTCCTATAAATCAATCAATCATCTATGAGCTTGTTTTGGCTTGAAACTTGAAAGCTAGAAACCCGTCCCCGACTTCCTCCTCTCCTGACCCGGCTGCGGAAGCCTAGAGCGACGGAGGACGGGAACCAGTGCCTGATGCCGATGACCCACTTTTCTCACAAATGTATCGCATTCTACGTGCGCAATCCCTTATGTTCCTTTTTTTTTTTTTGTTCTAGAAGTGCATACTTCTCTTTTATTGTCCAATCAAACCGGCGCCATTTCATCGGGATTGGCATTATCAATAACGGCTGCGAACCTAGTGACTGAAGCCATTAAGCAACGAGCGCTGTAATCTTTGGCGAAGGAGGCGAGGTATTCATTTCGTGGTTACATAGTTGTAATGACGTCTTGGAAACGTATGCATTGGGAAAATGTCGGAAGTAGGCCAACTTTACTAAACCGGCAGTTAAGTTTACCATAAACTATGAGACAAACAACAATCTTCCGTTCCTCAATGTAGCTGTAAAGAGGGAAAAAATTCAAATTTTCTTATTTGTCTATCGAAAGCATAACCGCTGGAGACGCTGACTAAATGTCCCTTCAATTAATGGTACGCTATCCAGAACAATTGTGGTTTAAGGCCATCGGAAGACATGTCAAGTCTCGGGCATCGAATGCAAGCTACTATAGGAATATCATAAATGGTCTCTGAAGCAACGGCTTTACTAAGAAATTTACTAATGACACGTTGGACAGCTTGAAACTAAATAACAGCGACAGGCTTGACAGGCTACCCAACCAACTCTTGCCAGTGCCAGTGTGTGAAAATCACAATAAAAATGAGGGCGCGCTTGTTTCTTAATTCGTTAATACCTACCGCAGGCCATCATTCACCCAGTGCGCCTGATTGATGGCCGAAATGCCACGTCATTGCACGCAACGTTATTTGTCTTGGATGAGACGTTAAGCTACTAACATTGGAGAAGCGAAGACCTTCCCGCAAAGGCTCTGCCATCATAGCAATGATGTCCGCCAGTTTGAGCTGAGAACGCGCTACTGTCGCGAAGCATTGTAGCTTGTGGATCATCACACTAACTTTGAAAAAATAAAGTTTTTTACATCAAACCTTAAATTTCTAAAGGACACTATGCAGATATAAAGTGGCTCGGTAACTTTAACCTATCTTAAGTCTCCGTTGCATCAGTGTTATGATCTCCGTGCTTCACGATGAACTATTGCTTTCTTCTCAGGTCGTGTGATTCCCGTGATGGCAGTAACCTATCCTGTCGAAATGGCAAGTAATTACAAAATTGCGTCTCTTGATCCCCCACTGTCAACTGTGAAGGGGCTGAGTTGGAAAGAAAACGTTGGTTCCTCTCAGGAGACAGGGTGGAGTATCAGAACGTTTTCTCTGTCTTTTCAAACGTTGATTTCATTTTTTTTTTTTATCTCTGCAGTCAATAGAAATGGCTCAATTGACGGCGTTGTATGAATATTCGAATTCTCTTTTCACGTTTAACAACATGCATGTCTGCTAGCACAACTTGTCCAATTGAACTTCAAATTCTGTTAAATCATGTGTTGCCTACAAGAGTAGCTGCTCCATAAAAAATGCTGTTTTGGGCCCTCAGCAAGGTATTCTTGTCTATTAACATGGTTTGAATCTTGACGAAACATTACACACTGAAGAATATTAATATTCAGAAGAAGTTATCAGTTCGGCGAAGAGCTTGGTGACTCCTCTATATTAACAGAAAGCTTCAGTATGTTGTTAATATAAAGTACATATTACCGCACATGCAATGGCTGCTCGCAAAATTAGCACAGGATCAACTCTTGTTCTTCTCATTTTACACATATTTAAACAATTTGGCTGAGACGCTGACACCGATCAATATTTTCGCGTGCGCGGTTCAGGCTGCTAATGCAGTAGATGCTCACCAAACTGTTCAAAGTGAATCATGGTACAATTTAAAGGAATCCATCTATGCCTTCTTTTTAATTAAATAACATGAAAAACTATCAAATTTACTTTTGGAACTCACAGACAACTAGTTTCATTATTATGCTATAATAAGACAAAACTTGAACAGGCAATTTTTTATAGCTCCCAGGAGCTGAGTCAGAACTCCGATGGAAACACATTGATCCTTAAATTTGCTGTAAGGTCGCTATCACATATGCTTCTCTTCAAGCTCGTTAATAAGTTCAGGTAGTGTTCCCTGCGCCTTACTGATCGAAAACGTTTTGAACGGCACTGCATCGAGCTCTTTGCTTGTAAACCTTAGCGCAATAACATGAAAGTAACACCACAGAAGCCATTGGTTAACGGCTTTCTTAGTATAAACTGTCCAGGAGGAACGCATGTACCAAAATTCGGGAATCACCTCAAAACCTCATTCCTGAACAATATATCTGAAGGAATTCATAAAATACCCTTTTTTATTTAAACCAAACGCAGGAAAATAAAGGGCAGCTGCTTCTTAGACGAATACGAAGGGAGAACAAATTGAGTCGAACTCATTCCTGCGAGTGCACGCCACTGCCACAATCTCAATAGAGGCCGACGTGGAATACCTGGTTCCACGCCGGACATGAGGAACCTCATTAACAGGAAGCTTTAGAGAGCATGCTTATTCGATATTTACTACTCGGCAAAATTTTGTAGCCTAAAAATATTTTGTTGTGCACCCCAGAGCATGGTCGATTATTCTGCCAGCTTATTTCACTTTGGGATCCTGTGTGGTCGAATACCGATGAGAGCTGTTTATCAGCGGGAGATGGCGTATTGACTCTAAATGATGAATAGATCGACGCCGGCAAGTAGTAATGGAGAAGGCAAAGAAGCTGATGACGGAGAGGTCATGTTTGACATCCGACTCAATTGATAAAAATTATGAGGTTCGGCGACCCTAACGATAATACATCCGCGACATTGCAGTAAGCAACAAGCTCGGTGAAAAACTGACCATATATGTAAATAATGGAAAATGTCATGGCGTTCATTCATCCTTACATAACATTCCACGAACTGAGGGGTAATTTATGACAGTGTTGACATCAACCGGCTCCGCTCCATCGCTTTTGGCGGCAATTCTGATAACAATATAGACATTTGTCGGAGTGCGCTGGAAAGAGGAAGCATAATTAAGTGTCCCACCAGGTTCCACTGACTTCCACAACAGGCTACGATCAGAAAGTTACATCGTTACCCCGCCTTGTAATTCTCGAATGTTGCAGGGTACAGGCTTTGATCACGTGACCTGCGCATGCGCGGCGGTAGGAGTATTAGATAGGAGAGAGCACACACGTCATTGAATAGGGAGGAGCAGTGGGCTGTAAAAGATTACCAGCAGCAGGAAAGGCAAATATTGCTAAAGATGCAGATGCTGCTATTTAAACGATGGCTACTCTATAGTCGCGGTTGTTACATCCCTACCACGAAGCACAAAAGCGGTTTCAAGAGGAATCTCATTCTGAAGGCAGGAGAGTAAATGTCGTGCCACTTGCGAGTTGGCGTTTTGCCGGTAAGCCTTTATTTTGGTGCAGCAAGGAAAAATGCGTGCAGCGGCTGAGCACTGTGAACATTGTGAACATTCCACTGGGTACAGAGGCTCGAATACATTATTTATGTGGGTTCCCTTAATGTCAGACTCTAGTGGGCCTCCTTTTGTTTCGGGGAACAAAAACGTTTTATCATGGCGAGGTAGAGTGTAAGTGGCATGAAGTGAACTTATAATAAAAAGGGTGAGAAAAGATGCATTCTCGATTAATTCAGAAAAGAAGCGCGAAGTCACAACACTTCAACGACAGTATCACATAAGAGTAAGTCCCGCCTGCTCAGCTGTGACCACTAGAGCATTGATTTATGGTTTAAAAATAAATCGACAGCAAAAATGAATCCTAAATGAATTTTGTATTTGTAAAACTTTTATGCCACCTATGCTGTACAGTCACCATCATTACATAGTTTGGGAAAACACTTATTCCTGATTTAAAAGCTTGTTTGAGTGGAATGATAGTAAGATGTGAACTCACTCGATGTCCCGACCATAACACAACGGAACAAAATGTCATAACAAATTAAAAATTTCATTCAATCCTTATATGCGTATCTGGCATATCTAAATACATAATGAAATGTTCAGGTTAATATCGCTTTTGGCATTGACTAAAGGGGCGTTACTGCGTAAAAGGTGAGCAGCTGTATAGATGAGTAATATCACCTTAGCTGAAAATGCTACCAAGCAGCACGCCTTGAAAGGACCGCCGCTTGCCCAAATCGGTATATACTGGTTCCAATAAGGGCACATTATTTGCGATTTATTGGCGGACTACGAGATCCAAGTTTTATATCAATCTATTGATTGAATTTCCTACCAAGACTAGTTTGGCATACCAGCTTGCTGATAGGTATCAAGAGTCTCTCAGTGGCTACCGAATATCTTACCATCCAAGTTCACTCACTGGTTATATCACCCTTGACCATACAGTTAAGAGCACCGGCCATCCAATACTTTATTCGAAGCCCATTCATTTTTTCACAACAGGTGTCAAGCCAGATTCATTGGCTTGACGCCTGTTGTGAAAAAGTGAATATTGCCTAACCAAGCTTGCCCCCTTCGTTAGCATTATTGGCATCCAGCTACAGTACTTGGAAATCCTGCGCATTATAGTACTGAATATTTCAATAATACGGTTCTTGGTTACTTGCTTTTTTGCGTTACGGTTAATAGGCAATAATAAAGCCATCATCCGGCTATAACACAAGGTGGATTTTGCTTAAGTGCAAATTACATGCAGCTTTCTATTTAATTAAAGCATCCTGATAATATTCATGCACATAAAATAATAATGCTTTAAAGTTCATTGAATGACAATTTATTTTTATGCACTTCGTAGAGGGAGTGGAATAACTTTACGCAGAACGTTCAGACTTCAGTGCTCCTCTTGTATTTGGGTCCCTTGGAAAGGCGTTCTCAAGTGCAATATGCGAAGAAGGCATTCAGTTCGTGGCAGCTTCAGATGCCCTTTAAACAATCCTCTCTAGCACACGTCTGTTACGGTTGGGGGTTGGGGTGGCCCTTAGAGACATGGCATTAAGCAGCGTGCATAACAATGTCTTTTGATTCGCAGATGGCATCTATATATAGAAACCACCTCAATCACATTAAGACAAAAAACGTTTGAAACGTAGAAGAGCAGCAAGACCTTGCAGTAAAGATTGTAAATGAAGCACCATCTGTTGTTCCTCATCCAAATTTCTTGCCTGGTTAGCTCAGTTTGGTATAAGCTGTTAGGCCAGGCTGGCCATTTCACCTTGATTAGATTGGTTGCGACGTCTGGCAGCGTAAGACATCCGATGCGGATGAATTGTTGGCGCTGAAGACATGACAGTTTACAGTAAATGGCGTTTTTAAATCAAAGATAGGAAGCGTTATCTGTAATTTATATTTGCAGCGAATGTTAAAACTTAGTCACAGCTAGCCCCCTTCTACTTGTAGTGCCTTTGTGATCGAGCACATAGAGAATAAAGACGCATCATAACTGCATACTTTAAATCAACATCTTTCCTTTAAATAGTTTCCGTTCAGTTATATAGCCTCAAAACCTAAAGTAAAACTGCAAAATAAAAGAGACACCAAAAATGACAGTTGCACCCTGAATGCCATTAGACTGCGGCTGCTTAAATTTGTGTATGTTGCATCATTCTTTCAATCGGAATCCTTTCAATGTTATCAAAGCTACAGCCCGAACATCTGGTCCAGATGCTTAGGCGTTTGCATAAAAATACACTCGAATTGAAAAGAAAAAAACGAAGCTGGCGTACACGTTTGTTGCGGGAAAACGCTTTGTGCACTCTCAATTGGGAATTGTCTTTTCATCATTTTCATTCATGACGCCTTCCCGCGGACGGTAGACGATCTTGCATGTAAAAGATGTGTGATGTTTTCGCGAAGTTTTTTCTGTGCGCGATATAACAATACATAATTGTGAATAGACGCATTTTTTAAACGCGAAGTTAATACTTTATAAAATAATCTAACTTCATCCTTAAAATAAGTGCGTCGGAAAATCTTTTCGGACGATTTTATTTTCAACAACTGATTGTAAAGCAGCGCCCGTTGTTTATTTTATGGCACGTCTACTAATCAGGATTAGCTCGCGACAAATTTCAAACACGTGAATACGTTCCGCATCGTTTAGACATACCACATTCATACCCACAAATTATCTTATTACAAAGGATTAATGTATTACAAAATGTAGTATATTACAAAATGTAATGTATTACTTAATGTAATGCAATTTTGTCGCGAGAGTAATTCTTCAGTATTCGCCTCTCAAATAAAAGGGATACTCAAGAAAGCTAAATTTAGTTATTAAAAACATACATGCAAAGACACTCGTCACTTCAGACACAGGATACAAGCCAGATCAAGTTGTTACCAGAAACCCACATGAAAAAACGCGTCATGTCTTACAGGGCCACGTTTCTATTGTACAATTCATTTTGAGCAACTGTTCACTGTAAATGTCATCGTGGCCACAGTTTATGCATCCAAATTAGTGCGCTAAAAAGGCAGTTCAAGACAAAACAATACTTTTTGACTAGCAGGGTGCGGTCTAAATAAAATGCTTTGTGTTCGTGACGAGCTTGAACATTAGATGATTACATTCTGGCAAGCACGTCAGGTGATTGACCAGATTATGAAGTGGTATATAACTTACCCAACCAAATGAAAAACACGTACGCCTCACTGTTCGGCCAGCGCAGCTTTAAGACCTCAATTGCAACAACTCAAAATGAATGTTGGCCCGCAAATTACATCACAGTGATCTGATTCTTTATTTACACCTGGTAAGAAAGTGCAGTGATCTCACAGGCTGAAAAAGCAAGAAATAATCTCCATCTCACAAGGGTGTTCAGGCACGAGCAATCATAAGTTTAATGGCCGGTGGTCCTCAACTCTCAAAATGTGCAACTCTCAAAGATGCGGTAATCCACATAACGCCAGACAGCGCTATTCTTAATCACAGATTGGATGCCCTAACTCAAGGATTCTCTGATAGTTATATAGACGTTTACTCTCGGCTGAAACCGCAAGAAGCCCGAAGCAGCAGAAGGACAGGGAGATCTCCCTGCTATAGCTCATGAATCCCACCCTTCCGTTTCGACTACTCCTCCTGTATGTTCTCATGATAGCATATCGAAGCCGTAATCTTACTGTTTGGTAGTGCAGTTGCCGGGGCTTTGGCCAGAAGCGTCATGTGGTCCACCAACTGCTATTCTGCGCTACAGGGTCCAACATCCTTGCTCTTCAGGAACCCTCCAACCCACTCACCCTCCCTGGCTATACACCTATTTTGCCTATATCTCCTACTCCCTCTCGAGTAACGTTTTTGGTTAGTCTCTCTCTCACCACCATCACACCTCCCCTAGCGATTGCAGACGTTGATAACCTTCTTATTGAACATGTGCCATAACGCACTCATGAAAAAGTGTTTTCATCCTAAATGTATGCAGTCATCCTAAATGCCATTAAAACAACTATGAACGGCTATTTACGCTTGCGAAGCGCGTAGCTAACAAGTGTTGTTTACTCGTTCTTGGAGATTTTAACGCCCCTCATACAGCCTGGGATTACCAGCACAACACACCGAAAGGACGTCAGGTGTGATAAGCCGCTGAACAAAACTGGTCTTTAATTTTCACCGACCATACCTTTCTTACCCCCCCCCCCCCCCCCCCGCGCAACCATTGTCTGTAGAGACGCTCTAGCAGACCATACATTCGCAATCGTCTCCACAGGAAAATCAAGGGAGTGATCATTTCATCATTGCAATTCTACTAAACATTCAGCTTCCCTGTAGTCCTCCCAGAGGTTCAACTTTCAGGAAGTGTGATTCTTTTCGAACGTGTAGAGCAGCTCGCGCCTGCTCCCCCGTCAATAACATCACCGAATGGTGCAGACAACTACAAAGCGATGTCAAATAAGTAAGTTGTTCCATACCAGATCACTGCCCAAGCTGTGCGGTTGACGCCCACCTCCTACATTTATCTGAAGCTAATTCACGTGAGCCTAGACCGACGCTGCAAACGGCAGCGTTCGAACCGGACGCTGATACTCCGCCTCACCTGTCTTAACAGAGATGGAGACGCATGCAGCGACAGAACTGAGAATCGCTATGCAACACGTTGGATAAAACTATGAGTCTATATCACACTTGGAAACCCTTCAGGCACTTATTAGACTCTACTAAGACAAAGACTACCATACAAAACTAATACACACTTGCGATATACGAAGTATCACACAAATCAACGAGACTGGTCCCATAAATTATTGCACTTACAGAATCAGTTCTCTGTGACACTATCATCTTCAAAGTATACGCCTTCAGAATTCACAAACTTCTGCATTCGGTGAAGCCACTGCTGGTAATAGGTCCGGAACGAGGTACTCCAGACAAGAATATGTCAATAGCTAGAAGGCAAAATTATCATGCCCACCTGCATTTTTGGATTTTGTCCTGGCTTTCTACACGGGATGTCTTCTTACAGCAAAGCTATCACATTCTCGGCTGACAAACCTGTAACACAAAAACTATCCTAGGTGTGGTTCTTTGTAAGGCATTCGATAATGTTACACAATCATAAAAACTTCAGAACCTTACAACCCTGGGAGTCAGCGCAAGGTGGTATAATTACATCCGAGACTTTCTCACTCAACGCACAGCCACACTTACCTTTGGCAACCACTGCCTTCCAGGGACCACGCCAGGTGCACGAGACACGCCCCAAAGAGCCGTCCTCTCCCCTATACTATTCAACGTTCTCCGTCACCTACCCGAAAAGTTTGCTCAAATCGCCGACATCCATTTTAGCCTAAATTCCAACGACATGTCTGTCTGGGCTACCCACGGCAATGATGCCAAAATAGAGAAACACAATTCGCACTAACCGCCATCGACACATATGTACTGGAACGTGACCTATTTGTTCCCCTTCAAAATCAGAACCCTTTCTCACACAAAACAAGCAATACGATTCAAGCAGTCCGCCTATTTTCCACAAGCTAAATACCCATTCTATCCCACTAGTATTAAATATCCGTGTGCTGGCTTTAGTTCTCCATTCACATTGCGCACGCGGAGAAGTTATAAAGACTCTCCATACACAACATCAACAAACTCGACTGAATCGCCACATTGTCAACCGCCGGGCTAGCTTACGCGAGCGAAACACACTTTGCCTCACCCAGGTTTACATTATAGGGCGCGCCACATGTGTGCTCCGATACCTCGCCTTCAAACGAACGGAGAGAGACCGGTGAACGCGCTACTACGAAGTTGGACAAAACGGCTCTACAACTTCTCCCAGCACAACTAATGTCCGACTCCTCAAACTCGTTATACACAATACTTTCGAGGAACTTAGAGATACTACATTACCGGCACAGCTATCCCACCTATCCAACTCGGCGGCTGGCCGCACTCTATTATGCCAATTAAGCCTATGCCCAGTCGCACAGATATCGTACTTTTAGCCGCGCGCTTGAAATGATATTATTACAATATAATCTCAATTATATTATTACAATTAATACAATGTGCCTGTGGTTTTTTCCGCCCCACTAAAACTTTCTTCCCTGCTTCAGTTGCTGTCAAGCGACAATGTTGATGGCTCTACTAATCATAGGAATCGGTTTGTGAAGTGTGAAAAGGGCGTAGTGGATAGTATTCCTTTGTGAATGTGAGAAAGCTTACATTGGACAATCAGGGATGTATATTACCGAGCTTCCACGGGAGCATAATTTGTTCTTAGGGACCGGTACTAGGTCTCACCTACCGGCGCACATTAACGAATGTGGGAGACAAAAATTGCTTAAGTGCGATGCTTGTCTCAAAGGAACTAGCGTTTTGTGTAGAAGCTCGGACATGCTTGCGCGGGAGCTGCTTGAAGCTTGTCGAATCAAGAAGTGTGAGAGCGATTGTGCCAGTATGTCATATGTGGCAATTTACGATAAAGAGATTGCATTTGTTGACATGTAGGAAGATGAGGTGAGTTACCTGTGACTTTCTGGCATGATTTCTTACCCGTGCATGCACTATTTGTTTCATCACGTGCTATTCTTTTAGTATTTAAACCACCCCATTTCATGCCCATGCACACACCATTGGTTTCATCATGTGCTCTTTTAGTATTTAAACCATCCCCGTTGTTCAAAATATATCATTTGCAATTAGCGTCCTGTCCTGTATTTCTTGCCTGCCGGGTCGTCTCTGCTGCGCTTATACAAGTTTACTAATAATAGCATACGTAAAAAAATCTGCAATTGTGGCGCAATAGATCTCGGTTTGGACAAATGGACATATTTTTGCTAAAACCGTAGAAACGTCCATATCCGCCAAGGTAATTTGGCCCACTTGTTCCATGGCGATGTAGTAGAGAAATGTCATCACGCACATCGGAGTGATGGAGCTTCTCGTATAATTGCTGTATTATTAATTAGGTAAAAGAAAACCAAGAGTGAGCCTAACATTGACCAGTACTGCGAGTTTGGAAAGTCCAATGTTAATTTTTTTTAAATGAAGGTGACCTTTAAAACAAGATCAAAATCCCCATAGAACTGAGTGTGGGCATATAAAAAGAAAACAAAATACTCGACGAGCTAAAAAGGACCTAAACGTGCCAAATAAAAACAAAAACGAAACAAAGGTTCACATTGAAACAAACGTACAATCTTGGAACGAGGTATACATTCCTGAAAAAGAAGCGCTTTTTTAGCCTATGAAATCTGCACTTGTGAAACTGACAGAATATTCCACAAAAAACACAATATTCTCAATACGCATTGAATGCTTCGACCCTGGTCTTCTCTAAAAAGGCTCAAAAACTGCTAATGTGACCGCACTCGTATTACTTTCAATATATCGTGACGTGTTAAGGAATCGAGAAGGTGGAAGAAAGAGGAAGAAGCGTTATCTGGCGAGCCTTTGACTCTCGTTTTCTCCGACTGAGAATAAACGCCTTGTTACGTACTCAGAACGTACAATTTGGTGCAGCGTGCGGGTTAGCCCAAGGTGGATCCCCCTCTTTTTCGGTGCAGCCACCGACTCGCTAGCTCACCACAGATACCGTTGAATATGGCTCAAGAAGGCAACACCCAGAGAACGCAACTAACGATGAGCAACGGGCAAAATCATCGGGAGCCCAGGACGTTCACTGCGGTATCTGGCGAATATATTGATGAGTGGTTCACACACTGCCAGCGGGTGAGACGGTGAAATGAATGGGGTCCGACTGTGAAACTAGCTAATGCTGTATTCTTTCTGGAAGCTACCGCAATAATTGTTCGACAGCCATGAAGACACGTTTCATCGAGGAAATAAAAAAGTGCTTCGGTGGTGGAGCTGAAAAAAATGCGCAGCACAATCGCTGCTCGAGCGCGCCCAAGTACCTGGTTACACTTCTACCACATACACTGACGAAATTTTGAAGCCTTCCAAAGCGGTTAGCCTACGAATGTGTGTAGAAGATAAACTTCAGTAGTTGCTGAAAGGCATTGTTTAATATGTATGTACGTTCTAGATCAGCAAAAAATATTTGAACTCTACCTCTGACGTTATCAGGCACTGCCGCACTTTAAAAACCCTTCAGCATCGTCGGATCGCCCGTAGATTTGATCGACTGGCCAGCGTTACTTGCGGGACAATTGTAGATGTTGGTGCTCCCGAGTCAATGACTGACTTGATACGCCGGATATTCCCAGAACTACTACTTCGAAACGAGGGCTCCCTCTTCAAATATGAAGATCAATACGAAATTTATGCGCTTCAGCCAGTCTCTTACCCCATCTGCTTCTTGCACTCCCGCTCGCGCTGCCTCTAACTTCGACAATCGCCGAGAGTATGGCACTCTCGCTGCCCTGCAGCGACTGGGACGAAAGACCACCGACACAAGTGGATTCGCTCGCAGAAACGCGGGCCTAATACGATTCAAGCCCTAATCAAATCTGTATGAACTTTATCGCTGGCGTGTGGCACCCGCCACCTTTTGCAACAGCTGTGGAATGACCGGACTTTTATCTAGCTACTGCCGTCGACGGGGCATGCGACCGTGAGACCACCACCCCTGGCCAAACGCTTGTTCATTGGCTGGACACTGAAATTATTCGCCGAGCGCAACTTGGGATGACTACAACCCAGCACAGTTGCGCAACGCCTCGCCTGCCTCTGCCCGCAGTATGACGCCACCACCCCAACGACAGTAACGTTACCCATCTCCTCGGCACTATTTTCCACATCAGGGAAACTAGGCAGCGCGGCCAATGGAGATGAGGCCGCCGGCAAAGTCAGAATTGTCAATACCTCTGCCTGTGTTTATGTTGAAGAACAGAATAGAAGTACTCATTGATGGCATTCGCACTATAGCATAGGTGCACACTGGGGCAACAATGACTGCTTCGCGTCTCGCTTTCGAGAATCGTTTGGGATGCAAAGTGATGTTCAGCGTGAACCAAGCCATCGTATTTCATGGTGCTGCCGATAAATCTTTGGTATTACTTGGTGCGTCTGTGCAAGCATCGCTATTGGTGGTCAAGCATTTCGATCGTCATCTATTATTGGTTGGTTGGTTTGTGGGGTTTAACGTCCAAAAGCGACTCAGGCTATGAAAGACTCGTTCTACACGTGAAGTGATTCCTGGCATAGCCTTCTTCCAACAGTGTGGCGCAACTTTAGACTGCCGAAACGGACAAATTTTACTAAATACTACGTTGATATCAGCTCTTGTGGAGGGCTCGTCTCCTAATTGGGGAGCGTTTGGTGTACCAAAAGACACATTTGTGCCTGTGATGTCTGCTGAGTTCATCCCGGTTTTATTGTGTAGAAACGCGTGCGACTAGTTTGACAGTGCTGCTGAACCTCTTGCAATCACCTGCAAAAGAGAAGAGTGAATTGGCCGCCCGTTGCGTCGTTTCAGGGACTAGAGAACACACCTCGCAGTAGACAGGGGCTATACGAAAGCGCCAGCTCTGTTGCTGCATGGCACAAAGCTCGCTAATTTTTAAGAAGGCTTGTCGATTTCTGTGGCTACATAGGTATCGTTTCTCATAAAGCGAAGGCACACTGCAGTGCAGAGTCTCGATTTTAGGCCATGGCTTAACTATCGCTGTCCGTAACCGAGCGCCGAATATTTATTGACCTACTTTCCAAACATCAGTACGCTTTATATTTCTTCCAGGACCAGCCACCAACAATTCCTCTTCTCGTGTTCACCATGCGCATGATACTGGACGCGTTCCCCCGTTAATACAGACACCTTACTACGTGCAATCAACCAAACGTTAGTTTCTCGACGATCAAGTTTGTGACATGCTTCAACGCGGCGTCAGATAGGAATCTTGAAATCCTTCGGTGGCTTGAAAAGCAAGACAATACATGGCTATTTTGTGTTGATTATCATCGACTTAATGTCTTCACAAAAAAGACGTGTATCACCTTCCACGCATATACGATGCCATTGACTGCCTTCACGCAGCTTCATACTTCTCCTCAGTTGATTTTAGATAAGGCTGCTGGCATATACCAATGCACCGACAAATAAACGACAGCGTTTGTGACATGCGACAGAGTGAGTGTAACGTGATACCACTTGGATTAAATAATGCATTTGTACATTTGAACGTTTCGTAAACACCATTCTGTCCGGACTAAAGTCGCAAACCTGTTTTGGTACCTGGATGATGTGATATTCGGCAAGACCTTTCACGAGCATAACAGCCGCCTAGCCATCGTTCTTTATTGCATTAAAAGAGCCGGCCTCGTGTTCAATTCGACAAAATGCAATTTCAGCAAACGCCATACACTTCTCCTTGGCCAAATGGTTGATAAGGATAGTGTTCGGCTGGTTCCCAGATGTTGGGGCTGTAACCACTTCCACAACACCGGAATCAATGAAGGAACGTGGGAGCGTTTTAGTACTGTGCTCTTATTTTCCCTGATTTATTCCTAGGTTCGCTGATATCACCTATCCAGTTATGCCTCTTGCACAAGGACACAGCTGACGGCTGAGTGTGGCTGCCTTCTGCCATCTGAAATTCCTTCTGACGTCGTACTCTGTGCTGCGCCGCTTCCGCCTTTCTAATTCCATCGAAATTCACACCGATGCTAGTGGTATCAGCATTGGAGCAGTGCTCAACAGCACTACGGAAACGCGAGCATGCAATAGCTAAGGCCAGTCATTTGCTGAGCAAGTCGGAACGCATATACATGGTCACCCATCAAGACTACTTTGCTGTTTTTTTGCTGTGCAAAGAATTCGCTACTATCGCTAAGTAAATTGATTTACTATCGTCACCGACCATCATTCACAGTATTTCCTTGTAAACCTTCGTGACCCCTGCGGCCGTCCCGTTTGATGGGCTTTGCGCATCGCGTCACTACGATGTATAATATCGGCTTCAACACGCCGACGCTGACTGCCTCTCGCGCTTGCCGCTCGTGGCTACTGGTTGCGATAGCGAAAGCTCTGAAGACTACCTCGGCCCATATCACCATTGTTTGCTGACCTTCACTACATCCTAAATGAACAGCGCAATGACATGACTGGCAGCGTTTTTCGAAGCTGTTCGTAATTAACCTAGATGCCCGTTTTTGTATTCGTGAGGCCTTCTTTACAACACAACCAAAGGTGCGGGCTTTGTTCTGTCCTTCCTGAAAATCTACGAATTCTTGTCCTTAAAACGATTCACGATGACATCACACCTGACCACTTCAGTTTCGCCAACGACCCTGCACCGCACACAGGAAAGAGTTTACAGGCCAAAAATGCGTCAAGCCACTTTACGCTACGTAGCCAGTTGTGTGCAGTGCCAGCATTACGAGCTCCCTGCATCACCCCTGTTCGGGGCGCTGGAACCTGTCGCACCACCGATCGCACCTTTCCAGCAAGTGGGCACCGATGTATTGGGCCCTCTTCTACCGTCTTTAAAACGTAACCGATGGATCATTGTGTGTGTCAACCACCTCACTTGATACTCTGAGACAGCTTCAGTACTGTCAGCCACAGCTTCCGAGCTGTCCAAATTTCTTCTATGGTTGCTCCTTCTTGGACGCGGGCCACCTCGAGTTCAAATCATGTACCATGGACGAGAACCTACTGCTGATGTTATTAACGAACTTCGCCTCTGTCTATGGGATTTTCGTTATTGAACACCGTGCCATCCCAACACAAACGGCCTCGTTGAACGCACCAATCTCACTCCCACCACTATAAAAACTGGGATGACATCCTCCTTTTTATAATGCGCACATGTAATACAGTGTAATATGAGATTACTGGTTAATGCCCGTCTACCATCTCTACGCTCGCGTTCTCTCAAGCTGTCTGGATACCCTCCTACCTTTCACCTTCCATTACAACCCTTCTATCACAGCTACTCTGTCGGTTTCAATAAGCTCGCCGCTTGCTCATCTTCGCGATATTGACACACAGCATTGCTCCAAGGAGCGTTACGGCAATCAACGCCCATGTATCTGGTATATACCCGGCGATTTAGTCTTGGTGCCGACGCCGCTGCTCCAGCGTGGGTTATCCCAGAAGCTCCTGTGCCACTATACTGGCCCTTTTCTTTCTTGGAGCATCTGCGTCACTCTAACTACCTCATATCACGCCTCGCTGAAAGCAGACGATGATCACGGAAGACGCAGGTGGTCCATGTCACTCCGCTCAAAACGTTTCATAAAAGACAGCCTGTTTAACTTGCTCTTGGGGCTTCGTCTACAAGGGGAAAGTATCATGTGCTACGGCTCTGAAGAAAGAGGAGGAGAAAGAGGTAGAATAAACAGTAATAGCTTAAGCTGCCGAGCTTTGGACTATCGGTATCCCCAACAGCGAAACGCCTTGTTACGTACCCAGTACTTAGCAACGTGAATCGCCGTCAACTGCCTCACTGCCATGGTGAGATCGAATTAGTGTAGTGCTTTGATATGAAGCGCCTTTGGTCCGATGACAATATTGTTTGATAATAAGGCCATGAAAGCCTGAACAATAATTTTTGAACAGTGCGTAGGAAACCGCTTTTATACGCTTGACGTTATTCTAGACATGCTGTCAAAGACAGCTCCATAAGGTATATATTGCAGTTTTCGAAGAAATATAACTTCCGTAAGGAGCATCATTATGATGCAATTTTAATTTTGTATCCCCTATTTTGCTGTCACATGAGCTCGCTTTCATTGCAATGTGGGTTTTTTTAATTTTTTGTTCCGTTCTTCTTACCTCATCTAGTGCTGTTGCTTGTTATGCTCCAATTTTTTTTTATCTTCCACATGCACAAAACATTTGGCAGTATGCAATTCGCGTCAGATAAACTGCAGACAAAACTAGCAAATCTCAGAGTTTATTCTGAAATTTCTTTCTTGTCATGTGAAACTAGACGAATTGTACAATATGGGGGTTGAATTTTGAGCTAAGCTTGATTATCTTGTGTGGTAGGCTGCGCTGATATCCAAAGTGGTCCAGCTTTTACCTGTCTGTTGCTGAAGACCACCCAGCAAAGCGCGAAGGCGTCCAGGAATGAGACGCAAATTTCTGTTTAGTAGACATAAGAACTCAGAAGGCCTTGAAAGCACCTATGTCTACAACACCAGCTAGTACTGAGGAGCGATATAGTCGCTCCTAAGGCTGAGTGGCGGACACATCTAGCGTTATGGCAAAACAGTGTATGTTTGTTTGGCTAGCGCGATCTCTCACACCTCTGCAATTTATCGCTTGAACATATTGGATTTCGTTTCATCAGATGAAAAATGCGAAAATAAAGATGTTGCGTCTGCGTGTTTGCAGTCATGGAGAAAGGTTCTTAGGATGCGAATTTAACAGATATTCGTTCTGCATTTGCTGTATAGTCAAGCGTAACCACTGCGCTTGAGGATGCCCTTGGATTGTCCCAAGCTGTTGAAGCTGCCTGTTCTCGGCGTTTACGATGATCCGACTTTTTAAGCAGAGTGTATAGATGAAAATCTTAGGGCATAATTTTGAGAGCACCCACTGTTCAGATACAGTCTCTTCGAGGTTTTTATTCTTTCTATGAAAGCACACAAATATTTCTGGTCATATTTATAATTCTAGTATACAGATTTTCTACAGGTCAGCAAGGCAGCGACTACCATACTCGCACTTGCGAGAAACAATTATATTACAAACACTATTTTTTTTTGATGCCTAATAATTAAGGGGCTCCTTATTTAGATCACCTGGGCATCTCGCAAGAACATAGTGGAAAAAATGCAGCGCCTAGTTTCTAGAACAAAGTCAATTATTTTTTCTCCAAAACAGCATGATCAAAAAGTCTTTTTGTTTCGATGGCACAAGTTTCAGAGATTTAAAGTGTAAAATGCAGGACAAAATTCAGTGTGCAGATAACTTAACGCTCCTTTAAGTGCAATTTCCGAATTGTCAAAAATGACTTTTTAATACTTTTATGTAAGTCATATAAATAAATCTCATTGATAATAAAAATCACACCGCGCCATATCACGGTCCATGACCACCTTTAAAAAATATATATATAGCTATATGTTTCCACTTCAGCAATGAACAAGCCAAAATTTATCAAAATTCCCAAATTACCAAGACAGTATTAACCAACGCATAACAAATGTGAAATATTTGTCAATCATTTAAGCTCATTCTGCAATAAATTGCAGAATGAGCTCTGCAGAATTAAACACAAAGTAGAAGAAAAAACAACGTGGCGATGTTTTTGCTTCTACTTTGTGTTTAATTACCTTTCCCCTAAACAGATTGCATTATTAATTTATGTGATTACCAAAGTAAAAACAAAAAAAAAAGAACGATCCCCAATGCTTTCTTTGGCCTCGCCGACTGTTGGCTTCTTTCCTTCATGTATTATAACGAACACCCTCATTTCGCCTACACACACACACACACACACACACACACACACACACATATATATATATATATATATATATATATATATGTAAACTTGTAGTAGGTGACACACGGTGAAAAAAAAAACACTTTAATCCGACGTTTCGGCCGGGATGGGACAAGCTCCATCCCGGCCGTTGGCGCGCTTGCCTCGCTGCCCGACAGATGACGCATCATGTCAAAAAAGCTTTTCGACTTTTTTCTGCGAAAATTGTGCACGCCACCGAGAGCAGTTTTATCTCGATTTCGGAAAATTTAGGCAAGTACCGATGTTGAATCACTTATCAGATAACGTAGACGATATTTTGCTACTTTGTGAACGTTATTTCAGCTCGAATGAGGCAGTAGATTTTGCATAGGAATTTTTTAAATCCCAGCCCCCAAATATTCAAGACCCTGTATATATTACATGTATTTATTTCCCTAACTTGCCATAAAGCATGCGTAGAAAGTCATGCAAACCGTTTTCTGTCAGAAACTGACGGAGACTTGCTTGTAGAGTTTCCCATAAGCCACTTGGAGAAATCCTCCTCCCTCTTCGCCGACAGTCCTACATTAGGAAGAGTCCGTGTCCTTGACGCCTTCGGCTCTGCAGAAGTACAAAGCAGGTGACTAATATCCACCCCTGCAGCCGGTGTAGAACATTTCGGGCAGGTGGTCGATCTTATGTCTTGGGAGCCCCACGATACCTTACCGACACGGTTAGCGCCACCCCAGCCCTTAACCTTCTAAGCGATACCTCCTCTTGCAGGCTATTTTGAAGTTATTAGGGACGGGGTAAATGTACGGCGGGATGCGGGCACGTGAACTTTTCCGCAGAAAGGATGCTAGGATGGCGACTATAAAACGGACTTCAAAAGGTGGCTTGTTGTGTGACGAATTAGTATTTAGAATTTGATATGTGATGTCAACTTTTCTTTGATCAGCGTATTCAGGATTATCTTGTGTCCAGCGTATCTGGAGGCGTACCTTTGTTCCTTTATTAAGTGCATGGATCGCCTGTGTTACACGTACTGGCTTTTTCACTGTTTTCAGCTGTTTCATGGCAGCTAAGGAGTCTGTATGGATGTGGGCTTCTTTTATGGACTCTGTTTTATTTATGGCTTTCATTGCATGGCGAATTGCGTAAAGTTCCATCATAAGCGGGTCCGGATCTTCTGTTCTGTATTCATTACATGTACATTTAACTCTTCGTGAGTCGGACTGGTAACTGCTCTTCTGCCGCCATTTTCTATAATCGACGCGTCTGCGTATGCAATACAAGTTCCTGGGAGTATATCAACCAGAGGGATGAACGCCGGCTTATCTTTACGACGTAGCTTAGTCGTTTCATTAGTCGTAATAGTTGTAAACTCCCATAAATGGGGGTCAGCCAATGTCGGTGTTTGCCTTGTCACCGCATTGGTCAAGGATGCCATCTGTATAACATATTTTCGTTTCATATTCCTTGTTGCCTCTCGTTGTTCAATGAGTCCCGTAGTCCGTTGAGCTGCGCATGTTCCTGAAGTATAGGGATGGGGGTAGGTTTTGGTAAAGCAGTGATTGCACGCATTGCGTTCCTATTTCTTGTTCCCAATTCTGCCCACTTTCACCTCGTGAGTCTTTGGTACTGAGCATGGTATAGTATTCTGGGCTGAAGTACCGATAGTACAAGATGTCTTGCCATCTCCGTTCGGGCTCCTTTTTACCTTGAAAAAATACGTTTTATCAAATGCAAGACAGTCGCAGCTACTTTTTTCATCCTAAGAAGCGCCATAACGTGAGCGCCAGAGACTTCCGCAGCTAGGGGAGGAGCGCGCGTTGCAGTTGCGGTCAAACTTGAGGTTTGGTTCTCTTTACTGCACCGCAACTTGAACGAAAGCAGTAACGATATCAACAGAAGCCTACATTACTGCCCCATGATCAGCCATTAACGGAGTTATACCATCTTTATTTTTCTACATGAGGGTACTAACTTCGGTGCGGAATGTTCAGGATGCATGCAATAAAGTTAAATTTAGAGCCGTCAAGAGTACTTGAAGAGAAGTATAGACGTCGCAAAAGCGACGCCAAAAGCAATCTGTCGACTCGGTAGACATTGATAAAGCCTGTTTACGAGCGGCTGTATTAAGATCAGCTTAATTTTAGGACTGATTTTTTTCTTTAAAGCTGGCTACCTTTAGAAGCTAAGAGGACAATAACATCAATACCCAGGTTATATAAATTGTTCCAGAACTTTTGACTATAGAGGACGTTATCTGCTACGAAAATTTATTTATTCCAGGCCAAAAGAAAACTTGATGCTTGACAGGGCAAATGTGGTTCCAAATCTATAAACAAAAAAGCACCTTAGACAGGTAGAAAGGAGTTATCCTACATGAGCTTCTCTCGATACAACCTTCGACATATTTCGATGGCTAGCCACAAATGCGTCGCTGTCCTGGTAGACTTGAGACGAAAATTTGGAGGTTCAAGATCATTTCACGCAAAAGAACGCAATCCTGAATAGCCTACTAGAGAATTCCAAGCTATAGGCGATACAAGAGACGGGGCAACGTGCCGAGTAATCATCGTGAAACCGCTCCGATGTCCTGTATATTAACCTCTTCTAGGGCCCTGGATACTGCAACGTCAAGAAAGAAAACAGCACGATCACTGTGACCGGCCTCACGCACGATTTTATGCAAGATCTTTCGCCGTTTATAAACTGCACGTAAGTCAATTATTCCACCTATTTTTCATCCCATTTTTTGTTCAGATTTTCTTCCCAACAGCCACAAAAAGTACGAAAATATGACTGGTGGAGTTTTACTGCAACAAATGGTGGACATTGTCGCAGCCTATATTGAACATATATTCACAATTGAAAAAAAATATTTTTAATTGGAACAAGGGACGCTTTATCGTGGCTATATTAGGTTTGAATATATTACGGAACTAAATTCGATCAGCATTGAATGCATACGCTAGTTTTGCACGGTTTCTTTGCAACTTGGTTGTGAACAAGGAAAATATGATTTGAATGATCGCTGAGTTAGGCATTCCAAAATAGCATTTTAGAATATTGTCGCTGCGCCTGGTAATGCCACATGGACGGAATTAACACCAGCTTTATAACCAAATACCACAAAAACGTGTGGGTTTGATGCAGTGAAGGTTTGCCATTGCATACCAAGATACCAAGCTACGTACCTGATACCTACGTATCAGAAACGACCATGTGTCCTACCGTACCAAAAAATGAATAAATTGTAAAAGCTAATAAATTACTGATTTGCAGAACAACATGTCAGCCGAAAAAAACCAAGGTCGTCCTTAAACAAAATTAGCTCGCTTAAATAATCGCACCCTTTAACCGTTTCCACGATGCACTTGCATCTGCTCTCAATACAAGGTAACATGCGCAATCAAAAAGGGAATCCACGTGACAGCGATCCCCCTTTGGCGCCCAGCTGGGAAGCGAAATTCGGATTTATCTGAAGCACTGTGCCCGTGAAAGCTTTGTGCGTGCATTGGATGAGCATTTGGTCTCGTGAGTTCCCTTACAAGCAATCTGATTAAATCATTGTAAATCATACCTAGATGTTACCATCCCGGCTACCCCTTTTTCGCGACGATCTTCACCATTTATATTGACGCTCTCCTCCTCAAGCCAATCCTAATGATTATCAGCAGAGAACAAAGATCAGTGAGGAATAGGTCAGGCGGCTGTTAAGAACGGACTAGTTATTTCATGGAGCTAGACCAATCTGCTCTTTTTTCAAATCAAGGCTACGCCAAGTTTGAACATTAAATATATACTGAATGCGGAAGTGAAGCATCAGTTAGTATTCAAGTGCGCATTTTTACGTTCAATACAACAAAGAACAGCGAAATATAAGAAAACATTGAAACTTAAGCTCACCTTAGACGTGGAAAGCCTTGACATTCGTAATATATAAAAGTATATTGCTTTTTTTTTTCAGACTGATGAAGTTAAGGTTACTCAAGTATATAATGACACGCATGCTATAAAATGCACCTTCGCCGATTGCTGCAACAGATTTCTCAAATATCGCGAAAAACACCTCTCTAAACGTTAAAAGCAGTCACCTTGTTGAGGATACAGTCAACATTCCTCCCTTCCATCCCAACAGGTTCAGTTATAAACTCACCGAGGAGGGTGGATTCGGTTTGCCAGGTCCGGATGGCAAGTGGAGCGGAATGATGGGACAACTCCAAAAGAAAGTACGTACGCGCTTCCTTCTTAGGCTGTTTTATGTTGCCAGTATGTAGTAGATTCTAGAAAGCATGAGTGAAAATAATTTCAAAAAAATGCTGACCTTCCGCAAGAACTATTGAAGAGTAAAAGGCCTATAAAATAGTATTAATTTCCACTTCATTGACGACATTAATCAAGTTAGACTGGCTAAGTTAAGGGGGGCCGTGTATTTGGTATCTGCATCTGCGCTATCATAGATTAGGTGCTACGTGCACTCGGAATAAGAAATTAGAGAAATTTTGCGAAGAAAACAATCCGTGCGTATAACTAGAGATCATAAAGGGAGAACGCAAAGAAAAAGATGGCTACACGGTATGAAAGAGGTACTGAACAATGGTAGAAGGGGGGAAGCCTCCGTTCGCAGGCCGAGCCATTGTTTCGACAAGTGGACTTGTTGCCCAGACGAAGACATGTTCACTTGTCGAAACGTTGGCTCCACCTGCGAACTGAGGCTTCCCCCTCTACCTTTATTCAGTGCCTCTTGCATATAGAGGACATAACGAAAGGCGCAAGACACGACAATACACGTGCAACATTTCTCACTTGACTTGAGGTAACTTTTTAATAAGAACTCATAAGTATCAATATCTATGTAGTAAAACTCGCGAGGACAGAGTGCAACGAAAGTATCTTTTCTGCAAAGCGTGTTAATATAATTGATGAGTCAAGTAACTATCGTAACGAGGTTTGACGCTACTTATGACAGTTCTTATTTCGCTATGATTATCTTAAGGACGTTCGTCAGATTACTCATTCATTTGATGGCACGAAACCCTGTTTAGGAAATTACTGAATATGATATAGGAACGGGCATTCCTCTATCGCTCTCAAGGCAGACCCATTGTGGACGAATGAATTGCTGCCGGTGGGCAGTAAAGAGCAGAGCACTCTAATATTGCACATCTGCAAGGCTTACCATAGGGTTCATGTATCAAGAAACCTCGATTCTCATTGGTCGAAATTCGGGTGTTTCGTCGCGCCCGCGATTATTCAAGTAAACAGTGTGTTTGTCGAAATCTCAGCAATTGTTGATAATTATGAAGCAACCTCTAAAAGAATTAACATGAAGAGATTCGATAGAAAAATTTATTAGCTGAGCAACAGTAGATATAATATAGAAAAATAAACACTAACAAATAATTTTTAGAATGTTCAGAAGCCAGGGATCACAATAGCATATAGCTTTTTTCAGTTGCTTCTCAATGACGCCATATATCAATATCTGAAATGTCCGCACTAAATGTAGTTGCTTTTTGAACCGGCGTTTCAACCTGGTATAATCGGAAAGCTGTAGTAAAAAAAAAAAAAAAAAAAAGATTACTGCCTCTCTCAAAATCGAGAGTACATGTAAACTTAAAATTGGTAAGGGCATAACACATTGATTGTAGATGGTACTAGCCACAAAAATCGGTCTAGTGCACAGCACTCCACTATGCCAGCTTTTCTTCTTCCAGCAAGGCACGTGTTCATTCTTTCTCGTAGGTTTTCCTTGTCCCTTCGAGGCGATCACTTGCAGTTGTATGGCCTTGGGTCGGCAGTTAAGGTCCGTTGCGGCCTTGTCACTTCGTGATTGATCGCATATTAATAACCAGTCAATATTTATTTTCACTTCCGCAAGAACACTATGTGGTCTTGATACTGTGGCAAAAATAAGAACATATATACACAGAAAAAATTCACATACAGGGATAGAAGACAAATGGAGCGTAAAAAGTGGAATTTGGATTGAAAGTATTATAACGAACAATGAAACCAATGAGTAAGATATGTTGCGGAACGCATCACGAAAACAATAAATAGAGCAAAAAAAGAACAACGGTTCTTGAGTGTAATAAGACAGAGATATGAAGAAAATACACAACTGTGCTACGTACAACAAATATGAAGTGTGTATATTATGAGGAGAATTGAGGGTAATTACTATGCAGAAATTCTAGAAATGAAGACGGTACAATCGCGTACAAATATACAGATTTCAATTTAATGTATAATAATATATATAAAACAGTCACAGAGAGAATATTAAATAGAAGGAAAAGCAGAAGCGAAATTCATACAACAGACAAAAAGTGGAAGGTATATGCGATAAAATAAACTGTTCAGAATAAAGCGCTATGAACAAATAAATTTAGGTATGTAGGTCACGGGTAGTTTTCAACGAAATTGAGTGTTATTTGAACAGTGAGATATTTGTACGATAAAATACGCTATAACGAAGTCTTATTAAAAAGCTTCCTAGTGGTATTATGAGTTCGAGTATAAATACGCATATACTTGCATTTAGTACTGCTAAAGTCCTAACGCAGTCTCAGCTTCATGAAAAATTGGGTACAAGTCAGACTTCATCACAGGGATTAGTAGTTATAAAATACAGCACACAATCATCTCCAATACGTCTAAGGTTGGAAGCTACAATAATAGGAAGACGTTTGACAGCCGACCTATACCCACAACAGGGGGAATTCCTCTCCCATACTCCTCCAAGTAATCATGTACTACCGCACCCACTTGACCTTTGCAAACTTCTCATCCTCATCCCCAATCAAATGCTCTTCCGCCACCTGTAAACGGTCCTTCCCATCTGATGTCTTACCTTTAACGACTATAGGTTATCCTGTCTTACTTCTTATGCTGCCCATGTCCATTTCTTCTTCATTTCCACTAGAATGTAACTACCTAGAAGTATTTCTTTGCCGTGCGCTGAGCCTGAGGTCTGCATCGACCGGTCGGGGCTGACACGCGCATTTACAAGAAACCGGGAGTCTATTGGTTATAGAGGCGAAAAGGGCAATCTATCTGCCAACGTTTAACACGTCGTCATCATACCCAATTTCCATGGTTTCCGCATAAAAAAGAGATTAGGAGATTTGAGCTATGGAACATCAATATTCCAGCACAATAACACCAATACAGGTCTGTGTTGGCACCGTATAACTTAAATCTTGTATCTTGTATATGCCTCAGCCTCAAAACGCCCAATAAAAGGGTGCAGCGGTGGCGTAGTGGCAGAACATCCGCCTCGCATGCAAGAGGACCGGGGCTCAAATCCCGGTGCCGTGCAATTCTCCACAGGATTAAAAAAATAAACAAAAATCCCCATGTCGATGGAATTGCATAAACAGGTTTGGGGTGCGCC
This sequence comes from Amblyomma maculatum, assembly GCF_055883805.1. NCBI lineage: Eukaryota > Metazoa > Arthropoda > Arachnida > Ixodida > Ixodidae > Amblyomma > Amblyomma maculatum. The sequence continues at coordinate 60,194,393 of NC_139348.1, read as the reverse complement.
CTGATGCCGGTGAAAACCTCCGGCAACGCACTCCCTCACCAGAACAGGAGTTAGCCACCCTGTTGCAGTAATTGGCCGCAACCTTTCATTATTAGTCCAATAAAACCCCGGTCCTCAGTCACCAGCGGCTGCGGAACAACTGACCACGGCGGCGGTCAGTCCCGTGACGCAGCAGGGGGTGCTAAGAATTGCTAGCATCGCTAGACAGGCAGCCATTGGAAACTTACCCCGGCAATGTTTAACGCTAGAACCCTAGCTAGTGAAGCTAGTTTAGCAGTGCTGTTAGAGGAACTAGAGGCTACGAACTGGGATGTCATAGGGCTTAGTGAGGTTAGGAGGCCGAATGAGGCATATACTGTACTGAAGGATGGGCATGTACTGTGCTATCTAGGCTTACTGGAGCGGCAAGAACTAGGAGTAGATTTCCTTGTCAATAAGCGTATAGCAGGTAATAAAGATGAATTCTATAGTATTAAGGAGAGGGTGGCAGGCATCGTAACTGGGCTTAATAAGCGGTATAAACTGAAGATTGTTCAGGCCTATGCACCTACATGTAGTTATGATGACCAGGCAGTTGAAAGGTTCTATGAGGATGCAGAATCAGCAATGAGAAAAATAAAAATGCAGTAAAATGTACTAATGGCCGACTTCATTGCCAAGGTAGGGAAAAAGCAGGCAGAAGACCAGGCAGTACGTGACTATGGCATTGGCTTTAGGAATAGCAGTGGGGAGTTACTAGTTGAGTTTGCAGAGCGAAATAACTTACCAATCATGAATACCTTCTGCAGCAAACGGAAGAACGGGAAATGGACATAGAAAAGTTCTAACGAGGAGACTAAAAATGAAATTGACTTCGTACTGTTTTCAACCCCGCCATTGTGCAAAATGTAGAGGTAATCGGGAAAGTGCAATGAAGTGACCACAACATGATGAGGTCCCTAATTAGCCTAAATATGAAGAAGAAATGCAACAGATTAGTAAGAAAGAAACACATCAACGAATCAGCGGTGAGGGGGAGGGCAGAAGAGTTCAGGATCTCGCTACAGTATAGATATTCAGCTCTAACCGAGGATGGCGGCATTACCCTAGAAGCAATAAACAATAATTTGAGAAATATCATTACTGAGTGCGCTGTAGATGTAGGCGGTAGGATAGTTAGAGAGGATACCGGTAAGCTGTCTAAGGAGACGAAAGATTTGATTAAGAAATGCCAGAATATGAAAGCTTCCAATCCTACAGACCAGATAGATTTTGCCGAGATATCAAAGCTAATCAATAAGCGCAAACTGACGATATATGGAATAAAACATGGAAAATATGGAGCATGCTGCAAAAAAGGGGGAAGCACTAAAGCGCTAAAGACGAAATTGGGCATAGGCAAAAACCAGAATTATGCGCTAAGGGAAAAGGCGGGCAACGTCATCACGAATATGGACACGATAGTCAAAGTAGCTGAGGAGTTCTATACTGATGTCAACAGTAGCCAATGTAGTCAGGACCGTAATGAGACTGGCGGTAGGGAAAAGCAATCAGACGTTCCACCAGTGACGAAGAACGAGGTCAACAAAGCACCACAAAATATGAAAAGGGTGAAGTCGGCTGGAGAGGATCAGATAACTACAGATTTGCTGAAGGACAGGGGGGATGTCGTGCTAGAAAACGTGGCCGCCCTGTATACGTTGTGCCTGGTGTCATCGGCAGTACCGGAACCATGGAAGATTGCAAACATTATTCTCATTCATAAGAAAGGGGACGCTAAGGACCTTAAAAATTACAGACCATTCAGCTTGCTGTCTGTTACGTATAAGGTATTTACTAGGTAATCGCGAATAGAATCAGGACAACCTTCGATTGCAATCAAGCAAAGGATCAAGCAGATTTTCGCAAAACGGTACCCTACTATCTATCATATTCGTACCATCAGCCATGTGATAGAAAAATGCTTGGAATATAACCAGCCCTATACATAGCATTCATTGATTACTAAAAAGCATTTGACTAAGTAGAAACCTCTGCGGTGTTGCAGGCATTGCGAAATCAGGGGATAGACGAGCCGTACGTGAAAGTGCTGGAAGTTATATATAGTGGTTGAACAGCAGCCATAGTTCTGCATAAAGAAAGTAACAAAATTTCCATAAAGAAAGGTGTTAGGCAAGGAGACACAATCCCCCCATACTATTCACAGCTTGCTTAGAGGAAGTATTCAGAGACTTGGAATGGGAGCAGTTAGAGATAAAGGTAGATGGAGAATACCTCAGCAATCTGCGATTTCCTGAAGACATTGCATAGTAAGTCAGGGGATGAACTGCAAATAACGATTGATGACCTAGGTGCGAAAATTGGAAAGGTTGGCTTGAAAATCAAATACAGAAGACTAAGGTAATGTTCAACTTCCTTGGGAAGGAACAGCAGAATAAGTTAGGTAGCGAAGCGCTGCAAGTAGTAGGTGATTATGTCTACTTAGGACAGGCAGTAACCGCAGATCCGGACCATGAAAAGGAAATAACAAGAAGAATAAGATTGGGATGGAACGCATTTGGCAAGCACTCGCAGATTATGACTAGCAACTTTCCGGTATTGCTCAAGAGGAAGGTATACAACAGTTTTATCTTACCTGCACTCACCTATGGGGCTGAAAACTTGAGGCTAACCAAGAGGGTTCTACTTAAGTTGAGGACAACGCAGAGGGCTATGGAACGAAGATTGGTAGGGGTAAAACTAAGAGGTAGGACGCCTTCAGATTGGGTCAGAAAAATAACTCAAGGTACTGACATTCTAGTGGAAATTAAGAAGAAATCGGCATGAGCAGGACATGTAGTGCAGAGAGAGGATAACCGATGGTCGCTTAGTGTAACAAACTGGATTCCAAGGGAAGAAACGCGTAGCAGGAGGGGGGGGGGGCAGAAAGTTAGGTGGGCGGGTAGGTTAAGAAGTTCGCAGGGGTCAAGTGTATGCAGCTAGCACAGAACCAGGTTAATTGGAGAAATATGTAAGATGGCTTCGCTCTGCAGTGGGTATAGTCATGCTGATGATGATGATGATTTTTTTACACTACTATCACGCTTCATATCTCTATCTCCTAAATACGTCCTGCTATACTTTCCCACTATGCATTACATGACTTTGTGATGTCACGCAGATAGTGAATCAAAAAGAACTAGAGAATCTGTGCACTAGAACGCGAGTTACTATGGAATGAAATACAAACAAACCAAAAGTTTCCCTCAACACAACTTTCCCGGCCTCTTGCTTTCTCCTTTATCTCTCCCAATGACGCCACGCTGCGGAACTGATCGAGACAGCCTACAAGAGCAAGTCACTAAAACGTCGTGGAAGATGGCTTCTCATGTTTTTATAGTCGCCTGAACAGTATTTAGCTAAAGTTGACGACCTCTCTTCCATGGCTAAGCCCGCATGGGCTCCTCGCAGAAATAGAATGTGGAACTGAGAGGACGGAAGTAGGCAGGAGAAGGTGGCAATTTTATGCCACCAGGCTCCCCGGACATATGATCTTCTGATCCCGCTTCTTGACCATCCTATCTCTCTATCTCGCCATTCGAAGGCATCCTTTAACAGCCGACGCGACTGGCGGGTCATTTGATTATTTCTTCCCTAACTTGGGCTGCATAGCCACACATAGTGGGCCGCGTATACAGGTCGTAAAGTATGACGAAGGTCCGGTGCTTTTTGGAATACTTGCTCTGTGTGGCTTTGTATAACATAAGTATTATGGATTCGTGTTTTTGATCTTGCCTTCAAATTATATTGGGCCTTCAAAGTTAACAACGCGAAGTAAGATACTCTTCATAATGGATACATTTTGCAGTGCATTTGCTATTTATCCAATAGCCAAACGCTCGCCAGTTAAGTTATAAACGCTGCAAAGAATCACGACTCTGCCTTACAAAAATTGCTTTGGACCGTCCATAGACAGTGTATACACGTCTGGCAAAACAAAAAGGCCTGTAGACAGTCTATAGACCAGACTGCTCTATAGACAATCTTTACATTTATGGCCTTACACTTCCCTTAGATGTTGGTCTATAGATTTTTTATAGACAACACTGGTAGGCTGTCTATGAATAGTCTATAGATCTCTTTTCTTGAACTACCGTAGAAATTTATCTATAAATTATCTATAGATCGTGTACAGACTATTGTTTATAATGTCAATAGACATCGGTCTCAGTTCAGTTCAGTTCAGTCGTTCAGTCGTGTCCGACTCTTCGTGACCCTATTGACCATGTCACGCCACACTTTCCGGTCTCTCACTATCTTCCTAACATCACATAACTTAGTCTGCAGTGCCTCGAGGATGCCATCTAACCATCGCGTTCGCTGCCTACCCCTTCTCCGACAACCCTCAACCTTACCCAACATCAAATCTTTCTCCAGCGACTCCTCTCTTCTCATCAGATGACCAAAGTAGCTGAGCTTTAACTTTAGAATTTGACCCTCCAATGAGCAGTCAGGGTTTATGGTCGACAGTATCGACTGATTTGATCTTCTGGCAGTCCAAGGAACTCTCAAGAGTCTTCGCCAGCACCACAATTCAAACGCGTCAATTCTTCGGCGGTCAGCCTTTTTCACAGTCCAACTCTCGCATCCATACATCACAACTGGAAAGACCATAGCACGAGTTATACGGATCTTGGTTGGCAGACTAATGTCTCTGCTCTTTACTAGGCGGTCAAGGCTAACCATTGCTCTCTTTCCCAGAAGCAGGCGTCTCCTAATTTCATAGCTGCAGTCTCCTTCCGAGGTAATCTTGGAGCCCAAGAAAAGAAAATCTGTCACAGCTTCCACTTCTTGTCCCTTGATGCTCCAGGACTTGATAGGGCAAGACGCCGTGATATTTGTCTTTTTAATGTTCAGTTTAAGCCCAAACTTCTCACTCTCTTCTTGTACGCGCATCAGAAGTCTCTTGAGTTCCGCTTCACTTTCTGCCATTAAAGTGGTATCATCCGCATATCTAAGGTTGTTGATACATTTTCCAGAAATCTTCACTCCAGCTGAAGACTCGTCCAGACCGGCTTTCCTCATGATGCACTCTGCATATAGGTTAAATAGGCAGGGCGACAGTATGCAGCCTTGCCTCACTCCTTTCTCAATCGGAAACCAATCAGTAAGACCATGCCCAGTTCTGACTGTGGCCTCTTGCCCTTCATAAAGGTTCCTGAGGAGACAGATGAGGTGAATTGGAACTCCCATCTCTTGGAGAGCTTGCCACAATCTGCTGTGATCTACGCAGTCAAACGCTTTCGCATAATCAATAAAGCAGAAGTAGATGGGTTTCTGGAACTCTCTTGCTTTTTCCATGATCCAGCGAAGGTTGTCAACTTGGTCTCTAGTTCCTCTGCCCTTGCGAAACCCAGCTTGCACGTCTGGAAGCTCCCGATCCACATACTGCTGCAGCCTACCTTGGAGGATTTTGAACATCACCTTGCTAGCATGCGAAATAAGCGCGATCGTGCTGTAGTTGGAACATTCTTTGGCACTGCCTTTCTTTGGAATGGGGATGTAAACTGACCTCCTCCAATCCTGTGGCCACTGCAGGGTTGTCCAAATCTTCTGACATAATGTATGCAGAATGTTAACAGCGTCATGGTTGAGGTTTTGAAGCAACTCAGCTGGAATGCCATCAATTCCGCTAGCTTTGTTCTTAGCAAGGCTGGCTAAGGCCCATTCAACTTCACTCTTCAGGATGCCCGGCTCGAGATCAGTGATCACAACGGTCTTATGTTGGGTTTGCACATTCGGGTCCTTCTTGTACAGTTCTTCTGTGTATTCCTGCCACCTCTTCTTTATCTCTGCGGCTTCAGTGAGGTCCTTGCCTTGTTTGTCCTTTATCACGCCCAGCTTAGCACAGAAGCTTCCTTTGATATCTTTGATTGTCTTATACAGAGCTCTTGTGTTCCTTAATTGGCTGTTGTCCTCAACTGCTTGGCACTGTATGTTCAGGAAGGCATTCTTATCTCTCCTTGTTATTTTCTGAAAATCCGCATTGAGAACCTTGTATCTTTCTCTTTCCCCTATAACTTTTGCCATCCTCCTTTCCTCAGCTATTTGCAAAGCCTCTTCAGACAACCAGATTGCTTTCTTGCACTTCTTTTGCTTTGGAACTACCTTAGTAGCAACTTCTTGTAATTATATCGCGAACATCAGTCCACATCTCTTCGGGCTCTTTGTCTTCTAGGTCTAATTCTTGAAATCGATTCCTCACTTCCACAGCATATTCTAATGGAACTTGATCCAGATTATACCTGAAAGGCCTTCTAGTTTTCTGCGTTTTCCTCAATCAAAGCTTAATCTTGGCAACAAGAAGCTGATGATCGGTGCCACAATCGGCCCCAGGCCTTGTTTTTACTGCTTGTATAGCGCTTCTCCATCTCTGCCGGCAAATAATATAATCGATCTGATTCCTGTATAGACCGTCCGGTGAAATCCATGTGTACAGGCGCCTCTTGTGCTGTTGAAAATGAGTATTCGCTATGGTCAGGTTGTTTTCTTGACAAAACTCTACTAGCCTCTGCCCAACTTCATTTGGCTCACCAAGACCGAACTTGCCTGTAATTCCGGATATTTCTTCACTCCCTACCTTAGCATTCCAGTCTCCTATGAGAAAAATGACGTCTGATGATGGGGTGCGGTCTAAAAGGCATTGTAGGTCCGCATAAAATCTCTCAACGTCAGCTTCTTCAGCAGTAGTGGTCGGTGCATAGACTTGGATAACTGTTATGTTGAAATGGGGACCTTGGATCCGAAGTGAAATCATTCGGTCGTTTTTGGGGTTGTACCCTAGCACTGCTTTGCCCATTCTTCTGTTTACTATGAGAACGACCCCATTCCTTCTCTTGGATTCGTGCCCACAATAAAAGACATAATGGTCGCCGGAGTTAAATTCTCCTATTCCGGTCCACTTGAACTCGCTGACACCCAAGATATCAATGTTCAATCTGTCCATTTCTCGCTTGACGATATCCAGTTTACCTTGCGTCATAGATCTTACATTCCATGTTGCTATGTGATACATCTCCTTGCAACATCGGACTTTCCGGTCGCTTCCCGACACATCCACAACTGAGCGTCCTTTTGGCTTTAGCCCAGCCGCTTCATTCGTCCTGGAGCTACTAGGAATCGCCCTTTGTTCATCCCCAGTAACATGTGGGACGCCTTCCAACCTGGGGGGCTCATCTTCCGGCGCCATATCATTGATGGTATTGTGACTGGCCATAGGGTTTCCTTGGCAAGAAATACTGGAGTGGGTTGCCATTACCTTCTCCAGTGAATCACATTTTGTCAGAACTCTCTGCCGTGACCTGTCTATCTTGGGTGGCCCTACACAGCAGAGCTCACGACTTCATCGAGTTTCGCAAGCCCCTCCGCCACGACAAGACAGTGATCCATGAAGGGGAGACATCGGTCTACAGATCGTCTATAGACGACTTACGTTTAGTCTAGGCTCATGTTTATAGATTGCTTATTGACAAATGTCTATGAAGCAGTAGATGTTTGTCTTTAGACTCAGTATAGAGAGTCTATGATCTGAAACTTGTTTATAGACATATTTCACGTTTAGATATCTATTCTCTCATTTCGATGTCTGACTACTTTTCTAGGCCTGTTTCATTTCTATGGCACCCATAAATATTACGTGCAAGTTACCAATTTCCAATGGTCAGTTAGAACATTTTCAATGCTAATTCATTATGGAGTAGGCATATACAGTAACGAATTAGCATTGAAATTGTTCTATGTGACCCTTGGAAATTGGTAAGTTCAGGTAATTTACATTTGTGCCACAGAAATTAAATGGGCTTAAAAAGTAGGGAGACAATGCATTTGAGAGAATAGATCTCTAAACTTGGCATGTCTATAGACAAGTTTGAGATGCGCAAATTGTGTTTGCATAGATATGTACAAATGTGGAAGCTTTGTTTTTAATCCTAATAAATATATGGTAACATTTATTGCCCTCTACACAAGTGCATAGCCTTAGCTAATAATCAGTTTCTATGTGCATCTATTGAGCTGCTGAAAGGGAGAAAAAACAATTCTGTAGGACAGCACTAAAATATAAAGACTGAGCGAAGCGAATATCTCCAGACGGAATTATTCCTGGCAATGTATACCTCATCCTCGATGCCTTGTACTTTCATGAACTCTTTGGAAGGCGGCTGTTTCTCTAAAATGGCCTGCATGCGCCTTGGCACAGCTCAGAGATGTGGTTTTGAATCATGCAGTATAAAGATGTACACCAAAATAGGTTCTACTGTTTATTATATTCGTAGCTTTTATGCACGGATATGACAGCCTAGTGATGGTGTAAATACAAAAAGAAAAACATTTTTTATTCACTAATAAAAGAGACATACAGAATATTTCCCGTTCACAGGCATCGTGTCTGGACTTCACCTTTTAATCGTTGACATTGACTATTCTGCAAAAGTGACCTAGAAGAAAACACAATTCAATGAATTGGTCACAATATTACAAGCAACATAGCACTATAAAAACGCTCCCTGAAAAAAGGAATGTTATAAGTTTCTTTCCCCGCAGGAATAAAGCAGTGCCTAATTAACCACTCTTTATACACTCCTTGCCTCAGCAAAGATGCCTCCAGCACAGCCTTCTTTACTTTGATCACATTTTATCTTTTACTAAGAACCGTTATGAGGCCTCCCTCGAAACACCTTTCTCATATGCTTCCTTTACCCCTTGGCCTCAGTGCATGTTTTACTGCAAACCTTTCCTTGCCTCACCGGGTGCCAAGAGATCATTCGAACACTAATATCCTGAACTCGCAACTCAAACTTGCTTTGACGTTAGGGTTTTGCCCTCTTCATTAATATCTGGAAGTAAGCCAGCAATGCATATAAGCCCTGACAGGTTGTGGCAAGTTTACTGTTTCTGTATCCACTTTATAAGCAAAATGAGTTGACAGTCCTCATTGAGGATCACATAATGGCAAGTTACAAAATTTTAATACATTGACAGCTTTTTCAAACAGCCATCAGTATGCCTTCTATGCCCATTTTATGCACATCTGCATTGGCTCTATTATTTATGCCACAATGAGTTACACAAGATAGAAAGTTAGGGCCAAATCTCAGCCTTTACTCAGTCCAAACGCTCGCCCAAGGACGTAAGAAATTGGTGACCATTAAACATCTCCTAATTTGTCTCACGCAGTTTACGATGTGATATTCCGAAGCAGTGTCTCAAGACAAATTTGCAAATCATTGTACTAACAACAATTTAGAACGAGCGAAAAATGGTTAGACAGGTTGATAGAACTGAACAAGCATTGTCCCCAGTTCGTAAAATAAGAGCATTTCAAAAAAGAGACTTCTCTTCTTGTGGGCGCAGACGATGAAGTTCCCTTGTCGAACCGTGGGCTTGGATTGTGAAATGAGGCTCCCTCTCGACCCTTCAGTTCTCATCGCAAAATTTATTGCTTTGCCTTTACCTTACGCCCCCCCCCCCTCCCCCCCATTATAAGTAATAAGAATATTTCAGTTATTATAAGATGCCTGTATCATCCTATCCAAGCTTGACATGCCATAATCAATGCTTTTTTTTTAAATCATCTAAAAAACCTCTGCTTTCAATATCTTTAATCTAACATTATGAAAGCTTCATTCCAGGCACAAAGCCTCGAGACATGAAAATCTCTAATGTTGGAAACATGTACCACATTACGAAAGCTATGAACAAAACCAAATTAAAGATACGGAAGTAGCCAAATGAACGCAGTCAATTGCATGGATTAGAACTGCTTACAAATTTGTAACTAGGGTTGTCTGGGTTTTTAAATAAATTCTTGTGTGATTCACGCTCTCCTGTTATAATTTTATCTGGCAAATATAAACCAGGCTGCCAAACATTGTACACAGAGTACAATAATACATTGCTTCAAATACGTTTATTTGCCTCATATCCCTCGCTTGCAATGCGGCTTTAATAAGGAGCTTTATATGCATTTGAACATCCACCAATTACTGTGTACAGGGAATTGGGGTGAGCAATAAATGCATGCACAAGCATATGAAAGACCGCAATGAATGAGGCTGCATTTATGCATCAATGGGGCCAAGAAATGTGTTGGTCACGAAGCAGCCCATAAACATGCTCTTATATAAGCAGCAGAGTTTCGTAGAGATATGGCACAATAAAGTCTACGGTTAGAGCTAAAGGACAGCTGGAAGCAACACGCTCACTCCAATTGTTTACATTTTTCAGCCTTTTTGCATTGTAGTAATAAGCTTAGTACCACTTTAATAAGTACCTATCAAGTCCTGGAGCATCAATGGACAAGAAGTGGAAGCTGTGACAGATTTTCTCTTCTTGGGCTCCAAGATTACCTCGGAAGGAGACTGTAGCCATGAAATTAGGAGACGCCTGCTTCTGGGAAAGAGAGCAATGGTTAGCCTTGACCGCCTAGTAAAGAGCAGAGACATTAGTCTGCCAACCAAGATCCGTATAACTCGTGCTATGGTCTTTCCAGTTGTGATGTATGGATGCGAGAGTTGGACTGTGAAAAAGGCTGGCCCGAAGAATTGACGCAGTTGAATTGTGGTGCTGGCGAAGACTCTTGAGAGTTCCTTGGACTGCCAGAAGATCAAATCAGTCGATATTGTCGACCATAAACCCTGACTGCTCATTGGAGGGTCAAATTCTAAAGTTAAAGCTCAGCTACTTTGGTCATTTGATGAGAAGAGAGGAGTCGCTGGAGAAAGATTTGATGTTGGGAAAGGTTGAGGGTCGCCGGAGAAGGGGTAGGCAGCGAACGCGATGGTTAGATGGCATCCTCGAGGCACTGCAGATGAAGTTATGTGATGTTAGGAAGATGGTGAAAGACCGGAAAGCGTGGCGTGACATGGTCCATAGCGTCATGAAGAGTCGGACGCGACTGAACGACTGAACTGAACTGAATAAGTTTAGATTCATACACAAATCTGGGAGCTCAGACGCGCCTGATGCAGATCAGAAAGCTCCACATCTTAGCTGAGTGCCGCTGGGTGCTGTGTAAAACCACGTAGTATCATCGGTTTTGAGCCATGGTTTGGCTACGTAGTTTTGTGTTCATGGCATATAAGATTACAAAAAACTTTGATAATCGCAGAGCACAACCACGAACACAAAAATGCTTCAAATGCACGCAATATTTATGTTCTGGCTTCCGTGACTCATTTCAGCATCCGAAAAACCTAATGTGCTGTTCTATACAGGGAACAATGTAATACCCTGTGTTATATAGATAATTACACTATTCTCCTGACGAAAGTATTTTTCTCAAACACGTTTATACCTGCTACATTACATCTTGCTTAAGCGTGAACCACCTATCAGATTATTACTTCTGCGTGAGTATTTGCTACATGAGCGGCCCCATCTCTAAAGAATAAGCAAATGAATATATCTTGAAAAGGATATCTGTAAAACTGAGGATATAAAAATTATACGCACAAACATTATTAGCGAACAAAAAATAATATGTCTGAATAAACCAAAAAAGTACCGGGAATACTCAAAAAACGCACAAGGAACTGTTACTCTTTTTATTGTATAAGCCGCATTTCGGCTGCCTTGTCAAGGTAGGCACTTTTTATAGCTTGAATAAATATGCAAAAGCACTTGCAGATCATTTTCACAAAACATTGCAAGAAGACCTATAATACATGGCGGTCTTTCCACTTTAGATACCTATTTCCAAAACTGATCTCTGTATATTATCAACACCGCAGATATGAAGTGTCATGTCCCGGGCCGGCTTCTGTTTACCACGGATTCACTCCCACTGAGCGCAAATTCAAAGCTCCAGCACAGGAACGCTAATAGGAGACCAATTATATAGTGTCCTGCTACTTTATCAAACCTCCGTTTGAAAAATTGTCCAACCTCAACCGCAGGCTCTTTTACTCTGAAACTGCGCAAAAAGCTTGCGAGTTGTTGTCCCCCTCTTTACAATGTAAGTTTGACCGTGGTGCTTACTAGGTTTGGCCGCGCGTGATGAGAAACCAGAACCGTCTGCGACGAGGCAGATGAGCAAAAAACGCCAGCGCAGAGTTTCAAGCAAAAAGGCAGCTGTGGCGTCATCTGTCGTCGCCTGAGGAACGCGTTGCGGTTTAAAAGCGCCGAGGCAAGCATGGAACGTTCCTGTGATACTGCTAGATGACTGCACTGCTGCCGTTCGGCGGATAATTTATGCTTGTGTCTTTTGCTCCTTAGTCTCATTGAAGATGGATCTGGTTTCACCTCATGCGCGGCGAAACCAATTAAGCACCATGGTGAAATTTACTTTGTAAGGAAGGGGAGAACAATGCGCAAGCTTTCCGCACAGTGTCAACGCAAATGAGCCACCGGTTGAGACGGGAGAATTTTTCATACGGGGATTCGATAAAGTTGCAGAGCGCTGTAAGACTGGTTTTGTCATCATCATCATCATCAGCAGCAGCAGCAGCAGCCTGACTATACCCACTTAAAGGCGAAGGCGCTCCCATATTTCTCCAATTAACGCGGTTCTATGCTAGCTGCATCCACTTGACCCCTGCGAAGTTCTCAACCTCGTCCGCCCACCTAACTTTCTGCCGTCCTCTGCTCCGCTTTCCTTCCCTTGGAATCCAGTTTGTTACCCTAAGCGACCATTGGTTATCCTCCCCTCGCACTACTTGCATGCCCTGCCCATGCCCATTTCTTCTTGATTTCCACTAGAATGTCAATAACTTGAGTTATTTTTCTTACTCATTCTGCACGCTTCGTATCGCTTAATGTTACCCCTACCATTTTTCGTTCCATAGCCCTATGCGTTGTCCTCAACTTCAGTAAATACCTCTTGGTTAGCCTCCACGTTTCAACCCCATAGGCGAGTACAGGTAAAGTAGAAATATATAATAATATAAGGTGGCTCTATATTAATATAAGTTGGCTCAATATAAAATACCGCAACTTCAAGTTGTGCGCAATAGTATGTGTGGGCTTGCAGATATAGTAGACTACTGAACAGGCATGTAGCAATGTTAATGAGCGCGAACAATGGTTCCCAAAGAAGCGGACGAAAGGAAGGCGTGATCAATTTATTTATCCCTTTAAAGGTGCACCTTCACACATACTATTTGGAAAGCACTCGGAAGCTATAAGAATATGCGCTGGCCTCCCGCGATACGCATATTAGAAATAAACACTCGTTTCAAAGAAAGTCATACAAAGATGTCTACTTGAACTAAACGAGGCATGTCTGCCGGCGCATCCCGTGGTCACTGTTGGCTGCCACATGAGTCACCTTTTTCAACGAAGCAAAGAGTGCTGGCAGTGGCGCCAACTCAGCCATGTCGTGCCACTTAGTGACATACCACAACCTTCCAACTAACAAGTGACCTGCCGTGCAACTTGTAAACAATCACCTGCCAGAGGAAAAATCGCTATTTTTCGCCCAGAACCCCGGTAAAACCATAGCCAATTTTTCTGGAGTATGGGGTCTTGTAAGTTGTCGCGCCTAAAAGTAGTCAGGAGCAACGAGCTTGCCTTAGGCGCTACACGACCAAGTTCTAGCTTTGGACCTTTGGTCTCCAAATTACCCCTGAAAGCAGTATCATATATTTCCAAATGATCAGACTTTTTTCAGCGTTATTACCGTATTCACTCACACTAAGTTTTCCTCTCGCGTTGAATCTAAAGATTTTCCTATTCGTACAAAATGCAGCATTACAAATAGTGTACATACATACATACATACATACATACATACATACATACATACATACATACATACATACATACATACATACATACATACATACATACATACATACATACATACATACATACATACATACATACATACATACATACATACATACATACATACATACATACATACATACATACATACATACATACATACATACATACATACATACATACATACATACATACATACATACATACATACATACATACATACATACATACATACATACATACATACATACATACATACATACTACAAACATACAGAAGACATACACACCCAGCCAAAGGAGAAATGAATTCCACACTTGAAAGAAAAATGAGTATGCACTGTTAATTTTTATTTTGGACCTCAAATCCTCGAAGTAGGAGAGCCATGGGATACCTTCGTGTGAAAATAGTAGCCTTTGCGACTTAACAGCAATATTACGACAAAGAGGGAACGTTTTGTAAGCTGTGTAATATTTACGCAACATGAGCGCTATCAAACTGAGTTCCTCTTTTGTAGGACTATTACGCGCAAATGATTCTCAAGAAGAACACCGCTGGAGAAATGCAATCAATGATGGCAACAGATTGACGCAGAGCAGGTTTTACCATGGAATGTGGCTATAGAGACGAGTCGCTAATCTTCGCTTCGTGAGGGGTAGTTTTCTAGCAACTGGGCACTCAGCGACTCTGTATTAGGTAGCAGGTAGAACTAATCGCCTATATGTAGAGTGGAGAACGCATTGAGAGTCTTTCAACTGACAAATATAAGATATATGCCCTTGTGGAAGCACACAAGCGTTCGGATAACAAAATTTAGTTAAAAAAATCTGTATCGTATTTGCCCGTTTTTTTCACGCAGTCTACCTATACGAACCTCGTTTTGCGCACACTGTGTCCTGTCAATAGAATTTAAACATATGCCATAAGCTGTCCTTTAATTGATGAGAAAGTATTGGTTTTTCTTTTTCAATATCAGTAAGAGACCTAATCTCGCTGAAGAACCCCTTAAATGTACGCACCGCGTTTCTTTCTAAATGTATATGCTGTGGTGAGTTAATTTTGATCGACGTACGACCACATTCCTGTTGATATTCCTTTCGAGCGTACGACAAACTTACATTATTAAACATACCTAGCAATGTGCCATTAAAGTGCCTTTTCCGTGGGCCCTCTGCATGGGTTGACCCCACCAGGAAATTGACATGACGTTCCCGGCGATGGCTCGTCACCTGCACCGAGATGCCTTAGGGGAACCGACAAGCGGAGTATTTTACTCCAGTGTCGTCATCTTAGCAGGCCGCACGTCTACCACGGAGAACAATATCGCCGGTTACCTGCTCACCTTCGACGTTGAAGTAAGTGGACACATGTGGTTGTACGTTCGGAATATTTGAGCACTATTTAACGCTCCCTTTCCAGCTATGTTGAAGGATAGATCTTTGAGAGAGAAACCAGTCTGTAAGAAGCAAAGCCTACTTTATTTAAGCAGCTTATAGTCACTTTTAGGGGTCTTTATTGCAACATATACGTAAGCAGCCTCATTGTAATCATAATTCATATCTGGCGCAAAATCTTTGCTTCAATAAAACCTTTCTCCTCTTAAAGTAAAGCGTGCGAAGGAATGCGTCCACAGCTTTGATACAGCCATTTTTCGCCAATAGGAGGTGGAAGATGAGGGAGGAAGAGGGCAATGAATAACAAACCAGAATTAACAAGAAAAGCCGAAAATAAGATCATGAGAACTCCAATACGAAGACCAGCACATGAAATACTTTCTGGTAAATCAGGCGCTCTCATGCTACCAACATACTGCGAACTTGAACTAAAAGCTACCCGGAACTCAATATTTACTTTTTTGCTTTCTGTGTTTAGCATATTTGCATATACCGGCAACAGAACCAATATTTTGTTTTCTCCCTTTGTAGTAGCACAGAATGTGTCCGTGTATATGTATGGCAAAGGAACCGCCCATTTGTCTTAGTTTCCATTCCCGGGCATGGCCTCAGATTGAAGCTTTTCACTAGTTTTACGAGGCTGTTTCGCCTGACATTCCATTAGAGAATACAGTAATCCTCTAGTGAACATAGAAACCTCCTAGTTCTCGGATGGTGAAATCGAAGAATTAAATGAGCGCATGAATTGAGACGGGCACTTTCTTCAGCAATGCTAGTAGTTTGAGCCGTTGCACATCGCCAAATAAACACGCGAGCGGCGATGAGCTGCGATTCCACAATGCTAGCCAATACCGAGCTGCTATCACCGTCTTTAGTAATTTCAAGCTTTTTCTAGGTAGATCACCATAAGCAACAGCACCATCACATCAGAAAGCAGCTACAGGTGGCGTGAATGGCTCTCGTTTGCGCATATACACGTAATGGGCTGAAATTTGTCTATAGAGTGCTTTAGCACTAGGAATAGTAGCCAAAATTGAAAAAAAGCTCCCGTACCATCGAGTGGGGTTGTGCGAAAAACGTTTGCCCTGTTACTCAGGCCCTTACCGAGTTTTGCGCCTCGTGACCGACGTCACATACGACGTTGAATCTGTGTATCCGTAATCCTCGTCTAGAGCGCCATCTTCCGAAATCGTGGATGTGTCCCGCCGAATCCCTATTATGCATGTTCTGTTTCACTAACGTAGAGTGAACAGGGACTGTGCTTTTCCCCAGGGAAGTAGTGTTACTTACCGATATTCGCTGGTCGTACTGACTATAAAAAAGTGCGACAGATTCCCGGAAGAAGACCACGCAGACGGGTGCTGAGATCTGTGCTGTGATCATCGTTAGTGGGGCGGACAGCGGTCGGACTGTGAATGTTTCTCGTAACAATATGCCTGTTGTTCAGGACCTGAGATACATGCTGTGATCTGGGAAACACACGAAACACTGGGCGAAACCCAGATTTACTAAGCGTTGTGAAGCTATCGCTTCAAATATCTGCCCTAGCTCAATCATACACTCCGCGTCCCACAAGGTTTGTTGCCTCAAATGTAACAGCCTTCCTTCCTGCAGGTGTGGATCTACCTTCTGTGCTCCATGCTGCTACTCTCACTCATCGCATCGCTGCTGAAAATGGCGTCACGAAGGATGATGCGAATGACGACCAATTTCAGCGAAGTGTGGAATCACTACTTTCATATGTTTTTAGAGAATATGCTGTGCGAAGGCAAGTCCTCATTAGCGTACCTTGCGAACTGAGAGAAGCAGAGATGTCGCTGGCATTCTTGTGATGCAATACAAAGAGATGCTAAGTTTTAGAGCATATCTGAGTTATTTTTTTTTTTCACAACTTGAGTAGGGGGGGGGGGGGGGACTGGTTTGTCATGAGACAAACAAAATACTTAAGTTTAGGACTGCCCAGAGGGCTATGGAACGAAAAATTGTAGGGGTAACATTAAGAGATAGGAAGCGTGCAGAGGGGGTCAGAGAAATAACTCAAGTTACCGACATTCTAGTGGAAATTAAGAAGAAATGGACATGGGCAGGACATGTAGCGCGAAGAGAGGATAACCGATGGTTGCTGAGGGTAATAAACTGGATTCCAAGGGAAGGAAAGCGTAGCAGGGGGCGCCAGAAAGTTAGGTGAGCGGATGAGGTTAAGAAGTTCGCAGGGGTCAAGTGGATGCAGCTAGCACAGAACCGGGTTAATTGGAGAAATATGGGAGACGCCTTCTCCCTGCAGTGGGTATAGTCAGGCTGATGATGATGATGAAACAAAATACCGTGTTGATCTATAACGTAGGTATAAGAAATGGCAAAGGAAACTGCATCTCTTCACTTTGAAGTCGACTCTCCTTTTTTGAGTATCCACATTTGACATTGTCTGTCTGTAATATGTGCAAACTTTTGAAGAACTGGGAAGAAACTGCCATTTTACAGTCAGGTCAGTTAGTGTAATTTAGGCTTTTGAGAAATCACCTTCTAAAACGTGTATTCTGATTATTTATTTAAATTTATACTATTTCTTCAATTAGTATGAGACAAAAACGGCATGTCTTGTTGGTGGGTCAGTGATCTCTTTTGCTGACCAATACTCATGAATATATTGAGAGACTACGCTGACAAGAAAGTGCCCAGACAGAGCTAAATAAATTTTAACAATCGTTAATAATTGTTTAGATGTGATGGTTACTAGTTCATCTCGCATAAGAATATTTTAAAAACAAAATTGGGACATAAAAAATTGTCTTGGGATCATCTTTTTGAATGCATAGCCACTCAAGACGTATTTTTGTGATGCGATCAATAGTTTCCAATTGCTTCTTGAGCAATCTATTTTCTGATCCGATAACGTTTAGTCTGTTGTCCAGTAAATGGCTTCAGCATAGGCGTTGTGAGTGATAAATCACCCGCATGGCTCTGACAAATATTAGAGGGCGCCCGTCTTGATTGGAACTAATTGGCCATACGGTTGCATGATCTCACATGATCACATGGCATGGCGGTTCCGGCATGAGCAGCCCACTGGCGCCTTTCTTTCAAATGGGAGGGTGTGACAAAAATGATAATTTCTGGAATCGAGCATTTTTAGTCAGACACACTAGTCCTAGGTCGTGCGCGTTCCTTAGTGAGTATTGGATAAGCAGGGCGTTGTATGTATGTCGGGTGGCATTCCACATACTGTTGTACGGCAGTGCACATAACATGTTGAATATTAGACTTTAAAAAATAGGAGAGGAATAATCGGGCGAGTAGCAAACGCCACACAGACTAAGGCCCGCAAGGAGACTTAGCACACGGGAGAGTACCGATATCGCGTCATAGTCTTAAAGAGCGGAGTCTGAGTGGCCCTCCAAATTTTTTTTTCAGAGCAACGACTACAATCACCAAATAACAAACGCAAGCCCTATAACAGTATTCGAAAAAATTGGCTTCGGCATTAATATGAGAATGTGTTCTAACTCTTAAAAATTTGCAGCACGTAGACAAAGTTTCACACTTTTTTGCAGTCTTCCGCATAAACCGATGAAACTATGAAGGAACAATGGGTAACTTCGATAATGGCTATTATTCCTTTGTCACGGGTTACACACGGGCATATGGCTCAAAAGTACACCATGCCTTTTAAAATAATTTGCTCCCTTTGGTTATATAACAATATATAGTAAAAACATTACGTTCATGTTACGCATCATCCATTGTGCCTGAAAATCAAGCAAATAGACGCACTCTCATGCTCCCCGTGTAGCACCGAGGCATGTGTATGAAAAATCATGTTTTGGTTGTTGTTTTTTTCGTTGCCTCAAACTTTGACTAAAACGGGAGCAGTAATAGTCGTGAACAATAACCCGCCGGAGTTGCAAAATGATTAGGGAACTCGGATACTGTGCTGTGCACAAAAGTGGCGGATTGAATACAGGCCTCGGCGACCGTCTTCGGTGGAGGCGAAAAGCAGGCTTGCTTGTGGTGTGCGATGTCACTGCAGGTAAAAGAACCCTTGGTGATATACACATGTAGAGCCCTCCACTACTGTACTCTCATAGAATGAGTCGCATTGGGACGCTAAATCTTACAAAACAAACCAGTCCTAAGAAATTAAGAGAAATCAGAAAATACGTGCTCCGTTTTGCCAGAAAGGCAATGACCTGCGTCCTGCTGAGATAAGTCCAAGCTATTTAGGAACTTTTTCTGTTCACATATCTGCCATTCTGCGTTGCTGTCGCAATCTGTGGCACATCAGGTGAAACTCATGCCTAACTTACTGACGCTACGTTTTAACAATAAGCATAAAAATGCTGTTAGCAAAACGAAATTGTTAAAAAGCTGACCTCTTCAAGGCATGCTTTTTATGGGTGTACGCAATGCTTCACATGGCCGCCATGAGCTGTGTTAGCAATAATTGGGAAAAGGAATTATATATAATTGCTTATACATAAAGGTCCAATTTCTGCACACACAATGGCGTTGTGCTGTTAAAATGGTACAATTTGTTTGCGTTTTATAAAGAGGATTGGTCCTGGGAGCACACAGTACTATTCAAATCGAGAACCAGTCCAAACATTTCAAGCGATTAGTGACACATCAGTTAGACGACAAAGGTTACAAGGCCATAGTGAAATTTTTTGGTTACGTCAGCTGTGCTCAAAAACACACTAAGGGACCGTGATATACATTACAAATCTCAAATACTAATTCTCAGTTAACACTGTTGAACACTGTTTCTTTAGCGCCAGCCACCGAGACACATTAGTAGGCGATTGCTGAACAGATACAGTAGAAGTAACAGCGATAGTCAGCGAAATGCAGCCCATCGTTCAATGGAAACAACTAAATCTCTCAAACTCCTGAAGAACGGAAGTGCTACCATTGCTTCTAGCCTTTTAAGAAAGCCTGACTTTTGAACCGGGAAGCCTTAGTTAGGGCCTGCATCCTGTTAGTCGTATTCAGCTATACTAAAGGGGATTTATTGTTTCAGTGCTGTCTTTTTACAGCTAAATGTTGTATGATTGGTTTGATCATGCAATGCGGAATTTTAAAATCGAAATATATATGGTAATCCGTGACGCACTAATAACTGAAGAAATAACTAGATTTCTGCATGCAGTGGCGGACAAATGCAAATAAAAGTAGATTTTACTGAAATTCCACTCTCACAGGTGTAAGTGAACTGTGTATAATTAATATAATATCAACTCGCATCCAACAAAGGCATGATCAGTGTAATGAAACTATCGAAATATATTTAATGAGTTGCTAATGGCCCAGTGAGTATAGAGCAAAGAAAATAGCAAAAAAACCTCACCCTTGATAAAAGGGTGAGGGAAGAGAGGGGAGAGAGTGCGATGAAAAACATGAGGTTAACAAAACGTTTTGAGGTATTTGAACGGCTTAGGATATTGTACTGGGAGCACAGCAATGTCCCCGAAGACAGCAGCTGTCATGGAATGAACTCAAAGCGAGCCTAACGTGTCAGTTAGAGATTTAGGATTAAGAATTGAATAGCATAAAACGCAACATGAGTGCACAATGCAGGGCTGTGTGGCAAACTGGAAGCTGTAGGAGCTTTAGCTGATGAATCGTTTGCTCCATTAAGATTAGTGCTTGTGATTTTTAGGATACTTTCTCTACATGATGAGCAGGCAAACTATTTATAGCTGTTGCCGTATTTCGCTATCGCAGCGTCACCGGAAACTCCGCAAGAGGCACCTGTGCGAGTTTTGAGCGCTGTCTGGTGGATCGCCGTGGTGGTGCTGATGAACGCCTTCGCCGGTCAAATGAGAGCTTGCCTTTTGGTTCGCTCCGAGGTGGAGAAAATATCTACGGTGGCTGACCTCAATGCCAGGGCGGAAGAGGGGCAACTGATCCCGTACTCAATCGGGAAGTCAGTGATCGAAGGAATGCTAAAGGTGGGCGGCAAATTAGTGCTCCTTCATAGCGTGATGTTAACTTCCACATCTGCCTTTGAAGAACATGTAACGTAAAATAGGTGGCGTTCCTTTTCCTGTATCCTTGTATTTATCCGCACTTGACGCTATTGAACGGCTGAGGATAACAAGCCTCCCTTGAAATTTGTTTAGAGATGTACAGCACCTACATGTATAGGATTTGCCTAGTTTTTCTTTCCTAATCCTCCTTAACTCTTATACCAAAAAGCCACTCTTTGTCGTCTCTCGAACGTGTGCAAATATCAGAGCTTAAAAAAAAAGCTTTGTCAGAGTTACTCTAAACTTTTCCAAATTGGATAAATGCTTTATTTGTTTATTACACAATCATTCGCAGTATAGTTGCGAAATCTGCCTTAATGTGATCACGTATAGCGCATGCGTAGATAATTTTCAACTGTTCCAGAAATAACAAACAGGAACGCCATTCTCCCTATGCATCACGGGGAGATATGCACGGAACGTGCACAATGGTCTCACTCTAATGTGACGCTTAATAAGAAAATGCAAAAAGTTTACAATTTTGCTCCGACAAAAATGATAAATTTCTTAATCAGTTACGCATTAATCCCTTTTACGATGCATCAACTGCTTTCAAGCTTGTGCATCTACCTTCTGCATTCAGACTTTAAGAGAAATGAACTAGAACCATTGTGATATTTTTGCCAATTTTGCCAAAGCGAGATGCTTTATTTCCAATCTCTGCCCCTGTAACTTCAAATTTTCCATGTTACAGTGGCTCCCATTTACCGATTTAAGTGGAGCCTTTCGCCACTCACTGAAGACGCTGAAGAAACCATAGTATATCATTTCGTATCCCCCGCAGCGCAGCACCAGAAAGGACTTTCAAAAATTGTGGAGAATAATGCGGAGCCATGGAAGCCTGCTCGACGGCTTCCTCCAATTCAGCGACGAGATGCTCACAAATGTTGCCGAAGGCAGGGCTGCTATAGTGCACGGCGATGGTCTTCTCCAAGTACAGGCACGTATTCCTTTTTCTTCCGACACTATCTCGTAAGCTCCACAAAATTTTAAGGTAGTGATTTTGAATTTATTGTGCACAACCACCTATGAAGACACTTATAGGAAACCGGAGGGCACCAATGTACCATTACAAGACTGCATATATATGCACTCTTTCGCGGCGTAAAAGGGAATCTACTACTGACTACTGACCTCCACCAGTCATTAAGGTAGAGATATTAACTTTATTATACACACCAAACCGTGAAAAGTTCCCTTCCTCTTTTCAACAGCACGAACACAGCCATTGACAGAGACGAGATGACCGACGAATACAGTGCTCTGTTAGTCTGCCTACTCACCTTTTGTGCTTGTCTGTTCTCGCGGTGTAGAAGATAGGGTGTTTTCTAATGGTGGAAAGCGGACACACTAGCCCAGTAATTAGTACTAACTTGCGCCTGGGCTTGCACAAATGCGCGCTCTCAGTATTTCGATTCACTGTGGAATAGCTTAACATTAGTCAAGTTTTCGATCTAAAATCAAAGCACCTGATGCCATCAAATTAACATGCGTAGAGTAGACAAGCAATGGTAACGGCCAGGTGATCTATATCAGCTGAAATCGAAGTACATTTCATGTGCCGTGACAGTTTCAAATGTCGGTCGTATTTTCCAAGTATTCTGGCTGCTGGTAAAGCAAAAAAGCCATTACGAATTTCTAAAAAGCAAAGTTTTTAATCCTAAGTCACTGCCAGAAATTCACACAAAGATGTCATTCTACAGTGGAATATTAACATGCTGATACGTACAAAAAAGCTGTTTCAAGCTACCACAGGGAGACAGCTTAGCCTAGAAGGGCAGCCATTGGCCCCGTGGAAGTACAGTAGCCTTCGCCTGTGCATATCGTTTAGGAATACCGCATACAATCTCTGCACACATTCAAACGCTTTCATAGCGTTCGTTTGTAACAGCTGAAATAGCGGCAAAACACATCCTGAAATGGAGATTTGGCATGACACGCAGCCCTAGTGCAATTTCAAGCAATCACTGTCTGACGTCTTGGCGGTTGTGGACTCCGCGTTAGGGGCATTCCGATTTTTTGCGTTGGCAAACAGATCACTGGTAACCAGCAGAAATGAACCTAAGCTTTCAACTGGCGGCTAGTGAGTTTTGCGTTATGAATTTGCTGGACAGCTAACATCTATTCTTGATCTACAAACACAAAATAAAGAGCATGCTGCAAAGTCCTTTGGGAAATCGGTAATAAGGTTATCTTAACTTTTGCAGCGTTATCTTTGCCGCTGTATCAGATATACACTTAAGCAGTGATAGCAGTCCTACGCCATCTTGCACTTTATTTTCACATGTGGAAAGAACCTACGAGAGCTGCTTATTGAAAGGTGATAATAGGTGCGCTTGTTGCTGTAAAGAAATCGAAAAAGGTAATATACTGACAGAGTTCTCACTGCAGCTCATTGTCATTTCGTCTGAACTTTATCTGAAAGAGGCAGGTATGGTTGAGGAAGCGAGCTAATTTCTTTCCGTTTCAACGCATGTTAAAGGACATACCGGCTAAAAACGCCCGCGTGACGAAACATTAGCGTCCTACCTCCGCAAAAGGCCCGTAATATTGATACGAGGCGATGAAGCAAGGAGACAGAACTTGACCAATGGGCGATGGCAGATGACGTGTAATGAAAGACGGCCGAACTAGCGCACGCGCGCCTACTCACGCCAGTGCCCGCTTCTCCCTCGCCCCTAACATTACCTGGGCCCACAGAATGATCGGCCTGATCGGTGGACGAAGAAGCCAAAGTTGATCAGATATGTGACATGATGATCATCTTGTGTGAATGGGTGAAGAAACAAGATAAGAAGGTAATAACTTGCGGACATGATGACCGATGAAGCCTGGTCCACGAAGCTTTCGCTGCACCGGTCACCAGGGCTTGACGACTGGTTACCAGGCACTCATCAAACGGCACAGGCGGGGGCGATGGCCTTACAAGTAGTGTTGTCTGAGGTTAGTGTGTTCGTCTGGTCGGAGCTTTTGGTGAGGTTTTCGTGCACTATGCCTTGTGATGTGTCCTCGCGTGTTGGTGGTGTCTCAAGTCGGTGAAGTCTTACCATCAGGCTACCTGTCTTCGTGTTTTGTGGTCACGGCGGACGACTGAGCGTGGGAAAAACGGCGATGTCGGATCGAGTCGGGCAGGCTGGCGAGAAGCCAGCCTATGTATCATCCCAGTAACCCACTCCTTAAGATGGAAACAGTGGGTGCTTAAGCTCCGAGCCAGTGACGTGAGATGAATGTACCACACATGCTCCACCAAAATGTTACGAGGGGGCTAGCCGATTAATAAAGGAGACAGAACATGACCATGCCGATGGTAGATTACGTTTAATGCTGTTGTTGTCCTCATAAAATGGCGCATACTCACTAAGGGGATTGGCCACAATGAGGCGGTGATTGCAGTTTCTAAAACTTCATTGTAAAGAACTCAGATTATAATTTTGATAAAATCTCGCTCACGCTGAGTGATTGTTGAGGGGGCCGATCTGGGATTTCTGAAATTTCAATTAGTGAGATTAACATAATTGCAATATAATTATAAATAAATGCATAATTAGTAATAACAGGCAGTATATTATGAATAAAAGACAAAATTGTAACGATCGGTTATGATAAAAAACGGTTTAATTCTAGTAGTAATTTTTTTACGACAGAGCATACATTCTGATCGGCACGTTATACCGTAGAAGCGCCTAGAGATAGAACAACCGCTGACGGCTCTTTAATTACATTTCTAAAACCGCCTCCTTAGCAATGTGTATCGGCGACGAAGGAGCAAAAAAATGTACAATTGCTTCTGGTTCATCACAATATTGGCACAATGGAGACGTTGCAAGACCAGGACTGTAAAGACAAATGTATAGTTGAGAGACACAACAACAAAGTCGTGTTTGCACGACCACCAGGTTTTGAAAACAGAAGGTGATGAACATGATCCAGGAAAGTAAGAACATTAGTGCGAAATTCTCGCCTTGATGAAAAATGGCGGGAATAGCGTGAGCCTGCTTCTTCTTCTTCTTCGCCTGTAACAATATATCCTACACCTCTTGCAGGCGACAGCATTCTGCAGGGGAAAACAAGTTGGCGAATACTACTTTGCTGAGGAAAAGCTGAACACTTGGATGTTTGTTTCATACTTGAGCCCATCTCTACCAAGTGCGCTGAAGCAGCACATCAAAGACTTGTAAGTACTTACGCGAGCACAAAGAGAGCCCATGCTTGTGTGGGGATGCGCTCGGTTGATAGCGTGCGCTTCGCAGCCGTCGAGGAACTGGAAGCCTTTACTCCAGCATCCAACGATATTGAGGACAGGCAGGTTAAGGTTAGTCACAGCTATAAAATTGGCCTAATGCCAGCAAGCAGCTCAGAGGAATCCCTAACCTTGACAGAGATGTAGGGGTTATGGAAGCAGACGTGTTACGCCAAATCCAGTTTCATCTTCATAGCTCTTAGAGAGTATGTTTACTTTCTCAGAGAAACACAAGTGATCCGCAAAACAATCATATATATCCTGACCTCATATAGTTTACTTCCCTTTCGGTGGTAGCATTCTCTACACCTCGTCGGAATTGACCTGTAAACTACCTCTCTCCTAATCCCCCTTTATTACCGTGGTTGTTTTCTTACGTCTACGCGGTTCTATTTTCGTGGACTGGTCCTCGATCCTCACGGGATAGCCATATATCGGCGTACAGCCTAATTTCCAATGCACCCGAACGGTGGGGCGCATCACAGCCCATGGATTTGTCAACCTACTCCGTTTGGCATCAATTATTCAAGTGCCTTGCAGTACGGTATGTCAAAAAGCCCATTACCTTTGGTAGTTTCGACAAATGCACTTTACTAGGTTCATAACGCAGTTGCCTAAATTCATACAACTCAGTTATAAACCAGTTTGTCGCCCCCCTTAAGATACCGCTATAGCGAACACGCCCATTTTTATTTCAGTACTTCGTACATCGAAGCCTTGAGCGCCGGAAATTTGAAGCGATTCTCTGCGAAGCAAACAAACCTCTCTAAGAAATACTTGCACAGCACACCTGGCGGACTTAACGACACAGCGCTGCCGCTGTGTGACCCGTACCCCTGGATTTAAACATTTTAACTAAAAATGAAGGTACCATTGATTTATAGCAAACATAGAAACATTCACGGATTCGTTACAATAAATGCGATATCAGAGGCAAATTCTCCTCAGCTGCATTTGCAGCGGAAAACATGTCATAATATGGGTGGTAAACCCGATAAAGTAATGTATGGTTAGCCATATTGCGTATATTTCCGTTTTATATGCCTAAGTGGCCTAATAGTACTGTTTTAAGTCATGAGCGCCTTAAAATGTGTATGGTCTTTCAATACCTGGTTTCGCATGTTCAACTGTTCAGACCAGTGGAATGTGCCGGCAGTATTTAGTTGCCCATGAATACCTGTTTATGAACACCATGCTTTTTAATCTTTTAGTCACCTAGTCTCTGACACATCCACTGCTTTCTTAAGGAGGCCGTCTTTGTCCTCTCCAAGCCTTTCAACTTCGCCATCCACAGAATGGTGTCATACCACGCTTGCGCAAGATGGTAGAGTTCTTGCCTCAATTCTGTGCATTTTAGTTTAGATCCAAGCCTGCGCCCGCTGTACAACCATTGTTGTGTTCTTGTTGCTTTCACAGCAGTGCATTTTTTGCAGCAGTGCAGCTTAAAAACCCATTATTTTGTTGTGAAAGCAAAACTCCGACAGTCAAAGCGAGACATCGGGTGGCCGCAGCTACACCGTCAAGAGATGCAGCTACAGCCTTGTGATAACAAAATAAGCCTGGCATGATAATTGAATTCACGTTACTCCTGGGCAGGAGCTGCCCAGTTGTAACGTGGGCAGGAGCATGGCATGGGCAGGGGCTGCCAACTCTGGTCGCTTATTTCATACGGGAGGTCAATATCAGAAGCAGCCTGCCAGTACCGTTTATATTCTCGTTACTCATATGACACGCGGGCACGACTATAGGTTGAAGCGTGACTTTATATCTGGGCTGGTAGCTACGCTCTCGCGTCATACCCTTAAAGGATGAGCTTAACTGTCGCCAGTAATGTAGAACTTTGCACTGATAGGGCTTGATAGAGGAATAATGTAGCTGGCAAAAACTTTCCGCCGTTGCTAACCCAAAACTAATTTTTACTTTATGCTTTAGCCTTAATTTTGCATTTTGAACTGTGTATATATACATTATTCTATGTGTGTCCCCTCCCACGTCTTGCTAAGTACCTGGACCTTAGGCTCGCAGTGCCAGAAAAATACGTGCATATTTGTATCAAGACAGTGGAACACAGGTACGTTTGTCCACGTCAGTGCTAAAGAGAAATAAAGATATGTGATCGCAATAGAAGGAACCATGATTCTAGTAAAATCACAGTGAATAGTTAATCTGTATTTCTAGGTTGGACTCATTGATGGAGGCAGAACTGAACAACAATGCGGCAAACCTAACGTAACAAAGGTCTACAAAGAATGATTTTGACATATTGCTATTGCGTTGGGCTGAACCGCATTGCTAAACTGGCTTTCTACTATTAACAGTTGCAGGAGTGCACTGCCCTCTATGAAGATGTCTGAAGAATACCAAGCATCCTTTGATTTCGCCTTTGGTAGATGACTGCTTATTCTATTCGACATCTCTTTATATCTGTGCAGACTTTCTGGATTTTGCAACATACTACGAGTGTAACATGATGTGCCGTAGCAAAATAGACACATAGTTTAAATAAAAAATAGCAACCTCTGAGCATCTCACTGCCGAAGCTACAGTTTCGCGAGCAGGACCTTGAAGTTTGACGCAGCTCAAATGTGAACAGTCATCTAGAGCCGTCGGAGAGAGCCTGTCACCTTATTGCTCATCGGCATGGCACCATCCCACCCTCACCGAGAAACGCAACGTTTGACCAACGAACCAAGACATGTAACTGCATATTTTTGCCGGTATTAAACATGGCTGAAACATGACCGTTAACGAGAGTGCTTAAAACTCAAAATGGCGGAGCCGATTCATCTTAGGAAAGCGACGAGTGCATAATGAGCAACAACCCGAGAGTCGAGTGAAAAGGAACAACCGGACATACTGGGTCTCTGTCGGAAGTCAGGAAAGAATGGGAGCTCATTGCATATGTAGTCGGGGCAAGAAGAATTAGCAGATCCTCTGTGGTAGCCCAAATTATTTTCACAGTAGATAAGTTTAGCAGAGGAAATGAGGGTATATGCGTTATATGAAAAAATATATGTATACCAGAGTGTTGTATCCGCATTTTGTACATGGCAGGATTATTGGACATGGATGTGGTAATGCCTTTGTGTTCTATTTAAGGTATAAAACATTCCGTTCATGTTTCTCGTAGTATTGTTTTACATTTTCCTGCTTTAACTTTATTGAAGTGCTGGCAACAGTTTTCGTATTGAGGTTTGACCCCTCGTTGTGCCCCCCGCGCATGCGGTGTGCAGTGTGGTGAGCTACGACGAGAGCGGGATCAGGGCCTTCCAGACCAGACATTTGAGCCCGCCACTTGAGCAGTGCACTGGACAGGCGAGCGACGGCAAGCTACGCTTCGGCGACATGATCTCAATCTTCTACCTGTGGGGCGCCTGCTGCCTGGTGGCAGCCTGTGTTTTCATTGCTGAGCTACTGCTTGGTTGTCATAAATGGCCCTGGTGATCTGCACTGCACTGAACTATTCAGTGAAAGGACTCCCAGCGTAAACATGTTTGCCCTAGTTCTTTGCCGCAGAAAGCTTGACTACGTTCTGTTAATGCTAGTTTGTTAGGAGTTGTAGGAGAACTGTTGCTGCGTGTCTTGCATAGACGGAGTTATAGCAATTGCAACTTTACCTCTTTGGTAATAGCGTATTTTAAAAGCACTGTTTTTTTTTATATTTCTCTTCAGGGAGGCAATTGTTACAGATCTTTTATACTTAATATATTTCAGTTGCGTGATGAAATTGCCTCAAAATAAACATTTTTTTAAAAACACCTTGCACGTTAGCTGGTATTAAGCTGCTCTAATCTGTATTTACGGTCGGTTCCCTGACTGCTGGTGAGTTGCTGGGTATTTTGAATGGGCCACAAGAATAAAGCATGTATACCATGTCGCAATACTGTCAGCTTCCGGGATTTGCCTTTGACTTGGTCGCCTCAGCCATGTTGATATCAATTGAAACTTCGACGTGCGACTACGATGTGACAATTATCAGGGTAAGGAATACATGTGTTGACAACGAGCGATTAATGCTTCAAACTCATTATTTTCGGACCGCATTTCGGAAGAACAAATGGTCATTCTCTGTTGCATGTTAACAAAAGGAACGAGTTTCGTTCAATCAGCACAACGCACTTGAGGGCTCGGGGAGTAACCAGTTATAGCTGGTGTGCCAATTCCTCCTGGAGGGTGTATTTCTAGCTAAGATTGATTCTAAAAAAGTTCTAACGATGCTTGCCAGGGTGCGATGGATATTCACAGCTGCACATAAACAGCCTCAGACTGAATAGAGCGTCATGAAATACCAGCCTGATACACATCTCTAAGTAAGGTGAACATCTTCTAGCCCCTGCGCATAATGAGAGATGAGAACGCTGCCACAAGTAATCAATTCATGTCAGATCGAATGTTTTCGCCCTCAACGTTGTGGTTAGCCTACGAGTAAATTTTCGCCCATGTTTGCTCCGCCAATTTTGTTCGCTGGTTGGTAATTTGTTCAAAATGAAGATGGCTCACGGTATGTTACCGACGCCACCATGTCCCAGCGGCGAGTGCTGGAACCACACAACACATTTTGATCGCTTGTCTGCTGTAGCCTCCGCCATCGACCTCATGATGACAATCTTGTCTACTCAAAGAAAGCGAGCATGAAAATGGGCTGGGTTCTTGATGATAACTGCCTTCATTTTTCTGAAGTTTCATTTTAATTTCAAGAGTTTATTTTTTTTATTTGGCATTTGTTGCACAAGCATTAGCAACATAAATCTGCAATTAAGTGGATTTATCTAGAGGTGAGTGTTCTCACCAGACTAATCTTGTTAAGAAGTCAGATCTATTGAATAAAGAAGGCAAAAAAAAACTATCGCAATTAAATCCCACATTGCTTCGCATTGATGAATATTCTGCTATAAAAATAGGCATTCCCCCTGAGCATCGCGACCACTGTTCAAGACGATATGTTGTTAGTTGCTATCACCGACTGTAACCACTGAGGTCTCAAAACTGGTTTTAGACTGGATGGATCAGAACTGACTACTTGGGAACACTGCAAAGACAAAAGTGGTGTTCTCGCCAAAGAGCAAAACTGTTGTCTTGCCCAAAATAGCCTACAGTGAAGTTTCCATTGACATTGTTGAATGCGTAAAAACCAGTTGCGATTCTCTTCTCCTGCATAAAACATTGTGCAGAATTGTTTGTCTACTTAAGAAAAATAGATATATATTACTAGAACGATTAAAACTTTTTGTTTATAATTATTTAATGCTGGTCCTAAATAAATTACGAACTTTTGATACGGACTTTTGAGAAATGACGCTCTCGCCTTTCACTGTGAAGGCAAAGGTTAACACCCAATTTCTTAATAATAGTACAACAAAAATTAAGAAGGAATGGGCAAGGCTAAGGCAGGCAATGAGCAGAACAAGACCAAATTTTCCGCATGCAAAAACGAGCGGTTGGAATTCTAACGTTCTCAAAGTGCACTGACTTAACAAGTCTTTATTAAAATTACTGAAATTGCTACCACTGAACTCTATGAAACTACTAAAGACTGCTGTAATGGTCCATAGTATTCTAATATCTAACGACCCGCTTCCACTAGACCTCTTCCGACTTCCCAGCAGAACCACAAGAGCAGCAACTCTTCGCAATTTTAACCTACCACCCTGCCGCAATATTTATGGGCGAAGATTAATCCGCCTCGGCGGCCCCTTTTCGACGGAGGCGAAAAGTAAGGCGCCCGTGTGCTTCACGATGTCAGTGCACTTTAAAGAACCCCAGGTGGTCGAAATTTCCGGAGTCCTCCACCACGGCGTCTATAATAGCCTGAGTCGCTTTGGGACGTTAAACCCCACAAACAAAACAAACTAATCGAATTTATTGGTGCTCAAATTTGGAACGAAATTCCTAATGATGTAAAGGTTAAAAGTAATTATGCGTCCACACTTTAGGCAATCCTTTTCGACCAGTAGAAATCCTATGTGAATTGCTGCAATGTTATTTGTGTTATCTATAGTTTATAATCGTTGCTGTTTTGTCTGCTTATATTGCATCGTAATTTGTATTGGACCCAACACTAGCCTTCTAGCTGTGGGTCCAAACAATTCTTGAGTATTTGTTTGTATATTGCATGCATAATAAATGAAAAAAAGCGATGCTTTAGGTAGCACAAAAAGCTTTTGTGGAAGACAAAGAATACAGGCGGCAGGATAAAGCCAGCGAACAAATGGCATTGGGAAGTTCACCGGGATAAGGTATCTGCAGCTAGACGGAGAACAGCGTTCAAAGAGAGAAACCATTTTAATTGTGGAAATCTACCTAGTGTTCTGCTGTCGATGAGGCTGAATTTATATAAACTCTAATCCTTAATCTTACTTCCCAGTAATTACGGCGATAGTATTTCAGCTCCTGGACACTCATGGATTCTTCAGCGCACGCCCTGTGCAGTGTGGTGCATTACGACGAAAACGGCATTAGGGCCTACCGGCTCACACCTTGTCACCGCCACATGAGCAAAGCGCAGCACAGGCAAGCGACCGTACGCTACGCGTCGACTATATTGTCGCGAACTTCTGCATGTGGGGCGTCTGAAGCTGGATGGTCATCGCCGCGCTTTCAGCACAGCTGCTAATTGGATTAACCGATAAGCTCGCTAGGCGCAACTGTAAGCTCCGCAAAGTAAATAACGTTTTCTTTACAGTTATACCCAGGTAATTCTTTTTACCTTGTTTACGCAGGACAAGCGATTGGCTACCTGGCCATTGAAAATTTGTTCAGTAGCCGTTGCTGAATGAAGCATTAAAAACACAGCGTGCAGAATAAAGATTTGTACTGTAAATTCCGCGGGATTGTAATTTTCCTTATTTATCCCTCGTATCAATATATACCGTGATTTACTGTTTAGCCGTCGACTTACCACAAAGGAAGCCTCTTCTTGTGAAATGGTCACTCTATTTGTTGAGAGAGGGCAAATATTAGCGAAGGGTATCCGCAAAACCAAGTATATTGAATATGCGATTATTAATGGCATTTCTCTAGATATCCTACGTCTCCCTCAGGTAAGTGTTCGTTCCTGCTTGAATCAACGATCAATACAATCTTGTTGAACGTTTCAGCATAAAGAGGCCCATAATCACTACGATTTGTGAGTTCACATTCTAGTGTGAAAGCTGTTTTCGCGCAAGAGCGGAAATCTTTTTTCATCTGAGGGAAGCAAGCATTTCAGGGAAAAAGTTCGATGGGAAAGCGAACAAAATTGTTAAAAGCGACTGTAATGGACTCACACTTTGCTCACGTCAAGCACATTCTAGAAATATAGAGTGAGAAAGAAGGTTAGGCATGTCACATTTTCATCGCTGGATTAGATTTAGAATGTTTATCGGTATTACGGCGTGTTGTAATGTGTTTCCTGGGCTCAGTCACATCGCTTACATAATATACACTTCACAGCAGCAGCAAATGCACTACGCACAGGAAAAAGAAACGCTCATAAAATACGCCTCGTTTGCGCCGGTTTGAAATTTGAGACTACACATTTTTCTACCCATTCCGTCAAAGGTGGCTTTGCTTCCAAGGAAAACCGAACTCTTCGTTATTATGCTAAGATGCAGATTAGAGTTAAAACCAGTTGGAGTGTTCATGATGATCGACATTCACTCTCGATGATGCGTTCTGCGGAAAAATACTGTTTCACGCTGCTTTCAATCCGGCCCTTACTTTTTGTAGAGCTTGTAAGGTCGTACCGAAAATTGATGTTTATAATACTTGATATTCCAGGTATTATAGGCGTTCTTTCATAAAAAATACCTTCGATATCTCAAGTCAAACAAAAATCACATCAGTGCAAATAGCGCACATCTGGTGAACTCATTACCAATATTATTTTACTTTTCAGTTAAAGACAGCTTGGTTATTGCTTCATTTAAAAAAAACTTTTGAATTATCTTTCACAGCTGAAATAACATTTCCACTTCAGTCCTACCGCTCTGCCGCTAAAGAATCACTGGAGAATTCCTGGCCTCCACATTATAGTCGAACTTTGACGATTATGCTCAGGTTGACATTCGTGTGTATACTTTTATGAAGGATCGCTTAGAAAAGGCATAATTATGTTCTCGACAAAACAGCAAAGATATGGCTATCACGGAAGTCACGTTCCTGCTGACGGTATATTGTCAGCTTTACACTCGTCGATAACAGTTACTATTTCATTTTCCTGCAAAAGACGAGGCATGTTCGATAAAGGCCCTAAGCAAGTGTACATATATATGAGAGCCGCTCCCACATGCGCCCCCTTACTTTGTTTTCAGCGTAATTTACGTCCACATCGACGAGTGCGATGACTCTCGGCACTTAGTGTTTTTAAAGGTTTCCATTTGGAATAGTGTGGCATTCTTCATTTTAGGTATACTTATTTCCATAAAGAATCATTTTTGTTTAAAGCTGGAGTGACACTTGAGTGCATTTCCCAAATTTTATTAAATTCTTTGGGTAGTGTCGTGTCGCTAGCCAGTAATCATCGGTTGTTGTTTTTTTGTCAATTAATTTTCTTTTATCAATTAGTTACTTTTAAAGGCAATGACATTGCCTTGCTAAGTAACTCGAGGGACGAACTGCAAATAATGATTGATAACCTAGACAGGAAAAGTACAAAGGTAGGCTTAAAAATCAAAATGCAGAAGACTAAGGTAATGTTCAACAACCTCGAGAAGGAACAGCAGCTTACGTTAGATAGCGAAGCACTGGAAGTAGTAGGCGAATATGTCTACATAAGAGAGGTAGCTAGTAACCGCAGATCCGGACCATGAAAAGGAACTAAGAAGAAGAATAAGATTGAGATGGAACGCATTCGGTAAGCACTCGTAGATTATGACTAGCAGCTTGACGGTATCGCTCAAGAGGAAAGTATACACGTTGCCTCTTACCTGTACTCACCTATGGGGCTGAAACGGGGTGGCTACCCAAGAGGGTTCTACTTAAGTTGAGGACAACTCAGAGGGCTATGGAACAAACAATGGTAGGGGTAACATTAGAGATAGGAAGCATGCAGAGTAGGTCAGAGAAATAACTCAAGTTATTGACATTCTAGTGAAAATTGAGAAGTAATGGGCATGGGCAGGACATGTGGTGCGAAGAGAGGATAACCGACGGTCGGTTAGGGTAACAAATTGGATTTCAAGGGAAGGAAAGCGTAGCAAAGGGTGGCAGAATGTTAGGTGGGTTGATGAGGTTAAGTTTGCAGAGGTCCAGTGGATGCAGTTAGCACAGAACCGGGTTAATTGGAGAAATATGGGAGAGGCCTTCGCCCTTAAGTGGTTATAGTCAGGCTGATGATGATGATGATGAGCTTACTTCTTTACTTTTGTTTTAGAATTATTGCTGTATGTGTCCAGGCTTTGGGTGAATACCACTTTTTATGCTTTGTTGACGCACGTGCTTACTGTTATAATGGGCGTTTAAGCGAAGATTTTGAGTAATTTTAAAAAATAGCTGATTAAGATTAGAACAAGAAACGAATTTCCAGGCACAAACTCTCTGCCGTGGCAGGCACAATATTTGTGTGCCACTATGCATGTTAATTACTTAAAACTAACTCATACCTTAGTACCTAGGACGATTACGCATTTAGTCTTAAATGATAGTTCGAAATCGTGAACAACACAAACCCAAATCAGTTTTTGTAGGGAAAAAGAACTCAGAAAAACACAGTTAATAGAAGCGGCGCATGTTTCGTAAGAAGCCGAAACTAACCGAAAGAGATCTGTAGAAATCTCTCTACAGATGAGACGTGCGCTGAATACGTCCTGAAGGACTACGCTGATCATTTCCAAATGAAAGCGGTTTCCAGCACGATCGTGTAAATATTTTAGCTTCGCATATAATGTCAGGGAAAGGGTAGACACTACAAGTTCAGTCCTTGTTATTTTTAAGATCGACGCACTGAAATAGAATGCACGACAAGTCAAGGGCGAGCGGTCAGTTCGAATACAGAGGCTTTGTCACTGCACACGTCATCATTATAAGTCGCTTCAGCAGCGAGGTTCCTTTGTAGCACTTGCGCTCAATTCGATTTTCTATGAAAACATTGTGGTGTTTCCCCACGCTGCCTTGCTTTAAAATGGGGGTTTGTCTTCATCTGAAAACCTGATATGGACTTCGAAAACCGTCTGAAAACCGTCTGAAAAACTTCTGAAAACCGTCTTCATGGACTTGAACTTTCCACTGGAGCTAATCATTCAACTGCGATCACAAAAAAGATAATTCGTGAGATAATTAGAGGGACTTTGGACTGCAGAAGGAGGCTCAAAGAGCTTCCTCTTGCAGTTTTTTTTTCTGTTTTGAAACCAATACTTTTGCATTGCTTAAAGTGCTTTTTGAAGCACGCTGCAATGTCCTTTCTGTAACCACATGTGTCCAGCCAAACCTTGTTCCGTCTATATGTCACTCCACGACCATGTGCCGTTAACGGTGGGGTGGGGTTAAACGAGACAGGATTTCACAGTCATCTTTTTTTCCTAATATTAAAAACCCCGAATATATTGTACACTAGCCTTTGTTGGCATGTTAGCTAAGCAGTCAGTAAAAAACCTGAATGGCCTTGCATATACAAAAAAATTCATAATTATTTTATGTGAAAATTATTTATCTCATTTTGCACTAACTCCCAGGGCAAACAGGCACAGAAAGGGGGGCAAGACGAGACATCTTATCACGTTTTGGCACGCAATAATAAAATCACTTCTTGCACTCCAACCACTTCAACGACAATTCATGAGTTTGTACGCAGTATTTGTGAGGTCATTAGTTGCACCTCCCGCTTTGAATCCACGCGGAATGAGGCGCTGTGTAGTTCCATAATACCTTGAACACAAGGCACTCCCAGTCATATTTTCGCGTGCTGATTGCTTTGCAGAACAATTTTCTTTCGATGAAAAACTGGTTACCAAGAGCCTTCTCTTTCAATTTTCTATTTCGATCCCTTCCGACACATCGGCCTCCTTCTAAGAAGCTAGCAAGCACCTGAGTTATCTAACCATGGTGGTTGTCTCTAACTGACTTCCTTCGTTTTGCTTGTTTTCTATAGCAAGCATAGGCGGTCGAGTATGAAAGCTCCCTGTGAGTTGGCTGTTCACTTTTTTCGGTACGAGTAGTCTAGAAGCAGTTAGCGTACGAGTCTTCTCGTTGAACGCAAGCCTGCTGTTCAGAAGAGCTTGGCAGTGGCACTTCGTCAAACTCAGTGACGCACCAGAAAACGGCCAACCAATGCACTTCTGGAGTCCATTGATTATATTTCCAGAATGTTTGTTGGCTTGGTTTACCTGTACAACTGCACTCTTTACCCTGATACGGATTGCAAGTTGGGTGAGCAGCCACACTGTTGCAGGCGGCTTTGAATGCACTGAAAAAGACTACGTCAAGTGATTCTAGCTTGTATGTCGTTTGCAACAAGAGAGAGAAAAAGAGCAGAATTATCCCAATATTCCCTACATAATGAACTGTTGCAGCGGTCATGTGACTACTTTGACCATTAAAATATTAAGCGCTTATTGTCAGCAGTGCATTGGACAGCTTCAGAAGAAATGCTTCAAAATGCGCAAAAACAAAAAAGGGACTCCTTTACCAACGGTTGTCGCAAATGCACTGAATGTTCAAGCTATGCGGAGGAGGAAGGGGGAGGTGGACTGTCATGAATGAGGGTATGACCTGACTGCGTGCACACACTATGATATCAGGCAGAATGAAACGAACTGCATTGACGCAGCAAAACAGTCACCATCCGTCCTTTTTCATGACTAAACATATTGTGCGAGGCTCTGCGTGGTTATCTGTGCGTGGTTATCGACCCGCACAGCGCGAGGATGTGCGATGCGAGGATGCGCGATGCAAGGGTGTGCGATGCGAGGACGTTCGACGTGTGCACGGTGGAGAACGTGCGACGTGCTCACGGCGCGAAGGCGTGCGCACTGTCAGGACTTCTGTACCCGTGTGTGTGTGCGGCAAAATTTGTGC
The DNA here is from genome assembly GCF_055883805.1 of Amblyomma maculatum. Taxonomy (NCBI): domain Eukaryota; kingdom Metazoa; phylum Arthropoda; class Arachnida; order Ixodida; family Ixodidae; genus Amblyomma; species Amblyomma maculatum. The sequence goes on along the minus strand of NC_139348.1, from coordinate 60,157,002 downwards.
ATAGCTATCAACATTCAGAGTGCATGATGTGGGCACTCAGTGCAAGGAATGAGTGCACTCTGAAGGTGCAAGACATTGGTCTGATCTCAGGCGAGAGACATTCGGCATGGGAATGCTACCATGCTATGGTGATACTCTGTATAGTTACAAGGCTCCTACGTCACACCTCATGTTTGTGTTGTGTATAATACTAATATGCCAGCTTTAGGCCTTGTGCAAGGCCTCAATCAGTGTCTGCTACAGTTATGACAAAATGTTTTGCAGAAATGATGCTTTCCATGAGATGAGTCTCAAGTGCAAAGAATGCAAGCTTCCAAAAGATACATGTGGTCACCTGGATTGGCTTTATTGGCTGATACACCGTGGTCACAAAACATCTGCTTTCGGTCCACCAGGTTCGAGCTTGGATGCAGGTTTCCTTCTTCAGCTGCTTTTGGCCTTTTGGATTCGAGCTTGGATACAGGTTTTCACTGCGCGACGTCTGCAAAATGCAAAAAAGGCAGGACTATATTCCAAAATCCGAAAATTCAGCTCATGTCTTTACAAAACATTCTAAGAAAGGAATAAGTAGGTGCTCTATTATTAATTGATAACAATTCAAAAAGTTTTGATTCTGAACTACAGAAATTTGAGGACGGACACAAGAATACAGGCTGTTCAGCATCAGTCCATTACAAAATCTAATACCTTAGTCGAACAGAGATTTCAAGGGCCTTTAAACCATATCCTATCAATCAAAGACATTTGAGCACTGCTTCATGGAAATCCACAATAACTATAGTGAACAGAGCAGTGCACAACTGGAGATTTAAATGGCCTTTGAGAAATAGAAGTGTGCATTCTAGGATATGGCTTAGCACACAGGACTAAGGATTAAAACTAAACCTGACATGAAAGATTATGCAATCCTACATATATGATCATAGAAGGAAAAGAAAATTACACACAGAACAGTGCGGAAAGTATATCATTATTGCAACTTGTACAAAAACAGTTGATAACACATCTCCAAAAGTACACGAGTATTACTTGAGCCCAGCAGCGAATTATCGATTGGAACAGCGGGGGTACAAGAGCTTACAGTTAGATGATGGAATCTTTCAATGGTGATCGAGGATGCCATGTAGAAGTGGCACAACTCCCCCCAAGTTTACTAAAGGCTTGGTTAGAATTCATGACGGCCCCTCAGCCTTCCTTCCAATAAGGTCTTGAGAAATAGCCCAACCACCTGAGGCAGTGGAAACAGTGCATAGGGATCAGGTTAACTGATATTCACAAACATGGCTTGACTAACACCTTTACTTCAAGCGGTCCTCGAGGCCCCTTTTTTTTTAATTCAAGCTCCACTTGAATTGCCTCTGAAGTGCATGAGAAAGCCGAGAAACCGAGAATCTATAAGTGGCAATGACACTACTACAGGGACACCTAGACTTCCACTTGCAAACATGGGGCATCGCAGCTTTCACACAGTGTGCAGACGTCGTTCTACTGCATACCAAGCCTTTCATGTAAGTGGATACAATAAGGATTCACAGACCCACTCTCTGAAGCACTGGCTCTGAGAACCTCAATTTGACTCGAAAATACTGAAACATCGTTTCAAGTACGACCAAGACAAGCCTCCTAAGTACCTGCGGCTGACGTTGCGCATGGATAACTATCGTCAGTTGCAGATTTCAATGCTATAGTTATCATCGCATTACGCTACTGTGGTGTAGGCACATTTCAAGTCCATCACCAGATACCTTAGCAACCTTTCAGAGCATGATGAGTGCCAAGTTGCAGAAAGCATTTGATGGCTAACAGCAAAAGAAGCATGTGCAGTGACCACTGTGGGCAGTAGTGCAATCGTGGGGAATGCCATATTGTAAATCGGAAGAGAACGAGGTACCGGAGGTGCAGCTGTGCCATGGAACACCTGTGCTGCACAAATCAAAGGCTTTCTGATTGCCTCAAATATAGCTGTATGTCTAAATGCAGTGCTGAAGGGGGGGGGGGGGGGGTCTCTCCTGTCTTTTTAGCTGTGGAGGGATATTTTATTTATTTATTTATTTAGAACATACTGCAGGCCTACATTAGGCCCAAGCAGGAGGGGCGAATACATAATATATGCAAAAAGAACAGGATTAGCAAAATTGAAAAATGTTAAACACAAGTTGTAACACAAAATACAACAATAAATACAAGGCTCAGATGCAAAAAAAAAGTAAACGTAGAAATAAATGGCTCTCAAATTAAATGCTGTGAAGAAAACATTGAGTCAAAAAAATCAGCTCTGGTTAAAAGATCTGGCAGAAACCTGTTCCACTCCTCAATGGTGCGTGGAAAAGATGAGTATTTAAAGGCGTTAATCCTAGCACTGTAAGGGGTTAATGATTGTGCACGATGATCTCGTGTTTGGCGCGTAGTGTTAGGTTTAAGAAAGGGGTCTGCATTCATAGACAGTTTATGGTATTTTAGTAAGAAAAGTAGTTTCAGTCTGAATTTTCCGGCGCAGCTGTAATGTTTCAATACCGTGAGTTCTCATGAGGGTCGTTGGTGAGTCAGCTGCACGATACTTTGAAAAAATAAAACGGACAGCTTTGCGTTGAATCATTTCAAGGGCCTCGGTGTTACGTTTAGTGTGGGGATCCCAGACGGTGCACGCATATTCTAGTGATGGCGTTATTATTGAAAAGTAGGTTAATTTTTTAAGTTCACTTGGGTGCAAGTTTTAGTTTATGTCTAAGAAAGCAGAGTTTACGAAACGCTGAGGAGCATACATTTGATACATGTTTATTCCAGCTAAGGTTTTCTGGTATTGCAACTTCTAGATACTTGTACTCGCTGACTTCGGTCAGAAGGTGAGATGAAATATTGTAAGGAAATGAGAAGGAAGCCTTTTTTGTTAGTTATCTTCCTGTATACTGTTTTCTCTAAATTTAGCTTCGTGTCCCATTTATTACACTATGTGTGTATGTTCTGAAATTGGAGTTTAGTAAAACTTGATCATCTTGGCAAGTAATTTGGTGAAATAAAATGCAGTCATCTGCAAATAATCTAATTTCAACAGGGGTAGTTATAACGTTAGTAATGTAATTGATATATATCAAAAAGAGGAGAGGTCCGAGGACGCTTCACTGTGGGACGCCTGAAGTGACCGGCAGGTGGTTTGAATAGCAATCATCAATACAAACAAATTGTGTGCGGTGAGAAAGGTATGAGGTATTTGCAGTTGGTGAAAGGCATGGCTTTTGAAGTGCGGTTAAAATTATAGTTCCTAACTTGCTTGGAAACAGAAGCGGCATTTGCTTCTGGAAAGTCTAATTTGTTGGCTCGGGTGCATGCGTTATAACATGCTTCTTTGCACCTCACATGCTTCTTTGCACCTGATTGCCTAAATCCTTTTCTACATGAGCCATATGTCACTGGCAGTGAATGTTGGTAGACGTGAATTGTTTTCAGCCATTTTTCATAGCTGCCTTGTTCATGCAGTCTGCGAAACATGTTTTACTAGGCTGTGACTTTTTTTAACGTCCAAACGCGACTCAGGCTATGAGAAATGCTGCAGTGGAGGACTTCAGAAATTTAAACCATCTGGAGTTCCTTAACGTGCACTGATATCGCACCGCACACGGGCGCCTTGCTTTTAGACTCCATCGAAAAGCGGCCGCCGCAACTTACTAACCTGTGACTCTTCAGGCAGCTTGCGGGTGCTTTTCACAAGGACTTGACATTAGAATGGGTGTTACACGTAGTGGCACGCACTTTCTGGGCCAAATTTGGGCCATATGGCCCATACGGTTGGGGGGACGAGAGCAGAGGCGCCGAGCAGTACAGAGAAGTACAGGAGCACGCCGAGCGAGGGTGTAATTGTCCTCACACGGCAACGCTCTCTGCGTGTCGAGAGCAGGGCGCCACGACCATTGTGACTGCACTTCCCTACCCAGCATTCTCCGCCTGCCCGCAGTAGCAGCAGTTGCAACCCGAGGAGAAGCAAACACTCCGTGTAGAACTGCTTGCTTTGCATTCCTTTGTTCACACAGCGCGGCGATCTGCGCCCTTTGGCCCTTTCGACACCAGCAGTGACTCTCAAACCTGAGCAATGCTTTGCAGCCGCCATTTAGAGCGTCACCGACTCGAGAAAAAAAAAGATGGCGCGGATATAATGCTTTATGTCATGTGACTTCCTCTACACTCGCTTTAGACGAGGTATCAGCCGGGAGTGCATTCAGGTGCTCTCAGCGAAGGAAAAGACCTCCTCCTCTACCATTGCAAGCCAGTGATTCTACTCCTGCTCTACCACTGGAGGGCACCAGCTTGTCTGAGAGCACTTTCGAAGTGCTCTCGAAGGCGCCTACTCTTCCACTCGAATTCGCCATTAGTCTTGTCCCCGTACGCCACTTGTGCTGCCTGGAGTGGAGAAATATTTCTAAAGGGTATGTCGGAGGAAATGCTGAAAAGCATTCAAGAATCTGAACTGAACCTTAAGTAGAGAAAAGACTGTTTTCTTCACTTAATGGAGCTGAGGTAGCATCGAGTGGAGACATGTTTTTGAATTCGGCCACAAGGGTAAAATTTGAATTAACTATTCCACACGCAAAACACTCATGTCATAATGTCAAGTCCTCTGAACATTTAGAGGCAAACTCGATATTCATAGGCTAACAGAACATATTTCCCAGGCTGCATGAAACGGCAGCTGTGAAAAACGGCTGAAAACGCTTAATGTCAGGCAAAATGTCGCTGCCACTGTGATACTGTTCATGTAGAACATGACATATGCATTGAGAAATGCTGTGAAATTTAGTGACCAAATTTGTTTATTAAGGTTTGGTTTGAAGTTGCTGCTACACTTGATCTTTGAACTTGCAGGGCTCAGCGGCGAGGGAAGAAAAGATGCGTGCTTCTTCGCTACATATACACCCAAACCAACAAATTCAACTCGCTGATTTCAGTTTCCGAACAAAGCTTGGAGCCACAATGGTCACTGCCCTTGAAAAGCCATGCCCTCTGCCTACCGCGAATATCTCTCCACAAAACAAGTGAACCAACCGCTTTGACAGCACCGTGTGTCCGAAGATGTACATAGTCCCTGATGTAACAAGAAAGCCATTGATGCCTGTAGCACAGATGTTGACACTGTTCACAAGGCTCAATCTCACTACTAGTGGCCCCAGCTTCCTTTATACGTACTTGCTAAGACCAAAAAATGGAAAGACTGCAAAAATGCGGGGGAGGCTGCGTTTGTGTACAAAGATACTGCCTACTTTCAGGCAGTATCTGATGCGTCCTAATCTAAACATCCTAAGCATAAACACACGCAGCAGCAAGCATGCAATGCATGTCAAAAGGTGTGCGTCCATCGAGATAACTGCAGGCCGCCACCGAGCGTTCTCACTACGTCTTTATAGCCAACGCAAAACCGATCTGCATGCCCACCACCAGTTTTCTCAAGCTCTGGCAAGAGGGAAGAGTGCCGGCGGAGTGGAAACACGCCGTCGTCGTGATGATTCCGAAGCCAGGCAAAAAGCTTCAGATCGAGAACCTCAGGCCGATATCTCTAAAGTCGCGCCTGGGCAAGCTGTACGAGAAAGTGACCACGAAAAGAATTCAGTCGCACCTGGAAAACGAACAATGGCACCCGGACAGCATGTACGGGTTCAGAGCCAACCTCTCGACGCAAGACGTGCTGCTCCAACTCAAGGAGGAAGTGCTCGAGGCGATGCCGAAGGCGGGCGACGTCGTCATGGCCCTCGACATAAAGGGGGCTTTCGACAACGTAAGCCACGCGGCCATCATGGAGGGCATCAACAACACCAACTGCGGGAGGAGAACGCACGATTACGTCAGAGCTTTCCTGAGCGACAGAACGGCGACCGTGGGGCTGGGCGAGCTGAGAAGCGACGTCTTCCCCACGCCGTGCAAAGCACACCCCAAGGATCCGTCATATCGCCCGTCCTCTTCAACGTGGCAATGATTGGACTTGCAAGACGGCTCAAGGAGATCCAGGGCATCCAACACGCGATGTACGCCGATGACATAACGATATGGGTCACCCAAGGATCACTCGGGGAGAAGCAAGAAAAACTACAGTGAGTGGCAACTTGCGTAGAAACTTACACCAGAGACAGGGGCCTAAGATGCTCGACGGAGAAGTCGGAACTCCTCAGGGTCGGCAAGCATCCCACCCAAGCGGCACTGGAGGTCGTTCTCGAGAGACAGAACATCCCGGAAAAGAACATGATAAAGATCCTGGGCATGTGGTTGCAAGGAAGCCGGAAAAGCAGCCACACCATCAGCCTGCTGAGTAAAGGCGGCAGAGCAGGTGGGCCGTATGATCAAGAGTCTCCCAAAAGAGATATGGAATGAGAGAAGAAGACACTCTCAAGCTAGTTAACAGCCTAATTGTCAGCCGAGTCACGTACTCCCTGCCGTACCACGCGACGACCAAGGCGGAAAGAGAGCAAGCCGACATCATTCTCAGGAAGGCGTACAGGACTGCTCTGCACCTACCCAAGCACACGTCGAACGAAAAGTTGCTCCAGCTAGGCATCAGCAACACCTTCAGCGAGCTCGCCGAAGCTCTGCTGGAAACGCAAATCACGAGACTCAGAGGCACCCCCCACGGGACGAGCGCTCCTAAGAAGGTTGGGTCGGGACACGAGCGGACTGGTAGACAGATACGCGGACGTACTGGACCACCTTAGGAAAACCATTAACGTGGGATTATTGCCGAAAAACATGGACCCCAATCTTCACGAAAACAGACGAAAAGCGAGGGCCGAGTACGTTGAGAGAACGCTAGCCCAGTTAGACAACACCGTATACACGGACGCTGCCGTATATCCGCGCGAGAGAGAACGCGTAGCCGCGACGGTAGTGGTAAACAAGGAAGAAAACATGATCACGTGTGCCACGGCAAAGGTCGCCGGCACAGCGGTGGCCGAAGAAATTGCCGTCTCGCTGGCGGCAGCAGAAGGCTACAGAACGGGCCGATCTCTCAACATACTGACGGACTCAAAGGAGACGTGCAGGAACTACACGAGGGGCAGGATCAGCAGAACAGCCCTTAAAATACTCAGCGGGGCAACCTCCGCGAGGAGAAACCCAGGCATAACCTAATCTGGATCCCGGGCCACACGGGCATAGGGGGGAACGAAAGAGCAGACAGCCTAGCTCGAGGTTACGCATTCCGAGCAGGGCAGTCAAATGCTCCGAAGCTCCGCCTACAGGCTTGCGAGGGGGGATACGCAGAGATCTTGCACTTGCATAGGGGAGCTAGAATTAGATATCCACCACCACAAAAAGCCCTAACCAAGGAGGAAGCGACCGGCTGGCGCAGATTACAGACCAACTCCTTTCCTAACCTACACATACTTAAAAAATGTTCCCGACACAATACAGAGCCACCTGCCCTTTTTGCGATGCCACACCTACACTTTATAATATCACGTGGTAATGCGAAAGCAACGAAGTATTCCACCAACACGAAGACCCGAGTGGGGAGCAATGTGCGAGTCGGCTCACCAGCGGCGAGCTCGCGACCCAAAGGGCCTTAGTGCAGCACGCGACTGATGCAGCACGACTCAGTGGAGCCTTGGAATAGGGGCCCACCCTTACTGATGAAAAGTCTCAAGTCGCCAGCGCCAGAGAAGACGACGGAGACTTCACAGACGCGAAACCCTTGAAATATTCAATAAAGTTTTCACTCACTCACTCAGCACCATCAGAGCGCTGTTTAAGTTTTTAATGCAAAACCATAACTAGCCCTTTTACACGTAATTTCGTACGTAACCGTTCTTGGCTGCGTTGGTTTCGAAAGAGAGCAATCATGCCGTTGTTGAGCATAGAGCAGCTTGGTAACATAAGGCATGCGGCTGAGCTCAATAAGAAGGATCAGATAACATGACATTTGGGCAAAGCCTTTAACCTCAAGTACACTGTGTGGCTGCCCTTAGCTGAGATCGAAATGAAGCCAGCAGAGCATCTATATCTACTGTGGCTGCATTAGCTGTGCACCGCTGCCTACAAGAAACGCAGTACACCAACTGTTTTCGCAGCCAGAGATACCTACTCTTTCTCGGCTAAAGTCTGCTTTGATTGATTTCCTGCTTAGCCAATGATGCTAGTGTGACCTCTGATGGAGATGCTTGAAATTATAATGCGGCTGCTGATTCCTCTGTGCCAGTTCCGCAAAAGGATTCTTTGCAGGCAGAGGCCCCTTATCAGAAGATTTAGGGCAGTGATCGTACAATCAGAAAGTTTGGTCAAAAATCTGAAGTCTTCTAGAAAATCGAAAGGGTTGGCTGCAGGTCTGTACGCAACATGCCTTCTCCACAAGTGTGTCCTTGTCTGTGGAAGCCACCAAGCAGAGCAACCTTGCTATTAGTCCTCAAATGTGTACCATAGCTCAGCACTAAGTAGGTTCTGAAACATTGCTCATATTAAGCGACAACTTAAAATGTGCAGCACCTCAGAAGTATGTGATGATCAATTACAGCACTGGAGTTAGTGATAGACCATGATTATACATGCTTGCTGTCAGAACCTGGGATGTCAGGAGGGTTGCCAAAGCCATACCCAGAAAAAATATAGTGCCAGAAGTTCTAAATTAACCAGGGTTGACCTGGGCTGTCACTCAGCCAATGCTTCAGAGAATCGATCTGTGCATACTCACTGTATCCACTTTAGTAAAAAGCTTGTAAACCCGGAGAACAAAGCCCACAAAGAGAGCAAATGATAAGATGTCACGTGTTTACAAGTTGAGTGCCAGTCTATGAGCTCTCAAGGTCACATAACCGCCAATAAATGAAAAGCAGGCATTCAGGGCTGCGTGGAGTTGAAGTGAATGTATTCTTATGAACTGAAGATTTCCTGTCACTATACTCAATCTCACAAGCTGTCTGCTGCACCTGGCTCCATTCGAGATCATATCGATTATAGTAAGTAATTGTGCTCTTAAGTGCCTCTCACCCCTTAAATTGGCCAGGGTGAAATTAGGAGCACAAAGACCTACTTGGACCCTTTGCAAAACTCAATGCGTCACCTATCTTATATAGCAAAATCCTTGTGGAAGAATATTTTTGCGCGTCCTGGGTGCACAGTCACGTGACACATGTGTGACGTAGCCTATATATCACATACACATATCTCCTACATCTTTTTCTTTTACAGAGGCATGCTGCTCAGTCAAAAGACGCGATCGCGGGGATGTAGTTCGCACCGATTCTGTGCGTTCGCAATTTTTTGTTTCCTTTCTGTTTCTTCCGATAGTTTGGTGGGACGGCTGGTATGCAATGCGATGCGGGGATACTGGAGTCGTGAGTTTGCTTTTTTCGCAGCGTGCCGCAGGGATGGTGCGTTTGTTTTCTGCAGTCTAAAAAATGTGCAAGAGTACTTGCCGTGTGCGGGGCTGCATACATATTGAGTACCAGAGTGTGAGTTATTTGCGCACACGCACGCCATACATGCAGTTTTGCAGTGGCGCAAAAAAAAGTAATTCTGTCAAGACAGAGCATCCTCTCAAGGGCACGTAAACTGACGTTTCGATTAAGCAATGGAATTATACGAGATGTTTCACATAAGGTTTGCTTTATGGGGTTTACCACCCCAAAGCAACTCAGGCTTGTATCACATGAGGGGCTTAACTCAAGGTAAAAAACAGGCCCATGTGCGGACACAGAAGCATTCAAACATTCGGTGCTACAAAAAAGCAAGCTTGCATACTGCTCTGTGCTTTGCCGAGGCAGCTCCATGCCATCACTCACTTGAAACCGTGCCCGTTGGACAACCTGCCCCCCGATTCTTTCATCTTTTCCGCACTGGTAAGTGAAAAAAAGCAAGCTTGCATACTGCTCTGTGCTTTGTCGAGGCAGCTCCATGCCATCACTCAATTGAAACCGTGCCCGTTGGACAGCCTGCCCCCCCCCCCCCCCCGCGATTCTTTCATCCTTTCCGCACTGCTAAGTGAAACAAAGCAAGCTTGCATACTGCTCTGTGCTTTGCCGAGGCAGCTCCTAGCCATCACTCACTTGAAACCGTGCCCGTTGGGCAGCCTGCCTCCCGATTCTTTCATCCTTTCCGCACTGCTAAGTGAAAAAAAAAGCACGCTTGCATACTGCTCTGTGCTTTGCCGAGGCAGCTCCATGCCATCACTTAGTTGAAACATTGCCCGTTGGACAGCCTGCCCCCCGATTCTTTCATCCTTTCCGCACTGCTAAGTGAAAAAAGCAAGCTTGCATACTGCTCTGTGCTTTGCCGAGGCAGCTCCATGCCATCACTCACTTGAAACCGTGCCCGTTGGACAACCTCCCCCCCCCCCCCGATTCTTTCATCCTTTCCGCACTGCTAAGTGAAAAAAGCAAGCTTGCATACCTGCTCTGTGCTTTGCCGAGGCAGCTCCAAGCCTACACTCACTTGAAACCGTGCCTTTTGGACAGCCTGCCCCCCCCCCCCGATTCTTTCATCCTTTCCGCATTGCTAGGTGAAAAAAAGCAAGCTTGCATACTGCTCTGTGCTTTGCCGAGGCAGCTCCAAGCCATCACTTACTCGAAACCGTGCCGAATGCGTAAGACAGCCTGCCCCTCCCCCCTCCAGTTCATTCATCCTTTCCGCACTGATAAATAAAAGAAAGAAAGCATGCATACTGATGTGCGCTTAGCTCGCAGGACATCTAGACTCCCCTCCCATTACCTCCACTCCCCCTTCTCATCCACCACTCGTTTTAAAGGACGGCCAACATCCGAGCACCCTTGCGTCCTTCCCGCGCAGACCAGGCAGCCCTTTTCTCACTCCCTCCCAGTAAAATGAAAACAAAAACGTGCAGGAAATACAGGAGTGACATAGTCACGTCACTTTCGTTTCAACGAGGTTTGGGTTGCTTTAGCCTAAGCAGCAGTATAGGGAGTGCTCAAGATTTGATTGCTTCTGTGCGCAGCGCGTTAGAGCACAGGGCTCGATCGGCCACCTTTGTACCTTAAGTTAAACCCGTTGTGTGAAACGATAGTGCCGGAAAATTGTTCGTTCATAAGCTAAGCCATATAATTTATGAATTTACAGCTTAATTTAAAACGTCAACGTTTATGTGCCCTTAGAAGATGCTCTTAGTCTTGGCAGTTATTTCTTTTCTGCCACTGCAAAACAGCATATGTGTGGCGTGCATGCGTGCAAGTAACTCATGCACTAGCCTTGCATGTTTCCATTACAATGAGGAAAACAATTGCGCAATCCCTGCAGCGCACTGTGAACAAGCAGACTCTTGACTCCATGTCATTGCATTACTCGAATGCCAGCAAGCCCGCTAAACCACCGGAACAAAAAGAATGAAACCTAAGGAAAAGTTTGCAGACAGACAGAATCGGCGCTCACTCTACATTCCCCTGCCTCATGCCTTTTGACTGAGCAGCGCTTCTCTCTCAAGGAAAAAAAGAATACAAACTCCACAAGATATCTGTATGTAACATAAGCTATGTCACTGATGTTTCACGGGATTGTGCACTGAAGACATGCAAAAATATCCTCCTAATTCCCTTTGAGGCAGAAGTTGGGTGCAATGCTGAATATTTCTGTGTCAAACCTCAGGTTATGCACGAATCTGACGAGGAGCATGCCTTGACTATTGAAAACCAGAAGGGGCGGAAGTGGGGGGGGGGCGGCGGGGGTTATGAATTTTGTTACTGAGTGGAGCAGGTAATAGATGTGGTCATTGTCACAAGAAATGTCTCCTGGCAGCCGCCTATTTCTGCCCCCAAAACAGGTTTGGCCGCCACAGCGAAGGGGTTTGCACTGAGCAGAGAAGCATTGCAGAAATATTCTGCCAGAATAAGCCCATGCTTCATTCATGGTGTATGATTACATATGGCATAGGATTATCAATAACACTCCCTTCTATTATCTTTTCATATTACATACAAAATGTATTCGCACTCAGTTTAGCTACCAAAAAAGCGCAGGAGGGCCTTTTAGAGAGGAAATTTTTAGAGCCTATTTATGAGAAAGCAGCCATGAACTGGTCTAGTTGAAGACAACAAGACAAGAAAAATAACCCTCCAGAAAGGTCTTCAAGGAGTTCCAATTTTAGAAAACTTTGTTCACAGCAGTTTTGCATCAATATTGTGTGAAACTTAGAAAAACAGACAGACATGCTGACAAAAAGAAAAATTAAATAGGGACAAGAGAGGTGGCAACTGCAAAAAAGTGGGCCATCTGTAACCCTGGTCTGGACGCAGGCCAGGCTGTCACTTTGGGTTTATATTATATAGGTTCATGCTCTCTTCGATTGTTCCCTCTGAAGTGCACTTTTAGTTTTCATGTAGGCTCACTTTTAGAGAAAAACCATGCAATGTTTTGAGAATTTTAAAAAGTAAATAATTTCAGGAGTTCCAAAGCTCCTTGAAATAGTTCCTGAAAACCAAGGGTACTCAATGATTTCAAAGGCCTGTGTAAACCACACTTCATGATCATCTTATTGAAGGGAATTAACGGCTTACCAGCCCACCCTCTGGGGCCTGCGCCCAATAAAGTATGGATGCATCATGTAGAACTTATGAAATCAGCTGGTAATGACATCTGTTTCAAAACTTCTGGCTTTTCCTATCTTAAAGTAAGCTCGCATTTTAAGTAGCACTTTAGTGGATAGAATGGAGTAATTGTTATAAAAGCCAGCTTCAGTTTGTAATCAATGTCTTTTTATTACCCTAAAGCTGATAATGAGCTATGAGAGACATCATGAAGGAGGGCTCTGGGTTAATTTCCAGAGCCCTCTTCCACAAAAGTTCTTCAAGCTATGCACTGGCACCAAATGCGGGCAAATTTGCATTTTGCCTTTATCAACAGGCCACAGGCACCATTCCACTCCGCATTCTCAAACTCAACAGCCAAATGTCATAGCCAGTAAGCAACGGCAGCAAGCAAAGAAAACACTGAAGAAACCTAAATGTCAAAATAAACATGAGGGGTCACAAATGCAGAAGTGGGTTAGGCAAATAAAAAACTACACATGCTGAAAGATGTCCTCAGTGCTTACATCAATGTCCTGCTTCTTGCCCACCACAGCAAAGCGCAATTCCGGCAAAGGGTATAGAGCTTGAAGGAGCCATTGCTTATGAAGCCACATGGAGCTTGCTGTAAGGTAAAAAGTACCATGACCCAACAAATTAGTGAAAACGTAATATAGTGCAACACATACATGCAGATACTTTGTGAGCAAGAAATAAAGACACAGAGTAGGAACACCACAATACTGTTTTTATTCTTGAAATGATGCACGACATGCTTGTGCAGGTCACTGCATGAAATTTACCTCTGCCTGCTAAATAATTTTATTTTATTATTTTTTTAATTCAAAATTTCGCTTTGGGATTCTATTAGTTGAAGGGCGATTGCCTACAATGCCAGATGAGAAACAATGTTAACATCACCCGGGACATACCAACAGTGAAATAAAATAACTCCTTTCACTGCATCTCGTCGCCAGCCTGGCAAAAGAGCTAGTCAGGCATCACAGTGCCCCTAGTTACAAATAAAAAAGCATTTACTTGACTTTAACTGCAAGTGCATTTTAACAGCCTATCCATAATCCACCAGTTCCCACTAGGTTCGAGATCAGACAAGCCCTCCCTTTCTTTATGCTTTACATCGAGCGAGCACCTTAATTGGTACTGCAGGGCCTAATACATGCCTGCAACTACAATACTACTTTTCTAAGAGATGTGAAACTTCTTTAAAATTCATTTTATGACCGAAGTAGCAAAGATTGTATTTTATCTTGAAAGAAGCAGCAAGAAAAAACAAGGGTATCAAAGGAGACAATACGGGCACTAACTTACAACTAATGTTTATTGAAGCACACATGAAATATATAAAGAAGTCTAGCAGCAACGCAAACCACTCAATCACTGATAAGCAAAAAGTAAGACATGAATTACTAAAATTTAAGAACAGTTCCCTATCTAGGTAACCCAACTCACTGCATGGTAACACGATGGATGGCTGACTAACACATTCATTACCTAGTTGTAAAATGTCGGTAGTTTCAATGATTTCCCAGCTGATTTGCAATGAATGTCAGCCAGAATATGTGCAGCAGAAAGAAACTAAAGCAACCAGGGCATTCTTTACAATGCACAGCCAAGTTGAACCCTACCTATATCTACTCAAATGGAACCGTTCGGAAGTTTTAGTGATTCATGTTTTGCTGTCGGCTTATTGGTGATTGAGCGGTGTGCGGTGTTGCTTGGCATTATATATTTCTTGTTTGCACAGTAAACTTTAGTTGCGAGTTAGCATCTACTTGCTTCTTTTCACGTCTGTTTTTTTTTGTGCTGCTTTCAAGATGCTCTCAGTCTTGACAGTTATTTTTTTTCTGCCACTGCAAAACGGCATATGTGTGGCGTGCGTGTGTGCAAGTAACTCTTGCACTAGCCTTGCATGATTTCATTACAATGAGGAAAACAAATGCACAATCCCTACAGCGCACTGTGAAGAAGCAGACTCTTGACTCCGTGTCCTTGCATTGCTCGAATACCAGCAACCTCGCTAAACCACCGGAAGAAAAAGAATGAACCAACATTTTGGTTCATCATCATCAGCCTGATTATACCGACTGCAGGGCGAAGTCCTCTCCCATATTTCTTCACTTAACCCGGTTCTGTGCTAGCTGCATCCACGTGACCCCTGCGACCTTCTTAATCTCATCCGCCCACCTAACTTTCTGCCGCCCCCTGCTACGCTTTCCTTCCCTTGGAATCCAGTTTGTTACCCTCAGCGACCATCGGTTATCCTCTCTTCGCACTAAATGTCCTGCCCATGTCCATTTCTTCTTCTTAATTTCTACTAGAATGTCGGTAACTTGAGTTGTTTTTCTGACCCACTCTGCACGCTTTCAATCTCTTAATATTACCCCTACCATTTTTCGTTCCATAGCGCTCTGGGTTATCCTCAACTTAAGTAGAACTCTCTTGGTTAGCCCCCACGTTTCAGCCCTATAGGTGAGTACAGGCAAGATGCAACTGTTGTATACTTTCCTCCTGAGCGATACCGGTAAGCTGCTAGTCATAATCTGTGAGTGCTTGCAAATTGCGCTCCATCCCAATCTTATTCTTCTTGTTATTTCCTTTTCATGGTCCGGATCTTCGGTTACTACCTCTCCTAAGTAGACGTATTCGCCTACTACCAGTATTTCGCTACCTAATTTAAACTGCTGTTCCTTCCCGAGGCTGCTGAACATTATCTTAGTCTTCTGCATATTGATTTTCAAGCCTACCTTTCTACTTTTCCTGTCTAGGTCATCAATCATTATTTGCAGTTCATCCCCCGAGTTGCTTAGCAAGGCAATGTCATCAGCAAATTGCAGATTATTGAGGTATTCTCCATCTACCCTTATCCCTAACTGCTCCCATTCCAAGTCTCTGAATACTTCCTCTAAACAAGCTGTGAATAGTACATTTTGGTTGATGGCCCCTTTTCCCAAGCATTTCCCCCCAGAAGAGCCGAGCACCAGGCCGGGGGAAATCTTGTACCCATTGGAAATCGGTGGGTACCCGGCGGCACTGGGGATCGAACCCGTACCTCTCGAATGCGAGGCGGATGCTCTACCACAGCCACCGCTTACCAACACACCTAAACAGCCATCCTTATGATTGTATTTTTGTCAGTGAAATTTTACTTCATGTGACACTAATCAACAAATATGACCACGTTTCATGAATCTTAAAGCCAATCAATGAGAGGATGATCATAAAGCATGAAAGTTGGCTCAGAAATGCAGCTCTCCGTGCCAACACAGCTTGCACAGACATGATTTTCTGTAGTAAACAAAACACTGCGCTGCTGCAAGGATGGTACAGAGCAAGCAGAGGGTGCTCTGACACTGAGACGAAATGTGGCATTGAATCTTGCTGTACATGGGGACAATGTTTTGGGGCTATGCAGCCTAGTCTAGGTACGAAAGGAAAGCAGAAAAGTTTCTGTCCCCTTGCCGTGAAGAGTGGTTTGCTCGCTATTTGGGCTAGGAGTGTACAGGGTTGAAGTGAAGGGAGGAAGTTGGAGAGTTAATGCAAGGTCACTAGGGGTGAAGTAACCCACTCTACATGGCAAGGGGAAAGAGGTATGTTGCCTCCTTCTTCCTGCCTAACTTCAGCTGCGTAGTCACAGTTATCCCTGAGTAAAGTGATGTGCTACCGTGATCAAGACTTGAAGAATTGAAAACTAAAAGTAACACAGGGGTATGGCATGATTAAAATATCTATGGCCTCCAGGTGAATAGCACGCTGCACTGTAGGGTTGCTGATGGCGTATTTACTTATTTTATGTTTAAAAAACAGTAGTTAGTGAACCATAAATATAATACTTCTGCTATTAGGAGGATTCCACAGCTATGTAAACTGCATGAAGAAAATGAAACTATCAATAGCTTGCACTAACAACTCACCAGGCACCCACTGGTGAAATAAAAGCGGAGCAAAAATCTGTCTAATGTTCGTTAACCACATTTATCATGAAGGTATTGCAGACACTAAGCATAGTTCACCATCATAGCACTTCTGATATCATATCCAAGCCATCTATAAAGCTACCTGTCTCGTCACATGAACATTTCAGCAGATGACTTTTCAAGGGTCATACGACTGACCAAATTGTCATGAAAAAAAACGTTTATGACCAAATCAGCGCTTTTCTCAGAGTTCGCTGCATGGGAGTGAGTTCGTCAACTGCTGGTGTTTCAGAAAAAGGGGTCATCAAACTTTAAGTAAAGTGAGTTGAGGTACAAACAACAAAATGTCGGAGAGTGGTGAGGGGCAGACTTTGTGGCAACACGAAGATCATCTACTAACACTAACAGTAGGCAGCCTTGATTTGATGACAGGGTTCAACATGCCAAAGAAACTTGGATATTGAGGGTCAGCAATAGTAGGTAGCTCTGAATAATTTTGACTATCTACGCTTCTTTAATGTGCACTGCCACTGTACATCACATGGGGACCTAGCGTTTTGCTATATCCGAAATGTAACCACCCGGGCTCGGACCGAGCCCGCGTCACCCAGCTCACTAGTCAAATGCGCTAAACACTGAAGCCCCCAGAGCAGAATGTAGGCAGCCTTGAAGAGGGTTACATTTGCAAGCATGTTTTGTACAAGCCAAGCTTATATAGCTGGATATGGCCAAGCTGCGGCTAATGATTAGCCCGAGGCTCCTTGCAAAGTCCAGGTGCAGATCACGACAGCTTGGCACCAGTCCACCACTCACCTTTTGCAGTATTTCTGCCTCTACAGCCAGCTTCTCTGTTCTTTCCCCTGTAAGTTCCAAACCATCTATTGTTTAGAATTCTTTTGAACAATGAAACAATGTGCCACCTTTATGGACACAGTCATCTAAAAGAGCTGCTCACGACTGTAACCATGCTCATTCGATAATTTCTATATGCTTGCTTTACGAATGGGGCAGTAGAGGCATATTAACAGTCATGGCATGAGGCTTTCACTGTGACCACCAGCTTTGTTAAACAAATCATTCTAATCATTTACTTTGCTCATTGTAAAATGTTGCCTTTTTAGTTAAAAGTTTTTATTAAAGGTATGGCAGCAGTTGCTGTAGGCCAATAGCTAAAGAGCTGTCTGACATATGCCCGCATTGTACTAGCTTGCTCGTACTTGGAACTGAGCCTTAGCAACCTTCACGGTGATGCGAAGAGATGTTTGCCCATGCTCACATCTCGGCATTTCCATAATGGCGCAGATCGGTGTCTTCCCTCTACTTGTGCTATGAGCATTCCTGTCACTAGCACATATTGAAAGTAAAAGGGATGACAGCAGGCAATGCGACATATGCCAGCAGAGACACGTTCACCTGCTTTTCCTCTGCACATACAGTGAATTATAATCCCAGAAGTGAAGTGGTCTGCCTGCTGCGCAAAAGAGCACCTGCATCCAGTACAGATTGTGTCCCGACTCGGCGTTTGAAACTAATGCCAGCGCAAGTTGGTGGTGCCCATGGACTGACAGAAGAATTGCCTGTCATTCTGTGTGCTAGCCCGTGCTCCGTCTACACGTGCCAGCTGTTTTTAAACCTGTAATAGGTATGCATTTCGCCCGCTGCTTCTTGGTATGGTATTGATATCAACAGTTTATGTCATTCTTTCGCATAGCCGAGTGCGGGCTATGCGAAAGAATTCTTTGGCATTTCTTTCTTTAAAAAATTTCTTTGGCACTATTCTCAAATAAAAGGAAGTCGCAGTTCATCATTTTAACTGTTTCAGAGTTTAGAAATGACTACCCTATTGCGAAAACCAGCGTCTCCAGTGCGAAACCAGTAAGATTTTCGCGCTGGTTTTGCACTGGATCTGCTGGGCACGCTGGAGGTCTGCCATATTCACTGGAGCAGTAACGGGAAGACACTGGCTGCACTGGTGCGATGGGAGAAAAACGCTGGGATTAGACTTTTGACGCTGGATGTGTCGCTGGCATCCGCGATGCACTGGGAGAAGCGCTGTACGTGCGCTGGGGCCGCACTGGTCCCAGTGCTCCAGTATAGCCGGTGCGGCCTGCGGCCTCAGCCGGAGTAGCATCCCTCAGGGGCCAACAGGGCAACAGCGTACTTTCAATCGACCATCGGGGGGCATATGAAAAATATGGTTCAAGCAAGCGCTTTTTGCTGCGAAGTCGTTGCGCAATTGTAAGAAAACAAAGGCAGCATCTTTTTTCTAAAGTTTCCATGTTTCTATAGGTCGTTTCGAGCGTTTCGAGAGAGACAACGACCGCCGCGCCTCGATCTCATGACACACTGGCGATTAACGCACAACTAAAGCTGGAATTGAATAATGTGGGCTACCATGCATAACCAACTTCACAGCTGATCTTAAGGGCACTCTAACACAATTATTACTGCCAAAATGTTCAATGCGGGCTCAATCGCAGGCGAGCGTAGCCTGCATCACGGCCCAGTATAAACAGCAGAAAGAAAAACTAAAACCAGGAAGAGAGTAGTTTACCGAGCGATGGGCCCATGAGAGAAAAAGCAACAACATACTGCGCTTGTAATACATAATATTTGGCGTGTTTCTCAAGCTTTTGCGCTCCTTCTTACTCTGCGTATCAAGCAGCCGAGCCCTGGGTCATCGCAACGCTTCCCGCAATGTTTACAAACAAATAAGGTTTAGTTACACGCAATTAGGGTCATCGCTGCGGCGCTTGCCGGTATTGAAGCTCGGTCGCACTTTTTTCCTTGAAGGCTTCTACTAAAGCTCCGTGTTCAGCGAAAATTACGCCCACGGTAGCAGAGCACCACCCAAGAGCCGGCGTTGGTAAATTTGCCAGCGATGTCAAACTCCACATGTTAAAATTATTCCAGTGCACAAAATGCCTCACATAGGCACCCAGAACATTAGTTGCAAGTCGTGAGAGCAGACAGCAAGCTAAAATGATCTAGAATATGCAATTGTTAGAGCGGTAGCAATCGCCTGCAGACTACGAAACATGAAGTCCCGGCCTTATAAATGCGGGTCATGAAATAGAATGCAGAAATGTTTCAGGAAAATTCAGTTCCCGGTATGGCCGAGTGGTTAGCGTGCTGAGCTAGTGATTGATAAGCACCTAGGGACGTAGTTCGAGGGGCGCTTCGTGCACTATTTTTTTTTTCTTTTTTTTACTTTTTTAGGGTTTTTTATGTACTTAACTTGTCTCGTTACTTCTTACTTTTTAATTTTTATCCCACGCCTTTTTTTTCTCCGGGCAAACAGTGCCGCCAGTGCGGAGCGTGCCAGTATGCCGTGTCCCAGTGCGCCCAGTTTCCAGCGTCATACTGGGACCATAATCAGGTATGGCGCTGGAGCGCTGGCACCCAGTGGCACTGGTTTTTGCAATAGGGTAAGTTCATGAATAGCACATAAAGATGGTTTCCGCACAAAGTCTTCTAGTCACACTCCGAGCTGAGGTCTTTAAAAAGCATTATTGCATAATACTGCAGCTCTTAGACTTGCTGTCCACAAGAGTAAACACTAGTTCATGACAGCAATTTGCATTCATAGCCGCGGCAAGTGATGATTATCTATTATGGAGCACAGAGGGCACAGTCAGCACAGCAGAGCATGCTACTGGAAATGGAAGGTGCAGCTGAACAAATACTCAAGCAAACTTCTAGCCGGTTCTGTTGATTTCGGCGTAACAATCCACTACTACATGGACCGATCTTGGCACAGCAATCGCTCCCCATCTGCATATTTGGGAACACAGCGCGGAACAAGACGCAACTCAAGCGCTCCGTCCTGTCTACCTTCGTTTTCTTGTGTTGCGTCTTGTTCCGCGCTGTGTTCCCAAATATGGATTTGAACCAACTAGCCCAACAGCAAGTGTTGCTTAAATATATTCCCCATCTGCATTGGGAATATGGAACCTGTGTTCCGGATCTGCATTTGGATTACAGTTACTCCAAAAAGAGCAGAAAACAATCTTCTGTAAGTCACCAAACCCTATGATTGGAATTGACCATTAGTAAAGTCTTGTCATCATCACCTCGATCTGCTCATAATTTAAGTAGCATTATAAAAGTCTGCGATTCTGCTGGAACCTCTGATCTCACACCAAGAATTCAGTGCCCATAGCAGGCACAACACGCCTCTAGAGGTGCCAGGTAATGTAACTCGTAAGAAATGTTATGCTAACTCTTCTTTACCTACTAAGAGAGCAAACAGAATTTATGTCATCGAACCTCCTTTATACACTATTTCACGGCAATTGCAAAAGGCATTTCGAGTCGACTGGAGGTCTAACCTAGTACAGTGGCGATGAACGAGCCCCTGAGCCTGCCATGGGCCAAGGTGTAAATGCGCTTCACAGCAACGTACGAGTGAAGAAGCGGAAGGCTGGAAGCTTGAACAATCTGTTTCCAGTAAACAGTGACGTTTGGGTGGTTAGGTTGGAATACCAAGCAAGCATTCTGCCCGTAGCTTCATCTACTAGATTTCCTCTCAAAGGTATAACCAGCAAACAATGTCTGCAACTTAAGCCAGGAGTACCATCACAGCATTTCCTGAATGTTCTGAAGACTTCGATCATCACATTGACCTTTTATTCATGCCAGTCACCTCAACATGAAATCAAAGCAATATATGTAGCAGCTTATGAAACCCTCGTACATACAAAACACACCGAGAAACGCAAGCCAGTCAGTCTAAAGGCAGCCTATCATCAGCATATTATTCATGGCCTTCACAGTGCCGCCAAGTTTGCTCCCTCACCACCCTATGAACATGCAGTGTTTGCACCCCAACTCGGGTTACACAAAATGTAGCGGCTCTTTAAAAGAAATAGAAGCAGTGCACCAAGAACGGCAAAAGTTCGCCCCTAGCTCCCATTATGTCAACTGTAGAATGTGCAGAGTCGGACCAAAAATATTGTTACTTAGCTGTATTCGCTGTTCGTGATGAGGATGAAGAAGTGAAACAGACTCCGAGAAGAAGACGACGCTGAGTGTTGTGAAATCGGTGCCCTCATCAACGTTAGTTGTGCGGACAGCTTTGGGACTGTAAATCTTCCACGTAACATCTCTTGGTGGAGGTTAATCTATTCGATCCCCTGTCACAAGCTGGATCTCCGCAGCGGCCGCCACATCGGAACCACCACGATGACTACCGACGCCTCTACCTCTACAGCCGCCGCCCCTGCTGTTGTAATGGCCCACCCCCGTGACCCCGGAACCTTCTGCGGGACCGACGACGTCGACGTGGACGACTGGCTAGCCCTATACGAGCGCGTGAGCAAGCACAACAGGTGGGATGCCACACTCATGCTCGCGAATGTAATATTTTACTTGGCTGGAACCGCGCGGGTGTGGTTTGAAACCCACGAAGACGAGCTAACATCTTGGGATATTTGCAAACAAAAGCTGCACGACCTATTCGGAAAGCCTATTGGCCGCCACATTGCCGCCAAAAAAAGCGCTCGCCTCTCGGGCTCAAACGTCTACGGAGTCATATCTCACTTACATCCAAGACGTCCTTTCTCTATGCCGCAAAGTCGACCAAGGCATGCCTGAGGAGGATAAAGTCGGCCATATAGTAAAAAGCATTGCCGACGATGCCTTCAACCTCCTGTTGTGCAGGGATTGCTCAACCGTGGACTCTGTGCTGCAGGAGTGCCGACGTTTCGAGCAGGCGAAACAGAGGCGCATATATCACCGTTTCGACCGGCTGCAGAACACGGCTGCTAGCTCCTCCTGTATCGATATCCCGGCTCCTCGACCGCCTGCGAACGACAGCACTTTGACACGCATTGTCCGCCAAGAGCTTGAGGCAATGACTCCCGCGGCCTCGCTGTCGCATACACCCGACAACACCCTGGCTACCATATCACTTATTAAGGCTGTTGTTCGCCAAGAGGTTGCGAATATGGGCCTCCCTTCTACCAGCACCACCGACACCACGGATTCAGGACCTGCCCCTCCAGTAATTGCTGCCACCTCAACCAACGCCGGTTTCTCGCCCCGATATCGTTACCGCAACCCAAATGAATGGCGTACCCACCACAATCGCCCCATCTGTTTTACTTGTTCTCGCGTTGGCCACATTTCCCGCCACTGCCATAGTCGCTGGTACACGCCATCTCGTCAGTACACCTACGTTGACCGCCGCGGAGACTATGCCCCTCGCTATTCCCCACCTCGCCCCGACCAGACCCTTGCTGACCCCGGTTCCACTGTCCGTCCTGCCAACCGTTCACCATCCCCGCAAGCACGACGTTCGCGTTCTCCTCATCCTCGCCGCAGTTCGCCAACGTCCTACTCTGGCCACTTACCGGAAAACTAGCCAATGCAGCTCGCGGAGGTGACGCTGCATTTATGACCCGGACTGAAAAGCCTGTGTTGACCCCTGCCCTACAAAATAACCGTATCGACGTCCTTGTGGATGGAGTTCCCGTTTCTGCTCTAATTGATACAGGCGCCCAACTGTCCGTTCTAAGCTCCTCATTTCGTCGTCGCCTCAAGAAAGTCCTTACGCCAGCCGTCTCGTCCACAGTTCGCGTCGCCAATGGCAGCCCTGCTGCCGTGGTTGGCATGTGTACGGCGCGAGTTACAATTGCTGACCGTCATGCCCCAGTGTTGTTCACCGTCCTACATGAATGCCCCCACGACGTTATCCTTGGCATTGATTTCTTAACAGCCCACTCTGCCCTTATTGACTGCTCTAGTGGCCTACTTCGCTTGGACCTCCCGCTCTGCTCTGAAGACCCCTCCTGCTCACCCCGACTTCGATCAGCACAGTTTAGCCGCCTTCCTCCAGAAACTGCCGTTTACATCCCTATGTCGCCATTCCCACCCGTCCCAGATGGCGACTATCTCGCTTGTCCCATTACTGATGTCATGCTGCAGCGGCACGTCACCCTTCCTCATCTAATTGTGCACATCTCCCAGAACCGCACCACTCTCCCAGTCCTCAACTTCAGCTTTTCAACTCAAGTTCTGCCCGAGGGAATTTCATTAGCTTCGCTGTCCCCGATGACCGATTGTGCCATTTCAGCTCTGTCTACAGATCATACAACTGCCGTCCCTGCCAACACCCCCTCGTCGTCCACATCGCGCCCTGATCCGCTTGACAGCATGATATCAGCTGATCTGCAACCTGAATTCGCCGCTGATTTACACAAGCTTTTGTTTACCTACAGTGACCTTTTTGACTTCGGCACCCGCCCATTGGGTCAAACGACAGTTGTAACCCACCGCATTGACACCGCGGACGCCAGTCCTATCCACAGGCGGCCCTATCGTGTTTCGCTTGCCGAGCGACGCGTCATTCAAACGGAGGTCGAAAAGATGTTAACGAACGACATAACCGAGCCTTCCAGTAGCCCCTGGGCATCCCCTGTCGTGCTGTCAAGAAGAAGGATAACAGTTGGAGATTCTGCGTTGACTACCGTCATTTGAATAAGATAACCAAAAAAGATGTATATCCTCTTCCGCGCATCGACGACGCGCTTGATAGTTTGCACGGAGCCAGCTACTTTTCATCCATCGACCTTCGTTCCGGCTACTGGCAGATTTCTGTCGACGAGAGAGACCGTGAAAAGACAGCGTTCATCACCCCTGACGGCCTCTATCAATTTAAAGTCATGCCTTTTGGCCTATGTAACGCCCCTGCAACTTTCGAACGGATGATGGACTCATTGCTGCGCGGCTTCAAGTGGACGACTTGTCTTTGTTACTTAGACGACGTCATTGTTTTCTCGTCCACTTTTGACAGCCACCTCTCTCGCCTTTCTACCATTCTCGAGCTATTCCGCCGCGCCGGCCTTCAACTCAACTCAAAGAAATGCAGTTTCGGCCATCGGGAAATCAAAGTGCTTGGTCACTTGGTTAATGCTTCCGGTGTTCAGCCTGACCCTGACAAGATACGTGCCGTCACAGATTTTCCCACTCCGCGTTCATCCAGCGATGTCCGAAGCTTTATTGGCCTATGTTCCTATTTCCGACGATTCGTCCCGAACTTCGCAGTCCTTGCTCGTCCGCTCAACCAACTCCTCAAGAAAGACGTTTCATTCTATTGGGGGCCTGAACAAGTTGCAGCTTTCTCAAAGCTTATTGCTGCTCTTACTACTCCACCAGTCTTGGCCCACTTCAACCCTTTCGCCAATACTGAACTCCGTACCGACGCAAGTGGCCATGGAATAGGAGCTATTCTCGCTCAGCAACAACACGGCCGTACAAGGGTGATTGCGTATGCCAGCCGCCTCCTGTCAACGCCCGAACAAAATTATTCTATTACAGAGCGAGAGTGCCTGGCGCTTGTCTGGGCTATTACGAAATTGCGCCCTTATTTGTTTGGCCGCCACTTTACTGTGATAACAGACCATCATGCCTTGTGCTGGCTTTCCTCTCTCAAAGATCCTACTGGCCGTTTGGGGCGCTGGGCGCTACGATTACAAGAATACACCTTTTCCGTCGTCTACAAGTCCGGCCGGCTTCACCAAGATGCCGACTGTTTGTCACGTCATCCCGTCGACTCCCCTAGTCCTACAGACTCTGACGATGATGCATATGTCTTATCTGTCTCCGCCTTTGCCAACATTGCCAAGGAACAGCACTTAGATCCTTCTCTGCATTCCATTATCCTCCGTCTTACCTCCGACCGCCCTGACCCATCTCTCGCCTTATTTGTGCTCCACGAGAACACCCTATACCGACGTAATATGCGACCAGATGGCACAGACCTTTTGCTCGTCGTTCCACAACACCTGCGTTCCACCCTCCTTGAACAGTTCCATGATGCTCCCACGGCTGGCCACTTGGGTGTCTCTCGAACATACGACAGCCTGCGCCGACGTTTCTACTGGCCGGGGCTCTACCGCTCTGTCCAGCAGTACATTGCCGCGTGTGAACTGTGTCAGCGTCGGAAGAAGCCCACAATTTTGCCTTCAGGTCATATGCAGCCAATACCCATACCAACTGACCCATTTTCCCGTATAGGCGTTGACCTCCTTGGCCCCTTTCCAGTTTCCACCTCGGGGAACAAATGGATCGCCGTCGCCACCGATTACGCTACTCGGTACGCTATTACCCGAGCCATCCCGACCAGCTGCGCCACAGACGTCGCTGACTTCCTTCTAGAAAACGTAATTCTTCATCATGGTGCTCCTCGCGAACTACTAACTGACCGTGGCCGCTGTTTCCTGTCGCGAGTGGTTGACGAAATTCTCCGTTCGTGCTCCGTCCGCCACAAATTCACCACCGCATATCACCCCCAGACCAACGGCCTCACGGAACGTCTAAACCGTACCCTCACAGGCATGCTGGCCATGTATGTGTCTGACGACCATCGAGATTGGGACGTTCATCTCCCCTTTGTCACATTCGCCTACAATTCATCTGTCCATTCTACCGCTGGATACTCCCCATTTTATTTATTATTTGGCCGACACCCGTTACTACCCTTCGACACCTCTCTACCCGCGGCAGACGCCACCAGTACTTACACCAGTGATGCCGTCACCCGTGCTCATGATGCCCGCCGGTTAGCTCATGCCAGGCTCTCTGCATCCCAAGACTCTCAAAAGATCCGGTACGACAGCCGCCACCGTGATGTCCACTACACTCCTGGATCTCTCGTTTTGCTGTGGCTCCCGTGCCGTCGAGTGGGCTTGTGTTAAAAACTTTTGCCCTGTTACACTGGCCCTTACCGTGTTTTGCGCCCCGTGACCGACGTCACCTACGAAGTTGAATCTGTGGTTCCGAAGTCCACGTCCACAGCTCCAACCTCCCAAATAGTGCATGTGTCCCGTCTGAAGCCCTATCATCAACGTTCTATTTCGCTAACATAGACCGCACCGGGACTGTGCTTTTCCCGCGGGGGGGTAGTGTTACTTAGCTGTATTCGCTGTTCGTGATGAGGATGAAGAAGTGAAACAGACTCCGAGAAGACGACGACGCTGAGTGTAGTGAAATCGGTGCCCTCATCAACGTTAGTTGTGCGGACAGCTTTGGGACTGTAAATCTTCCACGTAACAATATGTACTTCTGAAAATATGTATTCTGTAAAAAATATGAGTGGTATCAAGGAATCTAGGAAGATAGCGGTACCAGTGCAGTGAGCAGTCTGCCCCTTGTGCATCATGAAGGGTCAATGCTCTCGAACTTCCATACCTTTTACCATGCCAAAACAGGCTCACCCGATCAATTATGAATTGTGAAAGACTACGCACTCTAAAGTGAAAACACATCCATGCAAAAAAGTAAAAAGAAGCCAAATGCAGAATGTGATGTGACTGTTCAAACAATGTCGGGAAGTCCATACGGCACCCAAGCAATTCATAAATGTAGTAGACATTCATAATCTAGATCCAGACACAACACATAATTCCATGTCAACATCTACAGTTTCTTCTACAAAACATGCATAAATTTAAACAAACACACCACAACTGAATGATACTTTAAGAAGCAAAGGCTTGTTTTGCTTGGAATTCTGCATGCACTCTTCATTTTGAAACCTGCATGAATTTCATATTCCCACAGCTGTGATGAATCAGTGCTATACTGAGAACGGAAAAACTGCACACATTTTGATTCACATTTCATGTCAGAGAAGATGCCAATGGGGCATCTCAGCCCTAAATAAGAATTTTTTTCGCTTCATTTGTAAGTAATTAGACAAGAAAATCAATACTATTGTTACTGTTGAATTCATAATTACCTTTACACCTTGCGACATTCCTGGACTGAAGGTATCCGTTTGGTGTCTGTCATTTATATGCGCTAAGTAGTTTTTTGGGGATTACTTCAGTCACGACAAAGTATGAAAAAGAAAATGTCAAGCCAATACAGGTGAAAAAATTCAAAATAGCTCAAAACTTTTTTTCCCTTCTACTACCCAAGGCTGGACAATGGAGTTTTACGGTTGCTGCTGAATCACTGCCGTCGCGTGTTCGCCGGCTCTATATCTCATACTCCGCAATATGTATGGAACATAAGAATAACGAATTAGCCCTGTTGTAACGCAGGTAGGTTTTCCCGCTTATTCAATCCGTGTAGTTGCAAGTGCACAAGCGCCGCGGATCTTCAACTGCAGCGCAACATAAGGCCCAGGTCAAGGCACTTGGAACTGGCCCATTCTAAATTCTTGCCGAAGGCTGAATTGCAGTAGGCGCCAGCATCGTGCACCCCGCAATGGTCTTACGACTGACGATTTGTACTGCATATACTACTCTGACCGTGCAGCCCCTGGCACTAGCTGTCTCTTTTCCAAGACACTGCAAACGCATTCACCCTTCCCTCGTCAAAAGCAAACTACCGTATGTTATAATGACATGCGCGTCTTGATGTTTACGAACTAGCGCTGTGTTGGCATGCATCATCAGTTCTGCGCAAAGTTTTTAGCAGACTGTACAGGAAAGGGGGAAATTAACTTACCTCCGAGATGTGAAATGTATGCCGGGTGGTGGCCGCCCTCGAATAGTCCCGCCGTCAGCGTAGTGTTTGCAGTGAAAGCGCACAAAGGAAACGCACTACCTGTCGGGCACGCCAGCACACTTTTTGCACAGGTATACACACAACCTGACCACGCTTCTGCACATCGCACGAGCTATTTTGTTGCGCTCTGTGCCTCGTATATCTCCAAAGAATGAAGCCGCCAGCAGCAAGGCCCCCAGCAGCACATAAGAGAAAAAGGCGCAACGCCACCAACTCATAATGGCTATGGCTAGCAATTCGATCCACTTCGGCTGCTTCGTCTGGTTGCGACTTGTTTCGGTTTCGGAAGTCGCTGACTTAACGGCTTTGCTGCTCGCCGAACAGTGGCAAGCACGATGTCGGGCGTCTACGCGCTAACGCTGCATGTTTGTCGTGTATGCACGCGAGTAGTTTGTACATTCATAAATGTAGCAGTGCTAGCGAAAGACCACCGTGAATTTCGCTTCTTTTCTCGCTATGCTGGACAAACTAACAGCATTCTTGTCATGAACGTCAGGTTGACCGTGGTCTGTGGTTCGGCGAATCGGAGCTTTGGCCCAAATTCGTTGCCAAGTTCCTGGCGAAACCTCCTGTTCATAAACAGCTACAGTGGCAATTGTTTGTTAATATTGGAAGACTATACGGCCTTTTGCAGATAATTGATTTGTTTGGAATATTGTGTAGTTCACTATAGTTTGGAAACAGCAGATGCTGAATTGTGCTCGCCCATAAAGAACAGTGGGCGAGCCCAATTCGGCTCCACTGTTCCTTTATGGGCGCAGCATCTATAACTGTCAGGTCAAGCTGGTCACCTGAGAGCGATCATTTCTTGTGTGATATGTGCCTCACTACTTCAGTGTTTAACTCTTGAATGGTGACGAAATTTTTTAATGCCGGTAGCTTATAGCAAAAGCAAGGACAGTTGGGTGAAAGCCTGAACTCTCAGTAAAGAAAGATATGCGATATGCAAAAATAGCTTACCGGTCAAGCTTCAAGTGAAGGCAGTATGGGGTGTTTGCACGCTCTTTACTTCAATTAAGAAACTGACCATACAAATATTTCAACTTATCTCTGTGGCCTACAGCATAAAGTAAAGAAGCTAAAGCAACCAAGCTGCTCTTTCCATGCAGCATAATAGTTATGCACTGCTGGTGGAAACTGCACAACATATATTCGTGGAGTTGCACATGCAGCTTTCCTCAATGCATCTCGCGTGACGCAGCCTACAGTGACACTGAAAAATATGCCATAGCTATTTCTTTGCAATATGATGATTCAGCATATATGTTTATAGTATGCATAGCTTCAAGATGCAACGCGTACTGTTGGCATCACCTCTCATAAAGTACTAGGATTTGGATTTGTGTATCTCTTCAATTAGTCTAAGATCACCGATTCAATCCTTTCTTTTTTATTTTTATTTGACAATGAGGCGTACAACATTTGCAAGTGTCATTACGTAGCAGAAAGCTTCAGTTCAGAGTAGTGCAGTTCAGCAAATGTTTGTTATAGACTCAGGAAACTTAAAAAATGGTGTATATAGATGTAGATGTGCAAGTCAAAACTCAAAAGGCTGTAGCGGCTGTTTTGCTAAGCCTATCCTTGTGCTGAAAAAGAGAGTCAGGCTGGTTGGTTATAATGAGTCAATTGAGTGAACAGCGCTCTAAGA
The DNA here is from genome assembly GCF_055883805.1 of Amblyomma maculatum. Classification (NCBI taxonomy): domain Eukaryota; kingdom Metazoa; phylum Arthropoda; class Arachnida; order Ixodida; family Ixodidae; genus Amblyomma; species Amblyomma maculatum. The sequence continues at coordinate 60,127,423 of NC_139348.1, read as the reverse complement.
TAGTGAAGGAGATAAAGAAGCAAAATTGTTGTCATCTTCTCTCCCATCCCATGTGTTAGTGCTGTTCAGTCATTTGAGCATTGTCTTTCTGTGGTCTTTACAAGTGAATATGAGCTCGTGAACTTGAGTACTGGAGTTGGCTTTCACATTTCTGCTATCACATTTACTTTTCCTTCTACAGATGAAACTCCAAGCCAGTTCTTCATAGAAACTTGTGATGCCTGATGGTGGTAATAGTGTGCAGTTATAGTGCGTTGCCTCCATTCAAATGCAAAACACAATGTAAGGGTGATTTTGATCTCCAGTTTGACTGTCATCTACTTGGCCGGCAAAAAATCAACGTTGTGCACACAGCCTTTGTCGTGCATCTATGGCTGCGTCAAACTTTCAGAAACGAATGGTTGAAAGAGAAGCAAATGATGCTATTAGATCTAGTTGAAGTATCTCGCTTTTGGCATTGTTTTACAGTGAGCTCGATATGTCGAGTAGTTGTTGCTCAGCGTGCATGTTGTCATATAAAGATTTCTGCATAATGAATAGAAGCAAGCACTTTTCAACTTCTGCTGAAAATATGCTGGAAGCGAAGACCAAAATTGTGAAATATGAAAACGTGTACCTGTCGCAAATAATCATGAAGTAATCATTAGATGAAAGCTCTAACTTTGACCTCTTTCATATTGGAAGGACCTACACAGTCTCAACGACTACTTTTTTAGCATGCAAGCATGTACATTGCCACATAGTTTGCATGCTCTCGCAGAGCATCTGTTCACGCACTGGCTTCATGTGCTTCTACAAGCTCGCACAAATACGTGACCAGCTCAGTCTCCCTCAATCTTGTACAGTGGCTGTGCGTGCTTCTGTGAGCTCGCTCATGGGCACATTCAATCTCACAAGAACTTGTACAATCTCATGCATTCCTGCACAGTGGCTCTACGTGCTCTCATAAATCCACGTTTAATCTCCCAAGAACTCATATATTCTTATACATTCTCATTCACTCTCACACTTTCTTGTACAGCTCACGTACAGTTTTTTCAGTAGGGTAGTGACGGAAGCTACAATCCTGTTCCTTTTTCCGATATAATCTACGATGGTCTACGCACATTTTAAACACCAGTCTCGTCCGCATTAAAAGTTTGAAAGATCCTGAGCTGGTATTAGGACATAGCGTTTTCAGTTTTAGAAGTATTTCTTCAAACGTGATTTTGACGGTGTCGCCACTCTTAGCAACTTTACCTACTTTTTCGCCTCTTCCGTTAAATGCACGAGGAATTTCCTTTGCTTCGTAGAAGTAGTAACCATCATCCCAGACGTCAATCTAAAAGGGTTGTCTCCATACGCGAAATACGCTCCTCAAGCTCTTCTTCCTCCTTCGGTGAAAGGGCTGATCTTTTCGATCCAAGCAGCTTCTTTCAAAGCTCTCCACTTGCCTTTGAAGGGCATGTTTGAGCACAGCTAAGAATTTTGTTGCAGACCTAATACAGGGCTTTCCCTGGTACATGCTTTCGAGAACTTTTTTAATGCTAACCTCACTTGATGTGGCCCTGGGTTTTCTTCTTTTGTACGAGCAGGTCATTCTAGAAAACGAAAATGGGATCTCAAGACGCCCTGGGCAATTGGAGGTAGGCTGCTCGATCTATCGAGTGGCGGAGTGCTCTGCCATTTCCGTACGCTCATGCTAAATCACATTTATTGCCGTGAAAATTGGAATTTAGACACCATTACGTTTTTTGTGGCTATTGAAGAAAATGTTGTGAAACAACAGACACTTTGTGAAATATCCAGTTGCGTTGCTGCACTGGTTCAAAACATGGAACATCAGAATTTTGCAACGTTTTAGGAGGACAGTCCCCTTACGTAAGTCGGTGTAAATTTTTTTCCGGAAGCCTGCATCGCAATACTCCCGCGATACTGACAGGCATTAGTGGACACTTATCGAAGATAACATTACACTTGACCTCTTCATTTTGACTGTGTCTACCAAAAAATTTCTAACGGACACTTTGGACCAGTAAACTCCAATGAGGCGGAAGCCTTTATAACGCGGTGGTCCGCATCCCTTCACTATGGCACTTCTTTCCCTCTTGCTTCTTTCACTCAAACCTTCCGCCATTCCTTTACGGTACGAGTGAGGTGTCCGCGGAAAAATGTGGCTGCTACCGTGCCTTTTATTCCAGTGAGCAAGTTAGAAACGGCGCTTATGGGCGATGTGAGAGCACGGTAAAGATCGCCAGGTGGTCTAAATTACTCCAAAACCCTTTTCTACAGCACCCCATTCTCTGTTTCCACTTTCACTCCCACCTTCTGCCGTTCCATGTGGCGCGGTTCAGGTGTCCACAGAACAAGTGTGACAGATACTGTGCCTTCTCTTTCCTGTTAACCACTTAATGCTATTGAATAAACGGCCCTTATTCCTGCTTTAGGTCTCGCTTGGTTTGTGATTTTCAACGTCCCAAAGTGACTAAGGCTATGACAAACGCTGCCAAGGAGGGTTCCGGAAATTTTGACCACAAGGGGTTCTTAACCTTACTGATATCGCGCAGCACAGGAGCGCAGTGATTTTTGCCTGCATTAAAAACTGGCCGCCGGGGCCGGTATTCAATCCCGCGTACTTGGGCACAATAGTCGAGCGTCCTAGCCACTACACCGAGTCGGCTGAAGTGTGTGAGACAGCTTCTCTTGGCCTTAAAGGACTGGCGGTGACGGCATGCCTGCCAACGGCGGTTTTACATGCAGTCATTATACATGCCAGCGTTTCGGTGGCAGAGGACGGCTGTTCAGACGCGCGTCTTCCTCTCTAACTCTTCATTTTCTTTCTTCTCTTTTCTCCTTTCCGCACGAAACAGCGGGGCTGTCTCAGTAGCAGGCCCATGCATTTTATTTTCCTCTTCCTACAGGCGCAACTCCTTAGCCACTGCACCACCACGGTTTTTTTTTTTCCATGGCAGGGCAATATTGACGCTTTGCTACATCGACTTCTGTATGCTGTATGGTGTGGCATTCATGAACGCGCCAAAGAAAATGCATAGTGTGAACTCCTGGATCCGATGGTGAAAGCATCGGTTGTGACTGGATGTGATGTCATGATGACGTAAATTCGGGCTACTAGACATTACCGAACGTGCCCTCGTGATAGCGGCATATAGGTCAGTCACTAGGTGATGACATCACAGTCGGTCATGAGTGCTGATGTCACCATCTTCATCATCAAATGTCACGATCAACATCAGCAACTATCACTCTCAATTCCATCATCACTACCATCCCCATCATCAGTAATTGTCAGTATTACTACCACTATCATTATCTGTAACTATCTACCAATAAAAATCTTCACTGAGAGCTTTAAAGCAAACAGGACACTGGATTCTAGCGAAGTGTGACACTTCTCGCGAACGTTCACGCGCATGGACACATATCCATGACCCTAAAAGCTCCCGCTATAGACGGACATTCCTTGCGGCATTCACCATCAGTTCAAGTTCAAGTTCAAGTTTATTTCCTTTTAGCAAGAAAAGGAGGGGCCAGAACTAAAAGCTGTAAAAACAGATTGACGGGGTCCTGGCCCCCTTACAAGGTTGGCAGAGCAGCAGACAGGAGAAAAAATCAATTCACATGTTTATAGCTAAACACGTTTATACAAATAAAAAACGGGTAAAACGTTATACTGTTCCTTCTGTACGAACGAAGGAACGTTATAAACTACAGCACAAAGATACAAGGAAAGAAGTGGGAAAGCATTGCTGATACAGAAAACAATGGTACACAAAGATGCAAAAAAAATATATATACAAATTCATGACAGCTCTCCTCGACAATAGAGGCTGACATCGTGGTTCGACACACAAACTGGATCAAGTCCGGCAAAATGTAGCCTATTGAACAATTTGGGTACAGTATAATGCAGTGACTGTGTGCATGCGTATGTGTGAGGTACTGGAACAAGGTATTTTTCTTTATGTCGAGTTTGTCTGCTTCCAGGATTTTCTTTTATGTCTGCAAGTGAAATTATACAACTGCTATTTGATTTTACGTGAGACTTATAAGTCAATATAAGTCTGTAATCAAATAACTGGAACACCTGGACTGGAGTTGCGGAGACTCAGTCTACAAATCAGGGCTTCAGCATTAATAATATATTTGGGTTCTCATGAGCGGCAAAATTCAAAAAGACTTAAGTAACAGTAAAGTTCGAGTCAATAATTTGTTTTTGTTTGGGGTTGAACTTCCCAAAGCAACAAAGTCTATGAGCGACGCCATATTGAACGGCTCCGAAACTTTCGACCACCCAGGATTCAATAACACGCGCTGACATCGCATAGCACACAAGCGCCTTGCTTTTCGCCTTCATTGAAAAAGCGCTTGCTGCGGCCGGGATTCCATCCCGCATTACACAGTAGTCGAGCACCCTATCTAATGCGCCACCACGGCAGGGAATATATATATATAGGTGGATCGCGCCCGGCGGATTGAAACATTTGTTGCCTCTTGCCGCCCCTGCTATGAGTCTCCTAACGCTCTTTTTCGGATGCCCCATCGCTGTTGATGCGTACCAGCTGCGGCAGATATTCACTATTGTCAAGCGTGATGTTCCAACGGCACGCAGGAACCCGTCATCACCTTAATGATGGAAAGGACTACGTAGAAGGCATAACCTTCTTTATGAATCAGACTGAGAGTTAGCGACTGCGAGATCTGGTGAACTACTTTCAAGGATATGATCATGAATGTGGTCTAAACTTTGAACGGGTAGGAAAAATTCGATCTCGAACTATTTCGTGCAATTACACCGAGCAGTTAAATACGTTACAAACACTAATGGGCGGCGCTTCTGAAAATATTTTAGAGGCAATTGCTGCATACTGCAAAATAAATTTATCAGCAACTTAATACAAGTGGACTTTGAATAAAAACCGAAACAATACTTTTCTTTTGACATCTGTCCCTCGCTGGTGACGAGTAATCGGGATTGTCTAACAAAATTATTATGACGCATTTTGGAAACAAATAGCAAGGCTATAAAATCATGTCAGTATACTTAGGGTTATGGCGTAGGTCTACAGTCTGCGAACAAAGAATTACTACTGTGTGTAACGTTTTGCAAGCATAAATGCTACATTTTAAAGTAGGCCTCGGCTTTGTACATGTGTGTTGTAACCAAACCAGAATTCGCAGCTGTACTGGTCGCACTTGCACCACCTCAAGCTGTACATTTTCGCCCAGGTTAGTGTAAAAGCGTTTTCTCGTCTCCTCCTAATTCTCTGGTACTTACGCTGATGCTCCCAAGTTGAAAGCATTCACTAACTCCAGAAAAACGCCGTCTGAAATCGCAAAGCTCGCACACGACTTTAGTCAAGATATACTTGAATTCGCCATCGCAATGGAAAATGAAGTGCGCAGTAGTTTAAGACCTAGATTATCGATGTATCTTTACAGCACACAGTTTCAGGCGGTCCTAACACGCTTCTCTAAAATAGAAAACGATAAGTCTATACTGAAAAAATAAAATGCGGCGCTGGTTGCCGAAAGTATTTCCTTGAAATACCTCATCTGCGAATGTGAACAAAGACTGACATAAATGAAGCAATACTCAAGAAATAGAAATTTGGAAGTAAACGGCCTACAGGCCGTGAACACCGAAAACCTTCCTGACCTCAGCTAAGCAGGTGACATAATGCATCAGCTAATAGCATAATCTGATATAAATATGTGCCACCGTGCCACCAGGAAGGATGAAGGGAGCCGAGACGTTCGGGGACAATGGATAAATCGTGCAAGCGAAACGCGTGGCTTGAAGAAGCACGCAAAACATGTCTGAAACATCTGATATTCAGCTTTCGGGTGAATTAAAGCACTATCTACATAAATGATAGCCTGTACCCGACGCTCAGGACATTGAGAAAACGTGTGCACGCAAGGAGGAGGTGGATAGAAAGTTCGGACGAAGGACAGAAATCACGTCATCATCATCATCAGCCTGACTATACCCACTGCAGGGCGAAGACCTCTCCCATATTTCTACAATTAACCTGGTTCTGTGCTAGCTGCTACTACTTGACCCCTGCGATCTTCTTAACCTCATCCGCCCACCTAAATTTCTGCCACCCCCTGCTACGCTTTCCTTCCCTTGGAATCCAGTTTTTACCCTAAGCGACCATCGGTTATCCTCTGCTCATACTACATGTCCTCTCTTCCCCATGCCCATTTTTCTTCTTGATTTCCACAAGAATGTAAGTAACTTGAGTTATTTTCTGACCCAATCTGCCCGCCTCCTATCTCTTCAGGTGTATCCACACGACGGACCACGGACCTGTTTTGGTCCGCGGACCAAGCGTCACGTGACGTTCCACTTCCGGTTTATGAGGTCCGCGTCAGGTCCGCGGACCGGAACAGGCGAAAAATGGCTGGGCATTTTTCTCGGACCGCGGACCACGGACCAGGCGGCGTCTGTGAGCGGAGGAGGCGCGTTTGCGCCCGATTAAAGCGCATTAGCTCGCCCACATCAAAAAAGTGCACTTCGAGCAGGTTTTGAAGAGCACCAAGTAACATAGGCAGTGTCTAGAGTGGCGTACGACGGTGTTTTTATGCAGCCTTCGAGTACCGCGTACCACGGTACGTGCAGCACTACGTACTGCTGCCTCGTCACGTCCCGGACAAGTGTTTTACAGCGGCGTGTTTAGTGAGAAGTGTCAAAAAACATCGGGCCCGAGCTACATCATGAAAGAGAAGTTCCCAAATGAACACGTGCGACGCCAAATGCCGCGAGTTTGCCGGAGTAGTGCCGCCGCTAGTGCGGTGGACGACGGCGCACTGGCCCTAGTCGTCACTAGGCCTAGATTGTTTCGCATCGAAGCCACCGCGAACGGTGCTTTCGATTTGATCAGCACTGCTGTAAATGGCCTGTCCAGTGTAAAAAATAAAAAAAGGTCTACCTACTGTCTTGTAAAAAAAAAAAAAAGGATATGGCCATATATGAGCCAGGTCTTAGCAGCGGAGATAGCGTACAAGAAGGCCGGGTGAGCCAGCGCTGCACATGCGCGGCAGCTGTTATGCAGAAACTTGCTTGTTATCACAGTGATTCTCACGAAGTGGTCAGTTCGGATACGCCTTTATGTCAGGCTTGTTATTCTAGGAAAGACTATTTCACTACGCACGCTGGCGCAAGAGATATCCGCCGCTGCCGTAGCACGCCTCGACGCGGCGATAGGACGATGCTTGAGCGCGCTGTTGACGCCCGAGTCGGAAGCAGCTCCACGCACGGTGTTATAAATAATTAGGATATTTGTAACCGCAGCTTCGTTATGCAACGGTTGCGCGCTGTGCAGCAGTGATGAGCTGCTATTCGCGTTCTCTGCGGCTAAGTTCGGTCCTCAGTTGAGGCGCCCGCGTATGTTGATGTGGTCCTTATTGATCATCTTCATCTTTGCGTTTGGAATTAAATGGATTAAGTGGAATGCTGTCAACTCAAGTACGTTCTTAGGGCTGCACAGGTGCGTCCATTCATGTTTATATGAAGGCCGTACCTGAATATTGCCAAAATGCACGCCAAATTCGGCATTGTGAAATAATGTAAAAAAAAACGGAGGCAGTGTCCAACGAGCGCATCGCGAAACGGCGAGGTAAATAGCGTATATCTTTGGCCGGCCCCGTGGTCCGGCTTGTCGGCTGCTATTTTGGCCCGCCGTGTGGATGCTGTCGCCGGCCGGACCTAGCCGGACCATGCGCGATCAACACCACGTGACCGGTCCGCGGCCCAGTCCGTGGTCCGTCGTGTGGATGCACCTTTAATGTTAGCCTACCATTTTTCGTTCCATAGCCCTCTGCATTGTCCTCACCTTAAGAAAAACCCTCTTGGTTAGCCTCCACATTTCAGCCCCATAAGTAAGTACAGGTAAGATGCAACTCTTGTATACTTTCCTCCTGAGCAATACCGGTAACCTGCTAGTCATAATCGGCGAGTGCTTGGCAAATGCGCTCCATCACAATCTTATTCTTCTTGTCATTTCCTTTTCATGGTCCAGATCAGCGGTTACTACCTGTCCTAAGTAGACATATTCGCCTACTACTTCCAATGCTTCGCTCCCTAACGTAAACTGCTGTTCATTCCCGAGGTTGTTGAACATTACCTTAGTCATGTGCATATTATTTTCAAGCCTACCTTTCTACGCTCCCTGTCTAGATAATCAATGAATATTTGCAGTTCATCCCCCAAGGTACTTAGCAAGGCAATGTCATCAGCAAATCGCAGATTACTGAGATATTCTTCATCTACCCTTATCCCTAACTACTCCCATTACAAGTCTCTGAATACTTCCTCTAAGCAAGCTGTGAATAGTACTGGGGAGATTGTGTCTCCTTGCCTAACACCTTTCTTTATGGGAATTTTGCTACCTGCTTTATGCTGAACTGTGGTTGCTGTGCAGCCACTATATATATCTTCCAGCACTTTCACCTGCTGCTCGTCTACCCCTGATTTCGCAATACCTGCACCACCTCCGCTGTTTCTACTCACTCCAATGCTTTTTCGTAATCAATGAATGCTATGTATAAGGGCTGCTAATACTTTCTATTACCTGGTTGATGGTATGGATATGATCGATAGTAGAGTACCGTTTCCGAAAACCTGTTTGATTCTTTGCTTGATTGCAGTCTAAAGTTGTTCTGATTCTATTAGCGATTATCTTAGTAAATACCTTATACGTAACAGAAAACAAGCTGATTGGTCTGTAATTTTTAAGGTCTTTAGCATCCCCTTTCTTATGATTTTAGAATAATTTTTGCATTCTTCCATGCCTCCGGTACCGTCCATGACGTCGGGCACTGCGTATACAAGTTGGCCGGTTTTTCTATCCCGATATCCCCCCCCCCCCCCGTCATTCAACAAATCTTTAGTTATCTGATCCTCTCCAGCTTATTTCCTCTTTTCATAGTTTCTAATGCTTTCTTGATCTCATCCATCGTCACTGGGGGAAAGTGACTGTTTTTCCTTACGCCAATCTCATTACGGTCTTGACTACTTTGGCTACTGTAGAGATCTGTGTAGAACTCCTCGGCCACTCTGACTATCTTGTCCATATTAGTGATGATGTTGCCCGCCTTGTCCCTTATCGCACACATCTGGTTTTTGCCTATGCCCAATTTACTCTTTACCGCTTTAAGGCCTCCCCCGTTCTTTACAGCATGCTCAGTCTTCTCCATATTATACTTCCTTACATCGGCCATCTTGCGCTTATTGATTAGCTTTGATATCTCGGCCAATTCTATCCGGTCTATTGGATTAGAAGCTTTCATACTATGGCGTTTCTTAATTGAATATTTCGTCTCTTTATAGAGCTTACCGGTATCCTCTTTAACTATCCTACCGCCTACTTCTGCAGCGCACTCAGTAATGATATCTCTGAAATTATTCTTCATTGCTTCCAGGGTAATGGCGCCATCCTCGGTTAGAGCTCAATATCTGTTCTGTAGCGAGATCCTGAGCTTTTCTGCCCTCACCCTCACCGCTAATTCATTGACGGGTTTCTTTCCTACTAATCTGTTGCGTTCCTTCTTCAGATTTAGGCTAATTCGGTACCTACCCATTCTGTGGTCACTGCATCGCACTTTCCCGATTACCTCTTCATCTTGCATAATGGTGGGGGTTGAACTCGTTATGAAGTCAATTTCATTTTTTGTCTCCTCGTTAGGACTTTTTCATGTCCATTTCCGGTTCTTCCAGTTGCTGAAGAAGGTATTCATGATTTTTAAGTTATTGCGGTCTGCAAACTCAACTAGTAACTCCCCCCTGCTATTCCTAAAACCAATGCCATAGTCACCTACTCCCTGGTCTCCTGCCTGCTTTTTCCCTACCTTGGCATTGAGCTAACCCATTAGTACAGTATACTGGGTCTTTACTTTTCGCATTGCCGATTCTACATCTTCGTAGAAGCTTTCAACTGCCTGGTCATCATAACTACACGTAGGTGCATAGGCCTGTACAACCTTCAGTTTATATCGCTTATTAAGCCTAATAACGATGCCTGCCACCCTCTCATTAATACTATAGAATTCATCTATATTACCCGCTATATACTTATTGACAAGGAAACCTACTCCAAGTTGTCGCCTCTGGTAAGCCTCGATAACACAGTACATGCCCATCCTTCAGTACAGTATATGTCTCATTCGGCCTCCTAACCTCACTAAGCCCTATGACATCCTATTTCATGCCCTCTAGTTCCTCTAACAGCACTGCTAAACTAGCTGAACTACCTAGGGTTGTAGAGTTAAACGTTGCCAGGGTCAGTTTCCAATGGCGGCCTGTCCAGCGGAGCCAGGAATTTTTAGCACTCCCTGCTGCGTCACAGGGCTGACCGCCGCCGGTGTCAGTTGTTTCGTAGTTGCTGGTGACTGAGGGCCGGGGTTTTATGGAACTAATCATGAGAGGGTGCGGTCAATTACAGCACCAGGGGGGGGCAACTCCTGTTCTGGTCCGGGAGTGCGTTACCGGAGGTGTTCACAGGCATCAGGTCGCACCCCAAACCTGTTTATGCAATTCTATCGACACGCAGATTTATTTCCGGTGGAGAATTGCGCGCAACCGGCATTTGGACCGCGGTCCTCTTGCATGCGAGGCGGGTGTTCTACCGCTACGCCACCGCTGAACCTTTGTGCAAGCTATTTGCAACTAAACGTATGACGCACGCACTGAACCCCTTCTCAAAAAACTCCACCTCTGCGCTGTAAAATTAATATACAACGAATTCCTCTTGCATGTACCATACAGAAAAAAAGCGAGGAAGCCACTTCATTGAACCTCTTTCAACTCTGTCCACAAGAACACAAAACAGCACGGCACTCCTCATACTGCGTCTGGGCCGCACCACGCGCACGCACAAATTTTGTACTCAGCTATTTTCCTACTCTTTATCAATGGTGTTAAATTCACTGGGCCTATAATATATTCTCTTACTTTATGTGAGTTTGTACAATTAACAGTATTGCCCACGTAATAAATTATTTGCTTTAGTTTTTATTGTGAATAACCAGATAAACATTTTTGTTATATTTAACGTTGCGTATTTTTTTATTGCTGCTGTCATGTCTTATTTCTGGCTTCGTCAGCCCTCGAGAAAGTTGGCGTGAAGTGAGATCTTTGTTCAAATAATTAACCTCATGCCATTTCATTTCGCACTCAAATGTTATAACCTGTATATAGTTACCACAAACATCAATGCCCAAGCAATATACAAAAGCGTACAATATTACAGAAGTCAGAATGAACACTGAACAAATCTGTGCAAGTGAATCCATCTCCGAAAACTCGCATATTTCATTTATACTTAAGTCATAGCAATGTTAGATATTTATTGGCCTTATATGTCGTCTTTCATACGTTCAAATTCTGTACTAGCTTTATATTATTTCGATGAGTTGTTTAGGTACGTGACATAAGTATCTGATGTCGTAATCATGAATGCTAGTCGCTTGTGTTCAAATCGCCCCAGTTGCAGGCAATCGTCTTTTGAAATAAAACACAGAAAAAAACACTTTCCTGAGCATGGAAATGCAGCACTGCTGTTATAAACTAGTGTTGAGTTTAAGCTGGATTTTCACGAGCTTACTCGGTGTTAGAATCGCGGGCCCAGTAATCCGGAAGTCTTTTTGGATCAGTCAGTTGTTAGCGACAAGATGACGTGGGAGCGGCGACTGTTAACAATTTATGAAGGAGGCGAACCCGTTGTTTCAAGTATCGAGTGGCATGATTCATTTCAGTTAAAGAGGAAATACTTGTAGACAACTCCAAATTACGGCGGCTATAACGAAGGTTGAACATAACGAGGCAAACTTTTTCCGGCCATGGATTCCCACCCGAGCCAGTCGTTGATCTGGAGCAGGGGCAGCAGTGCTCAGTAGAGTAACAAGATTTAGCGCAGACAAAGCCCACAATGAGAAGCATGGTGAAATCCATCACTTTTAATATTTCGTTCCTCCTTGACGAAAGAGAAGGGAACGCTTCTCTAGTGGAGTAGGCCTGCCAACACCTTACAAAAATAGATATTGAATTTCTGTTACGCACGTAACGTGTTTTTGATGAGTCATCAACCATTCAAAGGAGACTCAAGATTACATGTGTTTTAACATCAGATCCGCAACATACTTTCATTTGAGATTACACAAGAAGTTTTGTGCTTGGAAAACGCAACAGTATTTTTGTGTAGGAGCTAATATTTATTTATTTATTTCGACCTCAAAGGCCCCATCGAAGAGGTATTACATGAGGGAGTGGGTTACAGGGCATATTCTTGCTTCGAGTGATGCTTTGAACATTGATGGGTCTGTATGGAGCACGACGTCGGCAGGCAAGTCATTCCAGTCTTTTGCTGTGCGAACGAAAAATGAATATAGATGCGCAGATGTGTGGGCTTGCGGAGGATGGGTTGTCTTTTCGTGGTTCGTGCGGCTGGAGATGCGGTATGCAGGGATGATAACAGATTCGTGCGAAAGATGATAATAGAATTTGTGAAAAAGAGATAGCCTTGCGATGCTACGACGGTTAGCTAAATACACCGACTTTCACAAAAGTATAGGGAAAGTAAAAGGAAAAGTATACATCACTAAGTGAATGTATATAATTTGCTTATTAATTGCACACTTTCAGAGCACTATGTTTTCATTTCTGTTTATCATATGTAGGATTTTGCATAAGAAACAACTTTTATGTGTTTTAACATGAAATCCGCAACAGACTTTCATTTGAGATTGCGCAAGAAGATTTGTGCTTGGAAAACACAACAGTATTTTTGTATAGCTGCTAATGTGGAAATACATTGACTTTCTCAAATGAGGAAAAGTATACATCCCTAAGCGAATATATATTCTTTACTATGTTTTCATTTCTGTTTAGCATACACTGTAAAGACGAAAACAACGTTTTGGACATTTGTTTCATTCAAAACTTGCTTACAACCTGAGTTTTGGGTGTTTGTGCCATTGGAAATTACTTCTTGCGTAGCGAAGGGGTGCTATCGTTGGACAATATGGTTTAGGGTGTTACGGGCAAGGATATCACTTAACATATCTGGGGATGGGGCTGCGAAACTTCGTAGCCTTTTATACAAAAGTGGCGCTACTGATACAACTTAACACCTGAATAAAACACCAAAAATTACGCTAAAATTAAAATTACACAAGTATTTTCTAAAAATGAAACTGAAATCGAAACAAAATTTCACCGCCAGGAGGCCGCCGGTAGCTACCCACGCTCTTTTCAAATTTCACAATATGGCCGTTAGCATAGTGGGGTCCGTTTCGACCACGTTTCAGCGAATAATGAATGTGCTTCTTCGATTGTTTACCATCGGGAAATATGTTGCGTTTCGCGTGCATATCTGTTACAGAAGTGCTTACGCTTGTGAAGTGCTTTCTAGATGTTGTGTTTAACGCAAACGGGCATTTATCGTGTCGGCAAGTGTCCGTGTTTCTTTGTGCTTTGCTCAAGCGGAAGGACAGCTGCACCGGGTAATGTTTGAGATGTTCAAAAGAAGGCATGTACAATTTTTTTTTCTGCATGATTAAGAGGTGTATGCGCCGACTAATTGCACTCGCACTGAAATTGCACGGGTTGGTTTGGTGCCGGTGATACGAAGACAGACAGCGCACTGCACGGCTGACGCAATCGCCTGTAAAGGTGAGCATAATCTTACGCACATTGCGCTCTGTGGGAACAGTGTCTTAACGGATTGCTGCATTCTGTGTCTTTTTGTGCTGGAACGCTCCGGAATGTGGTGAAATGAAAAAGTGGGAAACGCGCTTGTTTTCACCTGGCGGCCAAAATGACGTCGCACATGTGGTTAGATATCGCCGCGAATTAGGCAGAATTCGCGCAAAAACATCAGTCTCAACTTTATTTAACAGAAATGTGTGTGATACGTTTTCCTTGCATTTAGTACGCGCGGGAGGTTCACGAAACGAGTTTAGTTCGACAGTTTGATACTTCGCGCGCTTTGTAACCTCTCCGCTTGTTCTACCGTTTTGTTCGTGCCGCAAAGTCCATGTTGGCGTACCTTAATTCTCCTCGCACCCTGGGCTCTCTCCTCCTCTCCATCTCATACACTTCGCGCTCGCTCACCTGAAACCTCCTTCCTTTCTCTTTTCTCGTCTTCACCTGCTTTCACTCGTCGCGCGCCGCGGACCCCCCCCCCCCCCCCCTTTCTTTTTTTTTTTACTCGAAGCATATGCGCGCGCCGCCGCCTCCAGTTCTGCTGTTCGGGAGCGTCCCCCGCAGCCGTTCTGTTTACGCTTTTGTTCTCCGCGGCCAGTCAGCGCGGAATGCCTCTGCGCTCGCTCTCTCGGCCTCGAAGGGCGCGGTCGGCCGGCCTGATTGCATAATAGTTTATTCCAAACTGCGTAAACTATATGCCGCTATCATCAACCTATGTGACTTGCCCGGCTTCAAGATATACGTTTTTAATCACAATGGAAGCATTTTTCATTTTACGGAGATAGTATTTCGCGGTTGCATGGAGTGTGAAGTTGCATTTTTATTGTGCTGCAATTGTTATGGCATTTACTTTTGCTCTCGAAGAATCGTTTAGCTACGTATTTTATTTACAGCAAGACCTCCAATGAAGCACTTGTACACGTGTTAAGTGAGCTGATGGGGTTCAAACCATCCAGTTTTTATTATTTTTGTGGTCATATTTCAACATAACTCGAACCGCATTACTTGATTTTTGTAGTGTCTTTTGTAGTGACGACTAGAATAAATGGATATTTGCTACTGATGCCTCAGCATTCAAGTAGAGGTCGACAGCTTGAATTCTGTGGCCAAACATTGTACCGGATGTTGCTATTACAGAGTTTGGTTGTGACCAGATGTTTATTTGTTTAAATGTACATATGAAGCGGTTATAATTGTCTTATCCGCATGTTTACCTGCTTTACTCTTTACAGTGCGCATATTGCAGGCAAATTTGTGACCTAATGTTATTACGATTTTCATTGATTGAATGAAACGCCATACTTGTACAAGGTTTGAGTCATCTCTTGTGACACTGCTTCGACTAAATATGTTGAGACTGTTGTATATGTGTGTTACATAGTTTCCTTGGTTGGTTGGTAAATTCTTATGCAGGTCCCTCTTGGTGATGGTGTCTTGGTGGAAAAGACCACAATAGATCGGCTACGTACGGACTGAAAAGCAACAGCGGCAAAATATTTAGGGGCATGATGCGGGCAATGTTTGCCGAACAGCTGAGAGGAAAGCCCCTCTACGACAAGTGAAGCAACCTGAATAAAGATGCATCGTGCAAGGAAGTTCTGGACCCTGTTCGGGGGGGGGGGGGGGGGTAAATATAATCGGTAAGCACGAAGCTGTAGCAAATTGAGCATGTGAGCAGTAAATGCCATCTATGTGACATTGATTTAATTAAATGCCTCTTCTATATTTTCAGGTTACACTTGTGTCACTTTTAACACTACGGTTTTGCAAAAAATGAGCAGCCTGTCATCAATGGTTGCATGCAAAATTAAATAAAATGTGAAATTTTTACTTCAACTCCAAGTGGCGATCTTAAAGTCGAATTACTTCAGAGCCTTCTGGGGTAATTTCAGTGTCAGTGGCCATAACAGTCTACTACACTAGGGTGCGCACTTGAATCTCTAGGGACATTAGAAACACATCAAACAATACACATTATGATGACAATAGTCACTCATGCATTAAGAGTTAAAAAAATGCATGCCCTAAGAGTGCATCAGAAACGCGGTGGCCAACTTTCTTATGAAACTCACCAAGAATGCATCAAGAAAATTTATAGAGATGGTAATGTGCATGATGAGAAATGTAATCAACATTTAATCAGAAACTCATTAAGCTTTTTTGTACGGGTGAGCTCAGGCTAAAGCAGTGAGTTACAGGAATATATGACTGATTATGAGCAAAACGTAATATGTAATCCAGAATAGAAACTGCTTGATTTTAAGCTAGACTTTCCGGAGCTTATTGACTGTTATGATTGCGGGCCCAGTCAATTTTCCAGAAGGCTTTTAGTGAGCAGACAGCTGAAACTGAGTCAGTGGCAGCGGCGAGTGAAATAATATATCATTGATGCGAACGCGTTGTTGCATATACCGACTTCGCCACAGCGGCGCCTTTGATATCGCATGTGCAATCAGCACTTGGTTGGCCAGGTAGCCAACATCCTGGGCACGACGGACACCGGAGAACCACCACTCGGGACTGATTGTGTTGTGTTGAAATAAAGCCGCCCCTCATCCTAGAACTGACTACACACATCGGCGCTCCACACCCTCATGAGCTCAATGGACTAGGGATAATGGCTTCACTTAGGGACGTGTTTCTTCTTCATTTTCCAAGGCGCCTAATACTTTCATATACTCTTTTGACCTGGCAGTGAATCTTAATCGCGCATGTAAGACCTGTAATCGCCATCTCTACTGCTAGAGCCCGCCTTCCTTAAAACACAGCAGATCGTGTTCGGGTTGGCGCCTGTCAAGTCGGCAGCTGGCTCAGTGACCTACAGGCTGGTACCCAAGGGTGACAAGAACAATGCTGAGGTCTTCGCTTGAAGTGGTAGGCCGAATCCCAAGGGCAGCACCTCCACCAGATGTCACGCTGTGGTGACAAGGCCGATGATAACAAATAAAGAGTCCGGGAATGCACTAAGGTAACTCTTTATTAGGCTGCAATTCGGCGGCGGCAATAACAGCAATAGTCAACACTCAACTTAAAGGCTGCGAATAAACATGGAGGTAAAGCCGCCAACGGTGACAAGCAAAACCAGAAACCATGCACTAGGAAACTCGATTGACAGAAATGTTCGAGAGGCATCTCGGCGCATCTAGTGCGACAAACAAAATGATACAGCCGTCAAAATGATAATGGCGTCCGTCCTCTCCTTGTAAATCCGTGTTCTCGTCTTTTTAGCGCTATGCAACTATTACTTTACATAGAATGCCCTAACTAGAAGAAAACTTGTCTTGTTTGAGTAAATGCTGCTACACCGGGTTGGAGGGCGGGCAGCGTTAAGTGCTGTAAAAAAACATTTTAAGGACATTGAATGACGCGTTTAAATTCAATTTTATTTTTAATTTATTATCTTAAAGACACCACGTTAGGGTATTATATAAGGGATAGAAAATAAACATTATTTTGTTTTAAGGTCACGTGACAGCATTTAAATGGTTACATACATTGTTTAGAAACCTTGATGGGCAGCGCATGCAGCTGCGTTGTGGAAACGGCCGTTCCACTCCACTGCAGTGCGATTAAAAAGGATGCTGAAAAGGTGACGGTGCGGGCCCGTTGACAAGATACTTCTTGGAACGAATGACCGGTGCGTTGAAATATGCGGGTAGAGGGAGGGGATGCAGGGTGGTTGGCAAAATGAACTCTAAAAACTAGTGAAACAGATAAAGACAGGCAAAGGAACCACGATTTATACTCTTACTGCTCTAAAACCATGTGTGACATACATAAAGAGTGAAGTAACTGTGTTTAAAGAGTACGGTTGGGAAAAATGTCTGAACCCAGGTAGCACAAAGTGGGCTATGAAGGGTGGGCCCCGGTGAACCCGATGTAGGCAATGCAGGACAGCCCCAGTGGGCTCAATGTGGGTGCTGCAAGAGGGGCCGACGTAGGCCCGGAGGGGGCTGTCGAGAAAGCCGCAATGGGCCCCACTAGGGGCCGATGCAGGCAGCCCTTGCGGGGTTACCCAGAGTTTTCCCGCATTGCCGAAAGTGCATATCCCGCCAACTCCCCGCGATGGTCCTACTTTGGACCGATTTGGGTAGCCGCTTTGGAGGAACATTTTTTTTTATTATTTCAGTTAGCCTCTCAGATAATCACATAGGACCAATGCGGGTTCTATAGCGCTAGCCGCACATGGGCTTGCCCACATTATTCTCATAGGGGTCCGAGGCAGGAAATTGATGGAAAGCCCTAGTCCAAGTTAGCCCAATCAATATTGATGCACATAATTATTTTATACATGTCTGCACTTTCTAAACAGCCACAACAATAAATTTTACAATAATTCATAACATTCATCTAGCCGAAATGACTTCATGTACATCTTGTTGAGGCTATGGAGATGTGTGTTCTGAACAGTAATATTGTGCTGAGAGTTGCAGGCTGTTCAAAGCAGCCACATCAGAGGCAACAGTTAGCAATCAGTTTGTTTTAGTATTTGTAGCGCAATTTGCATGAGCGCGAGAACTAAAGCCATGTAAATTTCTAATCGACTAAACATGGCAACAACTGTTATACAAATCATCTATAATAGTAATTTAGGGCAACATCTAATGCAAATAAAGGTTGGAAACAATGATTACGCAATTGCACGCACGCCTTCTAGCCCCATTACGGCCGATTTGGGACCTACAGCGGTTTTGTGTGGGCAGCCCCAATTGGGCTGGGTGTTGGTTTTGAACCTAAAGCCCACTTGCTGTTGCACGTGCCTTCAAATTCCCCACAAGGGACCAATTTTGGTATCATGCGGGCCCTCCCGCCTTCCACCCCATTACGGCCCATGTGGGATATAAAGCAGTTTTATGTGGGCAGCCCCAATTGGGCTGGACGTTGTTTTTGAACCTAGAGCCCACCTACTGTTGCACGGGCCTTTAAAGTCCCCACAAAGGACCAATTTTGGCACCATGTGGGCACGCCCACCTTCCAGCCCTATTACAGCCTATGTGGGACCTAAAGCGGTTTAGCTAAGGCTGCCTCATTTGGGCCTCACGAGGGCTTGCCCAAATTGAGCCCTTATTCATATTTCACCTGCCCTCAAGTAACCTACAAGGGGCCAATTGGGGCAGCATGTGGGTATGTCTGTTTTCTTGCCCCACTACGGCCGATGTTGGTCCCACAAAGATTAATGGGGGCGGCCTCATTTCGGATCTATGAGGGCTTTCCCATAAAAAGCCCACATTTAGGTTGGATTGCCCTCAAATATCCGGCAAGGGACCCTTGTGGTCTGGATGCAGGAATGTGCTCTGCATTAGCCCAAAAAAACGCCGCTATGGTACCCATGCAGGAGGAGCAGGGGCAAGCCCAAATGGGGCTTGCCCACATTTGCCCCATCGGGGACCGAAGCAGGTTTTATGATGGTTGCCCCAACCCCACTTGCCTACATCGGACCTACTGGGGCCCCACATTCTGTGCTACCTGGGAAGCTAGGAAAATAATCGATTTCCTGTGATATCTTCATTTAAAGGCACACTAAACCTTACTATCACCCTAAAAGCAAGCCTTAGTTAGACATTGAGAAGGTTTCTGTAAAGACGAGCTATAGCGAAGCTGCGGTTACCGGACAGTTCTCCCGCTAACGCAGTGGAGGTCGCAAGGGCCATCTGCTATAACTAAGCAGCAGCTCGGCAACGAAAACAAAGGTGGCCACCAGGCAGCAAGCTCCCCACAGTATGAAGATGGAGACCATGTCGGCGAAGCGCAGCGTGCCATCGCTGTCCTGCGCAGTGCATTGCTCAAGTGGTGAACTCAGATGCTTGGTGTGGAAGGCCCTGATGCCGCTCTCGTCGTAGCGCACCGCACTGCACATCGCATGCGGAAATGACGCCACAAGCTGCCCATGTCCACCTAAATATAAATTTCGATCCCCTGAAGAGATTTAAAAGGCTAGAGTTGAAGCAGCCATCCAGTAGAGTCGTCATTATTATTATCAACACGTTTTCTACATTCACGTAAAGAAAAAGGCGATACCGCATTCACGTATAGTAATGCTAACCTGTGCAAGCTTTGGATACCTCATCCATGCTAACCTACTAATCTCATCCGCCCACCAGGCAGTCTCTGTCCATCTGATCCACTTGCCTGCCATGGAAACACATTGCGTTACGACGAAGTGTGAGAACTTCCTCTCTCAATGACATGCTTTGATCGTACTCCTTTCTCCTTGAGTAGCACTCCAGTAACAAATACGATGTATGTTCCCTCCCAACTGGCTTCTCGTGCTGTTGAATCTTGCGTCTTTACCTGCCGCTTTCCTGTTATCAAGTGACTGCGCAGTCATCGGTTGTCAGCACTGTTTCTGACGACAATATTTCAACTTCTCCTTGAGTATTACCAAACTATATAGCTATCTATTTTGTGGAGTGTATTTGACCACACCCTTCATCCATCATAACATTCCTTTTATGCCCTGAGGCAATAAACTTCGCAAAAAAAATGGGCTCATTGCTATTGATATCTTGGATTGTAGGACCAGTTCACAAAGCCCTCTTCAGCTTGATCTATAACTAGTATAACCTTCCAGGGTTCTGTACAAACAGAGCGACAAGGGAAGCACTTCTGTAAAGGAGCTCAATGACATGTTCCCAGTCCTCCGATATTGCAATAAAACGTCATATCTCCACGAAAGCACACATTTTTATTTTCCAAGCGGTGGTCTAACTTTCGTCACTCTGTGTTGTGTCTAGCAGCATTAGAAGGCTTGAAGCTTTGGTATTTTTACACATAGATATTCTAACGCGCAAATCTAAGACATTTATGTAATGCGCTCTATCAACACCTATGAACGCTTTAGAGGTAGGTAGTGCTTGGGTATACTATGGCACTTGTAACTGGTCTTCGCGCCACTCGGATTGGTTTTTATTTGCATACATACAGGCATATGGCAATTCTTGTTTACCTCACATATCGGCCATGCTCAAACCAGCGACCACCCCATCGACACTGATCTCGAGTATGATGTAAAGTCACTGCAAAAGTTAAATAGGTAAAAAGGACAAGGATTTCGACAGCGGACGTTCCAAACAAGATTCCAATAGAAAGGCAACAACTACTATGCGGTAAGGACTTTCCGACTTATCTGCATTTGCCGCGGCCGCCTCAGTATACCGCTGCCAAAACTATGTTTTATCTCGAAGTGAGCTTCTGTACGCATCGAGAAGCTGCAGCTAGAGTTAGGTGTAGTCTCTTGCGCCTACGTTCCCCCACATATACATCTTCCGTAAGGAGAGAGATCTGGGCGAGGTGGCGGTCTGTTGGCGAATACTATTACGGCCTTTTTAGGGATGTGATTGACCTTAATAAGTCTATACCTTGACGCGGCATATAAAATAAACACAATCTTCGATGATTAACCTAAGATAATTAACCTCAAAATCCTTCACAGGTATTACAAATCAGCCCCCCCCCCCACACACACACACGCACCACAGACACCCGCACGCCAGATAACAGGTACTTACAAGTCTTTGATGCGTTGTTTCAGTGTCTCCGGCAGAGAGGGGTTTGCATATGAAACAAACATCCAAGTGTTCAGCTTTTCCTCTGCGAAGTAGTACTCGCCAACTTGCTTTCCCTTGCAAAATGCCGTTGCCTGCAACAGATGTGAGAAGAAATATTCGCCGCGAGATCGACCTAGAGGTGGCGCCACCGTCACTCCGGTAGTGTGGATCGGCAGCCGGCGGCGCTCGCAGAAATGCACGCTGTGTAGGTCTGCTTCCGAATTTACGGCGGGTTTGTTGGCGATTAAAACGTGTCTTCTGCAGTATTTCTGCAATATTGCAAAAAAAAGTCCAAGAATTTCGCCAATCCAGCAGAAGAAGAGCGGAATTTAGGAAAACAAAGCACGGAACCACCAGTCTTCTAGATTTACTTTGCACGTTTCTTGCGCTGTACCACGCTCACGCGCCTAATGCTTGGGCCTGCCTAATGACAACTTTGTTTTTCTTATCGACTTTTAAACAGTTTGCGCGTGTCTCATGCTAGTGAGACGGGCGAATTTAGTGTCAAGCCCACGCAGGTACAAGGTTCGTGCTCTGACCTGCAGTAAGTTAGATTGAATCGAGAAAGCCTGGTTCATTATATCGTACTTGACTCGAGGATTAAGCAGGTTAAATGTAGCATTGGCAGCGCACTGCATGGCGAGTTGCTTTGGACTGAGTGCTTATCAACTCTGGCCCAGAAAACCACGCACAAGTATTCCCCAAAAATGAGATCACGCCGACACTATAGAGGAAACCTCGCCGCACAGGAATTAAAGCTGATTGTTCACGTGTACATCGCTGAGTGGATTGAATTTGCCGAGATGCTTTTTGCGGCCACTGTCATAGAATGTGATAGTGTATTAATGCATGCGCCACTAACTGTAAATGATTTCCTGAAACCGAGGAACGTATAAGGGATTTCTGATGTGTGTGATGTTAATATATAACGGTAAATTAGTATTGTAATTATTTTGTTTTGCAATGCGAATAAATTACACCGTGGGAGAGAACTTTTACACACTTGACCAAATTTACAATGATCAGCGATTAATTTTTTGTAGGTAACGTTAACGTGCAAGCTACGAATTACTAGCTGCGAAGACGTCGTTATAAACTGCGCATGGGCAC
The DNA here is from genome assembly GCF_055883805.1 of Amblyomma maculatum. Taxonomy (NCBI): domain Eukaryota; kingdom Metazoa; phylum Arthropoda; class Arachnida; order Ixodida; family Ixodidae; genus Amblyomma; species Amblyomma maculatum. The sequence goes on along the minus strand of NC_139348.1, from coordinate 60,105,061 downwards.
TGTCATGTTCCGGGAAGCAATGTTACAGGCTGAAAATTTCTTTATCACTAATTATTTAGCAGTAACTAAATCTTATGCGGAGTAAAATATTAGGATTGCTTCCAAAACAGATGCCGGATATAAAATTATTCCGAAAGAAATGGAGGTCATCTTATCATGCAACTATAAAAATGTATTTATTCCCGAACTAAACACTGATATTTAAGCCCACATGAAGCTGTTTTACTCCCCTTGTCAGAAATGACGAGTTTTGTTGGAAGACAGCACTTGGACGAAAAGGAGTTATAATAATTATAACAGGCTACCAGTAAAGTACATTGATCTAGGCGTATTATGTAATATTTAGGGTAACAATTAGGTGCAGGAAATATGTTTCCCAAACATTCGAGCATTTCTCTAAAGCAAAATGTGCTCACTAAAACTTTTACGGATGCACAGAAGCCTTCAACAACAAAAGAAAAGAAAAGAAATGCATATTGGCCCGGGTTGAACGCATGAAAGCGGCATCGGCTATGACGGATGATTGCAGAGGCTGGTTTTGGCGTCGTTTTTTTTTTACCACCACATTTACCACGTGGGATTGTTTATTGTGGAGTCAAATCCCACAGCAGAGGAACGCCTTTCGAAACGGTTGTGATTGAATCCCCCGTTCTCGAAATCAGCAGTCGAGCGCCCTTACCATTGAGACACCGCGACAGAGGTTTGAAAGCAAAAAAATAAAAGTACTCACAGGACTCTATCGTGTATACAGACGGCATAGCAGGCATAGAGTGGTCTGTTCAAACTGCATTCTGCTATATGAAGCAGTCTGCGGTGGCATATGTTTTAGTAGCCTCGGTATTCCAAAGAGAAACGGGAATATGCGATTTCTGAGCGTTTGCATTAACTTTTATTGGCGGCAACGACCTGTTTTGCTTTGACACGGCGGTAACGACAGTACCACTTCGTTTGAGACATTGCATGTCAAAGGATCTCAAGCGCCGAAGACCGCGATGGATGATGTCCTTATCCAAGCATGACATGCTCGATACGGACAGGAACTGCGAAACAAACAAAAACACTCCTGTACACGCCGCATGCGCGCGCGTAAATCACTGCGGGCTGGCACGCGACGCGAAAACGCATCCACACTGAGTAGGTTCCGCCGCTGAGCCGCAAGGTGGCGACTCTGCTCGATCTCGAGGCCAATAGGCGCCACGGAGATAGGCCGAGCGCCTATCATGTCCTAATGAAGTTATTCTTATTCGTCATACACTGTAATCTTTTCCTTGCATTAAAAAAAAAAATGTAACTAACCTGCTTTAGCACTGAACTTTTACCATGCTTTAGGTTCCTAGAAGGAACGTACACGAAGTGCTTTTTGCCTCTAGAGTAAACTATTTGCATACATTTAAATCTACTATGCAGGAAAAAAAACTTATATACAGTTGAAACTGTAACTAAGTTGAGGGGAACCGTGAATTATTTCGTTAAAATGTGTCAGGCATTTATGGGCCCTATAATTTGGTACATTCTATTATAAGGTGCGGCGGTACTCAAACCGCTACCGAAGCATCATACTTTCAAAGCCTTAATGCTACTAAAATGAAATGCGGCCAGCAAAAATGACCGGCGCCGTTAGCGCACAAGAAACAAAAATTGTTACTCATCAAGAAGAGCCCAAGAGGACTACAAATTTATTTTCCAGCAATTCGGTGATTTTGCCTGTGAGCGCTTTGTCAGCAATGATCGCACCGATTTCTTGTAGGTCTCAAGTGCTATACGTATAGCAGATGTAGGCCTAACAAGCTGAGCTTGAGAGAAGCATGCACTCAAAGGCGCGGAGAAATATCTGCAGAAGCACAATGGCGAACGAACAACACGAAACATGCCACAAAAAGCACGGAAAAGCAACACCATCCCTTCTACCGCTGTCACCATCTGATGAATTAAACTGAACACTGCAACTCCTGTTTTGCGCAGCGTAGTTTGATACAAAGCGGGACGACGGTTCCCAGCGCTGTTACCTTGGGCTCGCAATCAATCAGTTTTGGGGGTGCTCTCTACAAAATAGACCACAAATATCCGCTTTCCGTCTTCATTTTTCGAAAAGAGGTTTGTTAAATCGGGAGAGACCAAGGCATTGATTTCATTTCGAGTTGGTCAAAGCATTGGATCCTATTGTCGTGTGAGGGGAACTACAATATATTCGATAAATTGGCACTTTTGTTAAATCGGGTTTTGGTAAATCGAGTTTTGACTGTATTGACATGCTACCTTGGTTTCACTCACAGATTTCCTCCGTTTTCGAAAGGGCAGTGCAAACTGCCGCATCTGAGGTATTACGTGAGCACACATCTGCCATGCAATGTCTGCCGCAATAATAATGCTTCACAAGTTGGGATAGCCATTACCAACATCTTCCCTATGGGCATTGTTGCGCGCTCTCCCTTTCGGCTCCCTGCCTCAAGATGAGGAATCTCCTTCAGCATTACATTTCCTACAGCGCTGCGACACCATAATTGCAATAGAGCAAGGCGAGTTCATGTTCACAAAATTGGAAACAGAGCGAAACGAAGTGGCGTCCGTGTGCTGTGCGATGTCAGCGCACGTTAAAGATCCCCAGGTGGTCGAAATTACTTCGTAGCCCTCCACTACGGCTCCTCTTTCTCTCTTTCCACTTTCATTCCCACCTTCCTCCCTTCCCTTACGGCGCGGTTCGGGTGTCCACAAAGCAATTGTGACAGTTACTGCGCCTTTCCCTTCCTGTGAACCAATTTAACTTTACGAATGCAGAAAACGTCAAGCTATGCCCGTGCCCAGACCTCTTTAAAACACCCCACTTATTGAATTCTTCAACAAAGCATTGTTTCCTCGCACACCAGCCAACAAGAAGAAGGCAGAAGTGGTGCATGCGAATGGCTACCTTATTGCAGAAAAAAGCTACATGCGGCTGAGGATGTATTAATCACTGAGTGGAAAATAAACGCATGACAACCTTAGACTTTTAAATTGCCTTCTCGAAGCCCTTTCATATTAGTCGTGCAGGATAATTTTCAGAGCAAAATTTTAAAACGCTTCTTGCTTACTTCAGGATGCCTTATCTGCAGCTCAGCTGCCTTCTGACAACGCTGCACCTAACTCTAGAGCCCTATAGTAAGGCCTTCCTCAGAGCTTCATTATGCTTAGGCAGACGCATCTTTCCATGCGCGCTCCCCTTCACTGCTGTTTTATTGAAAGCATGCTTCTCTGAAAGAAGGCCGCCACTGCGCTTGCTTAGTAGGTCGTCTTATGCGAATGGTGTGACACAGAGTGAAAACAACAAAACAAAGGTAATGAAATGCAATAACTAACTTAAGAAATTCTATTTACAACATATAACTTGAAGACGTTTCGTACGAGGTTATATATTGTTACGGTGAAATAGCAAAGGGGTGTTTATTTACAGTGATATGGCAGTGGGATAAGGTGAAGCCTACTAGCCCCAGGCACCAACGCTTTCTCCTCTTCTTCTCCCAGATCATCACAACCCTTCGTCGTCATCAGTGGCGCGACATTTCCCCCCTACTCAGCCTAAGCCCTCTGGGCGTGTTCGTGAGTCGTGCGAGGCTGACACGGCTTCAAGCGGGCAACATGACATAGTTCGGTTTTTTGCAGACCGACGACCCGATGCTGTCAGGCGGGCTATTGCATAAGTTAAGTCACTGATGCGTTTGACAACCACATATGGTCCGTCATAGTGGGCCAAGAGTTTTTGATGAAGGCCACGGCGCCGAATTGGGTGCCACAGCCAGACTAGATCACCTACAGAGTACGTGACCCGCCGGTGACTGGCATCGTATCGCACTTTAGAACGTTCTTGTGAAGCACCAGACCGCAATCGGGCGATTCTCCGAGCTTCTTCGGCGAGACAGAGGGTCTCAGCCAGGCGGGGGTCTTTACGGCTTGTGAAGGGGAGGATAGTATCCAGGGGGTAGCGTGGCGGTCTGGCATAGAGCAGGAAAAATGGACTGTACCCAGTCGTCTCATGCGTGGCGGTATTAAACGCATACGTGATGAAGGGTAGTATGGTGTCCCAGTTCTTATGCCCGGCGTCCACATACATGGCTAGCATGTTGATAAGCGTTCTCTTGACGCGCTCAGTCAAGCCATTTGTCTGGGGGTGGTATGGCGTCGAGTGTCGGAAAGTTACGGAGCATAAACGCATGAGCTCTTCAAAACATCAGCAGTGAATTGTCGGCCCCGATCAGTGATGACAATTCGTGGCGGCCCGTGTCGTAAGATTACTGAGTGCAACAAGAAAAGCGACACCTGATGCGCCGTAGCAGATGTAAGAGCGGCGGTTTCACAGTAACGTGTGAGATAGTCCACGCAGATTACAATCCAGCGATTTCCATCCACGGACTTCGGAAACGGACCTACGAGTTCAATGCCTACTTGATCAAACGGAGCTGTCGGGGTCTTCACAGGGTGCAACAAGCCAGATGGAGTTGCAGTTGGACGTTTGTGGCGTTGATATTGCTTGCAACTGGCAACATATTGTTCAATTGTCGAGCGCTTTCTAGGCCAGTAAAATCTTTCTTGAGCCCCGCCGGGGTGGTGCAGTGGTAAGACGCCCGACTACTGTGCCGGAGTTCCCGGGATCGAATCCCGGCCTCGGCGGCTGCGTTTCGATGGAGGCGAAACGAGGTGGCGTCCGTGTGCAGTGCGATGTCAGCGCCCCAGGCAGCACAAAGCATTGGGCCAATGTTGGAAGTACGATGGCAAACAGTGGCCCTACATCGGGCCAGCCTAACCAGCATGCTCCCAACATAGGACTTGCCAGTCAACACAATGTCCAACAATGGCCCAGTCTAGCCAGTGCTCTCCCAGTGTTGGCGCTGCCAGTAGCCAACGCTGGCTAGCTTGGGCCAAGATGTACAGTGAGTTCCCGATATTGGCCCTGCCGTACATACAGAATGTCTATGTTGGACCGAGATTGCCGTTGTTCCTCCAATAATGGTCGCACCGGGTTTTAAAACTGGCTATAATGGGCCAAGCTGTCCTGCGTTCCTCCGTCATTGGGTATCCGTTTTTTAAAACTGGCTACAATGGACCAAGTTGTCCTGTGTTCTTCCGACATTGGATGTTCCGGTTTTTAAGCATGGTTACAATGGACAATGTTATCCTCTGTTCTTCCAGTATTGGATGTTCAGTTTTTTAAAGATGGCTACAATGGACCAAGTTGTCCTGTGTTCCGCCATCGCTGGCCGTTCCTTTTTTAAAACTGGCTACAATGAACCATGTTGTCCAGTGTTCTTCCGGCGTTGCCCGTTCAGTTTTTAAAACTGGCTACAATGGACCAAGGTGTCCTGTGTTCTTCCGACGTTGACCGTTCTGTTGTTTTAAACTGGCTGTAATGGACCATTGCAATTTGTCTTGTGTTTTTCCAGTATTAGCTATGCCTCTATGAAAACTGCCCACGATGGACCACTTTGTCCCCTGATCTCGCAATTGTCATTGCCATCCTAAAAACGCAGCTTTAATGGGCTGCCGAAGTGAATATTTTCCGTTGACCATTCAATCAAAACAAATTCTCAATTTTTATGGTTGAATACACGTGCGCTGGACGCCAAACCGCGGCATTTAATTCCGACAACATTTCAGCCGATCGTTCGGACCTCACAAAGTACCACGTACGGGACGACAATTACAATAACGCATTCAAGCACGTACCGCTGCAACTGTCTGGATTCGTCTTTTCGGTGCGCTCATATGCGGCGCACCTTTGGGGGTCAGCTATATGTGTTTATGGTTTTAGCCTATTGGCATGCATGCAGATTTCGTCACAGGCGCATACGTTTGTCGCACAATTATATCTAATGATAGCACGACCGTGCGACCACATATGTATACCCCAGACCGGCTAGCACTCACGACCCAATATGCCTGTATTGGACGCCGATTACATCCCTGCATCTATACTTAACCTATAGTACAAATCCAGTTGTCAGTGAGAACGCGCATAAAAACGAAATCGTGTCGCCATAGCATGTTCATGTGACATTAAATTAGTGATTAGAAGGTAGCTTTTTCATTGCCGAGAAGGAAATAGTTGCCTCAAGTTGAAGGAACAAATGACCAGTTTCTCAGCGATGTTTTTGTTCTAGTGCTTTTGTATTATCCATAAGTCCCTACGCGCAGCATCATCTGTTTACCTGGAGAAAGGACCGAATATGATGTGTGTACTTTCTAGACGCAATCACTGGAAAATGAAAAGCCGGAAGACTCGCGAGGTTACCATTTTAGTTTTGGGCATTCAAACGGTGGTAACAAAAATGGCTGTTTTTCGTGCACATTGCGAGCATGAAGGCCCCGGTACATTTATATGCCGCACAACATATATATCGCCAATAAACAAAAAAATAGTTTTTTCCGCCTATTAGTTTAGAGTTTGACCATTCCAACCGCGCTAGGCGGTGGCAAAGGAATAGAAAAAAACTGTACAGGAATGAAAATAATGTGCGCTGTCGAGTCATTCGAAAAAACGAATGCAGCCTAGAAACACTGTTTTAATGAGGCAGTTTTCCATGTCCTTTCCAATTCTTTCATTCTACTAAAATGATTTGGAATACGTTGCTTGCTCATTGAACGTTATCGTCTTTTTGTGCAATCCGCGTTAAGGTGAAGGTGAGATTGCGAAAAACGTCTGTGTATTGCCTGATGCCACAGCGCATCAGGACCTCGACGCGCACAAAATTGATTCTGAATCATTCATTGCTGTGTCTGTCGCCGTCGATTTGCGAAGTCGAGACAAAACATGAGCGAAGAAATATTGTTACAGCTGGAGAATGATGAGGACGAAGTGGCGCGCTCGTTTGTGGAAGATTAAGAAAAAGAAGTGCGTCGAATGGGCGGCCCTCGTAGCCTGGCTCCTTGGCTGTTCCTCAATGTATATATCTTTAATCGTCTTCTGTAAATATATTTCTCCCTGTTACAAAATTATATGCCAATATTTAAAAACCTTGAACAATTCACAAATTCCGTAGAATGTTCAGAACAGCGCGGTGCGCTATAATTGGACAAAGGCTTTATCGATGTGGCCATAATTACTTGCGCAACAAAATTATGCAGGGTGTTTTAATGGTTCTGAAAGCTGAGGTAGTGTAGAATAGATGGAAAAAGTTTAAACAATGTGAAAACTGTTTTTGTTTTCCTAAAAATTTTCAATGTTCGCTGTTTTCTGTAAATTAGCGCGATCGCATCTCTGTATCCAAATGTCATAAAAGTATGAGCTTTAGCTGTTTGCGGATAATTATGCTGAGAACATATTGTGGAATTATTACTGCTCTACCATGAACCTTTTCTGAAATAAAGGCCTGCAAATTAGGAAAATTTTCGTTTCCTAGCTGGGCCGATGTTGAGAATTTTTATAAAAACATCTACTCATACCCGAAAAGCGAACATTAACTGAATACAAATCAAAACATGTATATATTTAGTCGGATAATTTTCAGCTAGCTAACTTGAGCATAATTTGTATAATCTATAACCAAAGTTGGCCAGAATAGAAGAGAAGCTCGGAACTCCGCCTCTTTGACATTATTAATCAGTCATCACGCAACAATATATAATATTTTGAAGTAAATATAAAAGGTCGAACGACCATCCTTTGTTCTATCATAGGTGGGGAAAGGGAGGAGACGCGCGCATTTGTCGACGCACCAACTGTATGGATTTACGCAAGAATGTGGATGGTAGATGGGGAGGCTTTCTATTTTTTTAGAAAATGTTTGTCCGTGGTTGGCTTGAAGAAACAATGCGTTTGCGAACACACAAAACAAAACTTAGAACTCGACTCGAGCGGTGCGCGCTGGCGGCCCCTCATCGGCACGGTCCGAAGTCACGGCTGGCCGTTGCAAGCAGAAGAGGGCTGGGTAAAGAAGGAATGGAATGTTGAGAGGGTTGTTGGTCCTTCGTTCCCACGCGCAGCCCTTGCGAACACAACACCGCGGCGGGAATCGCGCGCTGGTTGAGCGGGTCGTTGTTCCCCCTCGCCTACGCGTCTACGTGCAAGACACAACAGGCAGCATCCCCAGCTGCGCTGCTGTGCGGCTTCCTCCCGAAGCGTTCATTTCAGAGCTTGTTGGAGACGCTACAAGACTTGTGACAGCTTCTTAAACCTTTCTTTAATTTCTTCCCTCATTAATTTTCTTTTTCATTGTGCTGTGCATAATTTTCTCTTGCGCCTATACATGTCCATGTGCTCCGGTTGGTGCTTGCTACATATCAGTGAATAGCTGAGCTGTGAAATGTCGCCGGAGTACGGATTACAGCAACGGCGGGAAACCATCGGCATTATCAGACTCAGTGAACGCCGTCATCTTAGACCGTGAGTATATATCTTTGCAGCATGCCATTGCTTCATAATTGGTTCTATATAATCTCCTACCAGTCCCAAATGTTCTCTTTCCGTATTCTCCTCGAAACAACTGCGCGAGGCATGACTTCAAGAACTAAGCGAATTTTCGTCCGGGTTACATGCAAGCAAGTGCGTGGACTTATTTGCTGGCTGCGATATGAATAGCATTTGCGCCGAAAATAGAGGAGCCGTGCGTAACAGGTGTGTATGCCACCAACACGTGACAGAACACTGCAGGCAGCCATTTGCGCAGTTTTTTGACTGTGCAGTGCGCCGCAATCAATTAGTAACCAGATACTATGCGCCCGGCTTTGTACATATATTTTGGACAGCCTCTCTTCTGCGCGCAGGAAGCCATGTTCACACAGTTTTTGGATTTTGTTAAGAGTTAAGGGCAGTTTTTTGTTTTCAGATGTACAGACGAAGTTTTGAAAACTGTTCGTGCCGTCTGTGCAAGCGAATTTTACAGTGGGGCAGACATTGCGTGATGCCGCTTGATGATTAGGCTATAATTAAGTCATAATGAGCCTCCACTTTTATAATGGTTAATATCATATTGAGGAATTGAAAGCCGTGAACAGCGCAAGAGAGCCCCTTTTCAAAATTTTCTTAATCGACGCCCCCCTTCTGAGCCCGCACCTTCAGGTGAGGGCGTTATCAGAAAGCGGCGACAATAGGAGAGCGATTTCGCAGACGCGCTTCGAAGGCGGGGGAAAATAACAATACAAGCAAAAAGGCATATCAGCCTTGTGTGCACTGCGTCCCTGTCACTGCAAAGTAAACAACGTGCACGCGGGACACATTGTACAAAACATTGACGGCCGGTATGAGGCAACCATATTGTCCGAAATATTGCTCGCGAAGCGCTCGATCACGGCGCGCACTTTCAGGCGAAATGGGACAGGCCGTCAGGTCCGCCTGTTCGGCAATTACAGCTCTTTGTACCTCACGTACCGTACCGTATGCATGAAGTGCACGCCATAGCCATCGTGCAAGAATTTTGAAACCGAAGCAGCGATCCACGTATTCTAATTCTATAGGAAATCATTTGGGAGTAGAAAAGAGCAACTTAATATGATGAGCATGGTTCTTTAATGAACGATATGTATAAATGGACGGTTGAATAGTTACAGTAATGGAGTGTTCCGCTAGAATTGTTTACGGCCGTGACCGCAATAAACATTACTCATATTGCTCTTAGCTTTAAGCTCTGGCATTGATAAGCCTATCTAAAGAACCGACTGGCAGTGACAGGTTGTTTACAGCTGTTGATCAAAAGGTAGGCCATCATGCTATTATTGCAGGCATATTTGCTTCTTTTTGTACCTCTGTTTACTAAAACTTAATTTTGTTCCCCATTCCTAGGGACGCTGCACCTCTTACAACACTAACTGTTCAGTCGCTTTTATTCAAGGTACAAAAAGGAGGAAATGCGCATGCACTCATAGGATAGCCTGTCTTTCCGTTAACAGCTGCAAATAACACGCCACTGCTCCTCCGTACCTTGGATGAAGTTTTCAATGGGGTTACCTGAGATGCCTAGCAATTGCTGTAATATTTATACCAATCACTGCAGCGAAAAAGAAAGGTAACACTGCATCACTTTAACTGCTGCATGCACCTATAAACGTGCCTTAATTTATTGCCTATTCTTATAGACGCAGGACCTCTTGCTATAGGCTTTGTTCAGTAAGCAACCGTCTTTCATTGCTTCAATTTCTATCTCTCCACCACTTTCTTGTTGCTCTGGGTGTGATCATTTGATTTCATTGTTCAAATCATATTGTTTTATCATGTGTGAATGATTTAGCCTGCACATACATGCTTTCATTTTTTTAGATGCGCATCGGGAGCGTTTTCTACGTAGAAATGGATCCATTGAGTTGTATCACTGGTGCGAAAACCGACAACCCCCAGAAGATATGTGTCCTGTGGTTGGAAGGGCAATAAAGAAGAAGAAAATCAGAGGAAAAGCCTGCCTAAAAAAAGGTAGCACTGCATCACTGCAACTGCTGCATGCACCTTTAAATATGCCTTATTTTTATTGCCTATTCTTATAGACGGTGGACCTCTTGCTATTGGCTTTTTGCAGAAAGCAACCGCCTTTCATTGCTTCAATTCCTATCTCTCCACCACTTTTTTGTTACTTCAAGTGTGATCCTTTGATTTTATTGTTCAAATCATATTATTAAATTGCCGGTGAATGATTTCACCTACACATACATGCTTTCATTTTTTTTAGGTGCGCATCGAGAGTGTTTTCTACGTATAAATGGATCGATTAAGTTGTATCACTGGTGCGGAAACCAACAGTTCGGTATACCCCAGAAGATTTGTGTCCTGTGGGTGGCAGGGGTATAAAGAAGAGGATAATCAGTGGAAAAGCCTGCCTAAAAACTTACAAAGATGGCGCAAAAGCGAAATGCTGATCAGGGTTAGAGTCTGATTACTTCTGTTATCCCATTTCACTTGCTAGGTGATGTGACTATATATGAAGCACCTTAGTATATTTTGTGGTATACTCACTGAAAATTGTGTAGACATTAACTTTTTTCTCGTTCAATTATTTTGAGTGACGCACGAATTGGAATAAAACGAAGTCATCCACACATCTAATGCCCATAGACATTAGATGCGTGGATGAGCTCATTAATTGTGTTCCTATGTGAGCATGCAATAGTTTGTCGAATATATTAATATGTTAAAAGTTGATTTTTTTACTGTTAACCGGAGTAATACATATGCTCCATATCATAGCATTATTCGCCTGTAGTTTGTATCTGCTCTTTCCTAAATTGTATTCTACAAAGTATACGTGTGTCATCTCGTACGCCTATTTAACTAGCGAACAATTTGCAATCGAATCCCTTTTGTGATGTTGTTTCAGCTGCAAATAATGTATGACAGTTGTGACAACATAGGTAGCTTTAGGTATAACATATAGCGCGAAAATCTTTAATATATGCGATATTTTTATTCACCGCATTGGCTAAACCAGCCTGTTTGAAGAGACGAAATGAAAACAAATATGGATGTCTTCGGACAGGAACAGTAATCGTGGTGCCATGACCATTTTATTTAATTAAATGTTCTTATGTCGTGGGCTAATGTCTCGACACAAAGGAATGACCCTTAGGTTTGCCAGATGCGGCGTAGTATTCTCGAAAAAAAAAATGCCTATCACTAAAGCTGGAAAACGCCGTTTTTGTCGTTTCAAAAAGTTGCACGTTTGGAGGCCGGCTGGTTGCGTAAAATTTTGTCATCCACTGTTTTTTACTCACCGCATTTGGGTAACGTTTACTTGTATAAAAAGTATTAAAAGTGTGTTTCATTGATGCAGTTGATTTAGTAAAAAATCGCAAACTTTGCTTCAAGAACAACGCGCTACAAAAATGTTAATGTTCAACCTTACATACTGGCGTGACGCGTTGAGTTGTTTGCACTAAAACATTCTGTGTTTATTACGCAGGTCATATTGTTAATTTAAGGCAGAATTTTGAGCTCTAAGCTGCTATGTGTGTTCTCTGTAACGCCACCAAAAGTATTATGCTGGAAAGCGATTTGCTTATGATTGTAATTATAAAAATTACACATTGAAAAATCATCTTCAAAAATAGAGTATTGTTAGTGGTGGTCAAAGCTGAGAAATGGAATAATATATTAATAACCTAGATTGAATACTATTGCACCTAGCAATAAAAAAGAATGCAGGAATGAGAAAAAGTTCAGCCTTCACATGCGTTCTGCCATGACATTGACAGAAATAGTGAATTAATACCATTTTAAGCTATATTAAGTATTTGTCCCAGAAGCAGAAAAACTGTGTATAAGCGCTGACAAGGTTTTAAATTTTACTTAAGGTAAAATGTAACTAAATTCAGCAAATACTAAATTGAAGTTTTGATGCCTATTCCATAAGGGGGAGCCATATAAGCACATCTATAGAACAAAAATAAGCTTTTTTATATTTCTAATATTACATTTTGCAGAATTCAATATATTTACTGACACAAATTAACAAAGTACTTTGCATTGTTTCCACAGATTTTGATAAAAATTGATGTTGCGGCCGTTTCTTCAATTCTAATCAGTTTTCCTTATTTTACCATTTTCTTACTTTTGTCCAATTTCAAAATAATATGCAGATACACACACAAATCTAGAGCTTCAAATTTTTTCTGAAATGAATGGAACCTAGATAATGTAGAGAAATAGTTTCTGTGCCAAGATAGTATTGGATCTTGCAAGAATGCAGCACAAGCACTCGGTTTAATATTTAATGTTATATTTTTAAACAGTATAACGCAACACTTTTTAGTCCGTGATATTTTTGAGGTACTGAAGATTTTTGAGAGGGATTTGAATGAAAATCGAAGATGATCTTTTTTTAATTGCAGCAAATTTGCCCTTTACTGCTGTTTTCGAATTCTGAGCAATTTTGATGCGTTGTGGAGAACACACCTAGTGGTCTGGAGCTCCAGATACTGCCTGGAATTAAGAACATGCGTCAGGAAGTGAAAACATATTTAGTGCAACCAACCTAATGCATCATATGCCAGTACATAAGGTTAAAAATGAATATTTTTGCAGCGTATCGCTCCTGAAGAAAAGTTTGCGATTTTTTAATAACACAACTGCAAAAACAAAATAGGTTTCTAATAGTGTTTGTAAATATAAAACGTGCATATATTTAGTGAGTAAAAAAGAGCAGATGACAAAATCATGGTATCCAAACTTGCAACATTTTGAAATGGCAACAACAGCGTTTTCTACCTCTAGAGATATACCATACAATTGTTTTTTTCGAGGAAACTACGCGTATCTTGAAAAACTAAGGTTAATTCTTTTGTGTCTAGATATTTACCCACCACATATAAGAATTTCATTGGAAACGAAAGATGGCCATGGGACCTCGGTTATGTTTCTTATCTGTATAAGGCCCCCATAAGACGCTGTGAGAAAGCCAATATCAAGGGCTTTTTTTAATATTCCATATTTCGAACGGTTGTGCCATCTAAGAAAATTTAAAAGCTAGGCACACCTTAGGTGTCGCCAGCCCTCACTTTCTGTTACAGCTGCATTTGCTAAGCTTAATTAATGCGTTGAGTACTTTATTTTAGCCACGAATATAGCGCTATTACGTGTCAATTTTAAAGAAAGGCCGCAGTGACGCGATTCCTGTAGAATTTGTAAGTGAAATCTGTAAACCTTACAAATCTACCCACATATATGATCTCTTGCAGGTATTATTCAAGCTACATTACACCTGCTGCGCCCCATAGCTTGAGCCAAGGGTTATAAATAAACCATTAGAAACAGACGATGGAAACCGGTGGTGCATTGCTGGCAGCCACTTAGGACAGCGCAGAAAATTTTTATTTTGTACGTGGGGAAGTGAGGTTATTCGCTTCAAGTACTAAATATTCACTTTACACAATAAATAGGACTTACAGAGTCGGTGAGCACGTTCGGAAACCCCTGTTTCAATATTTGCAGTTAGAAACCTCATGTGTACCTTTTTTTTCAGCTGCAGATAAATTCCGGGTTATGTAGATACCGAAACCGTTACCAGCCCATTCGCGCACCTTAATTGTGCTGCTCACAACATGATTTTCAGCGGACAAAACAACCTGCCGCTATGATTGCTAGCCCCATGCATGAGTAAGGGTGATATGCTGGCGACGGTTGTTTCGCGTCGGCCCTTTGGCGCACATGAAGGCTCGAGTTACAATGAGCGCGCCGAACTTTGCAATGCGGATAATGACTAGAAAGCGGTAAGGATATAAATGAGTTTAACAGTATTTTTCAGCTCTAAAATACAAATACAGTCTTGTTGGACGATGTGCTGGCGCGTACGAAGAAACCATAGGCAACTTGTAGGTCTAACGCTACACAGGGCTATCGAGCCAAGCGAAGTCCTCAATTGTATTGTCCGGGAATCAGATTTCTGTATTTTCGTGGTTTCCTATTGTATCTGGCGTTCAAAATGCAGACGTGAGGGTTCTTTATCACAAATAACCAAACGTGGTTTGTGCCGGTACTCTTCAAAGTAGCAACACCATTTATTGTGTAAGTCATTAATCAGTAATTTAGGTAAATAATGTCAATTAAGGATTCCAAACAAAACCTTTTCTGTGGCGCTCAAGGTAGCTTCCAGCAATATATATCTGGTTTCCTTTGCCAGCCTCCGAAATGTTTTTTTTATCCCTTGGATCAAATTTGCTTCGACAAGCAGTATATGGGTAAAAATAATGCACCTGTGAGCTACCCGTTTAAGTGAGCTCCCGTTTAAGTGAACTACCCACAAAACCAGTCAAAAGCGTATATCAGCTAACCAGCGGCCAGTGCAGCAGTCGTGGGCTTAGATCGCTTGTGTATATTATATCTAGCCATTTAAAAAAATGCAAATGGTCGCCGAACATTCTCTTGGTAACGATATTTAGTATAAACTGTTTGCACATCGCAGAAAGCGTATGAGCGGCAAAAAACTAGAGGGCCAGTCATATTCATATGCGGAGACAGCCGACAATCAAGCACTAATTCCTAGTGTGGGATGAAACACTGGCTGTCTCAGCTGTATTGCTGTGGAGGCGATCAAAATGCAACAGGGCACATGCTATGCAATGTATGTGCGTCTTTCATCCTAATAAACCCAAGGAAGCTGAAACTAATCTGAAACTCATCAGCATAGTGTTTCTCATTGACCATAAATTTCGGTACATGAATCCTGGAATTTTCTACATCTTCCTAAAATAATGCGCGCGATTTTATATGCCTCGTAATAGTGTTGTAAATTTTGTTTCCTCATTGTTTTTGTACAGGTGTCATTTGCGAAAAAGTTGCGGTGGACGATTTGGAGGCACACGCATTTATTCGCAGGTGGCTGCCTGGTTCCTGTGACAGGGGGGGGGGGGGTGGAAGAAAAAGGCGTTATGCTGAAACCTCCCCTGGCGAACCAGGCATGCCACCTGTGAATGCAATTGCAGGGTCAGCCCCTTCACTACGCCTATGAGTGTGCCCTCCAGCTCCCTGGCCCCTTCCACTTCCCGAGAGCCCACCCTGCCCTGACCAACCCTGCCACTGCCCCGCTAACTGCTGCTGTGTGTGCCCTCAGCGCTGGCTAGTAACAACTGCCGTCTATAGTAACAATCGCAATAAATATTATCTTTTTGTGAACCATGCCCTTGTTTTGTGAATATCTACTGGTTGCTCATGAGCGACAATTTGAATTTATATGGCCACTCCTATTTGAAAGGCCATTATTGTCCCAGCAAGTTCGATGTGCTGTCACGAATATGGCTAGAATGAAAAAGGCTGCATTTTATGGACTGCACAGGCAGTGCCACAAAATGTGTAATCTTGACATCATCAATGGTACATGAATGGAGTAGCCGGTGTACCCATAAACCATTGGATTAATATTGGTATCGACAATATGCGGCAAGAATGGAGTAGCCAGTGCACCTGCAATGGCTAACCATTGGTATGATATTGGCATTGACAATGGGCCATCAATGGAATAGCTGGTGTTAAACAAATATTGGTAATACAATGATGGTATAATGCTGGACAGTATTGGCAAGAATCATGGTGCATGAATGGAAAGTCTAATATTGTGCCTACATTGGTGGCTCCAGCTTGGTTGAACACTGGACCAATCTTGGAACGAAAGATGGGCCAAGAATGGAGAATGTAGTAAAATGCCCAAATGCCAATATCAGTCCAATATTGATGCCATTCTTTTCCAGTGATGAACCATTGTTGGACCAATGCTGGTGTGCTGCTTGGGGCATGTTAAAGATCCCCAGGTGGTCGAAATTACTCCGTAGCCCTCCACTACGGCCCCCCTTTCTCTCTATCCACTTTCACTCCCACCTTCATCCCTTCCCTTACGGCGCGGTTCAGGTGTCCACAGAGCAAGTGTGACAGATATTGCGCCTTTCCCTTCCTATGAACCAACAAACCAACAAAGCACGGTGGAGTGTTCGAACAGATCCCAAATGCCCAGAAGTTGGATCATCATGCATAACACGCAATACGTCCGTGCACAGCGTCTTGGGAACTACGAGTAGGTGTCGCTGGCCGACAGGCGAATAACTCTATTTCCATAGGAGGCCATCACGCACACAAAAACGGCTTGTAGGTGCGCTGGCTTCGGCAGCGGCAAAGAGAGGCTGCAGGCTGCTATCATTTTTCTGTTCCGTTTTGAAAACATTCGTGTCGGGGAACGCTGGCTCAAGCGTCGATATATAATTGTCGAAATCGTCACTGCCAGGTCCAGTCGAGGCCATTGACATTCTAGAAAGACAATCTGCGTCTGCATGACGCCTCCCGCTTTTGTACACCACGGCAGTCATATTCCTGTAACCGGAGGGCCCAGCGTGCGAGGCGACAACATGGGTCTCGAAGGTTCCGCAGCCAACAGAGTGAATGATGGTCAGTTACGATAGTAAACGACCGTCCGTACAAATATGAACGGAAACGCTGCACAGCAAAAACTACAGCCAGGCATTCCTGTTCGGTGACTGTGTAGTTTCGCTCCGGCTTGCTCAGGGTACGACTTGCGTACGGGATAACATGCTCTCGTTCATCGTGCCGTTGAACAAAGACTGCCCCGAGACCGATTCCACTAGCGTCCGTGTGAACTTCTGTCACTGCAGCAGGATCAAAGTGACGTAGGATGGGTTTCGATATTAAAAGAAACTTCAGCTGACGAATTGACGCGTCGCAGTCTGGTGTCCAGTCAAAAGTGAAGTTTTTGTTGAGAAGGCACGTCAATAGGTAAGCAACGTCAGCAAAGCGATGTATAAAGGGTCTAAAATACGAACACAACCCTAGAAAACTGCGCAACTCCTTCTCTGTCTGCGGGGGTTTAAAAGACTTAGCAGCGGCAGTTTTCTGGGGATCCGGCATTACACCATCACCATTGGCAAGGTGTCCTAGCACCAGCGCTTGGCGCTCTCCAAAGCGGCACTTTTTCGAGTTTAGAATTAGGGCGGCGTTGTGCAGACAATCCAAGACGCGTACTAGACGGTCATTGTGTTCTTGGATGGATTTCCCAAATATGACGACATCGTCCAGATAGCAAAGACAAATGTCCCATTTAAGCCGCGCAAAGCTGTGTCCATAAAGCGTTCGAATGTAGCTGGCGCATTACACAGCCCGAATGGCATAACATTACCATCTGGCGTTACGAAGGCTGTTTTTTTCTTATCCGCAGGGTCCATTGGAATTTGCCAGTAGCCAGATCTGGGATCAAGACAAGAAAAATAGGACGCACCAGAGAGGCAGTCGAGAGCATCGTCTATGCGAGGAAGAGGATAGACGTCCTTTTTCGTAACAGAATTTAAACGCCGATAATCGACGCAGAATCGCCACGAACCGTCTTTCTTGCGTACAAGAATAACAGGGGCAGCCCAGGGACTAGATGACTCCTGTATCACCTTCATCTGTAGCATGTCCTCCACTTGCTCAATAATAACTTTGCGCTCAGATGGGGACACGCGATATGGCTTTTGACGAATGGGACGAGCCGAACCAGTATCGATAGTATGATGGGTGCGATGCGCAGGGCGAGAGGTCGGTCCATCTGTTTGAGAAAAGTCAAGCATAGGCGAAAAGGGTAGAAGAATATCCACAATAGTACGGCGTTGAGGTGAGCTGAGATTGGCGCTGATCATGCGGAAGATCAAGGTTTCATCAGCACGCAAAGGTACGGTGGCACTCGTAGCATCTGTGACCAAAGGAACGATGTGGGGCGCATCGCGTTCACGGGAGGCAAGCTTCAATCCCATTGGTAAAACTGCGGGCTCGGACGATGGATTGATTGTTCATAACGAGGCACTACCGTGATGCACGGAGATCATACAGTGAGGGATAACATTTTTCTTCAGGCATGCTGAGTGAACTGGGTGCACCACGGCCTGAAATGAAACCTGGTCAAGAAGTGGAGCGGACAAAGGGGACGAACATGGCAGACAAAGGTGGAACTACTGTGTCTTCGGTAATACTAAAAACTGTTTCTTCATTGCGGCCACTTTCAAAAAGAGTCGGCAGATGCGAGCCGTCAAAATGAACCTCTTGACTTCCGCAGTCCACGGTAGCGCCACAAAACTTCAAGAAGTCCATTCCTAAAATGATGTCATGCGTAGAGTGGGGTAAGTCTGCGAATTCGGCTTGAACATTTGCGCCACCCACAGACACTTGTGCACTACACACACCCAGTGGCCGCAACACCTCTCCACTCACACCACAAAACGTTGAAGCACGGTCATATTCAAACATCCCTTTGCGTCCCAACAAGCGCCTAAACTGAATACTCATCACAGACACATTCGCACCCGTATCCACCAAAGCTAATGTACGCACACCATCAATGAACACACGAATTTTGTTTTTGAGCATTGCAGTTGGAGGGATTTGGCACACAGCACATTTCCAGCGGTCTTATCCCCATTGGTCGCGCTGGTTAGTTTTCCTGCTGAGGATGCTGACGCGACATGGGGCGCCGTCGTGGTGATGGGGAACGACGCGCACGAAAGGCGGGTGGTTGAGTAACACTTCTATCAGATGCAGGGGAGTGGTCGCTGAGATTCTGGTTATGGATGTTGCGGTTATACCCACGCTGAGTATTTGATTGTTGAAAAACGGGATTTTATTGCCGATTGTTGGGTACTGTTGGAAGCGCTGGACGGTTATAGCAAGGTGGGAACCTACTGCGGCCGTATCTGGCGATGTGACCTTCGACGCCCCAGCAGTAGCATATCGGCGGGGAAGGTAGAAAATGCTGTTGCGAATACGAGCAGGGAACAGCTGGGCGCGTCGTAGGTCTGGCTGAATGCTCATACTGCTCAGGAATCCTGGTAGATCGAATGAAAGATCTATGTGCACTTAAGGCGACGTCATACCTTGGGGCGTCATGCATCGACGCATTCCGGTTGGCGAAATGCATAGGAGGATAGTCAATAGAAGCTGCAACTTCAGGAGCTTGTGGGAAATGTTGCACTGTAATCGCTTGTGGGGGTGAAGCCGATCGTCTAGATACCCTCTGCGCAGAGACCTCAGCAGATTCGTGCAGAGGAAGTGGGTTGAGCCGCAGTTCTTCCCGCACGATTTGCCGGTTCGTCGACGGAAGATCTAGTTGGGCGTGTTCATCAAGGCTGGCCACGGTAGGCACGTTGGCCAGCCGCCCAAATTGTGGCGCAATACGACGCGTTTTGAGAGCTTGAAAAGCGCGGATGTGTTTAATAACATCAGAGACGGTTTCAAGGGTGTCTTTGGCGATTAAAAAGTTGTACACGTCAGCCGCGATGCCCTTCAAAATGGGGCCGACTCTGTCTTCTTCGAGCATGTTAGAATTCAACATTTTCACAATCTGAGGATCTCTTCTGTATAAGTGGTACAAGTTTCATCCGGCAATTGAGCTCTTTGGGCAAGGGTCTGCTCAGCCCTCTTTTTGCTCGGTACAGAGTCACCAAAACGCTGTTTGATCTCGGTGACATACCGTTCCCAAGTTGTCAAATTGTCCTCGTTATTCTCGAACCATGTCATCGCCGTGTGAGTTAGAAAGAAGACGACATTTGTGAGCATGGTGATAGGGTCCCACCGGTTGTGCCGACTAACTCGTTCATAATGAAGTAGCCACTTCTCAACGTCCTCACCTTCCTCTCCTGCAAACGGTCGTGGTTCCCGGTAAGGCTGGCAGGGAATAGAGCTGGAGGGGGCAGGCCTGTCACGAGGCTGGCTTGCAGCGTCGCGGCTGGTACGGTTAGAATCGGTGTGGTCCATTATGGTTTAAAGCGGTGACAGTCCAGCAAGGCGGCGACTACGTCCAAACTCCAGTTGGACTTGCTGCGCCGTACTTAGGGATGAAACAGAGCACCTTCCACCAAGTTGTTACGATTAAATAGCAAACAAGTGTTTATTTACAGTGATATGGCAGTGGGATAAGGTGAAGCCTACTAGCCCGAGGCACCAACGCTTTCTCGTCTTCTTCTCCCAGACCATCACAACCCTTCGTCGTCGTCAGTGGCGTGACAATATCATGTCTGTCAAGTTGAAACTGCTTGAAATATCGCTTATAATGAAGCGCAGTGTTTGTTGTATGGAGGTGCATTTGTTTTTTTTTTCTGATTTAAAACATTTATACCCGAAACTGACGCGCAATTATAAGTACCAGACGCGTACAAGCGGCTCTAAATTTTTCTGTGTGCCTACTGATATGCGTTTCTAAGAATGGTTCTAAATTTAGATCGCCCCATTCAACGCTTACTTTAGTTCAGGAAGCCAAGAGGGCTCGTTGCGTGAGGTAAACAAACCGTGCAAACTAAGTAGCGTACTGCAATTTAGCCTTGACACCAACGCTTTCGGTACACTGCCCTAATACGACGCCAATACGGAGTGTAGCTGGCGGTACGCGACACGTGTCAGACAAGCAGGAGATGCAGACACATGTATGCAGATAGCACGACAGGAATGAGGTGATACCTCTATAGCGACCGCTAAATCTCGCCTACAACAGCGTTAATCTGTCCTTGAAAAATTATGTTCGTATTTCGTAAATGAGCGATGGGGAATAACTAATTCTCGTGGAATTTCTTGCGAATTGTTCTCGTGCATTTGGGATATTCGGCTGGTTCTGTCGTGAAAGGTCTTGCCGCCTAGCAGTTTCAAAGTTTGCCAACAATTGCTTTTACATTTAGTTTATTTCTGTTATTTTCTTCGCAGAAGCGCGGAAGATAAATTTGGTAGTGCAATTTGCGCTTGCCCAATTATGTATCCGTTGAAAATACCCGATAGTTGTCTTATTGTAGTTTTTCCTTTTATGTTAGACTGGGTGGGAAGGAATACGTTTTCTGCATCTCTGGGCAAATTGCAGGAATTAATATAAACAGCGCGAACACGAAGACAAAGGACAAGACACAAGAAAGCCACAGCGCTTGTACTGTGGCTTTCTTGTATCTTGTCCTTTGTCTTTGTGTTCGCGCTGTTTATATTAATAATGAATAAGTACCAACTCGCCCAACAAAGTATCTTGGTAAATTGCAGGAAAACTGACAAAGGTAAACTTCCACCGTGTCCGGTAAGAATTTGAAAGTAAAAAACTATGCCGCTCAGAAGATGGGCCTGCTTGTGTTTGCTGGCAAAGTAGCATGGCGAAAGCATGGAAGCTCTACGGAGCCAGCGCACGAATCAAGGCGTATGAACACGGCAGACAGTCGCAAATCGTTTATGCACGCAACCATTGTGAAAGCAGCCCATGAATAGGGGAGAAAACCTGTGCCAGGGGGCGCTGCGCCGCTCTGTGCGTCAGCGCCCTCCATGGAGACCCCGTCAAAACCTCCGCGCTGTGCGGCCGCGTCGTTTGCTCCCCGCCGCATAGAAAAGCATGCTGTCGTCTGCTCCGCGCTGCTTTCCAGGGCGTGCTTGCGCGCGCGCGCTCGGTCGTTTCTCTCCTCCTCCGGCCTCATTCTGGCCGCCGTTGCGCTCGAACAAAGGGGGCAAGAAAAAAAAAGGAATGAAAAAGTGACGGCACGCTTTTTCGCAAAACTCGTGAAAGTGTTTTTCTCTCTTCTCTCTTCCGTGTTGAAGCGATGGTTGTCGGTTTTTTTTTTAGGTATCTCGTACCGGCTTGTATCTCGCACCTCTATTTGTAACTGGCGGTGCCGCAGCAACCATCGCGGAACCACGTCGGCCTCAAGTAACAGATATATGTCATTAATGCCATCACTCTGCGCTTGTAAAGGGAAAACACATACGTTAATCGTTCTATCCTCATACGCGATCCTGCTTTGGGAGCTCAAAATTGCGCATTCGCTAGAAAAGATAACTGAAGGAATTGCACAGCGTAGCTGTGGAATTAAGAAGACAAAGGTTTACTTGGAGAGATGTCCCCGCCTGCATGAAAAGTCGTCAGGCATTTCCTCGCTCTTCGTCTCGCGGAGAGAGGAAACTGCCGAAAAAAATGGCATTCCTCGGCTTCTCGTCAGTGATCCAGGTCGTTCAGAAACCTCTCATCGTTAAAGGTAGATACGTCATTGATTTCGGATGGCAGCGCCACAGCAGCGAACTCCCCCTCACCGCTGTCAGCAGGAACCAAAGGGTAAGGCGACATGCTTTGTGCCTTTCTAGGGAACGCGTCCTAAACGCGCCGAAGCAGGCACCACGGCGCCGGCAGCATCGCCTAAAACGTCTGTCCCCAAAGAGTTGAATAGGGGCCTCTTTCAAGTGAGCAGTCACAAATGGAAAGGAAGCTCCCCAACCAGCGCCCGGAGCACTCGTCGCTGTGTACACGCGTATCAATCCTCAACGAGAAGGCTGGACCCTTCATTCTCTGAACAACATGGAAGAGACATCAAGAGGTGCTGCCTCAAGTCTTTCAAAACATGTGTCGCTTGCCTCTGCCTTCGAGTACCAAATTCGCGTTCGTTTTTTTTTTTTTTCTTTTTTTTTTGTCTGAGCCTGCCAACAAGCGCTCTTTGAAAACAATGTCCGCGGCGATCAATTAATCATAATTTCTCACTTTCGAAAGCACTGATAAAAAGCGTGCCTCCAGCCACCCTCTATGTCAGCCGGGGCACAGAAAAAAGCAAAATTAAGAAACAACGCTGGCAAAGAGCGCCGGCTTTGCGCGCACAGACGCACGACCATCCCCCCTCGTCCTCACTCTCCTTCTCCTACTCCGCGTGCACGTGCGGCTGCCTGTAGCACGCGCTCCCGAGCGAGTGGGCTGCGCAGACTCCGAGGACAGCCGCGCGCAGCGCGGGCGCGGATGCGCGTAGGTTTTGTAGCTCCTCTCCGCTCCACTGGAAACCGAGCGCTGGTGTCGCGGAGCAAACTCCAGCTTTGGTTCCCTATACAGGCTGGTTGAGACTTACGTGCCGGACGCATGCCATGTGAATCTCTACAGGCTAAAAGCCGGGCCTTGCCAATATGCCATCCTAGGATGCCACCGGGCTGAAGGCACGGTTCTCCGGGTCACCACAAATGTAGAGATCGCCAGGCAGGGGCGACCGCGGCCACATTTATTTGAGGAGAAGCTGAGGAGGTCACGACGGCAGCGTCCAGCCGAGGCGAAGGTCGCGAGCGTTCCTAAGCTCTAGTGCCGGCGCTGCTTCCTTCTCTTCGGCACGTGCCGGACGCATGGCACGTGAATCGCTACAGGCTCAAATACGTCATGGTAATGGATGGAATGCATGTGGCCTAAGCGTGAGAGCATTACTTTTCTACAGCATGTTATACAGTTCTGTTGTCGATGCAGTAAACAATTAAGAGACATAACCTGGCATTTAGATCTGAATTGAGCACTTATGTATCTAATAGCTCTGACTGGCTTCTCAGTTGTGGAACGCGAGGTCTAGGGAGGTGATCGGCTGGGTTGAGAAATATCCGTAGTTTTTTAAACACATATGTGCCACCTATTTTCCGCTCCATAGTGGTATAATGCGGTACAATTGATGTCACCCGTCTGCAGCTTCCCTTGCGCATACTTGTTTACCTGCATACTACCCGTTTAATCAGTAATTGCTTCGTGGCTGTCTCTATTACCACCAATACTGATTACCATGCTGTACCAGGAGAATTACGCCCTCCTTTTCAGAAAGCGAGTGTAAGATATTGGTTTGTGAGCTCGGCTGTAGGATGGATTGATACACATTTTTAGTATTGATGATTGACAATTTTTGCGAACAACGTTTGCTGACACACTCCTCATACACGCTCTCTCCACACCACTCGTGACCTAAGAATTGCTTTCGCAATAAAACATGTTTTCAGCATCATCATCTGGCGAAAATTATTTTCGTCTTCTAGAAAGAAAAACAGCGAAAAAAGACGCAGGGCATTCGAGAAGAAACACATGGAAGCACATCGGTGGCAGCGTGAATGTTCTGTTTTACTTTTTAGGCTAAGTCTGAACTACTAGCACTAAGGAGGAAAACGCAAGACAAAGGAGACATACCCGTCTGCCAGCACTGATACACAGAGTAACAGACTGATAAACAGAGTAACAGACTGATACACAGAGTAACAGCAAGAAAAAGAGGAGTGAAAGAGGCTGACATTTTTCGTCTTATCCATGCCTTTGTACTAAGTCGATTCACATGATCAGTCTCTTATCTAGTTCTACACAGAAACACTTCAACCGAAAAATTTATCTCACCTGGATACACAAAAGAGTACAGCAGTTTATCACAGCCCATAAGACAACACAGCTACAAAGACTAACGAACTTTAAATCAAGCTGATAAATCCTCAACCGCATGGGAATTAATGCCGAACCACTAGCCAACCAGCCAGGCCCACTACCAAGAGGAGTGGGCGACAAAATTATCTCCAAACCTTCGCCCCAAAACACGCATCCCTCCTTCCATGAAGGCAAGAGGAAAGCTAGAGCTAGGTCTCATCTATTATCTATTGACCCTGCACTTAGGCTTTCTTCATCCCTTGATATTATGCTGTGTCCCCTTCTCCCCCCATAGATGAAAACAAGATCGTTTGGAGCCCAGATACTTCTTAAACGCATTAAAAATTTACATATGAACATATTGACATAGTTTACAGGGAAACTTGGTGGACTTAGTAGTTTCTGAGCAATATTCCCCTCTGAATACCTTCATCGCAACTGCAAGGTACGAAAGGACAAATATATGTATTGTGTGGCTTGGTAATACACCTTTCCTCTCATGCACACATATGCTGGGTTTCCTGAAGAATGTATTGCATTAATCTTAGTTGCCATTTTTGTTGTGATATTTGGCACTAGCAGCATCCATGGCAGTGTTAACACTGCCATTCAGTGGAAAACATGAAGGTATGCTGAAAAAAATATGTGGCAGCCACTTAGCAGTGGACGCAAAAGAGCGAGGTATCCATGTGCTTGCATTGCCAGTACACCTTAAAGAACTATAAGTATTCGGAATTTAGAGAGCCCTCCACTATGGTATATCTCATAGCCTGAGTCGCTTTGGGATATTAATTCCCTTAACCATAAAGGAAAAATGTTTGACGTCAGTGTAAAGCAGCTGAACTGAAAATTATTATACCATTCATAAACTCTGACTACAAGGTCACTTCTTGCCTGAAACATCATTACGACTTGTAAGTGTTTAAAATTATTGCAAAGCAATGATCATAAGGCTAAATATTGGTCGCAATTTGGGAGAAATAGCAGTCTAGATTACGCCATGCGCTGATGCAGTGAGGTTTCATTGGCATTGCACTATCATGCTTTACTCATGGAGTGCTCCCTTGGCAAGGGTTTACTTAACAATTTGATATTTTTCATAGAAATATAGGAGCAGATGCCTACAGCGGTCCTAGTTTCTAATATATGGCTGTGGTTTGGAGCACTTCGTGAGTGCATATTGTAATCATGGAATTCTGCTGCTGCATGCAGTGACTGTTGCAAAGTTAACATTTCTCCTTTGTTTTACCTTTTTCATATACTGGTCCTTTTTCAGTTCCTGCATGACTTCAACCTTATTAAGAATGATGGGCTTATGGCAGTGCAACAGGGACATGAAAGTGGTTCTCCTAGCTGATGCATGGGTATTGCCGTGAGACACAATAAATGTGAGTATTTGCAATATTGAATAAATTGCAAGATTTAGTCAAGCACTTTACATTTTTCATAGAAGTGCAGCAATAGTGGACTCAGCAAGACTGGGCTGATAGGCAGCAAGTAGGAGTGAAAGGTGCTTTATGAGAATGATGAGTGTGAATAAAAGCTTATATTACCCACAGTTGTTTAAGCATTGGTTTTATGATAACTCAGCTGCTATTGGATATGTCTAACCTATACGAGCTTATCCCATTGGGGATGGGGAACTTCCAGATATCGGCCCCCTGGGCCCCCAAATTTCAATTATGAGATATGACCAAAGTTGATTTTGGTATTCAGCTTCAACCGAAGAGAACAACCTTTGTTTATGAATGATGAGTGACTACTCTTTGCACTGTAGAAGTAGGTGGTAGAATAGAGAAAATGCCGGTAAGCTGTCTAATGAGACGAAATATTTGACTAAGAAATGCCAAAGTATAAAAGCTTCCAACCCAATAAACAATAAAACTGGCAGAGCTATCAAAGGTAATCAACAGGTATAAAGTGTCCGGCGTAATGAAGTATCACGTGAAGAAAATTGAGCGTGTTTAAAGAACGGGGCAGCCTTAAAGCGGTGAATCTATGTATCATCCGAAGTAATCAGGGCAGCAATATTGGCTGTATTGAGAAGCGACCAGACGTTCCACCAGTGACGAAGGACGAGATTAAGAAAGCTTTATAAACTATGAAAAGGGGGAAAGCAGCTAGGGAGGATCAGGTAACGACAGATTTGTTGCAGGATGGGGGGACACCATGCAAGGAAAACTAGCCACCTTTTAAATGTAACGCCTGGTATCATCAACGGTACCGCAATTATGAAAGATGTTTAACATTACTATTATTATTTTTTTTATTAGGCACACTTGGTTTGTTCCGGTGAGCCTCAGTAATGCAGGGCTACATTTGATAAAGGAGCACTATTCAAATGCGTTTTGTGTTGGCGTAAATTCCTGTTCATTAATTTCCCGGTTTGGCCTATATCATCATCATCATCATCAGCCTGATTATACCCACTGCAGGGCGAAGGCCTCTCCCATATTTCTCCACTTAACCCGGTTCTGTGCTAGCTGCATCCACTTGACCCCTGCGAACTTCTTTGGCCTATATAGTTCTTGTCAAATTTTAAAGGTGTGTCATTGACCACTCTCCCTTCATACTGCACAAAATGCAGCTCATGTTCTACTTGGCAGAAATTTTTCCTTTTGGTTCTTTTTTGTTTTCATTCTCTGGCTCTTCAGTCAACAACAGCACACCTTCTCGCTAGCTTATTAGGAGCTGAGAACAGCGCTTTAATGCCAATTTGATTGCGCCTATTGGATAACCGATGGATGTATAATATCAGTGCGTACTTCTTTTTCTCTCTGCTGGAAGGCCTCTATGGAGCATGTTTACCAAACGACTATCTTTTTCAGGATTTTATTGCAAGCAAGTGTTTCAAGTGATTCGGAATGCCGGTTGACCTGAGCCTCTGGACCTACTGCTTGAAACCTCTGTCTAACATGGGCGCACGATTTAGTAATCGCTGATCCTAAGCATGGCACTGCTATGCCACACTAAACTATATTCAAATGCCCTGAATAATAAATAAGTAAAGACTTTTCCGACCACTGTACAAAGGAATAATAATAATAATAATAATAATAATAATAATAATAATAATAATAATAATAATAATAATAATAATAATAATAATAATAATTGCTTCACAGGAAGGGAAAGGCGCAGTATCTGTCACACTTGATCTGTGGACACCTGCACCGCGCCGTAAGGAAAGAGAGGAAGGTGGGAGTAAAAGTGGAAAGAGAGAAAGAGGAGCAGTAGTGAAGGGGTACGGAGTAATTTCGACCACCTGGGGATCTTTAACGTGCGCTGACATCGCACAGCACACGGATGCCACAAACTTGATCTTCGCTTTCTTCCATTCAAATATTCAGGAATTGGGGCTGATTTCTTTCAGGTATTTTGATTTTTTTCCAAATTTTGACATTTACTTTCGAAATACGAAATAAACTCAGCTCCAATCTTGGCTGTTGGAAAAGAAGGAAGATCACATTTGTGGGTTCTTTCTACATTGGTCGGAAAAGTCTTTACTTAGTTATCATTCAGAGCAATCGAATATAGTTAAGTGGGGCATAGAGTTCCTTACACTACCTAGAGGGAAAGCTGAGGGCGCTGCACTTCAGCCACCATGGGCGCGCTAAGAATCATGGGCCGGTGTGCTACTTGTTGCGGGACAGTCGGTTTTTCTCGGGTACGTGGAGTGGCGTTACTGCAATGTTTCTTTTTCGTCATCATCATCATCTGAAGGCGCGTATATAGACCATAAAAAGCATAGTAGCGAAGGCGCAAAACCAGACGTCGCCAATAAATGGTTTCTGTTTCCCGAAATGCCACTAAAAGCTTCCTTAAGTAATTGCATAACCATGAATATTTTCATAACGTTTTTATATTTCAAATTTTGCCTATTAAGTGCGAAATATTGGTATTTGTGCTGCTCAAAACTAAGCCAATAGGAGAAAAAGACATCGCTTATATTGGATAAATCTCACACTGGCATTCTGTTTCTCTCTCTTTTTGTAATTTATAGTCACAATATTCAATCTTGGGACATTATTTACGGTAGAACAACGTTTATCTTTGCATTAGTTTTGGCCAAAAGTTGTAGTTCTGCACTCGGTAGCTCTCTGGCCCATGATGCTTTGAGCGCCCATGGTGGCTGAACTGGCCGTCTGAAAACTCCATGTAAACTCCCATAGATGGCAGCAATGCTTTCCCTCTAGGTAAGAGTAAGAAACTCTATGAAGTGGGGTATAGCAGTGCCATGCTTATTAGCGATTGCTAAATCATGCATCCACGATATAGACAGACATTTCAAGCAGCAGGTCCAGAGGCTAAGGTTAGCTGGCTTCCCGAATGACGTGATAACACTTGCTTGCTTGCAATAAAATCCTGAAAAAGATATAGTCGTTTGGTAAACATGATCCACCGGGGCCTTCCGGTACAGATAAAAAGAGGTATGCAGTGATACCATCAGCCATAATATATCCCGTAGACTTAAATAAGTTGGCATTAGATATGCGGTTGAGGTATTATTTTCAGCTCCTAATAAGCTAGGACAATTTTGTGCTTTTTTGACAGAAGAGCCAGAGACTGAAAACAAAAAAGAAGCAAAAAAAAGCCTGCTAAGTGAACATGAGTTGCATTTTGTGCCATGTGGAGAGGGCGTGGTCTATGACATACGTTTTAAATGCGGCAAGAGCTATAATATGGGCCTGACAGAGAGATTTATTAAAACGCCAAACGTGTTTGAACGGTGGTCCTTTATCAAATTTGGCCCTACATTACTGAGACTAACCTGAACAAATCAAGAGTGTATATTGTGTGAAAAAAAGCCTGTGCTCCTCTTTTTACCCAGGAAAAAGTTATGTTCAGACATCCAGACCAATTGACAACGGAATTGTATGAAGCCTATTAACAAGAACAGCAACACGTGCATAAGCACCCCTGCGTAAATAGATATGAATGAAATTTCGTGTCTGGATACCTAACTAATGTCCGTTCTATTTTTTATGGGGTAAGGAGTAAATGCTTGCACTTTTGGTTGTCTTTTGTGAGTATATTACGTGTGTATCTTTCAAATCAACTGTGGTTGTTAGTAGCGCTTCTCCTTCTTTCTCATCTCTGTCCCTGTCGTAGCACTGGTATCAGAATACAATAGCTAATGGAAAAATGCTCGGTATATAACCAGACCTTACACATAGCATTCTTTGATTGAGAAAAAGCGGTTGACTCAGTAGAAACCTAGGCAGTCGTGCAGGCATCGCTCACTGCGGAATCTGAATGTAGACAAGCCATATGTGAAAGTACTGGAAGATATCTGTAGTGGCTGTTAGCAACCATTATTCTGCATGAAAGAGGTAGCGAAATTGCTATACAAGAAAGGTATTAGGGAGGACACACAATTTTCTCAGTGCTATTCACAGCTTACTTCAAGGAAATATTCAGACTTGTAATGGGAGCAGTTAGCGATAACAGTTGATGGAGAATACCGAAGTGGTCTACAATTCGCTGATGATGTTGCCTCGTTAAGCAACTCAGGAGGTGAACTACAAAAGATGTCTGGTGGCCTAGGCAGGGAAAGCAGAAAGGTAGGCCTGGAAATCTATATGCAGAAGTCTAAAGTAATGTTCAGCGGCTTCGAGAAGGAACTGCAGCTTACAACAGACAATGAAGCACTGGAAATGGCAGGCGAACATATCTACTTAGGACAGGTAATAACTGCAGATCCGGACAATGAAAGGGAATTAACTAAAAGAATAAGATTGTAATGCAGTGTATTTGGCAAGTACTCGCAGATTTGACTAGCAGCTTACCTGTGGATCAAAAAAATAACTAAAGTTAATGACATTCTAGTAGAAATAAGAAAAAATGGACCTGTTCCGGCCATGTATTGAGAAGATAGGATAACTGATTGTTGCTTAGGGTAACAAATCGAATTTCAACGGCTGGAAAGCTCCGTAGGGGGTAGCAGATGGTTAGGTGTGTGGATGAGGTTTATTTTGCGGGGGTCAAATGTATGCAGCTGGTAGAGGAAAGGGCTAATTGAAAAAATATGGAGATATGCATTTGCCCTTCAGTGGATATAGTCTGGCTGATGTCGCTGTCTAATGTAATTTGAGTATGACCAATTTAGGTGACCACATGGTGATTGGGAACCTCCATAATTCGGCCCCCTGGACCTCCAAAATGTGATAAAAATCAATTTCTCACCTAATTTGAGTATGCCGAATTAAGTGCATACCTCCTAACAAAGGCAGGTCCCCTCTCCAATTTGACTTCTTGCGATTTTGACGAAAGTTGGTGTCCAATCTTATTTGAGTGTGACCAATTCTGCAGTACCTTTCACATTTAGGTTGGCCATGTCGACAACTTGGCCAACCTCTGGATCCCTGAAATTTGACTTCATCCAAATTTGTCCAGATTTTATGTCTAGCTTAATATGAGTATAGCTGACTCAATTATGATTACCAGATTCAGTGAGCCACTCCAGGAATTTCGTTTCTAGATTCCCATAAGTTTAACGATAGAAAGGGCAACTATGTAATGGCTCTCGGGAACGAAACACAGAACTCGTAATGAAACAAGGCACGGAGCTTGAATGCTTGTGAATTTCTGCACATGATCAGGTTTAAATGCACTGCTGTAATTTTTTATTCTAGCGCTGCGGCTGAAGCACCATTAGAGGGAACTTCCTAGTGTTGGAATGGCTCCTCTGATATAGTGACATGAATGTATAGCCATCTACTATGGCAATGCATATATTTTAGTCAGTTTGTGAGGTTCGAAATCATATCACCTTCAGAAAATTTTATTCCTGCTCCCAGTATTTTCACTGATGCAGCTCTGGTTTTTGGTGGACAGTGAGCAGTAGGGTGCTCAGAGAATCTTACTGTCAGCTTTCATAGTGCCTTGTTCTTTTTAAACCAAGACTGGACCAAAATCTCAAATTGGCTTATTTTTATGTCTTTATATTACAGGCATCCAAGCTGCATGCATCTTTTGCTTGCTGTCCAGACATCTGGATCAACCGAGAGCAAACGGAGCAACTTCTGTGCATTTGGTGAGTTAACGTAGCTTAAGCTAGCATTATGCTGTACCCGGTGTGTGCTAACTGGAATATTGTTTTGTTATTTAGACCCTCGTATACTGTTGAACGAAATCGTAGTAACATGTTATTTGTAATATTTGTAATTATTATGTGGAGCCTGAAAATGCTTCAGATTTGGACTCACGTTGTCTTGTATTTTTGCGCATATTATTTGAGTACAGCTATGCAAAAACATTTGAAGATAGTAATCACATTCCTCTGTGCATGAAAATGAAGCATCAGGTTTGATGGTACATTCCTCTTCAGGACTAAGTTCCAATGGTAATGTGCATAAGTAAAACTCTAATTATATATGTGACCAGGGCCCATACTAGATCTGGCTATTCGTGCAACAGATTTTATTGAGTACGAATTTTACACTCAATAAAAAATGCCTTCTACATCTAGGTGCCTGAACTGGGATAAAATTCAAGGTGCTTGAAGCAGTGCCACAATGTTCGGCACATGTGTGTCTGATCT
Source organism: Amblyomma maculatum (assembly GCF_055883805.1). NCBI lineage: Eukaryota > Metazoa > Arthropoda > Arachnida > Ixodida > Ixodidae > Amblyomma > Amblyomma maculatum. Next base: position 60,072,955 of record NC_139348.1, on the reverse strand, counting down.
GGCTATTGAAACACTGCACTGAATATGATAGCCAGGAAAAATTTATTAAAAGGGCTTATAAACTGGTGTTAAAAAAAAAAGCCTGAGACTTAGACAGCTTTTTGATAGACATTTTGAGGACGGACAGCTTTGTTGTGCCTTGCAGGTTTTAAAGTGTGAAATATGTTATCAAACTGCAGTACAACTTTTGCGGACACAAATTTGTAAGCCAGTATACTGCAAAGTAGAAATAGCGAACATTTTAACTTCTATTCCTTCTTTTTCTTTCTTATTCAGGACAAAGAGAAGCTATATACACCATGCACAAGATTCAACAGCATCATCCTCGCAGAGGCACAACAGATTTTTTTTTTTTAAATTCTGTACTCAGAGTTCAAGACAACATAGAAGGCGCTATAGCATGTATGGCAGCGCATCTGAATATTTGTATATTTGATCAGCTAGTTTTAAGTGTTTATGTAACAAAGGCCTGATGCGCATCATTCAGCACTTCATAGCAGCACATCACATTGCTTTTGCCTAAAGACCAGGCCATGGTCAAGCACATTGTTTCTTGCCATTGAGAATCTGCTCTTCTAGCCTTTAAGCCAAAGTCATATTTTTGGTAGCATGAAACTGTCTGTCAAGTCCCCTGAATGGTTTCAATAAATTGTTTTCCAAGAGTACAGTTTCATGTGTGTTCATTCCCGTTGAATGTTTGATATGTTTTAAACATTCTGAAAGCAAGAGAAAGCAGTTGTGTACTCTGCAACACATACCGGATAATTTGGGAAGTGCAAGGCCTTGATCACCTCACTGAGCATTGCTTGGCCACGCAGTACATAGTAAAAAAATTTCCAAAACGAAAGGGTCGGTATAAAAGTGCAAAATTAAAACAGGGCGCGAAGGTAAAAAATGTTCTTTACACCCATTGTAAAAGGATGTAACTGGCATAAAACACCTTTCCCAGTTCCTGCTGCAAAAGGAAGAAAATATGAAAACATTACCCTTTATAAAGGTACAAATCAACCTAAAATTACCGTTTTTTGAAGGGTGCAAAGGTGGTACTTATAGACACTGATATCCACCCTTAAGGTTGTATTTTGGTTTAGAGTGTACGAAGTGAAAAACTTAGAAAGCGCCAAAGAATATATTTTCTGCCTTGTGCAAATTGAAGTTCGAGCAAACAAGGCAAGCACGATAGAAAGTGGCCAGCTGAAGAATTATTTGCACTTTGAGATCGGTTATTTGCACTTACGATTGCTGCGGTGCTTTTGTGGGTTGTCGTGGCGTAACACTGTGCGTATAAAGTGTCTCTAGAATTCAACTTTGTATTCCAGTCTCTCATGCATCACCTCGCTGCGCGCAGAGAGTTTCCGTCCTATTTCAGAACGTTGCATAAACGTGTGTTTTTGGAATCGCGAACAAGTAAACGATATACAGTACTGTGGGTATATGATGCGTCGTTAAATGGTATTCACTTAAATAATGATAATATTGTAGTGTACCTTGACAGATGCACCGCAGGAAGCTCACGAAGAAAATTACGATATGCCACCGTGCCGCAGAGATCGCTTTGAAGATAAGACTGCCATCTAGTGTGTTGCTCGTGTGCCCCCTGTTCTGCTACGAAGAACTGCAGTCCTCGTTTTATCTGTGCATAAACCCCTTTTTCACTTGGAGGAGGTGCGGATTTATTGACAGCCTGGATGTTCGGAACATATATGTTCCTGATCACTGCCATGGCCGAAGCGTTTAGCCTTAGTCCTGCCACTCCGCCGCCACCAGTCGTGTGCGCTGGAGCTTTGCGACAGCACAGTCCTGCTGCCTTCTGCGGAACCAGAAACACCGGCCTCGAAGACTGGCTGACCTCATATGAGAGGGCCAGTATTCATAACAAATGGGACGACGGCCTCAAACTGAATATCGCAATTTTTTACATGACGGACGTTGCAAACCTGTGGTTCGGAAACCACGAGCCTGATGTATAATCACGGTCAGCAGTCAAGAGCGTTTTGCCGATGTCTTCCGCCCGGCCAGCGGTGTGTAAGCTGAGCGCTGAGCAACGCCAGAATGGACGGGTGCAACTCCCCGGTGAAACTTTCAGCAGGTATATCAGAAATTTTTGGCGTATGCAAACGAATGGACACTTCATTCTCGAACCGACCCGAGACTGAGCACATAGCATAAACCACATTACAATGTATTTAAATGCAGGGCTTTTTTGCGCCAGTAGGTTTCGTTTACATTGTATCGTGTCTATTGTATTGCATTATTAACTGTTCTAATAAGTGTTCGTTAAAGAATTCAACACAGTACATTTGATTGAGGTCCTGTGAAGGAAGAATGGTGGTCAATGAAGTGAAACATATTTCGCAACGCAGTTTCAATAAAATTTGTTCAGTCTTCATTTTCCATTATCTAGTCCAAAATATTTGAAAATTCGTATTGCTGGGAAGCAACTTGCAGAAGACAAAACAGGCATTAAAGACCGATACATGCCTGTACTTGGAGAAACCCATCGCCGTGCAGTGCCGCGGCCTTGCCTTCGGCGACACTGGTCAACATCTCGTCGCTCAAGCGGAAGAAACTGTTGAGAAGCCCTCCACGTTTTTGCATTATGCCCCATAACTTCTTGAAGTCCTGTCGAGTGCTGTGCTGCGGGGAAGAGAAATGGGCATACATGAAATTCTTCAGGCCACCTTTTAGGTAGAGGGGCAAACGTTTCTGTTCAATTCTGAAAAAGGGAAGCAATCGGATTCAAGAGCTTCATAGAGGAAGGACGCAGTGCGAGCAATTATAGCTTCCTTGTTTGGAATTATATTATAACCACTACCGTAGATCTAGTCATGAGTGTCTCCCAACGTCAGACGTATGCAGAGAGCAGTACAGGCGAGAAATCCACCAAATTCATCAGATAAGAAGCTTATCTTCGAATGATAAAAAACAATCATTTATGCCGCGCGAAATGTTGAATAAGTGGAAAGACCTTTGCATTTTCTCATAAGGGGACCATCCGTTTGCCTTTCACGGCCCCTGCCTTACTACCCCCCCCCCCTGCAACCAATATCTTTAGTGGCGAAATGCGGAAATAGCATTAACTTCTATTATTCCCTAAAATAGATTAGAAGCTGAGCATATCGACATCGATTTCAGAAAAATAGAGTAGAGGAAAGTTAGAAACCAGTGACAACAAAACTTATTATTTTGTTAGCGGCGACATTCATAATCATGGGGCCGGCCAGGTAGAGGTGTTTTTTCGTATGACATTAAAATGCGATTGAGAAGAATTAGTATAAAAAGAAATACTTGTCTCATCGAACTATGAACGATTTGCAAGCCTAAATAATCGCCTTGACTGTTTATAGAAAGGTTCAAATGTTCGACGGTTCAATTGAAAGGGTGTCGGAAGGACCCTTTACGCCATTGAAAGTTTGTTAAAACCGCTGCTGAAAGTTTTCAACTGTCAATCAAACCCTCTGAAGTTCACCGCCTACCTTCAAAAGCTTCTCGATCTCCGACCTTCCGAGCGTGTAAGGGACCAGTTCCCCTTTCTCCGCCCTGGAATTGAGGTCGGCCACTGTTGATATCTTTGCCACCTCGGAGCGGATTAAGAGACAGGCTTTCATTTGACCAGCGAAGGCGTTCATCAGCACCACCACGGCAATCCACCAGACGGCGCTCAACACGCGCACTGGCTGCTCCTGCGGAGTCTCTGCCGACGCTACAAGAGCAATAGAGGGCTCCAAGTCTGAATCGTACGGCCGTATGTCATACAATGCAAAGTTTACATAAAAGTTGCATACAATTTAGCTATAGTCATCAAAGAAAAGGAGTGACAGCGCTAACGGTAGCCATTTTCTGGGGGGCCCTCCGTAATGTCAATGAAATTTTATGGTAGCATGTCTCTAAAATTTAATTTGTATACATTTATAATACACAGCATACGTTTGCATGCCGCCACATTAAAAGACGCAAGACATAAATACGAAGCCGCGCCTGGATGAAACCGCATGGACGTGCCTCGCTGGCTTAGGGTCAGCATGTCTACGTTGGAATCCAAGCGTCTCGTAACGTTTCATTTTGATGTCACAATCCCGTCTCAAAGGTGAAAGCAGCGTTGGCTGACGAATAAGCCATTATTGTGGTCTTGTCACGTCCCACATCCTAACGACCACTAAATGGAAGCCGTTTAGTCTCCTGGCTAGCATCTACCAGAAACATGACCGGGATTTTTCCTTCATAATGTGGAAGGTGGCGGCACCTACGCCGGATTTTAACGTTAATGCTAATATGCGGTCTTCAACGCCTTCAATATTATTGGGATAAATTTGAGGAGGTAAGGGCACCAGCTTAGCATAAAGTTCTGCGAAAGCTACTATAGCTTCCTGTAGGCTATATGGACGAGCATTGTGCCCTATACACACGATCAAGAAGCACATTCTTCTATTATTATCTTGAGCCCTTCCTGCTACAGCATAGCCACCGTCTAGTTTAATCCATCGCCGCCCCCTCCACTGACACCTGAACATCCCAAGCCGCTAGCCCACCTAACTATATCTTCTTTCTACTCATCTCTTCCCTCTCACAATCTCAACATTTTGTACCTCTCTCCAACGCGTAGAGGAATATTTTACCTATCCGCGATTTGCGACTTGGGCAATCATGTAAGCGGCAATTTATTTTGAACTACCTCGATTTTCTCAAGCCTCTCCTCGCGAAATGAAGAAATATATTTAATAAAAAACAATGCATTTCCTTCTGCCAAACCGGCAGGTGGAAGTAAGTGTAATTAATCAGATGCAGATTATTTACCATATCATCAACGTTCCACGCGGCAACTGAATTAATTGATAACACGCATAGGGGTCTCGCTGAGGGAGACGCACATTAAAAGGTAGAATGTGATCACCACGATCAAACAATGCCCACTGCCTCTGCCTAAAACCTATTATACCAACTTTTGTGCGAGTTGCACCTCCGTAATCCCCAAGTGAACCTGCAGGGCCGTATACTATGTAATGCGGCGCTCCATGGTGAAACCAACCGTTCAACAGCCTTCGCTTTAAAGACGTATCATTCAATAAATTTATGTCCTTCGGTTTTTGTGAAAATATATAACGAATACCTGGGACGTCCGGGGCTCTTTCTACCCCCAGGGTGCCGCCACTGGGTTCACAAGCCACCTTTTCTATTAGGAATATTTGCTGTCAAGTTTCTGTTTGTAGATCTCCGCTTTCAACAATTTAGTTGTTCGAACTGCACAGTATATGCCTTCCCCGCTTTGATGTGCAGTTTATGCTAATTTTATTTCTTCAGTTATATTTAATAAATGCGATTCAGCGGCGGGCGCTAATAGAATGGTGTCCGCATAGTGCTGAAGCTGGGTTACTTGTTATCCTACCATTATGGAAATATTAATGCCTGGACGCTGCGATTTTTCGATTTCCTAGTGTGCTATTTCCCCACAAGTTTGATCTACGGAAGAAAGTTACTATGCGCCAGTAACCTACGATTGTCTAATAAGTATTTACCGATCGCTTTCCACTTCTTGTATCTTGAGGTTTTGATTGATATATAGTGCAGAAATAAACAACTACTTCAGAAAAACGCAGAAATTGTTTTAGCCGTCTACCCTAACAGACAAAGCTGCAACTACATGATTTTAGTGCCTACATATCATAATCGATTGTCGAATTGCTAATTCAATTCTAAATTACTGATAACTCAGGTTCTCTTCAGAGAATGTTAGACCTATAATAAGGATATCTTAAAGAACCTGCTATTGAAGAAGTGGCAGTGTCTTTGCGCTCTTGTATGAATACTCGTCTCACTACAAAAACGAACATGACCTTCATTCAGGTGTCAATTTCATTCGATTTGGCACGCACTGCAAAGCTGACCACAACTGATATATGAATTGCTCTAAAAATTTTGGAAATGTCATTCGGATTCCAGGTAATGCTTTACATAGGGCAATTTTTTTTTCTTATTTATATGAATTCTTCATTACAGCTAATATTCGTTTATATAAAACAAATCGCAATTGGAGGCGGCGCGCGAAATGGCAACTCAAATATTCTTGTGTACAGACGCCTTTGTGTTCTATAAGAGGGACTAAGAATGGCTCTTTTAGTTTCCATTTTTTTCACAAGAACTTATACACAATACTGGTTTAGGTTTTCCTACATACTCATATATATGTAAGATAAAGCGAATATCAGCAATGCAAGAAGACCACATTGGAGTCAAAATTGGTGCGGCAGATTAAATTACAAATGGCAATTTCGGCAACGTCAATTGCTCCTGCGTAGTTCATCATGATGGTTGCAAGAGCTGAAAACAGATTTCCACTTTCCCGTCTGCATAACCAAAGTATTTTGTGAGTTTGACAAAATTTTACCAAAACTTGTAACCTTAGTGCAGGAATAAACGTTTTTTGTGCATGAACTATATGGTTCAGCATTCATTTTTATTTGGAGGCAACAACTTCTGTCGTAACAAAAACTTGATCAGAAATTCAAAAAAGTCTTTGTTGCTTAGGGAGGAGAAATAATTGGTGGTACCATAGATGACGTCGTAAAAGCACATTTCATGAATGGCTGCAAGTCGCTTTAGTGTCAATTTTCAAGGCTTCTTGGAAGTCTTCGCGCTTTCAAAAATGTGAGCTGGAACAGATTATAAAGACTGTGAGGACGCTGTTACTTATTGTAGCACTTAATTATCATGTTTGTTCCCTATATTTAAATATTCCTTAATTCGTACATATTTGACTAACTTCAGTATGTCAAAACAGTTATGAGTTTTGTCCGCAAAAAAAAAAAAAAAATATTTACGCGCCAGCGAGACCTGCAGCAGTTTGAGAGGGTGTTTATTCAATATCAAGATTTGGAATAAACCCTCTTAAGACGTCCTTTGAAGATGATCACTGAATTAGCTACTACTGCAGTCCTGTTTTCTTGTATTTAAAAAATTAGCAAGCATTACAAAGTTTCGCAATCAAGTTCTCTTACACAAGACACTTCTTATACACTGCTGGGAGACTGCACAGCGTCGTATGATGAAACAAAGCAGGACTGTTGATTTCACATTGAAGAAATACATTTTTCTGTGTTCCTTTTTAACCTGAATTTCCAGTAGCACGTCTAAACAAGTTTTTCTCTACACACATGTGTTCAATGAAATTGAGAAAGGTAATCGAACAAAATCTAAGACTGGATTGTCAGGGTATTGTGCGACTCATAACCAACTTAGCTGGAAACATACGCATACGATGACTTGCCTTCGCAGAACATATTCTCGAAAAACATTTGGACGTAGTCAGTCCACATTTCGGTGAACGTGCTGGTCATTCGCCTCATTCGACGCGACATCGAGTGCAGCAGCGATGCCAGAAGTGAAAGCAGCACCATTGAGCAGAGAAGGTAGATCCACACCTGCACGGAAGAAGGCTGTTAAACCTACGGTAACAAACACTGTCGTACGCGGGGCCTGAGCGGATGAAGTATAACAATTTTTTTTTTTTTTGAAAGTGAAAGTGAAAGTTTATTAGATTGAACATATTTACAAAATGCATAAAAATACAGACGAGGGTCCCATAGTCATAAGACTGCACCGGGACCCTCGATAGATCACTATAACAAAATAAATAATAACAGCAAAGTTAGCGAAAGGGTATAACATACAAAACATGGCAAATCAGTATTTTTACACAAAAATAAAGGCACTAACACAGGCATTAGGCGAATCAGTAGTTTTATACAAAAACAAAGGCACAAACGCAGGTATCAGACATAAAAAATATAAAACATCGCCAATTCAACCAATATTCCTGCAAGTTTCTTAAGTGTGGGCAAGGACATATAAGTTTTCAGTGTTAAAGGCAATGAGTTCCAAAATGAAATAGCTGCAAAAGATGTCGTCATTTTTCCATAATTAGTACGAACTTTCGGGAAGTAAATTATTATTCGCTGCAAATCTTGTAGAGTTATAGTTTGAAAGTAGTAACGGATTAACAAACTGGAAATGCAAGCGGCCATCCAATGGCTTAAAGAACGCGATTACAAGGTGATAGAGAGATTTAAATAGTAAAAGCAAATAAGCATTACACTTATAATCTGCTTGCGAAGTGTTGATTATTTAATTAGAGTAATTTCAGTAAGCAAGCATAAATTCGGGGTTCATTTAGGCGGCACATGAGGGTTTGACGAGACAACGTTAATAGCTTCCGTCTGCGGCTCCCATTCAGGTTTCTACTAAGTTAATCACCAATGCATATATTGTGCCTGCATTATCTCCCACAGTATTTATTATACAGTCTTAGGGTAGGACGTTGTGTGAAAAACAAACTGACATACTTATAACGTACCGATTTAACCAATCCTTATGAATATGCCTGCTTGAACAAACGGCATCTCGTCTGACATGAGATTCTAGCGTAACGGAGGGTTCAATGTCCAGGTCGCTCTACCACCTACAAGAAGCTATACGAATGTATAGCTCCGCCAACTCACGTATGTCGTTTGATGTCATGACGTCAGCTATTCCGCCGACCAATTAGAGCCCGCCTATGTCACCTGCCAACTAGTACATGGTAGAGACATGTTAGAGATTTTCGCTCATGAATAAAGCACCGACCACGGCGACTCTAGATTTCTCTGGAGAATAGTATTCTCAATTTTGCTCTCTAGAAAGGACAGCAAGTGTGATGCCGCTATGATATATTGTGAGACACTGCTTCGCACATTGAATTTAGCTGGTTTAATTTACAAACATGACACCAAAATTACGTTGATAAACATTTCTTGTGCTGACAATGAAAATGCGACTCATTAAATAGGAAATACATGCCTTTTAAATAAATGTAATGGAAGCGTGGAATATCGAAACCTAAATATATAAGAATGACTAAAGATTTTAATCATCTGAACATTTTGCCTCTGGACTATCTGCACTACAGCGCAAGTAACACCATCATAAAATACAATGACGGGCGCTTTAGAAATAACTTGTACAAGGCTGCAGTCTTTAAAATTGAGGGTCTGTGGATATTTAGGTTTTTGCAGTCATCTTATAGATGATGTAAAAAAGGTTCTAGCTAAAAAGTGTTTCGCAATATCTATTCGAAATTTGAGGTCATAGAAACTTTTTTGCTAAATTTTAGGGGTAGTGTTAATGAATAAATCCCGCTACAAATGACTAGAAATAAGATCATACGCAGCGGAAAGAATGTTGACTTTTTGAAATTTTTTTTTTGTGTACTTTATCGTTGGCAGACAGGACGACTATTCTCCGTAACACGCCTTTTACGCCTGACAAATGCCTTTGCATTAAACCAGCAGTATGTTTCCAAACTTTCCATTTTCAATGTGGGGTTATGTGCTCGGTTTGCGGGGGATTACTTGACTTTTCTTGTCCTTGTGGCTTGGTACTGGGGCACAGCCTAATAATATACGTATCAAAATAAGGCAACCTTTAAATCACAGCGATGGACAATTACTGCGCGGTACGAAATCTGGGTTAGGCTAATTACGTTACAGAAATCCAGAAATCCTGGCTTCTGCGTACATGATCACAACAAGCCTGAGCGAGAAGCATGCATCTTCTTGTCAACGCTGCAGTCCGAGACTCCACGGCGCCTCCGGTTGACTAGCTTTAACTAAAGGCCGATCGGTAGAATTTGATGGAAAAAAAACTGATATTCCCGCAGATTCACATTGAGTATTATAGCTAGCTGCTAACCGGATAAATCCCACTATAAAAAATGGCAGCTGCGCAGTCAATCTTGCTGATTCTCGATGGTTGTGTGGCGCAGTGGATTGGCGCAGTGTTTTGGTTGTGAAAAAAACATTTGAATTAAACCAGTTCTGGTCGATTCTTTCTCTCTACTTTAGCATCACTGCACCGGACAACGTAGAGCAAAATTTGATGGATTCGTTTATAAGCTTTGCATTGAAGGAAACGGTACGACAGCGTTAACTCAGGATCTATGCTGCCGCTCATGAAAATTTCGGAGACGTCAATATTTTGTTTGATCACGGAACATTCTTTGAACTGAGTGGGCCCCGGCAAGCCTATCATGGGTAAATTAAGCTGCGTCTTTGTGTAAAGGGCGCAGAAGTGTTAAGGAATCGTTTATACTTCTAATGCTGTCGTTCACCAGACTCCGTGAAAGTGTGTGGGACTACATACAATCTTGCCCCTCAGGTACGTCACTTCCCCCTATGAAAGTGGTGGGCCCATTGACCACTCTTAAGCGGCTCATCAGTAACGTCAAGCGCCAATGGCGACCCCGCTCAAGCCAAGAACGAATTTATATGCCTTCAGCTCTAAAGTAGCCAGCCACAGAAACAGCAAAAATGATGTCCACGATACATCGCGCACAAAAATGTTTTGCGCATTTCGAAACACTTCCACTGCCATGTATTGAGGTTTAAGGTGTCTTTTCTCAAAGTGGTGCTTATAAACACCCTTCGCTCCGCGCCTGGACCGGTTGAAGTGAATTCGTTTTGTTGCACAGGGGTATGGGACTACAACGTATTACTAGAGACGTTTCAATTCTTGTTGTCTACATCAGAAGTACCAGTTTCTACATCATACACGTCTTGAAACTGACGCGGAATAGTGCAAAATTGCATTTATTGTAGAGTTTTGAATGAACAGAAAGATAAGTGCAGCCACAAAAGTGTTTCTTTTGTCGATTTTGTTATTTCGCATTTTTGTGTCACACTAAAGTAGATTTAAAATTATTTCCAGTGAGTTTGTCTTTCATTGAAGTGTCAAATTGCATTAATATTACATTCAATTTTAATTATGCGCAATATGTGCAAACATAAGAAAAATGATTGGACGCTTAGTGCATAAGATTTGGGAACACTTTTTTTTTCTTAACTCGCTTCTTTGCACCGGAAACAGCATGAACTTTTAACTAATTTTTTACTGAGCTTTAAATATAGTATACATAGCTATACTTTGTGCTTCGTCAGGGACCTCTACTCTGGGGCTTACATTCACTAAGAAAGCACAGCTATAGACCTGACAAAATGCCTCTCATGAAATTTTTAAATAACGTAAAAGGTGGCTGCATTCAAGCGCGAGTTTAAATCTTCCCTAACTGGAATTCCTTGCGCTGTTTAATGGCTCCTCTGTCGGCATTCGGTAGTTGGATAGAGCTTTGTAATCTTCTCTTTTTTACTCTTTTGTTCCAAATAGGCGCAGCCAACGGTCATCACAGGGCGATGGTGACAAATATTAGTGCTTGACGAGTGATGTAGCTGCGTTCGACGGCGCGCGAGTCAGACGGCCCCTCCTCTTAACACCACTGTACAAGCTGCCGCGGAAATAAACAGTTCTCACCACAAGCCACCAGCACAGTGATGTGATTGTTGGTTTTCGTTGGCCAAAAAACTAGCAGTCAAAACACTCGCCCACTCGCCACTGAATTCTTCCTCTCAGACTATATGCAACAGATGCATCACTCCAAATTTAAACTTCCTGCCATGTACCAAGGTATAGCGTGCGCAATTAGATTGCTTTGGCGATACTTTTAAGGCATACATATCCCAGGATAAAGGCGTGTTATTAAAATAGCTCATATTAGAATATTATTGTAATGCTATTGGCTCTAAGTTTTAGGTATGATCAAGGAGGCTAACTTCTGTACTGAAATGTTAGTGTTGTGGTTTAGGCAATCACCTAATTCAAGCTAACAATTTTTTCATAAGTGCGTGTCCCTCTCGCCGCATATTCTTTTTGCACAAACAATATCTGGCACTGTTCTGTGTATCTAATTTTAATACTGGAAGTCGAATTTCAGTCACCTGCAACAGGAAGGAAAGTAGTTCATTAGCAAGTACGGAACTGCACTTCCCCCTAAATTCGCTTCATATTCTGAACCCATTCATATTTTATTTCTTTACAGTTGTAAACATTTCACTTATTTTGTCCCCCTAAAGCCTTCGCTACCGCCTACAGCCGGTGAGCGGGGCAGCACCTGTCCATCTTTCGTTTCCCAGCTCCCCTCGTTCGGAACTGACTAAGCTACCACAGCAGGAACATTCATTCACAAAAACCTTTATTATTCACTCTACAATAAGTGGAGGAAAGTTCAGTTCAATACGCCCTTTGCACTAATGCTTGGTTTTCATAACAACTGACTGGCCCATGCCGGTGCTGTTCAGATCGTCCTCAGGAAAGGTGAATGTTTTAGCTCTATTTTACCCTGCAGCTATATAAGGAATTATTGCGGACACCAGGAAAGAGGCAGAATGTTTCAATTAGTTTGTTATATACGTTGATTACAATTCTGAATTTTTATTTAAATAGGTATCTATGTTCTATTAACAGAATTGCAGCTCGTCCTTCCACAATCGTAGCCAACAAAGAACTATTTAAATACATTGCGGCGCTGGTTACTAGGCGAACAAATGCCATCCTGATAGGTGGCTTCACAGCATAAGTAAGAGCTAACCCGCCTCTGGGACGAATGTCGCTTAACCCAGAGAATTTGTCACCCTGCTGGCATCCCCTGAGAGACAGAAGGGTGCACGGCGGTTCGCTATCAATTTCGCTGTGGCCGCGGCGTCGCTGATATCCGCCGCATCTGGACGAAATCTTATCCTTCATTTTGCTCGCAAATATATTTCTAAGCGCCGAGACTGAGCTATCTGCTTTGGACGTGCTCGCTTGGAACTGTGTTACGATGTGATTCCGCCAATCAGGCTGACAGATGCTAGCCTTGTTACGCACTCTAGAATTTTTACGAACACTTTTGTTAGCTTAGACTATTCTAAGGTCCGGTCTGATATTAATAAAATACAAAAAACACCTAAAATACCAAGAGGGTCTCTAGAAGTCCCTTAAGTGGATAACGGCAAAAGCCTAGTTATGGAAAGCGTAGTTTCGCAGTCATTATGAGTCATGCCTACACATTGTATCATTACCACTCATAGCTAAGCATTTTTAGTAAACTCCAATCACCTCGCCAGGGTAGCGCAGTGGTTACGGCGCTTTGATACTGTTCCAAAGGATGAACGGTCGAATCTCAGTCTCGGCGCCCGCTTTCCGATGGAGACGAAAAGCAAGGCTCCCGTGTGCTGTGCGATGTCAGTGCACTTTAATGAACCACAGGTGATCAAAATTTCCGGAATCCTTCATTACGGCGTCTCTCATAGCTTGAGTCACTTTTGAACGTTAAAACCCACCAGCCAATCCAATCAGCTCCAATCAGTTGCGATCATTTCAAGTCGTCGTCTGACTTATTAGTCGTTTCGGAGTCATGATAAGGCGTGTTCAGTCATTGCAGCCGTTACCACTCATAGCTAAGCATTTTTACTCATTCACAATCAATTGCAGTCATTACATGTTTTCATTTGACTTATTGGTCGTCTCGTAGACTTCAGCATTCATGATGTGCCCTGCCTAGTCATTTTCAGTCATTACCACTCATCGCTGAGAATTTTGCTCATTTCCAATTAGTTGCAGTCATCGCAAGTCGTAGTTTTAAGTATCGGTCATTACAAGTGGTGTTAGTAATTATTAATAATCATTAGAAGTCATTAGCATTATTTTTTACTTCTACCGATGTCTATTTGTAACTTTTAGTCATTACCTAACATCTGTAATCGTTTTCATTCTTAATCTCCCGCCTGACACGCCCGCTATTTACGAGTGACACATCAGCTCACAGATGCGACGCACAAATCACGCGCACACCTCCGGCGCACAGATTTTTGTTCAAGAGCCTAGAGAGACCTTCGCCTTAATAATGTAACAAAAATGTAATTAACGCATTTAGTTTATTTCAAGAACGAATTGAAGCATTCTGCTTCTTACAGGCGTCCGCCGTAGCCCCCTATATAGCCCTAGTGCTAAAATGAACCAAAAAAAATGTTACGGTCTCTAAAAAACGTTGAACAATCTAAAGCAAGCACCCGACATTCACTTGACAAATTAATCCCATGAATGTGAATACCAAATGTTAAATAAGATGGGCTGAGCTCCTTAGTGACCTTTGTTTTCGTAAGTGGCACTGCGGAATTCCTCTTCACATGAGAGTCAATAACTATTTACAAGGCCAAACCAGTGGGCGCCACTTACGTCAACATCGAACGTGAACAGGTAGCCGGTCATGTTGTTATCCTTGGTGGACGTGCGGCCTGCAAGAATGACCACACTGGAGTAGAAGATGCCCCTTGTCGGTTCCCCTACGGTGTCTCGGTGCAGATTACGAGCCATCGATGGGAATGTCATGTCGATTTCCTGAGTGTGCAGTCAACGATCAAATGAAATGGCCCATGGGCAAAAGACTTCATTTCGTGCATGCCTGTATGACCGATAAGTTGGAGCTTTCCCTGAGCTTAGATAAGATATGTATGGGGCTCACTAAATTCAGGCAAAGAGGTGAAAACAATTCATACATATATGAAAAGTAAATGATCCAACATAGGTTACAAACTTAAAAAATGACAGAACCTCTTGAGCAATATAGGGTCAGTGTACGGTCGAGTTCCTGCTTCCTAACCATTCCCCGTGAAAATGCAAAAAAAAAATTTACACATTTTCTCCTGTTCTGTCCTTCACTGGAATCGACAATCAATTATTGATGAAGCTTCATCTGCGAGCTTAAGCAAGTTGCTGAAGTTTAAGTCCACCCGAGAAAATTAAATAAAGGAGGAAGGGAATTTCAGGGTTAGGAAGAAATAGATTTTGGCCCATGCGTGAATACCACAGAAATGCGACTGTGGCGCAAATGCGAAGGCCGTAGATAGGAAGGAGGTGAAAAAAGAAGGTACCCAAATGACACACAAAACTAATGCAGAGTTTGGTAATTCAGTTTGAGATGCTTTTCAAGCACATAAAAATTCATTTGCAAGGAAACATATTCTTACGTTTACTAACATGCAGACAGAACAAAGATTTTCTGGCTGTTACACATTTTCACTTAGTAATAACGTTCTCTACAAATACACATGCACCATCATAGTTTTAGAGAGCACAGCTTTATACAAGCACCGTACTTCACTTACAGATTGGAGTGCTTATGTTAGTTTTGGTGAAATGATTAATATACAATTTCACCAGACAGTGGAGGGATAAGAGGCGGCATAAAATAATAATGAATTACATAAGAACTTTATTATGTAAAAGGACGCTACAATTATTTTGTACCAGCCTTGCATACAACCCACTCATTTCGAGTGACCAGCTGCAAAGGAAAACATGAACGTAAATAATTATGAGACCCAGAAGCCTGGCTCATTAGGAAAATTGAGATATTACACGGTGACTGACCAGACACCCTGCCAAGACCAACATCTTGTTCATGCATACCGTAATTGCAACAAAGGTGTCACCATAGACATCCAAACAATGTCCATAGCGACAAAATTGTTGCAAATATGTCAAGAATGAACCAAACAATCTATGTCACCCTTTACGAATCACGTCCACTCTGCCCAGACTAAGTGCAGCAAAGTTATGATCCGCGGCTCACTGCTCTCTACACAGGTCCATCGCCACCCTGCGCGTGTACCGTGGCAAGTGTTTTGAAGCGAAAAACTTCACTAGACTGGTCATCACTGGGGTGAGCGTGGCATCGTCGTCAGAAGAAGCCATGGCTGCGCCTGCGCGAAACTGCGTGACATCAGAGGAGAGGCGATCCAGCACCGCACCAACCATCTGGCGGAAGAGGCCGCAACAAGCCAAGGGCTACCTGCCAGCCTCTAATCCGCGGGCGCACGACTCCCGGTTTCCGATGGAATTAAGAGTTGTACAACCAAGCAGGTGGTCGAGCCGCCGCGGCCGCTTCCACAGCTCTGCTTGGTTGGTTGGTTTCAGAACTTTCAGTTCCATCGGAAATGGGCGCCCTCTTTCCCGTCCTCGGCACGCGTGCCGGGGAAGACGGGGAGTCGGGCGCCCGAGGATTAGAGGCTGGCAGGTAGCCCTTGGCTTGTTGCGGCCTCTTCCGCCAGATGGACGGTGCGGCGCTGGATCGCAGGGTCCGCGCTTCACAGCAGGGTATCCCAGGGGACTCTGCTTGTAATATTGTGTCCTATCCCTGGAGATTGTGGGCACTCCCAAATTATGTAGTCGAGGGTCCCTCTCGCCCCACTGTGTTTGCACAGATCATTATCCCTAAGGTCTGGTAGCGCATGAAACGCCCAGAACGGGTTCATGAACGTATTAGTTTGTAGCCGCCTCCACGCGAGAGCGTCTCTATTATTTAGGCTATCATCTGGCGGGGTACCAGTCTACGTCTCAATTTATAATAGTCGATGATTTCCCCGTAATTTTCCAGACGCTCGTCGTATGCCCAGTTTTCGGGGGGGCTCGATGGCTACCCGGAAGTAGAGAGCTCGGACTCTGATAGAACCGCGTGACGTCAGATGAGAGGCGCATGCTGGCTCTGCCGGTTGACCTTTAGCTGCTGCCGCGCGCTGCTGCAAATACGCGGCTGTGTCGGATCGGTTGGTATATATGTAGGACCTCTCTAAGGGGAGCGCAGGCGGCCATGGAAGAAGACGATGCTGAAGTGGTGGCGTGGACATTGGCCGAGAAGGAGCGGAGAAATCCCAGACGTGGGGCTCAACAAGCTGCTGAAACGCCGTAAGAGCGGGTGGCTCGCCTTGTTACACGGCGGCGAAGAAACGCTGAGCGTCGTTTCAGTGCGGCGAGCACGACAACTAACGAAGATTCGAACGCGGAAAAGAACAATATAATGAGAGGCGTCGAGACAAACGAGCAGTGGGGGCCCCTAAGCAAAGAGAGAAGCGCCTGGCGAAACGATGACAAGAGGCTCAAAGAAGGCTTTCAACTAGCACCAGTCTTAACAGCTAGCAGATTGAAAGTGACGAGGCCATCAACGACGAACTAACAGTCGCCGGTGTAGAGTCTACACATTGAAAGTGTGTGAAAGCGCTGGTGCTACAAAGATGTTTAAGACTAAGCTTGAGGACAATCTGTTCGGTTAGGAATGCGACGTCTACGAAAAACTGTGGCATCTACGATATTTAAGACCTGTAAGTGATTCCATGCGCGTAACATTGAACTTGGCGTCTGTGCAACTGAGTGAAACTGCGGTGAAAGTGTATGCGACGTGCAGAGCATCTCTAGTTAAACGGAAAATTCATCTGTTCAGCAATACCAATAGCCTAAGCGTTTAGGTTTGCCAGTGATGAATTATGTGGCAGAGCGTTTAATATCCCTGTGCAACCGTGTAACAGCAAGATAAGCCACAACTACGCCTAGAGCGAAGCTAAGCCATCGCATCGTCGAAGCTAAGCCATCGCATCGTCGAAGCTTTTCACTTCTGATATCCGGGACCGAGCTAAGCCCCCGCCAATTTCTTTTTCTAGGTTTGCTACAGTTTGTGGTGGTAGTGTAACAGGTGGTGTCGTCTTCCATTGGAGACACTTCGCCTCTCTTGCATTCTCAATCTTCTAGGCTTAACTACAGCTAAGCCACTGTAAATTTTTGCGCAGTACTTTTGATTTTTTTTTCATTGCGGAACACTCTCTACTTTCCTTTGTTCGGTGTCTTTCGGACCACCGAAACACTTTATAGAGCCAGACCTGCTTGCCTTTTAAAGAGACTGACAGAAACGCGTCCGTCCAGGCATGGCAATGCAATAAAATGAAGCAGTCGCTAGGCATAGTCGAAAGAAGAAAAGATGTTTCGAAGCACTTAGGGGTTTCTTGTTCACGGTAAGCAGGACAATAGCGATGTCGACAGTATTACACAAGAATGTGACCTTCAAATTCTTATATGGTTAGACATTTTTGTTAATCTGGACATAAGGCTTACCGAGCGTTATATTCTGAAAAACGCAGTGTCTAATGTTCCGTGGCGATTTGGCCAAATGCTCGCTCACCAAGGTACACTTTAGAACTTTTTCTGTGCATTGAAAAAAAAAACTCATTCTAATTCTCTTCAAAGTCATTGTATTCGACATGTGACTGCTTATACTAAGCAGATATATTTTCTTCTCATTACGTCTTTGAGGGTATATCCAAGCTAAGTAACAAAATGCTTCGCGTTGTCGTTTTTCTCATTTCGCTCCGATTTCATCGAGTAATATGCGGCATATATCTTTGTGACACTGAATGCGAAAGGGGCAAACAAAAATGTTTTTCACAGAATTATGATTCAAACATAGTTGCTGCACATGCCTATAATACATAATGTATAAGGCCAAATATATGAATACTAGGTTAGTGAGTCGCTCTCTAGGTAAACAATTGTGCCTTTATTGAGAAATGTTGTCTCTGAAAAGGTAAGAAATCATTGTTTTTGCTTCCCTTTTTCTGTCCACCAACACTGCAATTCAATGCTTTTCATAGCTCTGTGGGTTTCGCCAGTAAATAGAAACGTGCACGTACATTCCTCTGGAGTTCTCCCATCATTCCGATCCACTTGCCATCTGGACCTGGTAAACCGAAGCCCCCTTTTTCAGTGAGCTTGTAGCTGTAACTGGTGGAGAGAAGGGAACAGATTCACCAGCACCCTGTAGAGATCAATTCATGTCAATGCTATGTGACTTTTTTTTTTCAAAAAATCTCAGATATACGTGGCTGCGGGTTATGCAGACTCATGGTACTGCACTGCTTACATCAAGAATGTGAGATAGTCTTTTTGTTCAGCACTAATTTTGGAAAGCAGCGAACTCTTTATTACATTATGGAATTGACGATCGACAACATCAAACGTGAGTCTCGTTTTAATATCCTAAATCTGCAATGCGCTTCCTATTAGCGGAGGTAAAACAAGATGTTCATTTCACTTTTAGGTCTTCTGCCTTACTGCACTGAATATGTAACCCGGTGTTCGAGTTAAATGTAACCAAGCTTTTAAAGATAATAATTGGATTACACATGGCAAAAAACCATTGACGGTAGCTAGGCATATTATGACAGATTCTGTTCATTCTACACAGATAATCATTTGTTAAATACTGAATGCTCGCTATTTTTATCTAGTTCTTGAAACCCAGAGTATCAGTGCAAATTTTGGGAGTCATACACAGAAACGGGCAGTAGAGATCTTTCAAATGAGGTACAATTTACATGTTTGTCGTATTCGCCTTCGACGATTGCTTCGACCCACTCACCTTGTCACTCCAGTCTGTTGCCCAGCTTTTAAAAAATACTTCATCTACAATCGCGCTCAAAAGGAAAAGGGATTTTTCACTCTTTAGAGGTGTATCCAAACGCCGAAGTCGCCTCGCCTTCACGTGTACACTTTTTCTATTGCGCAAAATTATCGTTAAAGGCTTATCAAATGCGCCTTGAGTAAACGGTAGCGTTGTGCAAATATTTCATTCAGCTGGGTTTTATGTTAATGTTCAACTTTTGCTTTTTCAATTTTTATAGAAGCCAACATACAATAGCGAACTTTCGTTACTATTGTAATATATGTAAAACAAAGCAAGCATCTCAGTTTAGGATATCTTAATCATCAGTCTTCAGGTCGAACCACATAGGCTAGCGCACAGAATCTATTTTAAAGCGTTCGTTAGATTTACTGTGAAAACGTGGTTTATAATTGCAGCTCTCGCGTTTTGAGCGTGAAATGCATAATCATTTTTTATGTCTTCTCATTCAAAAGGATTGGGCTTGCTTTCTGCAACAGAACCGCGTGGAGCAACGCCATTGTGTATAAAGAATGGAAAATTTAAATCGGCGAGGTTTCGAAAGTCTATTCTTTTACGTTCGCAATTTAGAACCAATTAGCGGGTTAAAAAAGAGCCAAAACTGGGTTGCGTTTATCTGGCCCCGTGAACTGTCACAGAAAATAGTATAATTATCAAATTATAATTAATACAAATATTAGTTTCCATCACACACGGAATGTCTACCGTGCTGTAAAGTGAAGATACATAGACCTCATAGCCGCACTTGGCATGATTTTTTATCTGAAAAATCCGAAACGAAAAATAAACACAATCGGAAGGATTTACTCACGTGCAGTTTATAAACGGTGCTAGAGTTTTCATGAAATCTTTCGTGAGCCCTGTCACGGTGATACTGTTGTTTACTTTTTTGATGTTGCAGTATCCAGGCCCCTGAAAACGACAGTGCCATATGGCGCTAGATTGGAATGGCGGCATGAACGGTGCCTTGCTGGCACCCTCATAGCTTGTATCTCGTACAGCTGCCAATTTTGGACCGGATTGTTTTGAAATGCGTTAATGTTTCGCAGTGTACTGCTTTGTCAACCAATATTAATGACGTGCCGCAGTGTACTGTAAGCCGCAAATATACTTCTGCCTCGCAGGCGTTCATGACTGTAATTAGCGAAGCGTTTTCCACTAGCAAGCCTGTCGAATTTTGCATTGTGCATGATTCGAGCGGTTGGCACGCCGTCATGTAACTCAAGAGCGCAATGCTTTTCAGTGGTTCACCACCTATAGTTTTCCTTTGGCAGTTTATTGATTACCTGAGCTACAATCAACACAGCTTTGGTTGCTGCAATTGCGAATTGTGGGAAATATCCTACAGAAACGACATGTGATACCTATAAACATCAGTCGAATGGTCTGGTAACAATTGTCACCTGGGCATCTTGGTAATAATTTCGTAATAATAAGGAAAGGCTAAGCTTCAACCAGGAGGAGTGAAGAAAGTTGACAGGAATACTTGAGGGTCAGCTGACACCGTACTACCTGAATATCTAGAGATATGGGTATGTTTTTGTACCGAAGGAGGAGTTCACCGTATTGAATATGCTAAGCCTTATAGCGAGGCTGTCGTGTGGGTTGGGAACTTAGGTGCAGAGCAGAATACATACTGACTTGCTTGGAGTGCGGTGATTAAAGAAAGGCGAGTCTGGCAGCTGTTTTCGTGCTTGCTAAAGTTGACGATTTATTGAAATTTGCCAAAAAGTGAGGTGGTATAAAACTGTGATGTGCGTTAAAAAAAAGCGCCCGGCTCTGCAGTCGTTCATTTCGAGTTTCTTAAGCACGGATCCTACGCAGTGCGACCATAGTTGAGGTGCGGGCGAATTAAGGAGTTGTAAGCAAATAGCCCAAATTCATATGGAGCGCGTTTTAATTTGGGTTCATTAAGACTAAGACCATCTGCTCTTTAGAATGGAGAGCTGGGCCTGTTGATAGAAATTTGTAGAGTATAAAAGCCAGCAGCTCTACACATACTTTCTCTGTTGCAATTTTTATGATGTTTGAGAAAGCAGCTTGACGATCTACCTTATTGTTGAGTAAATAGTTTGGCTTGTCGGTGCATGCTTGTAAATAAAGTGACTTGGACATGATACTTGAAAAGCAAAGTGACATATTTAAGGAAACAGCAAGACCGACAGTGTCATGTCAAATAATGTTAACCTACTTGTACCAATTTCGCCAGATCACCAATAAATATGGATGAGATGAGGTCTTTACGATAATACGTAGGTCGGACCTCGGTTATCGCAAAGATGTAGGAGATACCTTTCCTGCTAGACTAGGTCACTTTAAGTCTGGATAATCATTATAGAGAACCTTCCACATACTTGAGTTCGTTAATAATTAGGTGCAATACATCGTCATTGTAGTACGTAGTATCCGCCACACTTAGAAACTTGTCCGATGAGCTCCGCGGATACGGGACCCGAGACGGCAGGAGCGGAAGAAATATTTTTGATTTAGGGAACTAAGGCGATGTGTAATCTTGCTTTTGTTAATAAACGGTACGAAGCGCCTTCTTTTTAGTGAGAACACTGCGGTAAGGTTCCGAAATAGCATGGGAGGGCTCATGCACGCTAAAGAACCCTACCTAGATGGTCGAAAGCTCCGCAGTCCACTACTGCACTTGTTAGGGTTACCCCAAGTCACTCTAGGACGTTAAACTCTAAAATCAAACCCGACAACAATTTTATCCAATAATACAGGTACGTTGTGCAAATCTTTTTTGTTAGGGTTACCCCAAGTCACTCTAGGACGTTAAACTCTAAAATCAAACCCGACAACAATTTTATCCAATAATACAGGTACGTTGTGCAAATCTTTGAGAGCCTAAATTGTCTTTTATGAATCCGACATTGAAAAATTAAAAATCATGCGTGTATATGGCTTTGTAAGCAAATATAGCAGGTCAAGCGGGAATATTTATGTCAAAATAATTTGAACTTAAGCAAGTAAAGCTGTGTTATTTTTATGCGGGTGCGAAGCTATCTTTAGTGCAATTATGTAAGCGTGCCTTTTATCAAAACAGGACAGGACCGATATATGAAAAGTAGGACTATGTTTAAAATTATCAGGTAAAATATTTATCGCATGGTTAATGATGTCACTATATTTATCTCATGTTAATGATGCGACAGAAATATGTTTGATAGCGATATTTTTTTCGAAATATATCCTAGTTCTGACAATTCAGTATTCTTGTTCTGAGAATCGTAAAGCATTACGCGTAATGGAGGTGAAGCAAAGTGACGTCCGTGTGCTGTGCGATGTACGCGCACTTTAAAGATCCACAGGTGGAAGAAATTACTCCGTAGCCCTCCACTACCAACTCCTCTTTCTCTCTTTCCACTTTAACTCCACCTTTCTTCCCTTCCCTTACGGCGCGGTGCGGTAGAGATGTCCGCAGAGCATTTTGGACAAATAATACGCCTTTCCCCTCATGTGAACTAATTATTATTATTATTATTATTATTATTATTAGATCCCAAACTCATTATTTCAGTCAATATGTTTGGTTATACTGAAAACTAAACTCTTCTTTTGTCGTAACCGATGAGGGGAATCAAATAGGGCATGCCTAATCACCATTCTAGAATCAATGTTGACAGCTTATCTTCACTCAGTTGTCATAAACATCAACCGTAAAAGCACTCTGCTTGTCCATGGATCTGCGTAAAATTGTCCTGCACGCCGGTTCAACTCGCAAGGGGCATCAAAAAGAAGCAGTTCACCGAGAAATATTATTGAATGCCTTAACTAAACGGATGGTCGGGGCTCATTCCACAGTACCGTTTTGCGCGCTATGAAAATCAAATCATTCCTGCACACGCGCCTTAGCGGAATGTGCGGGATGCACTGAAATGTTTTTTTTTTGTTTTTTTTCGGACCGAATCAGACCCTCCGTACTATACAATGTGTGCGGGCTGTAGTGCGCAGGATAAGCCGATTTGCAGCATGCATTTTCTTTTCCGATGAGCTACAATGCCAATCTTACCGGTATAACTCCAACCCGTAAATGGCACGCCATTCTCGGTCAGTCCGTCAATACGACGTGTTCTCACTTTTACTTTTGGATTATGTCCGTCAGTACTGGAACTAGAGAGCGCCGCACGCGCTTAAATAGCAGCGACAATCGTTAAGACGTTGTTCCTGTTCTCCTATTGGTCATCCAAATCAGTCCTACTAACTCTGCTAACCTCTCAAGCGTATAATCGCCCCTAACCGAACAGCCAACCATGCGCCTAGATGGTCAGGTGATCAAGTCTCCAGCTATAACACTCGAGAATTAAAAGGCGGGGTCTTCGTCGCAGTACTTCCCCTGTAGCCCTGTTGTGCCAATCAGCGTCAGAGGCAGGGTGCTTATTTGGCTTTCTTTGGCAAACCCACCCTAACGAATATCTCCCTGTTTATCATAACTGCTCACTAAAAAGAAAGCGTTTAGACGGCATCGCGTCCGCAGATGTCAACAGGGATATCAATTAGAGCTCAATTTGACACAACAACAAATAGGAAGTTGTATGCACCGGTGAAAAGTTGTTCTCGGATTTAGATATAGATTTAATGCCGGTTACCTTACCATCGCAGATGTTTGTTCCATCGAGGTCACTGCTACGTTATAAACTGGGAGCGCCTACAGTCTCAGTTCCGACCAAGCATAGCAAACTTCCAGATATGACCTCCGGATCAACTTACTGTTTTTTTTTTTGTCATCTTCGTCGTTGTTAACTCTGGCCAAATTCGGATCTCGTCCATCGCTCAGAGCCACTAGGTCGTTCTTTATCACTGTTATATCTTGGGTCCGTTCTTGGCCACATGTGGCAGCCAAAGGGTTGCACGGAGGCAAACGAATCGAATATGTTTTGGTGACACAAGCGAAGGAATTGAAAGAATAAAAGGGCCCAGAATTATGATATTCCGTGTTGCGAAATTTGAACGCATCATGGTGTATCGTGCATCGTCTATTCCTTTTTACAGCATGCTCAGGCAGTCAGTTTCAGAATCATGTTTTCTATATACGAATTTTGAGCCTACTCAGTATTGTCCCTCATTACCATCCTTCAATAGTAACTCACTTATTTCTCATTTTTCTCCATTCCTATAGGCAATGCGCAAAACGCCGGCAACGTCGCCTGTCGCTAAAGCCGCAAAGCGTAGGCGGGCTCGATTGGGCGCGGTTCATGTCAGCGTCTATGCGCGCGCGTCGTGTTTTTGTCTTTGGTCGCGGTTTAACAGATATAAGGCCGCTGTCAACATTTAGCAATGTCAAGGAAGAAATCCTGAGTATAGTTGGGATTTCGAACCCACATAAAAACCTTGCCAGGAACACGTTTGTATAAGTTTCCAGTGATGCTTCACGAGAACGACGGGGGCCGTGAATCGCGGCTGTTCGACGCAGAAAGCAAGCAGTCCCACCGAATGATATTTGTTCAGGTTAATGTCATTTATTCGACGCGCTGCTACACGACCAAAGCTAATGACATTTCCAATTTATGGTAACTGTAATTGATACACAAGTATTGGAGTGCCTTCAATATGTTGCGAAGGTGACGGCGCTGTAAACGAAAGCAGCCTTTTAATTGACATTCATGTCTTACATACATTGTAACCAACCTCTTGATAGGACTTTCAATTGCGAATACGATAGCGGCTGTGTCGGCGGCGTTTGTTTACGAAAGGATACGGAAGGTACGCAAGTCTGCGCTCGACTGCGAAATACGTACGAGGTTCAACAACGTACACTTTCCGCACTAAAGCTAGTGTCAAGAGCAACACGCAAACTAGGCAGTATTTAGTGTACTGCCCGACGGCGCTTTTATAGAACATTCGAGTATCGTCCTACGACGCAGCATACTACAGCCCCGTTGACTCCCGTATGTTTTCGCCAGATCGTTCGCTCGGCGTATTAAGGTCCGTCGAAAAATGTCCAAGCTTAGCCTCATCAAAAAAGAATACCGCAAATTCGTAACGCTTGCCACATCGAATGCCGCGAGCATACCGCAATGACGCTGCCCGCGAAGGCGGCCGACGACGGCGCTCTGGCCGTGTGCTAGGGCCTAGTCGTCGCCAGGCCTAAACGCCTAAACGGTTTCGAATAAAAGCCGTAGCTGGAAGTGCTTTGGAAGTAGGAAATTTCCTGTTCATAAAACTGCCTTACTATCAGTTCAATTGTCTTACAAATTGTCTTACAGTAAACGGAAGGTGTTACTTCGGCGACGCCTTAGCAGCGAAGCTAGAGAACGAAATCGGATGAGCTGCGTGAAGCCGGCGGCAGCTGCTAAAAGCTCAAATTTGCTTGTATTGCTGTTATCACTTCTTCCCAATCTCGTTACATAACAGCGATCCTGAGAAAGATACTTTTTTTTTCAGATTCCTTCCTCAAACTAAGCGCGTATTATTTAAGATGAACAGAGCATGCTTTTCTGAAGGTGGCGAAATAAATCCTCGGCAACTCGGCGCCGACGGACCGCGGCAGCAGAAACGACCTGTTCCGTCCGCGCTGAGTGCGGTGGCTACTGGTTGGCTGGCAGCAATGGGTGCCAGTTTTTTTTTTTTTTTTACGATGCTACTCGGCATATTTCACATAGATGCAAGCTGCAAAATTATACGAGCCAGTAGTATTTGTTGCAGGTGGCACTTTTGTAGTTTATTTTAGGTGTATCTTCTCACCGAGTCTCTGGTGTCAACATAACACATTTCCTCGTTGATCGCATTCGGATGAGTACCTCAAACTCATTCGATACCTGATGTCGTTTTCATCGAATGTCATTATATTTTCTCGTGTAGCAGCAAACAAATATTTTGAACGAGCGTCATTCGATTGAAAAGGCATTAAATTTGCCGTGTGGCAGGGCTGAGTGATAACTATGTTTTCAGTGTTTTCTGCTTGTCATTGCAACTTCCGTGAACACTTCTTGTTTAAACTTGGTCGCCTCCGCTAGCCGGGAAGGTACAATACACATTAGATTGATGAAATACTTAGAAAGACGATTTTTAGCGCGCATTGACATCGCACAGCACACGGTTGCATTTTGCGTTTCGCCTCCACCTAAACGCGGGCGGCGCGGTCGACTTCGGTCCCGATAACTCGATCCTCCTCAGTAGCCTGAGCCACTGCGGCGGGTTATTGAACAGATATTTGCCATTATGCGTTTTGAAACTTGTCATGTAATTACTTTGAAGACTAGACAGAAAACATAACATATCACTGCACTAGCTATTCAGACTAAGGGCTCTAGAGCTTGTTATAAAGCGCGCTGTAATCCTGCAGTTGGGCACGAGGGGGATACAAATGAAATGAAGATGATATTACAATAATAAAATAGGATATAAAATTTAAATCTAATATGCTCTTGGCAAAACTGTCATGCAGCTTTTCAGATATTATCTCTGCTGATATCTCACTCCCCCGTAAAGTTATCTACCCCCTCTGCCTTTTTGACGACCGAAAATGTGAAATCCATGCTGTACAGGCAGTGGTAAAGCGCAATCATGAAAAATCTGAACTCTTGCTACAGGAGCCCAATACGCGCTATTTTTCTCATGCTCAGAATGCTAATTTGCAAGCTCACTGGCTTTTCCTGCGGTCGCACCGGTACGAAACCGCTCGCAGTTTCGACAATGCTGCCTAGTTTACTGTAGCAATATATTGCATGTAAACGAAGCAAGCGTGTACCATTAAGCAAAGAAAGAACATTGGTTCATAGGTCAAGGAACGAACGAATTAGCGTGGCGTTGTAATGAAAGCGGGATACTCAAAATGAGCTCCGCTTCGTGCGCAACCTTGTTGACGCTCGTCTGCAGGAGGTACTTGGTGCATACGGAGGCGATGTAGTTCCAGACGGCCGTGATATCGAACATATGTCCCCTATTATACAGTGCGATCCCCTTTCGCGCACTGTAACGGCGGAAGTGCCCGCGAGACGCCCACAAACGGCAGATCGCACGCGCTCACCACGGGCACGCTTGCCGCATGAGGCCCGCCTCGGGTTCCGACGGCCGCCGCTAAGCGGCTTTCAGTGGCGCCCCTATAGGCGCTGCGCATGGCGTATACAAGAGGCGCTTTCATGACACCTCCCTGCACCATTGCCTTGTTCCGACGACCTCCCAACGAGATTGGGTTTTAGGTGCATGCACGTCACGACAGTAGTCACAGGGTCCCTCAGGATTCGAATGCTTTTGTTCATCGTACTGTGCAGTCGTGCCTGTTGACGATGAGCATCGTAGGTTTCGTGAGGCCGAGCAGAAGCTCGCGCCACCGATTTGCCATGGTCAAGTGTTAAACTCTGGCTCCCCGGCGCACCTTATAGCAGCCCACGAGTTATGCTGACGGCGGCTCTGCTCAAGCCAGGAACGGACACTTAAGAGTTGCGGAAGATATAACAGGAACGCATCAAACTGTGCGTAATGCTGTCGTTTGTGTGGTCACTGATTGAAAATCCAAACTCTTGGCGAAGTTACTCCACGTAAACCGATTAGGAAGTGCAAAAGCGCCGTATGACATGGTGGGGCACTGTTTTGGATAGCGGTTTAACACGAGCAACTGACACAGTTTCGTAGAGTGTTAAACGTCTTTATTGCACCTCCTACATTTAGGGGTATATATGCACTCGTTTAGAATCGCTATCGCATGCTAGCCTCCATCTTCACTGGCCGATGGATGCCATTAGGAAGCGAGATGGTTTAAGAAAACGTTAACGCTGCACACAGAAGAGTTGCGCCAAAACGAGTGGGAGCACCCTGTGGCACGTGGAGGTTTGTTAGTAAGGCTGGACGAGGTTATCTGTTCTGCATGCAATCGTACCACTCGCCGCTTGGGTGGCTCGAGAACGGCTGACACAACCGGTGCTATGGCAACTAGCGATGCACAATGAACGTTTTGCTCAGTTGTGACGCTCGTATTAGTGCTTTCGTACTAAAAGATCGGCTCCTGCACAGTAAATATTAGTTTTGCATTCAAATAGCTAAGTTTGGTGTTTTTTGTTTGTTTTTGTTTATTTGTTTATTGTCTTTCTGTTTAACTACGCTACTGACTACAGTGGCAAATATGCAATAAAGGGACTCCCAAAGTTTTTCTTTTGTAGTAAACTTGAAAGGATTGACAGAACAGAAAGCCACTGTAAAAGTGATTGACCACCAAAATAACTATAGTAACATAGTGTCAAGATAACAATAGATAATAATGTACAAAGGAAATCTCCGCGTAATCGACGAAAGCCTTAGCTGGCATCTCCGTTGTAAACAAGAATTCAGATTCAAAATCTGGAAACAAAGTTTTGGAAATGAATTCAGACCTACGAAAATACGGTTTATTAAGTACGATAGAAAGAAATTCTGCAAGATAAATGAAAATCTATAAATAGCCTAACATGGCGTGTCACGTATTGGGTTCTAAAGTTAGAACAGTGATCTACAGCTTCAAATCTTGTGTGTGTATATATTGAAAGCTATTGATTCTATACTGTCGGGGTAATCCTATTTCAAATCTTCGCCGGGTGCGTGAATTGTTTCCATATATTAAAAAATAACAATATTTAGTTTTCGGTAAATTACCATTCCTCTCAATGATGCTACATGTGGCATTTGCGGTAATACAGTGTGCTATTTGTGGTATTCCTTACTGATCGCTATTCTATGAATGCATTTGCGTATTTATTGTTCCCAAAGGAGCCGAAAAAGTGATTCATTTATTTTGTCAGATGGTGGCATTCTCGATAAAGTATTTTTTTTATTCTGCATAAAAACCGTTAAATAGGCGACATGTCTATAGCTGGACGTTTCAGAGGAGCTGTCCTCTCTAAAAAAATTGTGTTGCCGGTGTACATACAGACGGGACATTTTTTACTCGTTTGACGAGTTTATTTCGCTTACGTTTGGTTTAGCACTCAGACTGTAATAAAGGGCGCTTTATACGTACTTTTGTATAATAATAAATGTCTCCACCCTCAAGCTCTGCGGGCCTCAACGTGGCAATTGCTTCAAAAATCTATCGGACAACAAACGTTTTATTCACATTACAAAAATAATAGGCAGAGCTTCCGTGTAATTACTGGTCTCCTTTGGCAACAAGCAAGAGGCCACTGTATTGGCCACATTATCATGTTCATCAACGGCAATAAACAATGTCCCCTTCACCTAAACGATATTGTTTGCTGATGTTCTTTCTCAAATCAATCCGTTGTTTTTGGAATTAGTGAAACAATTATTCAAACTTTGGTTCTTTTAAGAGCACACGATGCCTCCTACTCTTATATCCTCCAGTATATTGGTCTGCGTTTAGCTTTTGATTTCATGTCTTCGAAGCTTCCCGTAAAATCATATGCCAGCTGTAACAGATTAAATTTCTGCTTGTTTTATAGTGTCGCTTTGCAGCAGCCCTTATATTTATTTCTTTTTTTTTAATTTTGCAAAAACTCTTAAAGGCTTTACTCTCTTAATGCTCTTAAAGCTGCATGCTTTGTCACAAATCTACTTATGTATTTAGTACCTTCTAGCGGCTTCTCAACGCTTTGCTGCCACAAAATTGACAATAGCAGCCCTTTTTTTTACAAAACATTTACAGCTTTCTGTTTCACGCCGTCTCCTATAACTTATTACTGTCAATTTAAAATCAGATAAATGTCTCTTATGAATTTGTGGCGCCAACCAGCCTAAATTTTCACCCTGTTAAACTCTCTTATGAATAACTGCCTAATCTCACTAAATGAAAGTACCTTGAATGGGGGGATTTTATTAGAAGTACTGTTATTAAGTGTTCTGGAAGAATTGGAATTTCATTATTTTTAGGAACCTGTTACTGCATTGGTACAGTTCTGTTAAACGGTACGGAGGCAACACTTCTGCCAACGCCAACAGCACTTAGAAGATTGCAAAGAATTGTTCAAGAGATAATATATTCTATGTCTGTCACCACAAAATAACTGCCCTAAATGTTTTTCAAATAACGCACAGTCATTCTCGCAAAATAAATAGTTACCTTAATTGCAATTTTAATTTTGGCGAGTAGTCTGCCATACATACCTTCTAAGTACTGATATTTAGAATTTTATCTCTGTAACAATAACCTAGACTTATTATTTCATATTTGAAAAGCAAACGGAAAACGGAAATTATCTATAAAATATTCCGGAGCATCTTTTCGAGGAAAAATTTTATAAATCAATAATATATGAACCGTGCGATGTGGGTATTTTCATGGAACCGTAACATAAAACAGCACTTTAATTAGCAGTATGTAATGAGAAGCTTTATACCTTTTTATAAGTGTACTCGAAGGCGTACTTCTTTAAGGGCAAATGTACTGGGCCAGCTGAGTGCGCATGCCTATTATTAAAAGTTAGTTTCGTATTTATTTTCTTACTCCTAAAAGGCGTGTTAAATGTGTTAATTATTCCCTGTAATATGTTTTAGGATTTTCTCAGTCCGAGTTTTTTGTTTTATTCTTACAGAGGTTTTGTATTCCCTAACTACTGATACAATCCGGCAACTAAGATCTCCGTAATTACGTTGCTTCATATTGCTCAATATTTTAGGTTTGATTTGGTTTGTGGAGTTTAAGGTGTCAAAGCATGTCAGGCTATGAGAGACACCGTAGTGGAGGACTCCGGAAATTTCGACCACCTGGGGTTCTTTCACGTGCACTGACATCGCACAGCACACTGGCGCCTTCCTTTTGGCCTCCATCTAAAAGCGGCCGCCGAGGCCGGGATTCGTTCCCGCGTCCTTGGGAACGGTAGTCGAGCGCCGTAAATACTGCACCACCCCGGCGGGGTTCAATTTTTTACATACTCTCAATAATACCTCATGCTTATGTATTATATTGCAGTTACATATTCGCATTTCTTGAGCATCACTATTATGACGCTTTAGCAATGTAAGCTTTTTAGGTCAGTAAATGTTTCTAGTAATTGGAAATCAAAGGAAATATGTTCGTATGCTTTTACATCTTTAATATAGTCTATACGTAATGTGGTACGGTGTACTCTATTTCATTTGTCTAGACGTTGACAACATACTCACAACCGGTATACCATTAGCGGTCTGAACTACGTTTCTATTGCAAGGTTGCCACTGTTGTGAAAGCGTTCGCATTAATTTGCATTTCTTTGCTGTTCCTTCGCCTGCTCGACCACCCGGTGAATAATAGCAAAACAAACAAGCAGCTCTGAGCAGTTTTTTGTTTTTCCTTTGCAGAGGGGTGGAGGCTTAGACTTCTACAAATGAACTGAGCAGCTGCAGAGCAGCTGAATTTATTACTTCCACTTCACTGTCCACACAAGCGAGATGAATATCTTAGTCAAGAGCTCTGTCAGTTAAAGGAAGCGCCTGCATCGATCCACCACAGCAATGTATCCATCACCTAATATTTGCTGCATCGATTCACAGAAACCACAGTTATGCAGAACCTTCAGGGTGTTCAAGGAAGAATTATTGCTCCTTCCTCTGCTGTATGTCAAAATATGCGCGGAAAATGGCAGCAACGAAGATGAAGGGCTGGTAACACAGCGCAGAGGGCAATGTTTCATTGCTCTATGTGAGCACGCGCAAATAATGAAGGGAAAGCGACTTCTGTGGAAAGTCAACTGTTCTCGAGCTAGATCTTTGAATGAAAACACATCAATTCATGACAACATACGGAAGCACTGCTGTCTGAAAAGCGAATGTCATTGCTCAAAAGAGTGTTTATTTCGCGACAACAGCCAATAATCTAGCCTCTTAACTCGAAAGACATCAAAGTAGGGTCGCCTAGTCCAAATTCCGGACATGAAAGAGAGCAGAATACGAAAAAAAGCATTAAGCACTCATTTTTATTCCTCACAGCGCATGTTCGTCTCTCAACAATCCTCCCTTATGTTTCAGTGACTAAGAAAGGAACACAATTGTGAAGGCAACATAGTAATGTTAGTGCTTCTTACGGAAAGTGCTTCCCTAGCTATTATTCCGACGCAATTGTTTTATCTGTGTGCAGCCGGTGGATAAATCCTTAAATAGTAGATAAAGCTACCTTTCCGCTCTAACAGACTCAACATGATCATCTAAATATTTCAGAAATCTAGATAGACTGGTCTTACGTCTTCTCCTCTGTGTTTGCCTATTATGATGCACTACATCAGTACTCAGAGACAGCCCCGTATATGATTGAAGCACAGCTATAAAGAAACTTCCAGCTTTCTTTGAAGTCTTCCTTCTTTCTACAAAAACATTCGGTCACTAATTACATCCGAAATCTTTAAATTAGAGGGCTTAATGCCGTATTCCCAAACAAGCCTTCACTCGAACTGCTACTTCAAGAGGCACTCGAAGCCTGGTTTGAGTCTCAGAAAGAAACCTCTATTCGAATCGCTTCTTCAGCGGCGAAGAAAACTCAAGTTTTCTCGAGAATCCCGAGTCGGCAACGTCGCTAGCGTTGCTCGACCGCCACTCCGCTAGTAAACGGGGTGGACTTCTCATCGTCCCTTCACTGTGCGGACTTCGTTCAAGCTGTATGCTAAGCTTCTCACGGAAGTGGACATAACGAGGATGCGCAAGATCTTCTCTAAAGCATCGGCTGAACTTAAATCTCGTACGCTACAGACTTGCAGATTCGGCCTTGGCTAGCCTGCTGCCGTTCCTATCGCTGACGCCGAGCACTGATAACCGTGATCCGCCGCCGACATCAGTGCTGTAGTTTATCATCGCAGTACGCTTCTGTGCACGGACGCATTTCAAGTCACCACCGGGTATGTGGTCATTTCAGAGCTCACAGAGGCCGATAGTGAGCTCGCCCTGCGCGGTGATCTCCGCAGACGGCGGTGAACTTGTGAGGGAAGTTCTGCTGCATGCAGTAATCTGTGGGTGCTGGAAGTTCGGCCGAGCTGTGCGGCAATCTGTGCTGCATTCTAAGCTGATAAGGATTGCCAGTTGCCTGAGGATAAGTATGTCTTCGGACGCACGGCGCTGTAAACAGAATGCGTTGGTTTGCTCGATCCACGGGGACATTCGCGGTTGGTGAATGGCTTGACTTTTAAAGCATGCTTTTTAATTATTGCTCCCAACTTGTTTTGGAAACCGCATTAATAATGGAGACACGGTACGAGGTCGCTGGTACTTAGGACGCAGAGGGAGTCTACAATCAATGGAAGGGCGACAATAGCCAGACTCTTGTTCTCTGCCTAGCCTTTCGCTACACTTGTGTGTCAAGGGTTTTCTCGCTACGCCACCACCAGCGCCGTTGTGTCCCGAGCCGATTCAAACATTTTGCGTTTCTCACTTCATGTCGATGCAAGCTGCCGCTTAGGCAGCGGCCGTCTGCTCTTTAGCATCCGGGAATCAGATGTCTCGTTCGCGGCGGTTATTTGACACCATCCATGAACTGTTGGGCACTCTGGGAAGGTGTGCTTCGCCGTTTGGGTTTTTTGACGCTGTTCGTGTACTGTTTTTATGCAGGAATGCATCTAACGGCTCCATTCGCAGCTTCCATTGTCCGTCACGGTTTCATTTACTAAGGTACATCAGCCCCTCAATGGCAACCGGCTTCTCCTAGAGGGACTTGAAAAACTCTTGGTGTTATTGTGGAAAGTGTTACTTCAAAATAATGGCAGGTGAATATGTGCTAACGTGAATTGTCTATTTTAATTTGCTATCTTTAATAATGCACTGGGATGGTACAAGTTTGTTGCGTGTTAGAAAGATTCAAGTCCGGGGTCAATAATTAGGCTGCCTCGATGTCAGCGCCGCCGTTAAGAGTGGTGCCGTCCTTTGAAAGGCCCCACGCCGCCTCTTTCTCGCTGCGACGCCATTTTTAATCACGGCTGGCGCTAGTAGCGGTCGCAGTTGCTTGGTCAAGCTTGCGTTAAGCTTGCGTTGTTTGAGGCTGCGGATGACTCGCTGGTGCTTCTACTTGTTTAAGAATGTTAGGCCGCATGACTTACGAGCTTGTTAGGTCCACCGAGTGAGCACTAAATGCGTTTGTGTGTGCCATTGTGTGCCAGAGGAAGTCGTAAATTTTTAAGTTGTTTTCGCTTTCCCCGGTACCCAAATGAAAGAAATGGGAAGCCCAAGTGGGATCGACGGGAAAGAGCTGACAGCTCATATGTCGCCGAGGTAAGTAAAAAGGCAGATCATTCCTAATGACCTATATTTTTAATACATCCAGTATTTCTGTATGCCGCTTCAGCGTTGGTAGCATATATTTACGCAATTTCGTACAGGAGAAAGTGGCTGTGTTTTTCGTTTTGAACCTTGTTTTTTGAAGCGCGTAGTCCTGCAGTTGATGTACAGTCCAGTGAAGATGCTTTTTGGTGGCTATGTCTCGTGGCTCTAGTATCAAGGGTCTTAGCTGATTTCTTTAGATAAGTATATACTGTACCATACTAATCGCAAGTGATGTAGCCGATGTTATCATCGCGAATATATATTCACTACGCTGTTTGTAGCTCGGTATAGAAACGTTCATTCCCGGCAATGTTTTCTATTATTTGGCAGAGGTAAATGCGTAAGCATGATGGGCCACAAGTGAACATGCACTGAACACATGTTTTGGTAGTCCCGTGTTTCCTTGATTTCCTGGATCTGCATTCATCGTAGGCTGCGTACTGTTTAGAAACATACGAGGTTTCACAATATGCAGCACCATTTTTTCATGAAACCATTCTTCCAAGCATCTGAAATAACTAGATAATTTTTCAAAGTGTACATATCAATCTAAAGTAGCTCGAGTAATCACATTTGATGTTCTTTCTTGAGTACACCACTTTTATGAGGACGAGTTCGAGAGAGATCAACAGGAAGGAAGCTGGCTGTTAAAGTTTACAGCTTTGATCGTGCTCTTTGACTTTAGACGTAATAACTGTACTTCAGGGGATTATTTCCTCGATTACAAGTGATTCGAAAACAATATTGCTTGTTGTTATTAATAATGCAGCTCATTATACGCCTATTAAACTCCCTGCTGGACGTCTTGCCACATGTACACCTACTGGAGAGGGAGGCATCTACTCCTCCTCATCTGTTGCGGCGAACACTAGCTAAGCGAGCCTGATTATTCTGATGACAGTTATGGCAGCTAGATTTCAGGTGGCATCAATTTTTTATTGAGTGCTTGGTTTTATTCTTCTACCACACTGTACACATAAGCTTTTTGCCACTCTTTTTGCTCGTTTATTTTGTGGTGTACATCTTTTTCTATATTTGTTTCCAAGGCTACATCACACTGCGCCCATCAAAATTATTGCTATAAGTTTGATGACATCGTTCATGGTTTGCATCTCTCCACGCTTTGTTTTCATATGTTATCTAAATGGTTACACCCAACGTACATACACTATCTTGATGTTATTCTGACCCGGTCATTTATATATAGTCTCCATCTTTTTTATGTTCGACTGCACTCAATTAAACAAATATTTTCCCTTTTCTTCGGTTTTGTTTTCTTTGCTGTCTGTTAGGAAGGAGGTTTATAAGTTCCTTGCCTAATTGTCTACAGCAGCAATAAAGTTTGACCTTTAGGTGTCTAACATTTATTTTATGATAGCCTGACCTTACCGTACCCAGTCCAACTGGCACGAAATGTATTTCAGGCACAGACAAAATTAAACTTGCAATTTTTTTAACTAAACATTTATGGTTGCTTTTTTGCCAATCAAGATTTGTAAAAGTATATTACTCATATTCACCATGTTAAATTCTCAGAAAACAACATCTATAGTTAATGATGACCTCAAATTCACGTTTTGTGCTACAGATATCGCTATCAATAAAAAAAGTTATAATAAACAGTTGCGGAAATATGTTTTACTAACAAAGGAATTCCAGTAAAGCAACCGCTCCATGTCCATTGGGCAAGCAAACTCTACTTATGAGTGAATGCAAAGGCTCTCCGACTCTGGCACAAGGAAAGAAATTGAAGGAAAAAAATGGCCCTGAAATATGATACCACGAAATGCGAAATTTGACCGCATCATCGTGTATCGTGCATTCCGCATTTCTTTTCGCAGCATTCTTAGGTAGTCAACTTCAGAATCCTGTTAATATACATGAACAGCTTTAGCCTACTTACCATCCTTATATAGTAATTCAGTTATTTTTTATTTCTTGATTCTCATAAAAGCGACGCTTTCATGACACCCGCCTGCACTATGGCCATGTTCCGACGGCCTCGCAACGAGCTTGATATTTAGGCGAATGCACGTCGCGAAAGCAGCCCTGAGGTCCCTCAGCATCCGCCAACTTCTTTATTTGTACTGTTCAGCTGTGTGTGTTTCCGATAAACACCGTATGTTGCGTGAGGCCGTGCGGAATTTCGCGCCACCGGCTTGCCATAGTCAATTGTTAAACTATGACTCCCCGGAGCACCTTTTAGCAGCCTACCACTTATGCTGACTGCGAAGCTGCTAAAAAATAAAGGAAAAAAAAGGAAGGGATAAAAAGAGTATCAAACTTTGTGTAAGATCAAATCTCAATGAAGTTGCTTCATGTTAAAAATCAGGAAGGTCGAAAGTGCATTATGGCGTGGTTTAGGCATGGTTTTCGATAGCGGTTCGGCACTGAAAAACTGACACCGTTTAGTGGAGTGTTAAACGTCTGTATGACACACCGTACATTTAGAGCTGCATATGTCCTCACTTCGAATCGCTATCGCATGCTGGCCTCCAACTGAATTTCACTTAGTGCAAGCTTCTTGAGCCCATTTTTAAAAGCACATTATTCAGTACTTAATTATCATAACCTACTCTCACACTCTCAGTACAGTGCTTGATCTGGTTTTTCCACTGTTACTCAGCTCACTGAATTTACTCACGATATAGCCTCCGCATTTAATAACCGCGATGAAATTGACGCAATATTTATAGATTATACCAAAGCATTTGACATGGTTTGCCATAATAAGCATTATCTTAAACTACGTACCTCATTGAACGGCAATGCGTTACTAGACTGGATAACTGACTACTTACACTTAAGATCCAAGTTCGTCACTTTCAAACACGCACAGTCACCGTCAGTTACTGTAACTTCAGGTGTGCGCCAAGGATCGATGCTTTGGCCTCTATTATTTATAATTTTCAAAATGATTTAGCAAATGGTATTAATGACACTGCAGTGTAACTACGCCTATATGCCGACTGCGTGCTTTACCGCAACGCCGTAATTCTGTCTCCTCAACGGCAGGGTCTCACAACTTCTTTCTCCTCACTAGTTGCCTTTCAGCGCGTTAAACGACGATTGTTACCAAGAGATGTCTGTGAACGCAACCTAAAGGTAACATACTCACTGAAGAGAGGAAATAATGGCGGTGAAGGTAACTCAATTGCGTCACCGTTGTCATGACGTCACCTCGTGGCTCTGTTCGCGGCTGGTTTTTATAAAAATTAAAAACATGACGTAATGCAACCTAAAAGGTAACATCCCCCAGGAAAGATCTTGACAGCCTATTTTACCGTCGCGATTTGCAAAAAAAAAATGTTGCGCTTACAAGATTCAAACACATGTTTTATTTGCTCAGTGCGAATGGTAGCTAGTATCAATCCGTTGCACCACTGAAGTTTTTTCTTTTCTTTTCTTTATTGCCTGGTCTTGACACATTGCATTTCACGAGGACAAAAATTACCTAATGCTTTTTACATACGCTATTAAGATATGAGACAGTAAAATTCACGCATACACAACAAAAGATCTAGCCTTGAAAGCCACTCGGGAGGTTCTACTGCAGCTTTCAGGATTGATAAAACCTATACACGCTTTCCCGAAAAGAAATTCTGGCAGGCCGTGCATCTTTATTTCAATGATGACCCGACATTCTTGAGTTCCATATACAGTGGAGGCCCAGGAGCAAAATTAAATCAAATCCTCACTTTCTACACATAAGTACCGAATGCCATGCGGATTTAGCGGAAAATCTTTCGTTAGCGTTTTTTGCAATACATCCCAAAAATATATTCCTTCCAACAGTGTAAAAACGCATGGTATATGGTATCTGGCTTACTGCATATTAAACAGTGTGATCGCCGGGGTATGAATAATCCCTTTTTCTACAAAAATGCTTTTACCGGGAAGGTTCCGGTGTGCATTTAAAAAAGAACGTTTTTGCTCCTGACGTCGCCTGCGTTCTTTTTACCCTTTTTAAAATATCTGCACCTGGGCCTCCATTGTACAAGGCCCTGTACAAAGGCACAGGGAACATAATGTCACACAATGCACTATACAATTTCTTTCGTTTTACTGTGCACAAATAATCCCTTGAAGATTGCGATGGAAGGAACCGAACACTTGCTTCGACTTCTCTATAAAAGCCCTTAATCCCTGCGGAAAAATATTCATTTGAAACAACGTACTCCGGTAGCAGCCACCTCAGTGTGACTTGACATAGAGTGCGTAAGAAAGGGTCAGTCACGTCTCTAAAAAACAAAAAAACAACTGACTAGCTGTCCCAAAAACAGGTGGCCCAATCCTAGCACACTGTCTTTTACTCGTCTGAACAAGTTAGTCCGGCTGCAGCGCTCCCAATCAGACGCCCAAAAAAATACGGCGAAATTCCTGTACAGCTTCTGAATTTTTACCCGTGAACATTGCAACACCTGCATAACAAACCAAAGCTTACTGATAAAAAAAAAAGTTGCAAACTGTGGCCCTTGCAAAAATATTTAGGTAGGTCCCTCTCCACTTTTCAGCTTTGTCATTTATCACTTTAGTCCGCCTTCTCCAATACTATTCACTGTCACGGTAAGCCATAAGCGGAACTCCCAAGCACCTATTTGGTGTCGTCGTGCAAGGCACACCGGCAAACCGTTCTAGTGTAGATGGCCACCTTTTATGCCAAAGTCCGAGGCATTTCGACGAGTTAACTTCACTATCAATGGCGTGACTTAATTCCCCCAAACGCTTCACAGCTTGGCATATGCCCCCCTCATCATCGGTAAAAACAGCGATGTCTTCTGCATGCGCCAAACGCTTTATTTTGGTTGATAGCACATTAAATCCCTGAATGCTATTATTGAGTATTTTCAAACAAAGGGTCTCTATATAGATGCAAAATAAAGTAGGGCTTAGGGGACAGCCCTGGCGTGCGGAACGCTGTACACTTATGGGGCCCCTAAACATTTGTAAACAATCAATCTCGTCGTGCAGCTCCGTTACGCCATAGCCACGCCCTGACGGAGAACAAAACCGACGTTCACATAGTCTAAAATGGCAAACAACAGTTCGTGAGCGACACAGTCAAATGGCTTTGCTAAGTGAATCTGGAGAAAGTGCACCAGTCCATTACTGTCATCACACTATTCTAGTACACTGCCCGCTTTATGGATATTGGTGAAAATTGAGCGCCCTTTAATCCCACTCGTCTGATGAGGCCCAGCTACGTCTCTAATCACAGCCTGTAACCTTCGCCCTAGAGCCTTCATAAAAATTTTGTACTCCACGCTTGTGAGTGCTATTTTTCTTCTGTATATTTCTTTTTGTTCCGACGTGGTATTTATTACATGTGGTTATGTACACAAAGGGTTATGTACACATACTATTTACAAAGCACTCAGCCTTTGCTGAGCTGCACAACAGATAACTAAAATGCAGGCAAAGATAAACACTGTCATCTGAGGAAACCAGTCAGGTTGAAAGTCCATGCCTGCATAAAGTCCTTCATTTGCAGCCTCATTCTAAAATGAAGTCAAGGTGGAACAACAGGTTCAGTGTTGTGATCCAACATGCATATTTTCCACAAACTATGCAGTCCAATAAGGCAAAACATGTCATGTGATTCTTAATCCGATTGTGTAACAGCAAGATACCGCTCACTCTGCGAGGTTAGAACAGTCTTTCGTTAGAATTCTTTGCAGCACGTCCCAAAAGAGAATAGCGTCTTTGTAAATATTTAAAGAGTGTTTAATTGTTTCTAATCGGTTAGAAATTCGATGACCAAATAAACTCGCAAATATTCGCTGAAAACGATAGCTATAATCTCTAGCGCAGTGGAGGACCTGAAGCACGCGATAACTGTTTGTCGACAGAAACATGTTGCAGGCCTGAGCCCGACCGAATATTGAAAGCCGAAAGGGGGCCAATGTATTAGCATATTGCGGGATTACTGGAACTCGTTCTTTCCAGTAATTTGCTCTTCACATAATTGCATGCAGTGTAACGTCCAGATATTTAGGCGGCGCACATGCCTATTCCACTCCTGCATATAGGGGCGATGTTGAGCCCAGTGAACGAAACCAAACGACAGAACTGTTGGAGTGATTCATCTGGGCACTAGAAACAATGACAAATTGTTCTATATACTGGATATAACGTTTTCTATGCTTGATTTGTCCGTGCAGAAAAGCGCAAGATCATCCAAATATGCAAGCCCTTTAACCTCATTTCCAAGGAGAGGGAAGTCATGGATACTACTGTTACCTAAAACACTCAAAGTGGCTCCAAGTAAAGAGAAAAAAGCAGCAGAAACATCGGACAGCCTTGTTTCCCAGAAGAGTTGATTGGCACAGGGCGTGACAGGTGGGCATTTGGAATCAGGTGAGTGCAACAATTCCAACAGCAAAGTTGCACCTCCTTCAATACTACACAACCAACATTCGCTTGCTCCAGAAGACAAAACAGGAATGAATGAGGAACTCGATCAGATGCTTTTGCGAAGTCGACTTGAAGTAAAGCAACATGCGCATGAGAGCAGGAGCACGATTCATGTATTGTCCGCGCAATGCGTACATTACTTTGAATGGTACGGCCCCTCAAACTGCACGTCTGGTGAGGGCCAGAAAAAACCGACATTGTGAAATGTAGGCGATTTGATAAATGTTTGGCGAAAATCTTGTAATCCACATTTGCCAGTGCGACTAGTTTATAGATTTTCACTGAGCGTAATGTGACTGTGTGATATTTGTGAAATCTCGGGAGGGCCTCTACATCAATACTCATCACGAAGTCATATAGCAAAATAGGAGCAAGAACTCTTTCAAAAGCTTGGTAAAATTCAGATTAAATGCCATCAGGACCAGGCATTTCTGAGAGAGGTAATCAATCGATTTCCACTTCTAGCTCCTAATACGTGAAAGAACTACAAAATAAAGACCGACCATCTTCTGAAAAAGGGGTCACCAGGGATGTGAAACGCCAGATGATGTAAACATTTCTCACATGAGGAGGGGCACTAAACAACACCGAGTGATAATCCACGAATACGGACGTAACCTCATCCATATTCGTAACCAATGTGTCATTACGCATTAATCCAGAATCAGTTTTTCAGTCGCATGATGACATTCATCAAGCCACGTTTGCCGCGTCGGACGTTCGCAGTGCATAGCACACTTGACACGAAATCGAATTAAGACACCCCTGTATCGTTCTGCATCATGCCGTTGTAAATCACTGCAAATAACAGCTTGAGGGGCTAGTTGGTTGGTGCTGCATAATACTGAAAAATGTGGCGCTACAAACAGAAACACATCTGTCCAGCTTGGATGATGGCTGTGGTACACTGGGATGATCGTGGTATTAGCTGCTGGGCAAAGCAGAGGTGTGTGGAGATGTACATGAGTGTAGAATGGGTGACTGTAATGCTTGGACAATGTTTATGTTCTGCGGGGAAGAAAGTGCTGCTATCTGCTTGGCAAAGAAAATGATGATGAGGAGATGTACTTGGGTGTAAAAGAAGAGGAGTGGTGAAGAGGAAGTGTGTGTTCAGATCTATATTACAGTTGGTAGTGTGCGCGTGTCTCTTGGCATGTGTTTGTGTTTGTTGCGCCACATTTCTGGGTATTTTGTAATTCACTCTTGACGCTATCACTTTCAGCCATATATGAGCCAGGGGATTCACATCATAGTTCATAAGGTTTCACAAGCCTTTGTTAAGTGTCTGGTACTGGTGTTTTCTGTAGAAAGGTTTGAGCTAAGTTCAAATGCAATCGCACGTACTTCCTGCTTGAACATTTCCCAAGCGGCAAATATGGGTAGACTTCCGGAAAAACATGATTGCAGCTATTAGCGCACACGAATGATAAATTCTTGGTTATTTATTAGCGATGAGTTAAACTTCCAAAGTTCCCACTGCGGCCTAAACTTTGGTGATCATTGCAACCGAGCCGGGCCACCACCATGCAATGATCAGAAAACGAAACCAGTATAGGTTCGCATAAAAGCTCGCCGGAAACTAATATACAAGGTGCATTAATCCGGTCTAGACGAGCGTGAGAATGCCCCTGAATTAGGTTGAATGATCTAGAAGCACGACAGGACACTATTATATCAACTAGTCTTGCATCTTATGCAACACTGAACAAACGTACACCGCTCCTGTCACTGCGTGCGTCTGGACAAAAACGATCTATGGGGTTGCAAACGCAGTTGAAGTCACCGGTTGGCACAAGATGTCGCTCACAGTCCAGTGAGCTGACTATGTGTTCGAAGAAACGTATGCGCTGAGTCAAGCATTAAAAGCGTAAATGTTAATTATCCGCCATGGCTTCCTACAGAGTAAAAGATCGCAACATATCAAACGGCCCTCGGCGTCGATATTATAAGTTACGCCAGAACAAGGCAGTGTCGTTCGCAGAAACAGAACACAACTTGCCGACAAGCCCACAGCATGCGCGACAATGGCATAAAAATCTGCCATAAAGGGCTGTAGCGCCCTGTCGGTTTATTCCTCGCTCTCTATCTTCGTCTCTAGCCCTGCCACAATATCTAGACGCCTGCTGTCCAAAAGGCGGCGAAGTTGCATCTCTCTCTTGCAACACCTAAGATCCCGTACATTGATATTTGCAACCACTATATTTTCAGAGACCGCCATTGTAGAGACCAACAGTACGTAGTTTTGCCTACACTACATTTGCCT
Source organism: Amblyomma maculatum (assembly GCF_055883805.1). Classification (NCBI taxonomy): domain Eukaryota; kingdom Metazoa; phylum Arthropoda; class Arachnida; order Ixodida; family Ixodidae; genus Amblyomma; species Amblyomma maculatum. The sequence continues at coordinate 60,029,996 of NC_139348.1, read as the reverse complement.
GTCGGAAGACGGCGAAGCAGCCTCCGAACCACCGTCAAGCCCTCTCGACCGCGAACGTCGGCACTTCCCTTCGTGCTTCGATACTCGACCGCGACGGCGATGCTTCTTGCCAGCTTGAAAGTCCTCCTCACTGGATTCGGAGGCGCATCATGAACGGCGTTTCAAGACTGGCTCATCGGCAGCAGTGAACCCGTCAGCCACAGGAACCGGGCACTGGTCTTGACGTTGCTGCACAGCAACGGCCACAGGGGTCAAAGTATCCGCGGAGGAACTCGCTGGGTGTCCGGGACCACGTGGTGGCTCGTCGGCGGTTGGCTTTTTGTCATAGACTTGTCACGATATCTCGTCAAAGGCCTGAGACGCTGCGTTGTTCATATTATCCTCGGACGCATGTGCAGTATTTTCTTCCTCAGTAGCCCGTGGAGAGGCACTTGAAGACTCAGCCAAAACGGCGGCAAAAAGGTCGTCAGACACACCAATTATCTCAAAAGCGTCCATGATGTGCTCCCGTAATGCGTCGTCAGGAGGCCATAGTCCGTCCCGAAGCTTAACCGCGTACGTAACCGCGCACTCATCCGCTGTATGGCCGAAACGCTGGCAAGTGGGCTCTGCAGTGCAACGTCGACCAGCTTGCCTAAAATGCCTCACCTTTGCTTTGTGCAGCTTCTCGTCCTCACTTGTTCCTGGCCATCCGGTTCGACCATCGACCCTGTTAGACCCCTCGCCACCTGGAAAGCATGGCACCGGGAAGAGGCCATCGCCCTTGAAGAAAGCCGACGCTACAGCCCGTCACCAGCTCTGGAGCGGCCGACACCTGTCTGTCAGTCTTGCGTTGCAGCACCACCCCCGGAAGCCGACGATTGCGCAACACCCCCGCGCATTACATCGCCTGGACCACCTACGTCTACGACGTCACAGTATATAAGGCGGCCTGCAATCAGCACCCACTTCAGTGGGCTCTGCAGTGCAACGTCGACCAGCTTGCCTAAAATGCCTCACCTTTGCTTTGTGCAGGTAAATCATATTTACCCCCTTTTTGCTAAGCGTACTAGCTTGCTGGTCTGGTTGTACTGCCGAGCCCACACTGCTGTTTGTCCATTGCAAATGAATGCTCACGTGTATTGCTTGATCTTTTAATCCGGTGCGGTGGTATTGAGCAAAATCCCGGGCCTTTGACTCGCGGTGGAGCCGATAGCACCGGGACCTGCGCAGGCGTCGATAGCAAAAATGATGTGTTAGCGGCACTGGACGATATCAAAGCTGGTAAAACAGCCATTCTAAGCGAAATGAAAGCGATTCGTACTCAGCTGGCTGAACACGAGAAATCATTTGAAGAAATCAAATCTAGACTTGTCGAAATTGAAAACGACTGCGCTTCTTTAAGCTCTCTTCAATAACAGGTTGATAGCGTCCAGTGTCAGGCGCAGGATAATGCAAATAAAATAGAGGACATTGTGCGTCGACTAGATCACTCAGAGGATCAGTCCCGCCGCCCTAACCTTCTGTTTTTTGGCGTAAAAGATGCTGATCGTGAAACTTGGGCGGAGTCTGAAAAGTTGATTATTGACTTCTGCAATACTAACCTCAATGTCTCAGTTGAACCCCTGCACATAGAACGAGCGCATCGACTCGGGCGCTTCGACAGCATGAAACAGAGACCGATAGTGTTAAGATTTTCTCACTTTAAAATCAAAGAACAGGTCCTTGCTAATGCAAAGAAATTAAAAGGAACCAATTTTAGCATCTCCGAAGACTATTGCCGAAACACTCGCCAAGTCCGTAAAAACCTAAAACAGTTTGCAAAGGGCCAGCGTGGGAAATTCACCCTCCGGCACGATAAGTTGGCCATAGGAAACACCACATACACTTTTGATCGAGCTTCACAGCAGGTAGTTCCCAGCTCCTCATAGCTATCTACAAGTCCCTTTCACGACTCGACTTTGAACACTGTATCTTTCCTTTATACTAACATAAGAAGCCTTCTTCCTAAACGCGATGCCTTCATAAGTCTCATAGACACTACCCAATGCAATGTCGTCGTACTAACTGAAACCTGGCTAAATGAACTAATAGATTATAAAGAAGTGCAGACAATTTTCCTGAGCTTCGATATTTTCCGCCGCGATCGAGTAGGCAGGCGAGGCGGAGGCGTGCTGATAGCCACCCATCGTAACCTTCAATGTTTTAATCTACAGATTGACTTACTCCTTGAAATACTGTTCATCTGCTCTCGTGCCTCATTTCCGCCCATGATAATCTGCAGTACTTACCGCGCTCCAGACAGCGACGCCTCGTTCATTGCACTATTTCATGATGCTATTAATACCGTAACCACGAAGATTCCGCATGCTACTGTCTTTATTTTAGGGGATTTTAACTTTCCCTCGATAAACTGGTCTCGCCCTTCTGAGATCGCATCAAATTCCGCCGAGTGCTATTTTGTAAACACATGTCAAACCTTTGCCTTAACCCAACTAATCTCTTCAACAACAAGACAAAGTGCACAGTCATCTAGCACACTTGATCTGATTTTAACCTCGCATCCAGAGAATCTGTTATCCCTTTCATATCTTCCTGGACTTAGTGACCATTCAATAATTCACGCAACGTTTCTCAACCACCTGCCAAAACCTAAGAAAGTAACTGAAACACTCACTCTTTATGATAAAAGGCGATTATCTAAGCATTAACCGTGAACTCGAAAATTTCTGTACTTCGTTTCTTATCGACTTTGAACGAAGGTCCACCGAGACTAACTGGCTTCTTTTTAAGAATAAAATGAACAGTCTTGTAAAACAATACATCCCTACAATTACTGTAAGTGAGCGCGTTAATACCCCTTGGTTCAATAATACATTAAAGAGTCTTAATAACAAGAAGAAAAGATTATTTCGAGCAGCCAGACGAAATAACAACCCTAATACATGGCAGAAATATTACGTAGCCGAAAAACAATTTAGCGCCCATGTTTTTAAAGCTAAACAATCATTTTTTAATACCACGCTCCCTGAAATGCTACGCAAAAATCCTCGTCAATTCTGGAAATGTATCAATCCTAACCCTAGCAACCCAATAACACTTCATGATGATGATATGGCTAAAATTGCGGAACATGATGTTGCTGAAGTATTAAATATGACCTTTAGTTCTGTATTTACTAGTGAACCAGATGGGGACCTACCGGATTTTCCATCCTTTTGTTTTCCTGCTGTGCCCGATATATCATTCGAACCCCACGGCATTGTTAAATTAATTGATTCTTTGAAACTAACATCATCGGCAGATATTGATGATATTAACGCAAAGGTACTAAAAAATACAAAACATATCACAAGTGTGCTGTTGTCTCATATCTTTCAGCAATCGCTTTCTTCAGGCATTGTACCGCACGACTGGAAAGTGGGTAAAGTCATTCCAGTACCAAAAAAAGGGCCTTCATCTTCTCGTCATAATTACCGTCCTATATCCATTACTAGCGTACCGTCTAAACTAATGGAACATGTAATCTTTTCTCACGTTATGAAATTTCTTTTATCTGTTAATTTCTTTCACGCCAGCCAACATGGTTTTATAAAGGGCTTTTCTTGCGACACAAAGTTAGCCCTATTTATTAATGACCTAAGCTCCAACCTTGATCACAACATTCTAGTGGACGCCCTCTTCTTAGATTTCGAAAAGGCGTTTGTCAAAGTTCCCCACCGGCGGCTTTTTT